>NC_136069.1:306162272-306762272 GCF_964261635.1 Lissotriton helveticus | reverse complement strand
TTGTCTGCCATTTTAAGAGCCACATCCTCATCTGATGTTTGGAATTCTATTCTTTTTAGAGTATAATAAATGGAACAATTAATTGGTACATGTACAGGTTCTGTCACTGGGGTCGATATCATTTGGTTGGATACTCCTACAACTTGGAGTCTTTCTCCCAAGAGGGGTAGGTTGGGAATTTCTACAGTTCTCACAGTGGAACCGGTAGCACCAATATCTACAAGGAATGAAACAGGTGTTTCATTTACCTTGCCATCCACATAGGGACCATTCTGATCTACCTCTAAGGATGCGCCAAGCACGCATTCTTCCTCCCCTCTCAGGCACCGTCATTGGTACATTTCTGAATCACTGTCATCAGTCTCCAACAAGTACTGTGCTGCCACTTGTACATTCGAATTTACCTGATCATTGGTATGGACGCCCATATTAGCATTGTATCTCTGTACCTCTCCATTCAATTGAGGCATAGGAGCTTGCGGCATAATTCCGATTTTGACCTCTCAATCTTGGCACTGATTGATTCAGCATTTCATTATTTACCTGTGGCTGTACAACTCCACCTTTAACTTCTGCCTGATAAACTCTGTTAAACTTACACTCGCGTTTCCAATGCCTGAACTTGCCGCAAATGTGACATGAATAAGTCTTTTTTAATGTATCTATTTGTGATGCCCTTCCTCTTCCCTGAGGCACAAAGGTTTGTAAAGAACTTCCTGCTACACATCGCATTCCAGTAGTTGTCTGACCATTTCCCTGTACCATGCCTGAATAGTCTGTATCAAAACCCACATATTCTTTCTTAGCTGCTCTCATCTGTGCCAACATTAATTACTCTTTTAATTTCTTGTGACGCAAATCAATGTCATCTCCACAGAATTTCGCATAACGAAGAGTCTCATAAATGGGCTTACTATGTCAACAGATCAAACATTGTTGTATCATGGCACTTATCTCAGGTTTTAAACTATACACAAACTGATACACAAAATGTCCCATGTCTTTTTCAGTCACATTCTCGATTCCGCTATATTGCTTAAATTGCTGCAAAAGCCTTTTGTAATATGCATGCACTGTCTCTTTTAGTTCCTGTGTATTTCTGTCTATTTTTACCCAATCGGTGTCTTACGGCAAAATCTTTCCTTTCAGATAAGTAATAACCTGGTTATACTCCCTCATTACTTCCACTGAAGGCACACCAGTTTTTTAATCTCTTGCAGGCTCTGTTTCTGGCCAATCAACAGCAATTTCACAGTCAGTCACAAATCAATCGGAACTGCAATAACAAACAGAGTGTCCAAATCCTTTAACAAAACTTTTGAAACCTTTAGAAATCTTTCCACTTGCGTATTCCATTTAACAGGCATTTGTAAAGGACAAAATATCCTGTGTACTCCAAGGGAAATGAACATATCCTCCTCCTGGTACTTCTCTCATAGGATATGCTGTTACTTCTGCCTCTCCCTTCTCTTTTTCCATCATTGGGTATGGAGGCAAGACCATCACTAAATCTTCTTTCTTTTTGGCCCATCTGCCGTTCCATCTTTCTAATCCTCCCCATTGTTTCAAGGTAGTCAACAGTTCTTTAATCTGTAACTTCTTTCCTGGAGGGTTTAGACTTTCTAGATCTTTGTCACTAAAATTCAATCGATAGGTTTTATGTAAAGCCTTGCATTTCTCTACATCTACTCCATATTTTTGAGCTACCTCAGGAAATCTTTTAGGAGTATTCCTAGCTTTTTGTGTTATATCCTTACACATGAATAGTAATTCTTCATCACGATATTTTGCCAATCTTTCTGGACTAATTGTTCCCAATATCATTTCTTCCAATTCCACTTTTAGTCTGCTTAGTCAATATTAGTATGGACGTCTTTTTACACAAATTTTACTTCTTGACCCACATTACCTTTTGCACTAGCTGTAGGAATGATGTCCCTAATCCAATCATCATGTTCCTCTGGTGATGGCCCTATTGATGTACAAGACTCCTCTGTTTGTGACTCTCCACTAGTTTCTCAAGGTCGTTGTGTTACATTAGTGTTTAATTTCTGATTTCCCATTTGCAAAGCCTTTCCTGTAATTACCAGCAGAACTCTATTTGGCATTTCAGAACTTTTCTTTGAAACGTTAAGTAATGATTCTACTTCCCCTTCTATGGTGGAATTCACTTTTTCCCTCATTCCCACATAACTCCCTTGTGTTACAGTTTTCGCTTGTGTAAATAATGCATTCTGATCCTGATCTGCCACCTTCTTATTTATCTCCTGTGAGGAATGATCTTCTCCTGCTGTCCCAACAGGTACCATTATATCATGTACTTGTAAAACTCCTTGTCCTGTCTGATATAATGGAACAATTCGACCTATGGTAACTGGAACGGCTAGTGCATCTGGACCATTTGTTATCGCAGAATTAGGAAGTCCTGCTCCTTCCAGAGTTTGTCCTGCGGACAAGAAGATATTTCTATGAGCCAAATCTAAGGTTACAGGTGGTGCTTCTGGGGTCATTCCCTCAAACGTGTTTGTTTCTGAATTACTCTGTTCTTCATTATAAGGTGGAGGTCTATTCATCAATAACTCATTCAATTATTCATCATCTATTTCATCCAGATTCTCTTCTTTTAATGTAAGAATCTGTGTTTGTGGCTCCTCAGTAGGTTTCTTTTGCTCTTTACGCTTTTATCCTTCCTTATTCTCAGCTACCATTACATGATACATTCAGGCACCCATGTCAACATCCTGTCTCCACATCTTTTTCTGTGAACCCCATTTCGCTTCTGCAGATTGATTTTAAGTAGTCTTATATCTGCCTTAATATTTTTCTTTCTCTTTCTGATGGGCTTCATGTTCCCATTCTTCGAGAGCTTCATTTTGCATGGGTCTAGGTATCGGTTTCATATCAATCATCTGTCTTCTCAAATTTACCCAATTCTCTAACCAGGTACAAGTGTAATATCCCTTCTCTAGAGACACATGCAAAGCTGGTGTACCCTCCGGAGCTACAGGAACTCCTTCTCTAGTAGGAATAGGTGCATCCTTGCATATTAAAGCTCTTAATTACTTTAAAAATGTAATGATTTCTTCCTTTCAATGCAGTCTGATCTTATTTCTGCTGAACTCTCTTCTGTGTTATTGTTTCAACTTCCAATCACTGTTTGATTTCAACAACCAATCCCAGAACGGCTCCACACCAACCAACCAATTCCAGCGGGCATTTGTATTTTGTCAGTCTAACTCCTCACAGCAACTGACCCTCCCTTGATTTCATGCAGAAAAACATAAACCTAAAACAACTCTTGTCTGCTCCACTAAAAAAAATTATAGATCCTCACACAATCAGAAGTTGTATTTGCTCCCAGTAAATTTCGACCAGTGCGATTTCACCATGTGTGTAAAAAAATCCCTAGAATTCCTCTTGGCCCAATCTAGAAGAAACCCCAATAAGATTTTAACTCAGTACACTTTCAAAACGTTCCCTTTACTGGTGGCACTTGCGACGACATCTCATGTACAGCACCCTCGAAACAGCAGACAAACTTATGTCACACTTAGACCCACCCATAAGTGCATATCCCAGGATCTTAGGCATCGACAGACCCGTACTCAGCTTCAATACAACACAAACAAACAAATTCAACAATACGACATAACACTTCTGTGGGTGTCACTATTTCATATAAGAGGGAAAAGGGAGCATGGGAAATCTTACTCGATTTTTAGAAAGCCCTCACTCACCAACCTAGTTGGTGACATGCTTCATCATCTTAATAAAGTAATTTTGGACACAATCTAGACACTTTTAAATCACTCCACTACACCTACACCAAAAAACCAGCTCCGCAGTAATTGTGGCATCACAGCACACTGGGGAAGCACTCGGCCTCTCCCGGTGGGGCCCGATGATGAAGCATGTCACCAACTAAGTTGGTGAGTGAGGGCTTTCTAAAAATCTAGATTTCCCATTCTCCCTTTTCCATCTTATATGAAATAGTAACACTCTTTTGTTGTTTATACTACCTTACCAGGGGGACTAAGAGTGTTTCCATTACACTTTCCCTCACTCTCTTGTTGATAACCAATAACACTTCTGTGATCACAATTGCACACTAGACTTGTTAAGTTAATTTTTATCGTCGATTGAAAACTCACTGAACCTCTACGCTACAAAAATATCTTTAAGACCATGTCTTCCCATATCCCAGTTTCAATCAGTCAAACTAACCATCCGACATGCTACCAGAACACTGATGCAGCGCAAAGCTTACCAAAATTTCCCTTCACCCATATAACAATCTTAACCCACTAGACCCATTTCCTCATCAATCCTCAGTCTCACAATAGTCTCGATTATTTCTACAAACCATGGTCCTCCAATGGATCTTTTTGTTGAGCTGACATGGACTAGAATACTAGGAAACGTGAGCAATTATTCTATGTGGACCTGAAACAAATAATTGTTACCTCAAACCTAATTCAAAAACTTTCTCAGCCACAGATGCAAATGCCTTGACACAAGTAATATGATTAAAAGAATGAGACAGAATTGATAAAGAGAATTCATGGAAAACATTTATCTAATGCCCTGTCTTGCACAGCACAAGTCAAGAGAATACATTTCAAATCAGATTTAATGACAATTTATTATTATTACAAGTAGCCTCACAACACAAAACTAGACAGCTGGAAATTTTCTGTAGAGAGAAAAAGGATAAATTCAGGTTCAGTTATTAATCATACAAACGAAAGCAAAGCTGATCGCTTCAAGTTCGTCCTCAATTAAATCTGGTCAAGTCTGAACGGCAGCATCATGGGCCATAGTCAGAGTCAGATAACCTCTTAGCCGAAAGGTTATTTTCCTGCACAACTTTACCAGCTGGCAAAGTACAGGATTCGAGGTCGCAGTTAAATATAGTTGAGTTCATTAAGGTCTATTCCACCCAGTATGGATGGAAAAGGGGCATAGAAAAGACAATAGGGATCAAAGGTCTGTCAGACAGCATGCCAAGCAGGAAAGGAAATGACAGCCAGCTCCCAACTCCTCCTCCGATGGGGCAGTTATACTTCCAATTGTTCCAGGTTTATACCCCTTAATGTATCAATTTCATCAGTCCGTGGGATTCTCATTGGTCACTCATAGTGGGCTGTTGTGGGGTGATCAGTGAATCACAAAAATCCAGAATTAAGTAATACTTTTAGCAAATTTCATTAGAATTCATTAGGTTCAACTGTATTCCCATTTTGTCACTTCCACAGAATTGGGTGGCACTTTACTTTTGCTCACAGTCTGTCCGTTCCCAGATGCTTTTCCTCAGAGTTCGCAACAATACTGTTAAAATTCTATTGACTATGCTTCTTAGAGGGAAGCGAGTCCATTGTTAGATAATACAGAAATGAAACTTCACAGAAAGTTCTCATAGGGCTAAGGTGACTGTCTCACATGGTTTTACATTAACCCAAGGAAAAGAGAAGCATTTGAGACCTACATGAAAATTAGCTGAATCACTACTTTTTATTTTTATTATAAATCACACATTCATAAACGCATTTCCATTCTCTAGCTTATGGCAGTTATACTTTCTTTCAAGATCTACATATTAATATTAGGCACTACTAAAAATGTTGTTTTAAGCATTATTTATATGTTATCATTTTCAAAGCAAATTATTAATGTGGCACTCTCAAATACCTGTGTTATTGTATAAACGTTACAGAAGCTCAGATTTGCAATATGTCAAATCTCTCTAATTTAAGTAATTTTGCATTTCAAAGCTTCATTATGCATGTATATATTTCATGTATGATTCACATTTGAGTGTTTGAGTGTTATTATCCCAAAAACTTTCTATGTTAACAATATTTTATTTTGTCACAACATGTAAATGCATTTATGTGTAGTTCTCATCGTATCTCTTTTTGTTTACATTTTCGTATGATCATTTTAGAAAACTCTGTATTCTTTTACAATGCAGCATGTATTCTCCCGTTTTCCGATTTAGCAAGTTAACGTCCTCATCAAGAAATATTTGTCGTAATGATCTTTTACAGGTGAAATTTGATAAAGTAGCCGTCAGATAATATCCACGCTTCATCAACATCATTCATTAGATTATCTGTCACATCATTGATAATATCACTGCAACATTTGCAATGAAATTACTTATGAGAAACTGTGCATGGCAAGGGAACATATTATAATTACCTTTGGCACAGGTTATAGTTACTTGAGATAACTACAGCTGGTGAATGTCACTGTTTTTTTTAGGTGAAAACCTCAAGTTATCACTGCCATTGAGTGGTTCTGGTGGCAGAACATACATGAGACTAAAGGCCAAGTGGTTTGTAAATACCATCAGAACCTCAAGAGGCCAATACTGGCCATGTTGCCCGTTCTGTATATTTTATATCAAATGTTTATTTTTTGGTAGTTATCATGAAAAATGATTTTGTTCTTAGAGGGAAAGGTTCATTGAAAATAATAAATGAAATACTGTTGTTTACTTGTTGGTTGTTAGCAATAGAACGAAGACAACAAAAAATATCCCTGCATTGTTAGCAAACACTTTCTGTCTATATACGAGAGGGATTGTTTGAGATTGTCTCTTCAAAGAACAATTAGAATATTCAGGTATAGTCTACCTTTCATGATACTATTTTGATTTGCCAACTGCATACACTTGATTATGACAAACTCGGTAGACCTGGTGTATTTATTGGGAAACACATATGATAAAGTCAGTAGGCCTCTAACAGTGGGCTGTTGTCAGGTTATATTACTAGGTATAGAAAGATATTTGCTTACATATAATCTCACAGATTACCATGATAAGGAAGGGTAATGGTGTTGGTCACCCACTCTGACAAATCCTGGGAGAAGTACTTCAATGATTCTTGTTTGGCCCAATTGAGAGTGGGTGTATGTTGGTTTGCCAACTGTAATTTTATACATATTTTGAATATTTTAAATGTATGCCTGATGGATGCCAGCTTCTGTGGACTTCCATTGGGGTGGGTTTATGTAGTGTCAAGCTATTGGTAAAGGATAGAGGCATTTTCAATTCAATGAGATAAGGTATGCCACATTCCTTTTGTGCAGTTTTTTTATAATTAAATGTTATGACAAAGCAAGTAGGCCATACTTGACCATAATTAAAAGTATGTGTTCAAGGCAAACAGCTTTTAAGAGTGGATTGTTACTACACCATGCTAAACCTGCAGGCAGGGATTTTGTTATATGGAATCCTGCAGATAATTGTAGTAGGCAAGTGTTTTGGTGCTGGTAAACCGCCTGAAGAAACCATTGGGATCGATAAATTACACCATGAGAATCCTTATTAGGCTCTATTAGTAGATATTTTGTACTATTATGACAACTGTAGTTTGGTACGTATTTGTTATTTAATGATGGTATTCCTGATAGTTGCCTTGTAGGTCGTCTTATGAACCAACACAGTAAGTCTGAGTTGCTTATGATGACAAGCCAATGACAAAGGATACAGGCTTGATTGTTTATAATGAAAAGTTATGATAAGGGCAGAAGGCCTGACATATTGATTGTGAAACGCATCTCCTAAAGTCAATAGGCACTTTAAGGTAGTTTGTTATAACTCTGTAATAAGGCCTACAGATATGTATTTTGTTACAAGAAATCTCACTGTTCACTATAGTCGGCAAAGATATTGGTGCTGGTTACCCCCTCTGACAAACTGTGGGCATAACAGATTTGTACTGTCAAGAGTCTTTGTTAGGCCTACTTGGAAGAGATTGTATTTTGCTTTGCCAACTGTCATTTTGTATAATATGTAATTTTATAACTATGCCTGATGGTTGCCTTCTGGGAAAGCTTATGTTTAGTACAGGATGCCTCTGATAATCATGGTGATAAGCCACTGATTCTTCAACACAATCAGATATCCCACAACCTAACGTTTGTGAGTCTGCTATGCATGTTACGATCAGATAGACTGAAAGAGACAATTGACCCACATGGAAAAACCCTATTTTTTTTTGTTAGACCCTCACCCACTCAATTAGCGGCATGCTTCACCATTAGGTCTCATCAGGGCTCGGCCACACTCCAGGAAGCACTTTCGACAATATTTCATCTGGGGTATTATAAAAGCTAAAATACTTTGAGATACCCTGGTATCCCTTGAATAATGTGTGTTTATCGTATGGATAAAAATTATGTCAGTGGGGTGTTGTTAAGATCTGATGATGCTATACCCTCTTCTTAGTCGATATATTTCAAGCCTTGTTTATATGCCCATAGGGCTTTTGTCAGGACTGTGACTAATGACCCAAGATCTCTATTAATACATCAAGATAAGTCATTCCTCCTACCTATTCATGTCAGGACATACAACATAGAACATATTTTATGCACACAAAGGGTCTACGTGCTCTGTATTTCCACCTCTTGTCTGTTTTTCCTGTTTTGGGATCACTGTCTGATGTAAAAGGAGGGGGGGGAATGCCCCTGTAGTCACAAATCATCAAGGGTGCAATGTCACTTTTCAGTTCCTAATCACACCCCAGGGTCAGACTAAGGAGACTAGGTCATCGGTTAGGCTGAATGTCATTTACACTCTGCTTCCATCCATGACAGCGAACTGTGTGGGTTAATGGTTCAGTCCACATCAGTCATAAGCTATTTTGCCCTGTGAATGATGCCATGTTCTGATCATGTATACATCCATGTGAAAAGGTGGTTCTGTCCATCTAATCCACCTGGATTATTTGCTTTTTGAACACCTGGTTTTTGACCTTTTACTGAGGGGAGCCTCATAACCTATGACTGACCCACGGTAAACTCATGGTACCTTGCAGGGGGGCCCCCTCAAGTTTCGTCACGCCAGTGCCTTAGAGTTCAACTCCACTACCCCTTGGTCTACAGACAACAGAGTTATACCAGTGTACAGTGTAACCCGTGTGAAAAGAACAATTCTGTAAAGCCCAAAGACATATCTGTACAGCTTATGGGTCATCCAGGAATGTCATGTTTCTCTTGCTAAGCTCAGGATCAGAGTCCATGCCTTTACAGGGCTAGGTTAGTTACTTTTCTCTCTAGCTGCAAGAACAACCCCCCCCACAAAGGGATCAATTAACTGTGATTAAGTCAGCTCCTGAGGAGGAATGAGTGGGGTGGACTGCTCTGCATCATCAGCCAGCTATCATCCTGTGCCTGTAAGAGAGCCGGCCCAAGCTCAATAACTGAAGAGAGGGAGCCAAGACCCTATAGCTAAACCAGGAGGGAGGCTCCTTTACAGTTTTGCTGGGAAAAGCCCTGGCCAGTGATGTCAGGGACGTGATGTGGCACATCAGAATTGGTCAAAGGTGCATCCGTGCTGAAATCTCCTGCCCCCACTTAAAAGGTCCTGTGCTGGTCCCCTTACATGCCCTGAGGACTGGGCATCTGCACACCGACTGGACAATAATTTATTCGGTGTGATTATTGTGTATCTGTGAATGGTAATTACTAGCCCACACCATCTCCTTTGATCATGCCTTGGAATGCTCCGCTCTGCTACCCTATGAGAGTCAAGAGCTACAAAGGGGTGTTTGGTTCCCAGTGTAAGACAAACGTAGACCCATTACTTGGGCAGTCCACACAACTAATGGTGCATTTCCCAATAATCCACCTAATTATTGGTATGCTTCGGCATTAGGACTGGTAGGGCAAACCTTTAATTTTGAATTTCCACTGTTCACTGAATCCCCTTTCATTTTGTTGTGTTTTTTACTTCTCCTCTTTTTGTTTTTCCTAAGAGGATACTGTAGCTCTCCAGGTAGTGCTAATGGGCTGCTTGCCTCTGATTTCACCTGCAATGAGCCACATTCCACCTGGCCACTTCCTCTAAATGTGGAGATCATTATAGAATGCTGCCATCCATGGTGTATCATTGTTTTACCATTTTACCATTCCAAGATGGCCAACACCTTGGTTCTGTATGTGGCAACCATGCTTGAACTTTAAAGCAACAATAGACTATTTACAATACCTTTACAAGATGGACATCCGCTGCTATATTTAGTTTTGTTTTTTCAAGCATATGCTCTCCATGTTTAGTAGGCAGCATATTTTCTTTTTTCTTCTTGTTTTCTTTTCATTTATCTTGCATATGTCGTTGAGTCTTTGTGTGCTTTATTGTGGCTGGGCCAGACAGTGAATAAAAGGACGAGTCAGAGTATTGATGAATGAGTGCAAAGATGAGTGACAGTGTTTGTATGATGAGTATCTACATCCATCAGTCACACAAAAGGCACTTTCATTCATAAAAAAAGACCTTCCTCTGCACAATCCACGCTGCCCCCCATCTGACCATACAGGACTTGATGAAAGCTTGAGTATTGTGCCAAGGTAAAGTTGGGGTATGTTGCTTGACATTTGCAGGTATAACCTACCAGTGGACTCCTCTTTGAGTCAACCCCTGCAGGTTTATAAACCTCCTCTGGCCCTCTTTGGCCCTAAATATGACTTTTTGGCTGAACTGTGGTGCGGCGGTGCAAACCACTGCTCTGCCAAAGGTCACTGCCGCCCACCCACCAGATTATGACATTTAAGTAGTCTGGCAGGGTGGCGGTCCTATGGCTGTGCCTCTTCAAAGGCTGCAGTGCCTTTGAAAAATGCAGCGCAATGGGACGGCAACACAAGGTTCCTGCACAGCAGGGACTTGTACATCCATGTCGTGCAATCCTGCCCTAAGTCCTGCCCTAAGGGGTCAAAACATTGACAACACAAACTCCAGTGACATTGCTTATAAACAATTACCTGTCCATCAGAGTTATGTGTATTGTGTGGAACTCTTGAGCTATCTGAGGCTGGAAAAGCTGATACCATAAAATATTGATGTACATATGTCACGATTACCTTTTCCCTGTCCCTGTTCATACACGTTATCACTCAACACCCACCCCTTTCCTACCTTCCCTTTTGCACCCAGAGCACTGTATTATATTGCACTAAGAACCACATTAAGCAACAGGGTTGCCTTTATTTGTTAATGCTTTGAATCAAATCTCATTGGGGATTTTATCCCTCTTCTAACCTGAATTAAAATTGTATTTATGCTTCAATGAATTAGTTGTATGTTTTGCTACCATTATTAATGTTTTTCACGAAAATAAGTCTGCTACCAAGACCACACCTTTTGTACTGTATCTATTGACCCAGGTCAGGTAGTATAGATGGGTTGCCCCTTTATACTCAACACTCTTAGAGCAAGTGCACACTTGCGAGGGTTTTTTACACTTAGAACACGTGTAGGTCCTAACAGGTCAGAGAGGGAAACACTCTCCTACACTGAGGATAACATAAACAACTTGATACAAGGTGAATCAACATCTGCATTTCTTACATCTAGTACCCCTAACATCGACTTCTCCATGAATGAGAAGATAACCAGATTGGAACGCCTTGAAAAGAAACTGATCCGCACCAGACTCTATGGCCACCTTCTCACTAAATACTTGCAAGCTAACATAATACCAACAGGACTACAGGTCTGCAACGAACCGGCGATCTTTGTAGACCATCCCAAATTCAAAGAGGGGTTCAGCTTTGTCGCAAACAACTGTTCACGACATTGGATGGTCCTTGGTGTGGAAACGGCACTCGAGCAAGTTGAGAAGTTGACCAAAGAGATCTACGATCTCAAATTGGAGATAAACAGAGACTCAGCACTTACCAACGCGAAGGAAACATTTGAAAGACTTGAGAAAACCATCAAGGACTTTGAAATAACTACGCAAACCAAGAAACTTGACAAATCATCCAAAGACATGCGCCTGTACGCCAAAAAGATCACATATCCCTACCTCCAAGAGGACTATTACAAAAAGGACTTCCAAGACGCTTCTTCAACAGAAGTAGAGGAGGATATCAAACTGAATCAGTTTACTTAAGTTCAAAGACGCCGAGGGAGAACTGACAATGCATGTCAGTCAGCATGACGTCGGACCGCCCACCCCCTTCAGAGTGGCGGTCTGGCGTCATGTTGACTGACAGCATTGTCAGAAATTGGGCAGCAGCACAACACAAGTGTGCATTAGTGGGGACGGAGGGCAAATTCTTTGCCCCTGCCCACTCATGCGCACTTGTGTTTTCACTTGTTTGTGCATGCCCATTAGGAGCTCCTCGGTCTCCTAATGGGCAGGCAGCGGGCGAGGAGTAACCGTTCCCTAAGCCACTCCTGGCTCTGCAGCAGCGCCAGGATTAGCTTAGGGGTTGCCACTCCAGTACTGCTGTTCCTGTTTGAAGAGCCGCCAACGCAGACCAGGAGCAGAAGCGGTCAGGTACGTTTTCTAAATGTTATTCTCCCTCGGCCCCCCCCCACCGCGCCCCCCCTGAAACTCCTCCCCGCCACCTCCCCACCCGCGAGTACTGCAAGCTGTGACTGCACACGAAGGATTACTTTACATCTAAAAATGTATTTGCGATTATCACATATTTAATTCAATCTCATACATGTGGTTTTTTTATATAGAAAGTAATGCTTTTTTCATTGCAGCTTCCTATGTTAATGTTTTAGTCTGGCTCGTTTGTCTGCCCATTTCATTGTCTCACAAATGACTGTTCAGAAACTGCTGAGCAAGATTCTTGCAAACTAATGGTTACACAATTCTAGCTAATGTTTTACTTTATGTGTGTTTCCCTCGGTCTATTGAATGCGTTGACATATTTCTAGCTAAAGCTGTACCTTATCGAAACATGAATATTTCCTTGTCATAGAAAACAAGGATAGTCTGTGCTCTGGGACTCCCAATGTCCTGCTCACAGGGTGTACCATTACCTTGTTATGCTGATGGAGAAACGAGACGCTCAAAAAATGTGCTAAACAGAAATTTGCTAATTCTCAAAAGCAACTCCCGGGCACCGAACAGCCAAACAGACCACACTTCAAAGTGTCATGTTTTGATCAGTGTAAAAAAGCTTTGTCCGCTTTCAGTCCATTACAAATAATTTACGATTCAGATCATGAAGGCTTAACATAGCATTTTTAAATTGATCAAATGGCTATACAAAGACATGATTTGTGGAATGGAACTTGTTGACTGTGCAGGAGGAGTACTTTCAAGAATTGGCTTGTTTCTGTGATGACATGTACTGCCAGCCTCCAACTTCATAGTACTATGTGCAGAAATGCACCCCTTTATGTTTTTCTCCTATAGACATTTTATCTATGGAGTACAGTCCTATTACCTCGCCGAGTGCTGCCAAAAAGCATAGTAACTCTTATATGGAGGATTTATGTGAGTGTGTTCTTCTGTAATGTCCTGAATAGTCTACTAGTGCAAGTTCTAGAGAGTTGCTGACTTTTAATTATATATATGCTTGTGTACGTATTTGTATATGTGCAATTTTAAATGTCTGTACATGCTTAGGATGGTTTCTGGGAATATGTGTGTCCACTTCCTGCAGTGGCGCATTTCCCTGAAAAGAAAAGTCTTGTAATGCTGATTGCGCCGCACAAGGCTTATCTTCAGAGACTGCATGTGATTGTCGCCCAAAGGGAAAGCAGGAGGCAAGAAATGCTCCGCATACCGGATGCAGCCTAAATTCCTATTATTGAAGAGGTACAAATGAGGGGGGGAAAAAACTTTTAATTGATTTCTGTTTCATTCTGGTAATTTATTGGAAGGCATATTTTAGAGCTCACGTGCGCATTGGCAGACTTCAAACGATTTTACAGGGAACAAGCAAGGGGTCATGAGTGCCAGATACATACATGGGCACAACAGAGATCTTTTGTAAGTATAATTCTCTTCACAAAACTGTACTTTTCTGGCACACAGAGATTTTAGGGAGAGCAGAGGAGGTGGGGTTAGAATACGTGAAAGGAGGGACTGAGGTGGAGTGATTCTGTAATACAACCCTTCCCCAACACCTTTCGATATCAGGAAACCGCCAGTAGTTTAAAGTCTGCAACCTGCTAGTGCGTAATGACCTGTGGAGTTTTGTTTATTTCTGTAATGATTATTCAGCATGTAATGATTGTTTTAGAAATTCGCCCATAACCAAGCCACAGTAGTCCTCATTTGGAGATAGGCTAATGAGCGGGAACTTGATTGATGATGGAATGAGGAAAAGCCTCTAAGTGCTGTTGTGCGCAGCTGGGGTGATATGTGTTTCACTGTTGAGCTGCTGGACAGCCTCTTCTCTGGCTCCTGTTGAATATTTGCAGTGTGCATTGATTCGTCAGGCAATTGGATGGGGGTTATTTAGTAGATTAACAGTGATATTATTAGAAGGCAGTGGTACTTGTTTTTTTGACTTAGGAAAGGATGAAATGCGTAGTTGGATTGGACGGGGTTTCAATCTGAGACAGCAACATTTTGCTTACGTCTTTTAGGATATATATTTGAAGACCTCGCTCTGATAACAGATAGCTAGCAATGTTTCGTTCTTATTGTTGTTTGTTATATTTCACACTATTAAAGAAAGTATTTCTGTGGTATTGTGCAGCATGTTCCCCAGCTCGATGTCTGCCTTTGACCTGATTCAGTCGTCTGAGTCATGGCACCATGGAAGCATGCTTATGTAAGTGCTTCATTTTGTTGCCAACAGTTCATACACAACAACCTTAAGTGAGACACCTGTGGCCCTGGTTGTCTCAATGCTTCGGTACAAATGTACACTTGGATGTCTCCGTACCTGGAGACTAGTACACAATGCAAATCATGCCAGTGCTGCTTGTAGAAGGGCTGTAGACACTTCAGTACTAGTACAGAAACATGTGAAGCAGGACAGGACGAGAGGCCTATGGGGTTCATTGGTGGATTGTACAGAACAAACAAGGGTACTTTCACAATTGCTTTATTAACCTTCTTGCTTCTCAAATTTACTTGAAAATGCACCATTTACCCTCTCTTTTTTCAAAATTTTCTTGGGGGAGAACACTCCCCCACCCCCGAAACCCCCTTCGGATGTTCAGGCTCGCTCGCTGCACTCGCTCGCCACGGTGCAATCTGACGGAACGTTTAGGCCACACCACTTTCAAATCTCACCAGCCACCACTGCCTGTGAAGGTTAGATACTCGCAACCATGGCTAACGACTGCAATATTAACAATTTGACATATGGTTTGTGCAGAATTGTAAGACATATGTAATCACCGTCAGGCTGTTACTGGTGTTTTACATTTATGTGTGTCTTTTTAAGAGAGTGGTTGCATGTAGTTGTTCTTTATGTTTTTCTGTGAGCACCTTAATGATATCAGGAAGCGGTTTAGTTCCCCAATTTTAGGTAACAAAGGCTTTATGCAAGCTAGGCCAGCCTTACTCTATATACAAATGTTGACAAATGTATGGGACATTTTTAACATTGCTAATATTCTGGCCGCAGCTGTAAGAACTCTAAGGAGAATAACCTAACATTATAAAACTATGTATGTATCTCATTGCTGTGTTAAGATGTAATTAGTACAAACTGTTTTTCACTGTTTTTATATGTATATATCTGAGTATTAATTTTTGTATTATATATCAGGGTTTTATATTTGGTGACATTAAATGTCTTTTAGTATGCTTTTATGGTTTGCACAGTAACCGAATAAAGTAAATTTGACTGACTGAGTAGTTGTTCCATTGTATTTATTACTGATAACATCCGTATTACATGTAGATATTTCTATCACTTGAACTAGATCTCACAACAGTGATATTCTCCACTACTACATGGACTGTACACACTGATCACCTTTTGACATTATCCCTTACACCAGGGCCCCCTCCTCTTTTGAGTTAGTCCCCTGGAACATCCCAAGTATGTTCTGACTATGCCAAACTGGAGACAGTGACGATGAGCGTCAGCGCGTCCTCGTGCACGCTATTCACATCCTATATAACACAGCACCTCTCTGATGCCAGTCTGCCTCAAGAGCGTTACGCCTAAACAAGTCAGGTAAGCAGACTACCTTCTTCCCCCACTAGGACTTAATGCGGCCTTTATGTCATGTTTTGAGGGGGGCTCTACGCACTGCTTTCTTTTAGTCAGAACCGCGTAGCTGGTTTTACTCAGTAGAGCGAGTCTCCGCCTTTCACATTTTCCCTAGGGCCAGCGACTCCAGCGCCACCTCATTTCATTTATTTAATCGCAGGACAGAATAGATGGCCATACTTATGTTGTTTAAGTAGTGCCGTTCGTGACCCCGCTAAACGGATTCCAGCAGCAGTAATCCCGGGTGCACGGACATTTCCGCAAATTCCGCTCATAGCATGTCTACAATGTTACCGACCCAGGTGGTTTTTCGACACCTTTTGCATTGTGTTTCAGCGAGCTCGCAGGTCCGCAGTTGAACGTTAATCGGGGCCTGCGGCGCCTGACCTGATCAACATCTGGGCTTTATCTGTTTCTTGCCCTTACGCTTTTAGTGACTTCTCTGGGCATGATGTTACCCATAACTTCCACCAATGACGTCATTGCGGGCATCCTGGAATAATTGCCGGGTTGCATAGCACGACACAAGCACTCACTTGTGTAACCACATAGGCCTCTCACATCTAGGCCCTCCAGTCACAAGCATGGTGACCATGGTATTGCAAGGCGGACAGTTCTTAGCTCCACTGTTCCATGTTTATGGTTTAACTAATCCGATGTTTCCATTCTGGATGTCTTAATGACAGACACCTCCCCCCTTCTTTCATTACAGAATCGTTGGAATTATCTTCCCATTTTTTGCAAGCAAACTGTGCTGCAATTGTTACTTTTCCATATGAGTAAGTACCAATTGAGAAAACCCTGTCTGAGCTGGCAAGAACTTACCAGCAGACATGTGACTGTTTCCTTTCTCCCCACAGGAGCCTCCACAGGCCCATCTTTTGGATTGACCGGCGGAGGTTAACCGTCGTTTTCATACATAGTAGGTAGTGTTCACCTTTTCACACTAGTAGCACAATTTTACAACTCCACATTCTTACACCCACTTTCCGAATTATTCCCCAGGTGCTCCTTTCAGTCCTGAAGAAGACTCCGGCGCGAGGACCACACTCAGTCCTGCCCTAAGAGGTCGAAACGTCGACAACACCCACACAACACACACTCCAGTGACATTGCTTATAAACAATTACCTTTCCATCAGAGTTATGTGTATTGTTTGGAACTCTTGACCTATCTGAGGCTGGAAAAGCTGATACCATGAAATATTGATGTACATATGTCACGATTACCTTTTCCCTGTCTCTATTCCTAAACGTTCACTCAACACCCACCCCTTTCCTACCTTCCCTTTTGCACCAAGAGCACTGTAATATATTGCACTAAGGACCACATTGAGCAAAAGGGTTGCCTTTATTTGTTAATGCTTTGAATAAATTTCGCATTGGGGATTTTATCCCTCTTCTAACCTGAATTAAAATTGTATTTATGCTTCTATGAATTAGTTGTATGTTTTGCTACTATTATTCATGTTTTTCACGAAAATAAGTCTGCTACCAAGACCACAACTTTTGTACTGCACACAGTAGGGCACATTGTATGCCCCCATATGCATTCAAATGCGGTTGAGGCACAGGGGGACCTCCGCCCACCGTTCCAACACCAGGGAACGGCGGTTCCCTGGGAGAGCCAGCAGTCACAGGGCAGTCCGACTGGCCAACTTCTAATGGGGTGGTCGGGACACCAGTGCGGCAGTGGCTAAATCCGTTGCGCCGCCACGAGTCTGGTGGTCCTCGCACCACCAGACTCGTAATCGGGCCCTTTGTGTTTTGATGACTTTCATTCATAAGCCAGATCTTTTGGCATTGCCAATGCTTTCTTCATCTAGGTACTGCAATGTAGTTTTTTTTTTTGCCCCCTACATTGGGTATGCCAGTGTGGAAAACTCACTGGTATAGCCAGTGTAGGAGTCACTGCTTGATTCTATGGAGGTGACATAAAAGCACTGAATAACACATCTTGGAATCTGGCATTCTTGATTGTGTTGGCTTTCACTGAAGCCATGCGTAACAATGAGATGTTCCTCATATGTGGCAGGCAGTAATTTCACTGTGCCCAACAGCACTGTGGTAAAGTTTTCTCCATACTACTGTCATAAAGTCATATTTCATAATGTTTCTCATTGTACTGATAGGACAAAACATGTGTTATGCATACGGCAGTTCTATAAGAATCTGGCTCTGTAACACTACTTCACCTTGAAAGGGTCATTCTTAACTGCTGGTACTTGCTACCCTCTGAGTATGTAGCTGTAGCATGGGGTCCATCTGGCAATATGCAATCATATTTACCATACCATTTTACTGGGTAAACATAGCATTTATATTAATTGTAAGAGTTGTGGAATTGTCAATCATTAAAAATCACACTCACAGTACTCCTGATGCATGTATTTACGTAAGACTTTCACCATCATCTGGTAGCACAAATTGTGCACTGTTTAGCAAACCGTGAGTGATACATTTGAGTATGGGAATGTGAAAAGACTGGAAAGACACAACCAACATTGTTAGACTACAACTACAGGAGACCACATATGTGATGGGCCATGTAGCTTAAGCCATTTCCCATCGTGTCAGTTCTGTGTGCCAGTGAAGTGGCGTGGGGGGAGAGGCAGACTTCCACCTCATTGTAATTGCCCGCTTAGCAATGAGTATCGCCAAGTCTGCAAACTTGAGTTGGAATCATTCTGTTCATTGATGTCCGTTGAATCATACAAGAACAACATTTTATCAGGTGTAATACGTGCAGGTGAGAAGGAAGGGTATATATTGTTTCCAGATGTAAGTTAGAACTTTAAACTAATGGTAGGTTGTACAAAGTCTACTTCTTGTAACACTGCATGGGTCTATCTCAGTGTAAAAAGGGGAAACGGATCACAGGTTAGTTAGAAAAAGTCTGATCACAAGAAAAATTATGTTTTAGATGAATTGTTGATTTACAAAACTTATGAAGTGCATCGTTTGTGAGAAAAGGGAAACTGTTTACACCTTATTCTCAAGGTGTGCATCCTTAATATCAATATCAAAATAAATAAATATATATATATATATATATATGGTTTTTTTTTTTTTTTACAACCAAGGACGCGGCACTCTGGGTTGGGGGTTTTTAACTAACATTTACATATATATATGTGTGTGTGTGTGTGTGTGTGTATATATACAAAAAATATAATATGTGTGTATATATAGACACACATGTATATATATATATATATATATAACGGACCCCCTCCCTGAGAAGCAGCATCCGACTTCAAGCCACGCTGTTTTTGGATTCCTTCGTCGGAAAGTCCCAGCGGATGCCCCCTCCCGCAGCCAAGGAAGAATAGAACTCGAAGAGCGTGAGAAGGTGATTAGCTGTCGGCGGTGAGGTCGGACGATTTCGCCAACGTTTGCAATCATCCCTTATGCGGTGAGTCCTGTAATAGTAGGCAGTGCGGAGGTGGGGAGGTTCCCTCAACGAGGGATTAATCACGAAAGTAAACACGATTGCCGAACGATAGTCTTTCAAAAGGCCAACGATTTACTAAATTGCACAGAAAATCATTACCAGCTGTAACGGAGGAATGTCTACGGAAGTGTTCCGTGCAAGGGTGGAGGAAGCTGAGGAGTTATTCAAACAGGTTTCTGTTCATGGCGGCGCACTTAAAAAACATTGCCGACTGTGGAGGCACGACAAGATGACAACGTTAAGACCCTGTACAAGCCATTGGAAAAGCAAAAACGATTAGAGTTAACCAAATGGTGGGAACATTACTCACTCTTGAAATATGCCGATGCACAGCGAGTCCCAAGAGGTTTGAGAATAATGCTCGCACCGAGCTTTGAAAACCCGAACCCGTTGATGTTAAAAGAATGGGGTCAACTAAACCTCACTGCTTCCATGGATCTGGTCCAGTTGTTAATTAAATATGCCGCCATAGATCGAGAAGAAATCCTAATCACCATCGACAAACTTCAAGACCAAATTGATAAAATAGAGGAAACAGATACCATGAAGAAATTAAAAGATGAAATGATGAACAGACTGAAAAAACATGAAAATAAAATAAAAATACGGAAAGTTAACAAATTTGCCCGTGATGCAGCTGACTATGCAAATGGTCAAATTTTCACATTCGCACGGAAATACAATGCCACGAAAAGACAACAATATAGCAATAAAGGAAATAAAGGAAATCAGGCTCAAACGTCAACACGCACCGCCGATATGGGAGAAACCTTGGCAGTGGAGAATATGAGCTCTGATTTTACTTCTTCTTCTTGCAGTACGTCAAGTGGATCAACTGATGATGTATCTAATGATGCCCAAGCAGTGCCTATACTTAATCTAGAAGAGGAGCTGGATTTTTTAGTAGAGGAAAGGCTTCGCACTCTGAGGCCACGACAACAACAACAAAAAAACAAGGCAGCGTCCGCAGAAACAAAAAAAGACGAGAAAGAAGAAGATCACAAAAACAACGCCATGCAAAAAAAGAAGAAAACAAAGAAACACTGGCAGAAGAGGACATAAGTAATGAAAAATCAATAATTAACCTCTCAGATGTGATCTTATCCAAAGCTGAAGAGCAATTATTGGCTTTGGGCTTGAACTTCTGCCCTGAACAAAACTTCAAGTATGCCTCTACCAGAATTGACGTTTATTGTTATATTCGCAAATTAAAACTCAAAAAATTCTTTGCCCTACAACATCTAAAAACAAGTACAGACATTGCTAACCCAGCTAAGGGCACTTGTTCCACCAGTCATCCTCACTTGGCTGCATCAGATATTCCAGTACTTCTTGCATGTCATGACCTTGACCAAGCCACAGATTCTCAACCTATGGGTCAGGAACAAGATCTCAACACCCAAAGAAGACTAGAAAAAATGAATATGGTGCAGAAAGGGGCAGGTATAACCCCGTTCAAGGGAAAATCCGACTTTGTACCGCTCATGACCAAAGATGCGGTGGATGTTTTTCAAGACTGCATCATTTCTGAAATTAAAGAATTATACAAGAAAACGAACAATCGGAAAAAACACAAGTTCAACCAAAAAAAAGCCAAATATCATGAATTGATCAAAAAACTGAATGACAATCCTGACATAGTGGTAAAAACCGCAGAAAAAGGCGGAAATCTCGTGATCTGGCCGAAAAAAAGACTACAATCAGGAGGCACAAAGACAGCTACAAGATAATGCCTGTTATGTGAAATCCAATCTGAAAGAGTACAAAAAGGCCAATGAAAATTTGAAAAAACTGTTACTGAGATGGCGTAGAGAAGGCTTCATATCGGGTGACGAATTCAAATTCCTGCTTTACCTGTCTTCTATTTGATACCAAAAGTCCATAAAGACACGATACCAATTCCGGGCAGGCCAATTATCTCCGCAATCAACAGCAGCGGGGAAAATGTTGGCCGCTATATAGATTACTTTTTGCAGGGCTTGGTAAGCAAACTGCCAAGCTATGTACGTGACACAAGTGACTTTTTGGAAAAAATAGAGGGCTTGGAATAGCAGGAAGATATGCTACTTATAACTTTGGACGTTGAGCAATTATACACGAGCATTGCCCATAGTTGCGAAATGAAGGCAACCGCATATTTTCTGGGACAAAGAGAAGTGGAATTTCACGAACATAACAAAATGATTTTGAGTTTAATCGATTAGTGTCTACACAACAATTACTTTACTTTTGGTAAGGAGATTTGGAGGCAGGTTCGTGGTGTGGCGATGGGGGCTTGCTTCTCCCCCAGCTACGCGTGTTTACACGTGGGCTGGTGGGAGGAGCGGGTCCTCAACGCCACACACCAAGTATGGGTCAGAGAAAAAATTGTGAAATACCTTCGCTATATAGATGACATCTTTATAGTTTGGCAGGGAGATTTAATGGAAGCCGAACAGTTCATCAGTGAGATTAATAACAACACACTCAATTTGAATTTCACGTCCCACATAAATGCCAAACAAATTGAATTTCTAGATGTCTCTGTATATGTAGATAAAGATAACAGGCTACAAACGACCCTGCACAGAAAAGCCACTGCAGGTAATACAACCCTGCATGCTTCCAGTCTCCACCCCATGCACACCATTGATAATATACCTTTCGGGGAAATTCTCAGAATCAAAAGAATTTGTAGCTCTCAATCTGACTTTCTCAAATGTGTTAAAGATCTACGGATACGACTAAGAGCTCGAGGATATTCGGACACTGTGTTTAATCGTGCTCTGGCCAGAGCAGATAAACGTTCCAGATCCTCACTATTTCCAAATTCTTCTGAAAACACAGTTGAATCTGTATCCCCTGAAGTAGAAATCTCTAGTAATTGCCCGAGATTTATCACTGCATTCAGCAACCAAGAAAAAAAGATCAAACAAATAATTAACCGAAATTGGCCTACAATCTTGACTGATACAGTTTTAGGAAATATGTTGCCCACTAAACCCTTGGTAACTTTCCGGAGAGCACAGTGCATGGGCACTGTACTTGACAAAAGTAGCCCGGAATTAAAGCAAAAGGCTATCTGGTTACAACCAGCTTCAGGATTTCGCAAATGCTCTACTTGTAGAGCTTGCCAATTTGGTTGCAACAAAACACATTATAGCACCCCCTTTAAAACAGAGGAAATGCCCATAGTGGGAAATCACACATGCAAGACAGATTATGCGGTGTATGTTCTGACGTGCACCTGCGGCCTCAATTATATTGGCAGTACTAAGCAGCAGGTGCACGTCAGAATATTACAGCATATTAGGGTGATCCTCCATTGTGACCAATCTTATCCGGTGGCCCGCCATTTCCAGAGCACACATGATAAAGATGTCAATTGTTTATTGTATTATGTGGTAGCTTCAGTACCTCCCCTGAGAAGGGGTGGAAATCGAGAATTAAAACTAAGGCAGCTAGAATCCAGATTCATTCTGGAATTTGATAGTAAGTGGCCTAACGGACTTAATAACACTGAAGATTTGCGCAATTTCCTGTAAACTACTGTATCCAATGACCGTATATATTTTTCATCCTCAGGTAGTCAGGTTCCCTGTTACCTAGAGCTGAGTATTGACTTCGCTGATTTTTATAATCCGATTCCTTGTGGTACCACTCTATTTCCTGTAATCCAATTTTTGTCCACACGCCGTGGCTAGTCAAGCTCCTTGTTAGCCACGGCGCACTCCAGTCACTAACTCCTCACCTCTAAATAGTTATTTATATTTATCACCATTGAGGATTTTTTAGCACTTTGTACATTTGGGTGTTTTTATCACTTTTGTATATGATATCGTTTTTTTACCTGTATTAAATATTTTATACTGATGCTTTTTATAAATGACAAAATTATGAGGACTCCCAATTGTCTATTTAAGCATTTATGAATTTTTCAGACAGGTCACTTTATCATGCACTTTTTAGAATGTAAATATTGTAATTCCCTATAGCACGTATGTTTGCACTTTTTGCACAATTAGACACGGATCTAGTCCAGCACTGCATTTTGCACTTTATTCTGAACCCGCCCTAATGATATTGTGGAATTTTACTATGGAGTTTTAACATTCGTTTGGCCCATTTCTGAGGATTTATCCTGTTATATTGCATCCACTAAACGTGTATATATATAGAAAAAAGTATTTATATATATATATATATATATATATATATATATATATAAATATATATTTATATATATATATATATGAAATTTCATGTGAATAGTGCACATAAATTCGACGCTATATATGAAATGATAAATGATACCTGTCAAATATCAACTGACTACAGTTTAAACATGCCATAACGGTTTTGTTTGTGTATTTGTACAGTGAATAACGTAACTTCATAGTATATGTTTTCTATGTCTATGGTCATGTGACCTGGGGAAGGGCGGTGTCCAATGTGGTCACTCGAGCATTATAAAACGAAAAAAATGGCACTAGTTCTTTGCATGTGAACAAGGGCTCTTGAAGCCCGAAACGCGTATTGCCCTCCTGTTTTTACCAGCTGCAATAAAGTAAAAGCCTGTGAAATACGTGGTCCGTCTCCTGCTTTCCCTCGCCGGTCCTGGGTGGATCAGGAAGTGGCGTTCGTGGAGTTTTTTGCTTATATATATATATATATATATATATATATATATATATATTACCTACTGGCGGTCGCCAGTAGGTATATATAGTTAGGATTTTTTCTCTATGGGTTTTTTGAAAATTCTATGTCTAATAACTTTGGCGTTTGTGGACGGAATTGGCTGAAATGTTCAGGAAAATGGCACATTTTGTTTCTGAGCAGCCCCTGAAAATTTTGGGGGGGTTCGTCAAGGGGGGGCCGAGAAAAAAGGGGGGTCCCAAAACGCGTTTTTCCCATGTTAATTTCCATAGGGCGGTTGGCCTCACTTTTAGCCCGAACGGCTGAATGGATTTGCACGAAACTTGGCAAAATTGTAGGGACTGGTAGCCCGATGTGCCTTTTGTAGGTCTCAATATATGTGCTGCAGTGGATTTTGAGAAATTAACGTTTAAAAAAAGATATATATCTGTAACAGCGGACTGGGCAGCGGCCCAGGACGCGGACTTTTCGCGCAACGGAGCTTTGTGAAGCGAAGCTGATTGGTTCTCCGGCGTCTGTCAACATTCCAAACAGTCCGTAGCGGCCGCCATCTTGTCTCTCGGTAGGATCGAGAGACAAGAGGAGGTCAAAACAAAGGGGGAAATAACTATAAGGGGGCATAGTAGATCCTCGCTGACCCCCTAGGTTTGATGTGGAGGTTTTAAAAGGGCCCCGCGGGGCAAAAAAAAATAATAATAATAATAATCGAACGGCTGAATGGATTTGCACGAAACTTGGCAAAATATTAGGGACTGGTAGCCCGATGTGCCTTTGCTAGGTCTCAATATATGTGCTCCAGTGGATTTTGAGAAATTAACGTTCAAAAAAAGATATATATCTGTAACAGCGCTCCGCTTCGCGTAACGGAGGTTTGCGAAGCTGATTGGTCATTCTGTCACTGGGCTATAGTTGGGCTACATCTGGCTGATATTTGGGCTACATTTGTTTTTTTGTGTGTCTGGCGGCCATCTTTGGGCTACATTGGGCTACATTGGGCTTCATTGGGCTACATTCGGCTAATTAGCAAATAGCTCATCGCAAACTAGGAATGGTAAAGAATCGCTATTTATTCCTTAAAGTTCGCTATTTAGGAAATGCAAAAAACTTTGATGATACATATGGCGGTTCATCTCTAACAAGATAAGAAGCATAGGGATACATTTATGATGACTGGCGCATCACCAGGGATGTGTTAGTCATTCTGTGCCGCTGTTCCGTCACCTATGGTGTGCTGCATTTACAATGCGGCGCATCATGGGGCAAAAACAGCACAGATGCGTGATGTATCTGTGCCGTAAAGGTGGCGCATTGCTGGAGTTGTATCGCAAGTGTGATGAAGCTCCAGCAAGGGTCGGGGGTGCCCCTGTCGCAGGGTTTCTGTTCTCACACAGAACTGTGGGCAGAGGATTGGAACCTCGGCGAATGCATTGCTGGAGTTGTATCGCAAGTGTGATGAAGCTCCAGCAAGGGTCGGGGGTGCCCCTGTCGCAGGGTTTCTGTTCTCACACAGAACTGTGGACAGAGGATTGGAACCTCGGCGAATTAGGGTGTCCCAAAACTCACGTTAGTAATCAAAAACTCCTTAGCAAGCTAGGTACAGTGTCACATTGGATATAACAAACTCTCAATGTTTAGACAATCCAGAATATGAACTTATAGTACCTCAGGATACGTGGAACTCATGAACAGTCGGTCGTTATAGATTTCTTAGAAACCAGAACATGGAGTTAAGAAGAACAGATGTGTATTTGAAATGTTTATTTACTAATGCCGTCTTCTCAGGCGTAGTACCTTAGATAATAAAAGTACACATATTATCAGTAGCAAAATTACCAGCATAGTTACTAGTACATAAAAAGCGAATGGTGACAGTATGTTAACATGCTGTAAATGAATAAGAGTTAGCAACACTTATAAGCAGCCGCGGGCCGTGGAGGGAGTTACGGTGGGGCAGGGAGGCGGGGAGGGGGAGGGGCAAGGTAGAGAGGGCTCCACCCTGCTTCTCCCCCTCCCCGCCTCCCTGCCCCATCGTAACTCCCTCCACGGCCCGCGGCTGCTTATATCTCACCCTCCCTAATACACATATTATATTATTTGCTAAGAAGGTCTCTTTGTGTTGGTTTAGGGCGTGCCCATACTTTAGTGTCTTAGATTTGAAGGAATCACATCAGCATACACCAGCTCTCTCTTCATGTGAACCGCATCAACTGTTGTGTATGTGTGTTCGGCAAAGCAATATAAAACCCGCCTCATGCCCAGAATTGGCAGAAGTTGCACTTATGTTATGAGTATGAAGTCGTGGAGATCAGACCTCATAACAATTCTGTATCGTGTTGTTCTTGAAACTTTAGCACCCGCTGTACAGATATAGTTTAACAAGTAAAGCAGATAGTAGACCAATAACATATTATTCTCATGTAAACCACGATGAACTACTAGGTGGAAAGCTAAAGCAACAACTAAGTGTCTTGTGCAGAAGTTGCAAAAAAGGAAAAATGGCGTTTAAACCGGTAATGAGCCCATGCTAACTTAACACGGTGTAAAGATATCCAGGACCTAGATGACACCTCCCCATGATCCGGAAACGAACTGAATAAGATAATAGAAGTGCCATCTCATGAGAGCAGATTGCAAGTTTATATGTGGACGGTCCGCAAGGTAAAGCATTAAAAACTAGGAAAATTTAATGCTAAAGAAAAATAAAACAGCCAAGTACTTTATCGAGTCTTAAGCCAATAGGCAAGGTAAATAATAAAAACTTGACAAATAAGTCAATGAATTGTCAATGAAATGCTAGTACTCAGCATATCAAACATGAAAAAGGTCTATGACATAACTGTGTATGCAAAATAAGCTGCAACAGCCTCCAATAGGAAGTCACCGTCTTCATCCGAAAACAGTTCAGCCATCCAATTTAAAAGCGGAAAAGAACATACGTGCTCTCCCAGCACCGGATCCTCTATCACCATCAGAGGACAGCTCGGTGGGTTTTCAAGAAAGCTCTGTTCCAAGAAAGACTGTGCTGCCGCCAGTAAATTCCAGGGACCAAGTAGTCCATGCATCAATGCCACAGCCATAATCCTTTCGCCAGGACAAACCAACTCGTGAGTAATGATAGGAGTCATCAGCTGATTAAAGTCGACGTCAGGAGAAACCGGTCCGCAGAGACACAAATCAATGGCCCAATCGAAATCACAGGTCAGGCAGTGAAATACAGGCTGGACACAGGTGAAGTAGGAGAATCGAAAAGATAATCCATATGCCGTGCTTAATATCGCCAACGGCATTGTGCCATAATATTCTAGCATGCGATTGCGGAACAGTGTCAGCAGCTGCAGGGTGTGAGGTTGCATAGGAGGGACATCCATATTTAAAAATGTAAAAAAGCACAAGAGCGTCCGCTGGTAATGCAAGTAAAAATGCCAATCCACGAACCAGAGTGGAGAAAATGGAATGAAAGGAAGCAGGGATGACTCCAAAGATTTTCTCAAATGAAGTCACGAGACCACTGGTAACAACTTTAAAAAAGTGCGCCAGGGACTTTGTGGAGGATGCGTTAAAGATAGTCGGAAACATGTTGCTGAAATTGAAAGGCAAATCTTAATTGAAAAGGGTGTGCACCTCTGTACGGGTGTTCGCTATGTGAAGTACGAAAGTTTCACGGGCCGAACTCAAGGCCACCTCTCTCTGAGACAAAAGAGCTCTTATTCTTGCCATGCCGTTGAAACGTGTCCCAAGGTTGGTATTTGTTTCTATTTTAGCGAGGTCAAAAAGAGATCCCATTAGTGGCCTACTGATTTTACTCGATTCCTTTTCTTTTTTTTTACACGATTTTTCGTTATCTGCAAAGACTAAACAGAGTATTGCGACTCTGTGTTTGTTTGTAAATAGAGAATGAACCAAAGAGAACTAATTCTAAAACAGTAAATACTTGGATAACAATCAATCAAATGGAGAGAGAAGCAGGCACGACGGATTACAACGGGGGCAAAGGCCTGCGTTAACTACCTTTCACTATCTGCAAAGAGAGAGTACTCGTAATAGAAATGAGGGGGGGGGGCACCATTAAAAGCAGATCAGTGTGCATAAACACGAAAATGTTTTCACTTACCACGTACTTGACATTCGACAGCTTATGATATTTGCTATTAAAAAACCATTGAAATTCACTGAAAAAACCATAGGTTATAGACCATATATAGTTAGGAATTAGCATTTACAAAACCTTGAAAATTCACTGAAAAAACCATAGGTTATAGACCATATATAGTTAGGAATTAGCATTTAAAAAACCTTATTTTACTCACACAAAACCATTGAAATTCCATATATAGTTAGTTGCACTAACTATATATTGCGCACCCGCAATCCACTGCTGATGATGTCACATATTACATCATTCATGACATGGTCAGTGACATCACTGATGACATCACTGATGACATCTCAAATGACATCACTGATGACATCACTGATGACATCTCATTTGACATCAATGACCACATCACTGATGATATCATTCATGTGACAATACAATGCATCTCCTCACATTTTAATATAACCTCTGTTTCACCCAGTGTTAAAAACAGAGTATAATTTTTGAAACCATTGACACACCAATACTAGTTACTACATACGTACTCACTGATTCCTACGTCTACACACACATTCACTCATTCACCCATACAATCATTCATACATAGAATCACTTATGTTTAGAACACTATCATATGCACTCATACACCTATACAGACACTCACACTCTGCCACTCATCCATGGAGTTACTCACACACCTAGTCAGTCCTGTAAAGAATCAATCACACTTCCATTTTCTACTCTATACAGTTAAACATAGAGCACCTTACGTTTTCAACCATATACTAACACATACTTACTCTCTTATACAATCATTGATACAAGTACACATTGATCTGTACAGAGTCACACACCTCCCAGCCAGCCACACACACACTCAGTCTCCCATGCAAATACTTGGGCAATCAATCAATAACCCATATAGTTACTCATATAGCTACTGATCAACACATGCAGCAGTTTACAGAACAACAGACATAATGATGCACAAATTAAGACAGTTTAGTCACTAACCCATGCACTCAGTGAGACACATTTAATCACTCACTCATACATTCAGTCATGCACCTACTAAATCCTTCGTCCAGACACTTATACATCCACTCATTCTTCAATATGTAAGACATATTTTAACTTTACAGAAACATAGTCACTGGATGTTGTCATCAGTGATGTCATCAGTGATGTCATTTGAGATGTCATCAGTGATGTCATCAGTGATGTCACTGACCATGTCATGAATGATGTAATATGTGACATCATCAGCAGTGGATTGCGGGTGCGCAATATATAGTTAGTGCAACTAACTATATATGGAATTTCAATGGTTTTGTGTGAGTAAAATACGGTTTTTTAAATGCTAATTCCTAACTATATATGGTCTATAACCTATGGTTTTTTCAGTGAATATATATATATATGATGTGAATATCTATATTTTTTTATAGAAATTAGTAATTAATTTATTGAAAAAAATGTATTTTTTGCTTTAGGGTGTTCGGCATTGTAGGAAAATAGGTGTATTCATTTAAAAATATTTATTAGTGTTATTTATTGTTCAGGTTGGCAGTTATTTTTAGGTTGTGGTGTGTAGTTTATGAATTTTTTCAAATGTTAGAAATATTTTCTGATTTCTTTAAACATAAACATGTAATTATGTTATTTATTGTTCAGGTTTTGGGGTTGTATATGGCTTTTTGGGTGTGTAGTGTATTCCATTTATCATTTAAAAAAGAAAATGGAAAAAAGCTTGAAATTTTTCTAGTTTAACTATTTAATTATAATAATTATTGTTATTTATTTTTGGAGTTTTGGGTGGGTAATTGACTAAATTATATTTAAAAAAAATTAATCGGTTTTTACATTTAATATTTAACTCAAATTTAAAATGAAATTATGTTTTATATAGATTGGTTTGTGGGTTTTATATGGGCTTGGGTGGTAATATTTTATTTAAATATTTTTATTTTGGTTTATTAATGTTAATTTAATCTATGTATTAGTAAACGTCTTTACTTCTTATTTATGTTATCTATAATTTGGATTGTTGGATTTTTGGTAGGTATTGTTTTAATAGTATTTAAAATAATTTAAATTTCCATTTGTTTTAAATATTCAATGATTTTTTTAAATATGGATAGTGTTTTGTTTATTTTTATGTGTTGTTATTTGGGTTTTATGTGGGTAGTTTATTATATTGTGTTAATGTTATTCTGGAGATTTAATATGATTATTTTTTATAATGTTATATATTGTTTTGGTTGTTGGGTTTAGAGTAGATGTTTAGTACTGTACTAAAATGCATTTAAAATATATATATTCATTTTTCCAATGTACATATGTTATTTATTGTACTTTTTTAGGCTTATAGGGATTGAGGCATGGAAGTTGCACTGCTTTAATAATTAGCTTTTAGGGCGCAGGGATGCGTATTACACCGTGTTACTAGTTCGGTTTTAAGGTGCAAGAATGTGTATTGCATCATGTTATTATTTCGTTTTTAGGGTGCAGGGATGGGTATTGCACCAGGTTACTAATTTGTTTTTAGGGCGCAGGGGTAGGTTTTGCCCTGAGTTACTAATTTGCTTTTATGGTGCAGTGATAGGTGATGCACCGGGTTACTATTGACTTTTTAGGGCACAGGTATTGGTATTGCACCGGATTACTAATTGGTTATTCGGGCCCATGGGTGGGTATTGCACCTAGTTAGTGATTAGTTTTTAGGGCACAGGGACAAGTGTTGCAGCTAGTTACTAAGTCATTTTCAGGGAACATTGATGTGTATTGCCCCTGGTTATTAAGTAATTCTTAGGGCACAGGGATGGGTGGTGCACCCATGAGCTTCAACCATAATCAAAGAAACCTCTTTGTTTGTCTTATCATATTGAGAAGGAGTTGACACTCCACTAATCATCCAAAATGGAACCGAGCCTGTGGGTTGGGGATGTAGATTTAAAATAAACCTAGTTTTGATGCTAAATAGACACAGGCTTGTTTAATGTGATAGAAACCACGTTTTGAGCTTAAAACCAAAATTAGGCATGGGTCTAATGATCCTATGGCATTGTTAAGGCACTTAGAGAAGTATACAGTACATCAGTGTACAACTTTGATGAGGAGTCTTGAGTTGCTCAGGGCTGTTAGCGGTCACAGAGTTCCGAATCTTATTATTTCAGTTATGAGTGAGATTTGGAACTCTCAGCAGCCATATTTTTTTACGTATTTTCTAAAACAGCATGACAATGTTTTCCACCAATAAATAGTTTCTTTCCCCGCCCTCTGAGGTCACCTTCCTTCTACCTGTGCCCTAAATAGTTTCTTTCCCCGCCCTCTGAGGTCACCTTCCTTCTACCTGTGCCCCTAATCACCTAACGGCAGAGGTGAGCGCCCCAACCTCCCCATATTTAAACCATGGTTCGTGGGTACCACGTACTATCCCAGAATGGCCATGTGCCTGACCCCTCTACTCCACCAAGTCTTCTGTTTCTTGCCAACCTGCACTAGTCCTCTCCTGCCCATCCATTCCATATTTTACTTTTTGGAGGCAGCCACATCCCTTATAGATCACCTTCTTCTGTGCATAACACAAATTAATGTCACTTTCCCAATCTCTCACCACTGGTACCTCAATGGAGCCCCATTTGTGGGCCAGTTCCTTCTTAGCCAGAAGAAAGCCTGGCTGAATAGGAGCCTCAGGTAAAAGGAAGCGTTTGTCTCACTCCAGTTCCCCAACGGCACTAAGGGCCCTATTAGGATGGCGGACGGACCTGCGTCCGTCCGCCACCCCCGAGGAAGAGGGACCGTCCGCATGGGCAGCGGTGGTCCCTCCATGGCAATTAGGATGTGACCGCCACCCTGGCTGTCACATCCCCTACATTTAACATTGAGGCGGATGCTGCTTCAAGCAGCACCCGCCGCAAGGTTAAAAAGTGCATGTTGACCTTTGCATGCACGAAGAGACAGGCACCGCGTGGTGCCTGCCGCTTCGTGCACGCAAAGGCCATGTGCAACCCCCACCCCCCTTCACCCCTGGGGGCCCGCAACGGGCCCCTAAAGAAAATACCGTATGCCTTTCCACTGCGGAAATGCCACCGTGGAAATGCATAGAACCGCCGCCATCCTAATATGCCTGGCGGTGTCTGATAGACACCGCCAGCCATGTTTGAGCTTTTCCGCCGCGGTCGGAAGCCAACCGCGGCGCTATTTCTTCAGTCCGCAGCGGTTAATCCGCATCCTCCGGCCCGGCGGTGGCTTCCGCCGGCCGGGAGGATGCGGATTATCCGCAATCATAATCGGCCCCTAAGTGTGCCCCTGATTTTATATGTATGCGAGTGGTGCCTTCTAATCTTTGCATCCATCACCCCTTACTCTGCAAACTCAGCTATAACAACAAACTCATAAACCACAGTAATTTTAGGACTGCAGTGGAGACTTATAAAGAGGTCTATCTTTTTATGTGTGGAGTCTCCACCTTAAATGTAGTCATAAAAATACTATTATTACAATTAAACTCGTAGTTTGTGAATACCCCCCAAAAATTTGAATTTACACAAAAGTATATGTCTACCTTTGTGAATCAGGCCCATTGTGTCTTCAGCAAAGTACATCTTTTTTACTGTAAATTATTTCTTTTTGACACAACATATTTTCAACTACCATGTGCAGTCTATCTGTACTTTAACATTGTTACTATAACACATACTACCAAGCAGTTTGAAGCTCCCCAGAAACTGTTATAATGCAAAGAGGATACCAAAATACAATTGCACTGCCTGGGCTCAGAACATCAACGTATTTTCAGAACTTCACCCAGAGATACTTCCACTCAGCGCTATAGTGAGGGAGGGAGACTGGAACAATTATGATGAAGCTATTCATTGGTTCTAAATCAGATTTGCTGTGTCATTGTAACTTTGGAGAGATATTACTTTCGAGCATGGTCTAAAAAAGCTAGCTAGTCATTTAATGAATTTGTAATTATACTAAGAGAGTTAGGAAACACCTGCAGCTTTAGAGTATTAGAGGATGAAATGATCAGTGACCAGTTGAAGATAAACACCAAATCAATGGTCATTTAACACTCTATTTTAGGCAAAGTTGTAATCTCTTTTACAAGTATAAAAAATGTCTCCCGGATAAGATAGAAAAGTTAAAAAGTCTTGCAAAATAAAATACTATGTTCTCTGTGATGCCATCTCATTCAAGGGATTTTGAGCTGCACAAAAAGACTGGGAGGAATACAAGGCATGTGGTAATTAGGGTAAGTTCATCAGAGCATGTAAAGATGGAAAACAGTGGTAAAAACCAGGGTAGTACAGATCAGTGAAGGACAGACTCTTAGGAGGAATAAAGTTAATCCACAAATGCCATTTTATTTGTAAGATCTGTCTATAATTTTAAAAGAAGATGATCCATGCCAATCCATTTGTATTATATTGAAACTAGGGAAAGAGTTGGGGTTCAAGGTGGATTCTAGATCCGGCTACACCATAAAGCTGAAGAGCTTTTTTATAAGATGCTTGGAGATATAAAGGAATTGTAATTCATTAGTTGAATTTCAGTCTCTTTCCAGGAAGACATAATTGAGTTTATCAAGTATTTTGCTTCAGAGATTAAATTGAAATACAGTTGAATATGTAACATATGTGGACCTCTAAGAAGTATGTTTACTAGGTTGGAGGAGGCAATGCAGTGTAAAATAACACTGAACCTGATCTCTCCAGAAAAAGGTTTACTAAAATGCAAATCTGTTATGCATAGCACAATTGTTGAATTATGTTCTGAGAATTTTATTAACAAATTTGGAAAGTAACAAGGGTTTCAACATAAGATCATCTTGAAAGATAGTTCTGTTCCAGTAAGATAAAAACAAAAATAAACACCTATAAGGGTTAAGAAGGATCTTCAGCAGATGTTTGAAGACATAGTTTCATGACATACCACAAAAGGTGCTCAGTCTTCAAACTGGGTATCGCCCATTAGTTCTGTAGAAAAAAGTGCCAGAAATTATAGCTGTGTGTGGTATTATAAAAATTATTTCTATGTTAGAGAGCTTTACTTTCTTGATTATTTCCCTTAGCAAATTTAGTTTCAAAAGCATGCCTTTCAGACTTGTTCCATCGACCTTGGTCTTCCAAAAGCCAAGTCCCACATTTTTATAGATATTGATGCTTCTGTCAGATTCTTCGAAAATCACATTCTAGTTATTACCAAAGATTCTGAGTCACATTTTGAAGCACTGAAAGAAGTGTATTCCTACATATTGGAAACATTTTTTATTCTGTGTGCTAACAAATGTTCTGCATTTCAAATTAAAGTAGACTATTCAGGTAATTCAATCTCGAAGGAAGATATTGTACCAAATACATCTCTAGTGTAAACCATAAAAATTGCACTGGCTCCTGATACCAAAAAGTAATTACTGTGTTTGCATGATTACTTGAATGATGTAGTAAATTTGAAATTATGCTGAGATTATGGAACATCCAATAGAGCTACTTCACAAGACTCACAAATGTGATGCAGAAAGCATTTGCACATGTGAAATAATCAATACTTCAAGCTTGCTGTGAAGCCTTCCAAATCTGGAAAATCATACCTCATGTTGAGTGGATGCTAGTGCCTCTAGTATCGGTGCAGTCTTGTCCCAATAATCACTTGTAATCATGAGTGGATTGTAGTTGTTGCATTCATGACTCTAATCACCACAGAATGTAGATATGCCTTTATTGAGAAGGAGCTGCTTGCATGTGTATGGGACAGTAACTACTTCAAATATTATTTTTGGGGTAGTGAGCTATCATTCATGACTCACACTAAGCGTGCCGATTACAAGTTTGACGGTGCAGCGGCGAGACTGCCCCTGCGCTGCACCACCAAACCTGTGTGAGAACCGGCAATCTATTTTATATATTTTATAGGCACCGCCATGGGAACATCAAAAAAAGTTCTGACATGGACTGAATAGTCCATGCGGTGCTGGAACATCTGTGCATGCACACAACAGGCACATGTTGTGCCCCCCTGTGTGCATCCTCAGGGTTTGAGGTTCAAGGGGGCTTTTGTTTCCTCCCCACCAAGGTTTTCATTTCATGGAGGTTCAACCGCCATCAAAACTCTGACATCGGTCCCGCCAAGTATGTAGATGCCTCTGGACCACCGCGCCACCACCGGGAAACGGCAGTTCCTTGGCAGTGTCGGCGGTCCCATGGCAGCACGACCACTAGGGTGATAATGCAGTCATTTCAAGACCCCCACCCCGCCCCACCACAAGTCTGGCAGTCCAAGGACTGGCAGACTCATAATCAGCCCTTAATTGTTAATGTTTGAAGCAGCAAGAATACACCTTTGATGTCAAATGTGTTCCCCAAAGAAATAATTGTACTGCTGGCAGTATCCCAAGACTCCCAGTGCCCTTTTCACACTCTGAGGTTCCCAATAAGAAAGAGATTATTGTCATTATATTCTGTCCATCAGGGAGTAAATCCATAAATTTGGGGGATGTCTGAGAAGGAATTAGCAGCATCTAACAAGCAAGATAAAACATTACATCTAGTAAAACACCGTAAGAATTTATTTTTGGTGATCAAAGTCTCTCACCTTAACAAGGCAGTGAAAGTAAACAAACGTAGTGTGGTCACTGCAGAAGGAAAATGGCTAATTATGTGAACATTTAGAAACTATTCTTAATAAGAAATAACACAGTATTAAGAATGGCCCAAAATAAATCATAGGGCCAAAGAATCTGGATTTACACTTCTAAAGCTTTGAGACACAGAGAAACATTTATGTCAATTCTCCACAAATCATTTAGAGTTTGACCTAACTAAAATATCTGTCAAAAATGGATGTGTTCTGTCCACACACCCCTTGGTTTTCTTGCCTTATTTAGAGGTGAGGGAACACTGTGCTTCTGACAGTGGAGCTTTTGGCAGCTCTGTTGTCTGAAATACCCCTCAACGAACATCCACTTGTAAGACTGGAGCAAGCTGGGCAGCCCTATTTAGGGTTTTCATCCAACAAAATACGTGATGGGATAAACTCACAATGCATCAATGACAATCCTGTTATGTTTTACCAAAGGAAACCTCTGTTGCGATGGTGTGGTGGACCTACTGGCATTGTTTGTTTTTACAGAAATGTTTACTGCCGTGTGGAAGCTGTTTTGGCAAAATGAGGCCTCCTACCTGGTGGACAACTCTAGGGGCCCGATTCACAGAACTAACTTAAAACAAAATCTTAAACCTACTACCATTTTGGTATTCACAGAAGGCACTTACTCATTTTGGTATTCATAGAAGGCACCAGGGGCCAGATGTAGGTAATTCATATTTACCACTTCTTAAATACCGAATTTTACCGATTCAGTATTTAAGAAGTGGTAAATATGAAGGGGGGAGATGTAGGTATTTCCAGATGTGGAAATACCGAATCGTTAAGATTCGGTATTTACCGAATCTGGAAATACCAAATCGGTATTTCCTATTGATTCCTATGGGCTGTGAAGCCCATAGGAATCAATGGGCAATACCGATTCTGTAATTACAGAATCGGTAAATACCGATTTTAGCATGGGTGCAGGGGGTGTCACTTTGACACCCTCTGGCACCCCTGTTTTAGGGCATGTATGTGTGCCACATGTCACAGGTGTACATGCACAGATGAGCATGTACACCTGCATCGGTATTTTACCATGCAATTGTATTGCATGGTAAAATACCGATTTTCAAAGCCCAGTGTCAATGTGCAACTTGGCACCTACATACCGAAAATGCATTTTCGGTAATTTTACCGACCGGTATATTTACCGATTCGGTTAAATTAACGAAAATACCTGTTTTTTTCCCCCTACATCTCAAAATCCAATTACCGGTCGGTAACGGGCGAATTCGGCCGTTACCGACCGGTAATTGGCCACCTACATCTGGCCCTTACTCATTTCGGTATTCACAGAAGTTAGGAGTCCTAACTTTAGGACTCCTAAATGCCTACTGTGAATACCGAAAGTCTTAAAGTTAGGATTTTTCTCAATTTAGGAGTAGTAAAGTTATGTCTCCTAACTTTAGGACCCATAAATGCCTTCTGTGAATACCGAAAGTCTTAAAGTTAGGATTTTTCTCAGTTTAGCAGTCGTAAAGTTAGGACTCCTAACTTTAGGACTCCTAAACTGAGAAAAATCCTAACTTTAAGACTTTCGGTATTGACAGAAGGCATTTAGGAGTCTTAAAGCTAGTATTCCTAACTTTACTACTCCTAAACTGAGAAAAATCCTAACTTTAAGACTTTAGGTATTCACAGAAGGCATTTAGGAGTCCTAAAGTTAGGACTCCTAACTTCTGTGAATACCGAAATGAGTAAGTGCCTTCTGTGAATACCAAAATGAGTAAGTGCCTTCTATGAATACCAAAATGGTAGTAAGTTTAGGATTTTGTCTTAAGTTAGTTCTGTGAATCGGGCCCTAGATTTGGTAGGTAGGATGTGGCTGGCTTGTGAGATTCAATACCGCCGCCTCTAACCACCTGGCAGTTTGTCCACCTAACTCTAAATTATACCCTCTGTTTCCATTCTATACCACAGTTGACTGCTCTTTTCAACATCTTCACTTAAGAGAGAGAAGTCACAGAGTCCATTCAAAAAGCAGCTATGATGTTTATTCTAAAGCTGCGCAAGGACATGACAGAATGTGAGGCTTATCCCATCTGATGAAGAAGATATTTAAGAAACACAAGTAAGCAGCGTGCGGTGACCAGGATACTGAAAAAGCATACCACAGGGTCAGAAAGAGTCTTTTGGCAAGCACCCTATCAAGGAGGGCAGTTGTACCAAAGATGATGTGTTGGATCCTGGCTAACTACGTATCGCCTGAATTATCAGTCGGAGTTTAAAGGAAAGTGACAAGACAGCACAATCTTGCATCTTGGAACAATTCAGGGGTGATGGTATCACCCACTCTCCTTGCCATGTCAATTGAGCATTCGTGTCACAGCCACAGGTATGACTAGAATCCAATAAGATAGGTCCAAGTCTTCCTCAGGCCAAGGGTTCTAGGTACTTTCATTGCCAACAGTAGCTCTTGCAACACTGCAATACATGATGTTCTGAGCACAGTTACCCTCCCTAAATAAAATACATTACACAATCATATTTTAACAATTCCGCAGGTAATACAAATTTAGTGCAGCATTAGGCATTTAGCATTCTTTTTGTAACTCACCATCTGGAGGCTATGGTTCAGCTTCACCAACAAGGTGAATTCAAGCCTTGCAGATGAATGGAGCTCAGTGATGAGACGCAAGAGGTAACTGTAAGGCATTTGGTTAATAATCAAGGGGAGCAACTACTCACCTTGAGTAATAATGGCAGGGCGAACCCTCAAAGTCACAAAATTAACCTGAGCTCCATCCCCTAATAGCAATGTTAGAGAGCAGACAATATGCAGTACCAAAACAGTAATGAAGTAGAAACAAAACACAACAAAAATCTTAAGCTTAATTAGAAAAATAGATTAAAAAATTACACCAAAATGACAAAAATCAAATAAGGGAAATCGAAGATTGAATAATTAAATTATTTTTTTTAAACACGAAAAAGGCATTTGACTCAATTGAATGGCCTTTCCTAAATGGTATCCTGGAAAGGATGAACTATGGCCTATACTTCAGGAATTGCATACAATTGTTGTACTCTTCTATGTGGGCACAAGTTTGGGTTAACAGTGCTATGTCAAGGATATTTTTAATAAGGAGGGGACACACCAGGGATGCGCCTTTCTCCTCTTCTCTGCACCCTCTTTGTCCAAACTTCCCATGGAATAAATTGGATAAAAGGGAATCATTCACCTTATAGAACTTTGGTTATAAATATCGGAGATCCATGACAAAGTTAAGGGAAAGGTGGGAAACTGATCTGGGGAAGCTGCACTAGGAAAACTGGGTTTTTGTTACAATGGCAGCAAATAAATTAGTTATTCCGGCCCAGCTGAGCTTGATTCAGTTTAAATACTTGATGGGTAGCGATAGTGGTCTGGAAAGGCTCATACGCTGAGGTTTGGCAAGGGGCACACTGTTGCACTTAATATGGGAATGCCCAGTCATTCAGGCGTACAGGACCGCAACATTCAACAAACTGGCTGCAGTGATAAGAATTCAAATAGAGCATGACCCTAAGTTGGCAATTTGGGGGTGTTTCCAGAGTGAGACGGGCACCGTAGCCAGAAGATACTCATTGACATATTGTGCATGCTAGCTTTACAAGATACAGCGAGCCAACAGAGCTCCCCCACGCTCTGAGTGGTTTAGACTGGTTGGATTACCACTCTATTGCTGACGAGTCTGTCTGTTATTCTAGGGAATGTCCCCAGAAGCATACAAAGATTTGTGGTTCTTGGTGGGAATATTTCACTATGTACAGACTGAGCCTAAAGAGATGGTACTGTATTTGTGACAAATGCTAGGGGAATGATGCATGGGGTTAGAAAAGACAGTGTTGGATATTAGTTTTTAATGTAACATGGTTTGATAAGTTGAAAATCACAAAAAAACATTTTTTTTAAATATAACTACAAAAAGCACTAAGCGCCAGTCTCTGGCAACTTTCTGCAGAAGACCGGGATTTAGGCGTGATTTGAAGCTGCCCTTAATGGGGCACGGGTTGGATCCAAGGACCATGTTTGACCCAGTCAGAGTTTTAACTGGGATTTAGGGCCTGATTTAGATCTTGGCAAATCTGGTTCACCTGTCACTTTTCAGTCGGTTATTCAGTCCACCTACTAGGCATTTCTCCCACTCAATTTAGATCCTGGTGGGTCTATAGACGATAGTCTGTCTGAGTCCCTCCATCTTCACCAGAATTTATCTCCCGCGTCGATGACGTCATAGGCAAAAGTGGCTGTTTTAGGGAGTTCAGCCAATATTTCCGCCATATTAATCACAATGTGCCTTTCCGTCAACATAACTGTGGTGGGTAAAGCTTCACACCTGAGTTCGTGGTTTCGAAGGGATATAACGCAGAAACATACCTTTTTTCTTTTTTCCACTTCCTTTTCCACCATGAACCCGACAATCCAAGTCCTTCCTTTGCTGCTGCTACTTGACCACAAAGCAAATCAACCCCTTCTTTGCCAGAATCAAAGGTAAGCTTCTTTTTTACTTGTTTTCTTTTGAACTGTCTGTTCACATTTGCTCTCAACTCATGCATTTTTCAATTTCTCTAACAAGCTATTTTTTTTCTAAGGCGTAATTTTGTTGTTTACAAAAAATTCAAGAAACACAACTGTTTTCACTTTCTTTTTTTTCTCAAACTTTTGTGCAAGCTTCTATCATGGTGATGGAAAACAAAAATCCTGACTTCAGTGAAAAAGTACGCAAGAGCAATGTTCTGTTCCAGTGGAATGGCAAAGGATCAAGGTGTGAAATAGAGTGTTTTATAGTGTGGTATTCAGGTGAAAACAATGAGCCAAAACACATCAGGTGTGTGATGCTAGCATCCATCCTAAAGTCGAAGGAATAGTACAATGTTGAATGCATTACGGGAGGGGATCCCTCCATCAGTAATTCACAGCTACTACAATGCCAGCACAACTGAGACATTTAAATAGGCTTGTGTTAGAAATGGATGTACGTTGTTACAACGCATGCTTTTACTACGCATGCCGTTACAACGCAAGCCATTACAACGCAAGCCATTACAACGCATTGATTTGGGGGGTGATGGATAGTGAATATTTTAATTCACTATTCCAACTCCAGTCCCCGTGGATAGTAGGGAAGGTGTTGGATAGTAAATTAAAACTATTCCCTATCCTAGAGCGCCCCCCTAGTGCAATGCGTTGTAATGGTTTTCGTTGTAAAACCTGCGTTGTAAAGGCACTGCGTCGTAAAAGTTGCGTCGTAAAGGATGTTTCCCGTTAGGGACGGGCGTCTCTAGTTGTCAATGGTTTGCACCTTTGTCCAAGTAGGGACTCTTCTTCCTAGTCAAAGTAAGGAGGATACTCTTCTAAAATAACCCCTGCTCACCCCCTTGGTAGCTTTGAATGAGCAGACAGGCTAATCTCAGAGGAAGAGTGTAAAGCAATTGTGCACACATACAGTAATACAGTGAGAACTCTACAAAAGGACACCACACCAGTTTAGAAAAATAGGTAATCTTTATCTAAACCAAACAATACCAAAAATGACAAAAATCCAACATACAGTACTTAAAAATAGGTCCTTTGCAAGATAACATTAAAATTGCAGAAATATCTTAAAAACACATTTCTTCCGAGCCGGTAGCTCCGTCCGGGGTTACCCTGATGCTGAAAACAAGAGAGTCTAAAAGATCCAGGCAACTGCGTTGGTACGGGTCAGCTGTAGTATTGACAGACTCATATAGAGTACCTTTTTTATTGCGTCCGATCCCGTTGGTACAAGTCGGTTGGGGCAGCCGTTATGGTTGCAATGTGAAGTGAAGCACTGCAGTGTGCGATGCCCTCAAGGCACGGTGCAGGCAGCGGCTCGGTGACGGTTGTCCAACGGCGTCAGTAAGACCAGGGCTGCGATGCGGAGTGAGGTGGTGCTCGATGCAGTGGTGGCAGGTCACGTTGCAGGCAACGGAGCCAGTCGATGTTCCAACGAGCAGCTTTGGCGTCGGGGAGGTCCGGGCAGCAGCGTGAAGGTAGGCCGTGCGAAGTGTGGTGCCCACAGGACACGGTGCAGGCAGCAGCTCAAAAACAGTCGTCCAACGGCATTGGTGAGACCAGGGTTGCAGTGTGAAGTGCAGCGGTGCCTTCTGCGGTGCCTGCAGGACACAAAGCAGACAACGGACTTGGTGACGGAGTCAGCTGCTCTTCTTCTATGTGGCAACAGAAACAAGCAGTTCCAGAGATGGTGCCCAGACACAGGGTGAAGTCTTTGCTGTTCCTGAGACTTCTTGAATAGGGGGCAAGCTCTACTTCCAAGCCCTTGGAGACACCCTTCAAGCAGTATACGCACACAGTTTCTCTCCTTGGCAGAAACAGCTACTGCAGGCCAACGCCAGACAGCACACAGCAAAGGGGCAGTACTTCTCCTTCAGCTTTCCCAGCTTTTCTCCTTGGGAGAGGATCTTCTGGAGTCCAGAAGTAAGTTAAAGTTCAGGGGCCTGGGCCCCAATATGTATAGTCTATTTCTCTTTGTTCTCTGGTGTCAGAGAGGCTCTGTGCTCAGTCAAAACCAGTTCAGTCCTCTCTGATGCAGCTTCCGGGCAGGATGTGGTTGTGTAAGCAAACCAGGCCCATTCAGGTGAAAGGAAATCTCCTCTCCCTACTCTAAATGCAGCCCGTCTATTCAGCCCAGCCCTGACTCATCCAAGAAAGGCTGACATGGTGCTTAAATTATGATTTTGCCTTAACTCTGCAGGGTGTGCTTTCCTGCCCATGGTGCCATGAGTAAACTTGGTTCAATGCACGAGCAATGAATGTGAAAGACAAGGTATTGTAGCCCCACAAGGCTCTATTCAATGTGTATCTGACATAGAAGTATTGCTATTGGGTTACTAACAATCCCATAAAGGGATTAAGGGGCACATTAGAAACAGCAACAAACCTTATTTCATTATTAATGGTATTACACACACTATCCTAAGAAAAAGAACACTTTTATGTTTAAAGTATTTATTACTACAGGAACAATATGTTTCTCGGTACATCTAAAACAACTACACAGAACAACTACACAGAATATCATAAGAACAGTAACTAGGCAAGTGATAAATAATGAGAACAAAATGATCATTTCTAGAATTGCTGATATGTCATTCAAAATGTTATCTAGAACTTAACACCCTACTGCCTACTTCTATGAGCCATACTATGAGGACATGAAAGGAGGAGTCTGGAGTTTTGAGAGAGAATGGATGCACTGCATACCTTGTTGACAGCAAAGGATGTATTTATCAGTGGAGATATGAAGACAGTGTTCCCTGCAAAGGGCAAACACCCACTGTGGTAGCAGTCTGTTGGCCTTCCTCCCGGACTTGGCTTTATCAGCTTCAGTCTTCAGGTGAGATGTATCATCTGCAAAGTGTGAAGTGCGCTGGCAGCAGGTGAGAGCGTCTCTGTCAGAATCTTGGACTATAATCTGGGCAAAGTACATCTTCTGTCAAGTGGTCAGGTGGCAGTCCTTACATACTAAATCAGAATTTGGAATTGCTGATATAAGTTTGGAAATGTCTGACACAGATTATGTGTATCAAGGAATGCATCCCAGATGGTTTCCTATGAACATATAAGGCAAAAGAACGTCAATTCAGACTACATTGTTCGGATTATATGTCTGAATATGTTCTTTATTTAACCTTGACATGGTGAGGAGGAGACATTTGACCCAGACAAGTATTGCCTTAGATGTTGTATCTACGGCATTAATCTTAGAACTTGACAATACCTCAGTTCCTAAAATGATATGGTCTGGCGACATCTGCGTTAACAAGAAGACGTGACAATGACTCTGCATAAATCAGGGACTATGGTGGCTTCCATTGTTTAAGTTAGGAAAGATGGCGGTCTCCATGTACTAAGATGGAGTCAGGCCTACATAAGATGTATTTACACCTCAGGAACTTTACATCATCCCTGGCTTGTAAATCTGAATGTGATGTCATAGGAGTGTGTCCAGCCAATATGAATTTGACTAATGTGTAGGGAAGCACATGCTCTCGATCAGCAGTCTTCAATCTGTGGGGCGCGACCCCCAGTTGGGCCGTGGAGTCCTGGGAAGGGGGTTGCGCATTTCCAGGCCTAACTTCTGCCTGGAATGCAAAATGCGCTTTTCCTTTTGGACAAAGGCAACGCCCTGGACCCTTCATTCAGATCGTTAAAAAGCTTTAACTGATGTTAATTGAGTCTCATGTGCTGTAAACCGAAGAGGCCTGCTAAAAGAATCCTTCAAGTAAGTCTTCTAGCCAGGGTGCCTGCTTGCCTGAATGACATGCAAATGTGCGCTAGGAATTAATCTGCAAATGAAAAGAGTGCTTGGGAGTGGTTCTGGCTTTAATTGCTTGAATAACGCCAAGCATTGTGATGGTAGAGATGTGTTTTTTTTGCATGGTGGTGCAAAGAGTTAACAACTGGGCTGTGAAGTGCATGCTTTTAACCATAACTGCATTTACACAGTGCTGAGTACCCCTAGGGAGGCGTCGAAGGGACAGGTATGCAACAAAAATAAAAAACATTACTTATGGTATTATATTACTCAAACCTACATGCTGGAAGCTCCATTTATCCTAGAACTAGTTGCACAGTTTGTAGGAGTTTTTATTATAATGTGTGTAATGCAAGAATAGAATAACGACATACACATTCACTGTGCTTTCTGTTACAGGCTGTGACCACATAGCACAAAAAATACACATGTCACTATTCTCCACTGTTTCAACCAAATTTAATTCTGTGTCTATCTGGTTACACACAGACCTCTGCAGTGCATTAAATAAAAGAGGTTTCATAATGTACTACAGTGCATTTCCCATTGAGAGAATGTATATTTCATTTGAGCTACCCATTATTTTATATGTAGCTACCTGATGGTGAAAGACCTAAAAAACTAACAAAATATTTTGGGGCTGATTTATGAGATGCTTGCGCTGCCGGAGCGTCACTTTTTTTTAAGCTTTGGCGGCACAAGCATCTCATTCGTATCTATGAGGTGACACAAAGTCACCCTGCGTGGCTTTGCATGGCCTCATAGATATGGAGTAAGACAAAGCAATGCAAGTCACTGCGTTGCCTTACACTATATCAAGTAGGTGTTTCATAGGCATTGCAGTGGGTGTTCTCACGCAACACCCATAGATTTTGACACTGCCCCAGATTTGTAAAACCATGTAAACCTGGGGCAGCACCAAAACCTTACGCCTCCGCACAGCTGACGTAACGAGTTGTAATGTTTTCATTTCGACTTGGTTTTCCTCTTTCTATGTGTGTTCCTTTTTCTATGTGTACTGCATTCTGCAGCACAAATAGTAAGAGGAAAACCACTCTCAGGATTTTTTTTTTTTTGCAGGAAGGTGCCCCTTCCTGCACAAAAACAATCCAGCCTATGTTGGCATTAGGCAGCAATTTGTGCGCCAACGCAGGGGGAAAGGACAGAAATGCACCATATTTCATAAATAAGGTGCATTCCTGCCCCTTCATATTGGTGTAGATCAACGCAGCAAGAAGACTTGTGGCGCTGCCCTACGCCAATGCCTCATAAATTAGGCTTTTTGTTTTAGCCACACCTTTAACCACGCCCCCATACTCTCATACTGACCCTTGGTTTGCTAAACACTGTTTAATTTATTTACCCAATGTAAAAATGATTTACTGTGGGAATTGGGGGCGTTTATCATGTCGATAGTTAACAATGATGAGGAGGACCAAGTTCTAGAAAGTTTTGTCAGGAAGGGGTCCTTACGCTTAAAATTGTTTGACAGGGGGTTCTCGGCATCCAAAAGTTTGAAGACCTATGCTCTATAGTTAACATCTGCGTTTAGAAGATACGTCTAAAATATTTTTGTGTGCTATACTTGTAGTATAATATATAATAATATAAAAGACATTAGTGCATTGTAGGTATAAAAGACAAATAAACTATATACAAGAATATATCCGTCACATAGCGAAGCATGAATATTTTACAACTAATAACAAAAACATATTTCATAATCTATCTAGAGCACGTTATGCATGTTGGAAAAAAAATACCAGCGATAATATACTAGGCTAAATTAAAAATAGACTCCAAATATCCTGGGGGTCTCAACATGACTGAGGATCTTCATACTTGTTTATAAATGTTTCGCAGACAGCGCAAGAAAGATACATTAGTATTAACCCAGGTATTTATACCAATATGAAAGTTACCAGCAATCGTAATTGGTAAAACACTGCTAGAGTCTCTCAATTGAACAGTCAAAAAACATTTAAGTAAATATTCTTACAATGATCGTTTTTTTATTATATACATTTTAACAATAGGGTGATGTTCAAACACTTGCACTTTATAGGAGGATATAGATAAGTTTGCACAACAGGGGCTATTGTTTACATTGAAATTACAGTGGAGATAGCTCCAAAGAAAAGCACTTTATTCAGGGCTCAGAGTGGACTCACTCTGGATGCCAGAGAAATTCTGTACTGTATTTAGCTAATTTTGCACATTATGCATTTTAAAATGAGTCTCTCCATTTTACAGATTTTTAATATTAATTGTTTACGATACAATGTAATTTTATTGTGAACTGTATATAATCTGTTGTTACAAATGTATCAGCCAGAGAATGTGAATGAGAATGTATTTTACGCATTATTTGTGCAAAAACTAAATTTATAAATGACAGCACTGGACAGTAACAACAAAGAAACAAAAAAGATAGTTTGTTTTCTATGTCTATAGTCACTGTTTTCGTTTCACTTGTTTAAATGCACCTGTCACTTTAAAATTCAAAAAAGAAAAGAAAAAACTAGATAAAAATCATGTGCTGACTGATGAGCGCGTCATGTGATCAAGGCCCTCCGGGGTTGAAAGGCGTCATGGTTGCCAACTCAGTGGATTAAACTCAAAAGCGCTTACTTGGTGGTCCGTGTTCCATTTTTATATATAATTTGCTTCTTTTTAAAATAACACACTACAAAAATTGCCCAATTTAGCCTGCCGGTAGGCTGCCTATTTTTATAGAAAAGGTAGCAAAAATATTTTCCATGAGTGCTTAGAGTCCTTGTCAGAGTGTTTGTTCTCTGTCTGCTGCTCCAAGCTCATTGACCTTCCTTTAAGCCCTGGGACAAGTAAACAAGAAGCATACTGAACTGCTTTCTAAATTTCCGCTCCCTCTCCTGGTCCTTCATACTTCTTTTGTTGCTAGCAGCATCCATCTAGAGTCAAGGATATACTCTGCCTCTGAGGGGCATCCCAGAAATATAACTTCAGACTGGCTGCCAAACTAGACTTCATTGCCTCCAAGTGTGTGATGTGGGGGCAGAACCACAGCAATATCAAGATAATCCAGAACACACAGTAAAAGTCAAAAAACATCACAACCAGATACGAGTTTTCTAGCAGTAGTGGACCTTCACAGGAGCTTGGAAGCTGGAACCTGGAACCCTCTTGACCTATCAGGGCTCTGCTCTCATGCTGTGAGAACAGTACCCTGATAGGAGGGAGCAGCCTCAATTGGTGCTCCACAGCACCCTGGAGGCCTGCACTGACTCTCACCAGCTGTCTTAAGACAGCTGGGTTAGAGATATTTAAAGTGCACATGTGTGGCGGGCCATCTCAAGACGGCCAGCCAAAAAGACATGCACTCTTTTAACAGAAGTGCATAGATAGCCCACCCTCCTCCCTGGTGCTGTCACTCAGCGGCAATCCTGCCCCCCTCCTGAAGCTTGGCTCGGGGCAGGGATGAAAAATGAAATGGTAATAAATTACCATTTTATTTTTCAGAGTGGTTTGGGGGATTTTAAGTGGGGTGACACTCCTCTGCTCCAACAGAGGAGCAGCCACTGTTTCCTAGTATAATATCAACACCAACAACTGTCTTTTTTTTGTTGGCACACTTTAAAACTCAAAACTATAGTTTCATGGTATTCCTGTGAGTATGTATAAAGCATGCATCTTTTAATGCCATTGGTAACAGTGGTGGCAATATTGTTTCTAAGCTTTTCACCGCCTCACAATAAAAATCATTAAGTACTGCTTCCTTGCTATCCACACTTGAATTAAAGCACAAAACTGTTATATTTGTTTATTTGTTTTTTGCATGGATGACAATTCAAGCCATGTTGTGCCTCTAAATAATTTTCCAATGTTTCAATATTCTCTTTTCATTTAATATAAGGTTCTACTTTTTTATTTTTTTATCTTTTTATTGCAAAGACAAATAATAAGGACAAAACAAACAGAAAATAATAAAATACAGGTGCAGTATAGTTTCTATTGTTTGCACCAGTCTCAGTGCAGAAATACAATGGGTATTACGACAACCCAGGGGATCAATAACGTAGTCACGTGTCATATACGTTACATAATAAGCAATATATTACTCAATGTCCTGGTCCACAGAAAAAGGGGGAGCGTCGCTAGAAGGTGTACATGTCATCCCTCTACTCTCATTCCAATGACCCCAAATTCTTGACCATTTTCGTGAGCAGCCCCTCCCTTCGTATATGACCCTCTCCGCTTGCATGCACCAGTCCATAACAGACTCCCAATCACTGAATCATGGCCCAGCCATCCCCTTCCAAGTCTTGGCTATATTTTGCTTTGCAACCATGCAACCCAGGGAGACCCAGATTCTCTCAGTTCTGGTCAAGTCGGTGGCCTCCCAAATATTAAGAAGACAGAGGCGGGCGTGGCTAAGATGGCGACCTGAGGAGACGTCTGATCGTGAGGCTCCTCGTCCCTAACCCTCATTAGCGCCCCATTATTGCTCATCTTAACCCCCCCGATCACCTTGATTGCTGCCCGCTATTGGAGTGAAAATTGCAAAAAACACAGTTGATGGACAGAATGTAGAACAATGTCATACATTCACCCCAGTACAAGGATCTGGGCCTAAATCCATCGTTTTTTTGCACTCCACACCACCCTGGGTTAGACACTGGCTATATGCAAATCAGCTCTGACCCTGTGCCTCATGGGAACAGTCCAGTCCGAACTACCAAGCCATGTCTTTCCCAGACCGGAATCAAGCATCCAAGGACCGGTTTCTGGCTATCAGCCTTCATCAGCCTGGATTGCATATAGCCAGTGTCTAACCCAGGGTGGTGTGGAGTGCAAAAAAACGATGGATTTAGGCCCAGATCCTTGTACTGGGGTGAATGTATGACATTGTTCTACATTCTGTCCATCAACTGTGTTTTTTGCAATTTTCACCCCGAGTGGGCTGGGTATGCTCAGACGTGAGTCCCAGGCTCTGCACACCACTGAAGTCAAGCTATCCAGGCTGATGAAGGCTGATAGCCAGAAACCGGTCCTTGGATGCTTGATTCCGGTCTGGGAAAGACATGGCTTGGTAGTTCGGACTGGACTGTTCCCATGAGCCACAGGGTCAGAGCTGATTTGCATATAGCCAGTGTCTAACCCAGGGTGGTGTGGAGTGCAAAACAACGATGGATTTAGGCCCAGATCCTTGTACTGGGGTGAATGTATGACATTGTTCTACATTCTGTCCATCAACTGTGTTTTTTGCAATTTTCGCCCGCTATTGGGGAGCACACAGAGGAAGCTTCGGAGCGGCCGGGCACGAGAAAGTGAAACGCCCGTGCCCTTTGGCGGCCGAGAGCGCTGTCCCCGGTCCGCGGAGTGCAACATGGCGGCCGGACCCGCCGAGTGATCGCGGACGGCTTGGTCCCCTGGGGCGGGCCGCCACAAGCCGTGGACCAGCATCGAAGGGGACGCCACTCTGCCACTACGGGAGGTGAGCAATGGAAGAGTGAAGGGCGAACCGCGAGTCCATCAGCGGGAGGCCTGCGGCGAGGTGCGGCCGAGCCGACCGGGAGAAGAAACACTCAAGGCCCCGGAAGAGGTGAGGAAGGCTGCGCTGGGCTGATATGGGTGTGGAGCTCGAGGGGCGTCCACTCGAGCCCCCAGTGGGAGGCCTAGCAGGGCCCATCGGGGGCAGTCCTCTGGCGCACTGCGAGGGGGCCGGGAGCGTGCCATCCCACGCCCAAGCAAGCACAGAGTCAGTGGCAGACCCTAAGGACACTGTCAAGGCACTGTTTGCGCTGCAGCACAGGGAGCCCCGGGCAGGGGAAGAGGGCTGCGCCAGGCCGGAGAGGGCTGAAAGGTCGGGGGGTGACAATCGAGCCCCCGGTGTGGGCCCGACGGGGAGGTGCAGGCTGCGCTGTAGCACACAGGGCCCCCCTGCGCAGGAGAGTAGAGCGGCACCGGACTACCGAGAGCCATACGCCCGGGAAGAGCTGACCGAGCCCCCGGTGAGGAGCCTGGTGGGGCCCACCAGAATTGGGACTGCAGCGCTGCGGCAGCACTGCGGTGCGTGGCGAGTGAACCCAGCCCACACGAGTGTCCTGCCTCGGGGACGACTTGCCCTCCTCCCCTGACCATATTGATTCCTGCTTGGGCCCGCTCTCGGCAGTGCACCCACTGGAGGAGGGGGCTGACACGACGGGGTGCGCTGGGACCACGCGCGCAATAAAACATGGCTACCACGAGCCGCAGAGCGGGCCGCACTATCCACGACATGCTGGCTAAAGGCGCCCCGAAAGGAGACAAGAGCCCCGACAAGCCAACAGCAGCGGATCACCCCAAAGAGACGGAGCGGAAGGGGGGAGGGGCCCCATCACAAAAGCTTTCATGGAGTCCCTATTCCACTCCCTCAGAGAAGACTTCCAAACCCTCAAGCAGGAAATGGCGGGCGAACACAGAGAGCTGCGTCACGATGTTGACGGCCTCGGAGAGCACGTGGCGGCGATTGAAGACACTGAGCACGCTAGGAGCGAAGAGGTCGAATTCCTGCAACAGGAGATTATCAAGCTCCACGAATAACAGACAGACCTGCAAGCACACGCTGAGGACCTCGAGAACCGTTCACGACGTAATAACATACGGGTCCGGGGTGTGCCACCCAAATCGGAAGGGGACAGTGTTACGATCTACCTGCAGCGATTGTTTCGGGAAATACTGGGTAAGCCGGAGGATTTCGAGATCCGAATAGATAGAGCACATAGGGTGGACCTGGCGCGCAGCGCGCCGGCTCCTCCACCCGACATTTTGGCCTTCCTGCCCGACTAGCCCTTAAAGGAACGCATTCTGAAAGCGGCGCGTCAAAAGCAACCCCTCCAATTCCAAGGACATCCGGTCGGGTTATTCCAAGACCTGTCGGTGATCACACTGCAGAAGAGAAAAGCGTTCAAAGTGGCCACAACTTTCCTGCAAGACAATGGAATCCCATACTCCTGGGTCCACCCCTTCAGGCTCATTTTCAAATGGAAGGGGGCCCTCCACCAGCTCAGGTCCCTACGGGAAAAGTGTGAACTGTTGGGCATCGCCACCGAGGGAGACGCAACGGAGGAGGGTTCATCCACGCAAAACTCCCAGCCGAGTTCCCCGCGGACGTCGGGGGATGGATGGCAGCGTGTGGGGCGCCAGCGCTCACCCAAAAGCAGTCTCAAGCCGGACCCCAAGACCATGGCTCAAGAACACGCAGCAGCGATACAGGAGGTCTCCAAAGACACGAAAAATGGGACTTGATGCGGCATCTATGGGGAACCAACACACACTATCTTAGCACTGGGTCGGGAGGGTGGGACGGGGGGCCTATGGGGTCGCCTCTGCCACACACTCCCTTAACTCGTAACTCTACTTCAGGCCTGGACTGAGATTGTATAGGCCTGGGACAATGACCGTTTGGTGGGGATTCACAGTTGGGGAGGGGAGAGCAGGGGAGAGGGTGGAGGGGGTAAGGGAAGTTCGGGTGTTCGGGAGGTCGGGCAGTTGGGGGGGATGGCAGGGGGTTGCGTTGGGGGGAGGGCTCCGGTGTGGTGCATTGCAGGCAGTGCAGGAGAGGAGACACAGCTCATTATGGCTAGGCGGGATGGGATGACCGCTAACACTTCCCGGGCAGCAGAACCCACTATGCAGATCCTTTCCCTCAACGTAAAGGGGCTGAACAATCCCATTAAACGTAGGGCGGTCCTATCCTTTTTGGAGCATTCAGGGGCAGAGGTCTGTCTCCTACAGGAAACACACTTATTGCCTAGGGACTGGCACCGCATGCGATCTAGGGCATTTCCGACACAACACTATTCATCCACCACTGAGAAGAAGGCGGGGGTGGCCATTCTGTTTGCGTGTCACTTTAGGGGCACGGTGGGGGACAAAGTTGCGGACATTAAGGGGAGGCTCCTTGCGTACAAAATACAGGTAGGAGGGTGGTCAGCCGTGATAGGTTCCATATACGCACCCAACACCAAGCAGGAATCCTTTCTCACCGGGGCCTTAGCAGATACACTCGCTCCCAACATTGCTTCCACGCTCGTCAGGGGCGACATCACCTTAGTAATGGACACCCACAAAGACAGGTCAGGACAGAGATTCGGTTCCACGGGTGCAATCTCCACAGAGGGGGCGCAATGGCTGGAGAGTAGGGGATTCGTAGACGTCTGGAGATCAAGGTACCCCAACACCCCGGGATATACGTTCTATTCCCATGTACACCACACATATCCCCAGATAGATCATTTTCTGGGATCGGCGGAAGTGGTGGCCTTGATCACGGACACCGAGATCGTCCCTGCGGCATTATCTGACCACGATGCGCTAACTGTACATGTTCAGATCCCCAAACTAAAAGTACGGAAGGGCAAGTGGCGCCTTAAAGAGGCGCTACTACACCTCAAAGGGGTAACGCACCAAATTAATGCGCGCATCACGGAGTACCTGGCCACGAACGACACGGCAGATGTATCCCTGGCGGCATTGTGGGGGGCGTTGAAGGCGGTGGTGCGAGGGAGCTAATAGAGATCGCGGCGGACGAGGCGCGGGAGTGACGAGAGAAGAGGCAAAATCTATCCAACCAGGTGCTTGAACTCGAAAGAGCCCATAGTAGAACTGGGGCTCCGAGGATATGGCTTAAGCTCAAAGCGGCCAGGGCCCAGCTAGCGAGCCTCAACCTGGATCGAGCTGAATACGCGGCACTGAGTCTACGACACACTTATTACGTGGGGGGAGACAGGACGGGCCGCCTACTAGCTAGCAAACTCAAGGCCAGGGCCTTGCGCTCGACCATCGCATCTATCCAGGATAGCACGGGGCAGGCCCACACAGACGACGAGCAGATAGCCGCGACGTTCCGGTCGTATTACGCATCACTATATGCCCCGGAGACTACCCGGGAGGGAGAGGCTGCGGAATCCTATCTCGCCACGGCCGATGTCACGGCCCTTAAAGAGGCGAGCGCATGCTCCCTCGAGTCGCCGATCAGGACGGACGAGGTCATCTCTGCGAGAGGGCGCCTCAAGCCGCTCAAATCCCCAGGACCAGACGGCTTCTCGGCGGGTTTTTATAAAACATTTTGCCCTCTGTTAGCCCCGGTCCTGGTCAGATAGTTTAACTCTTTTGGGGGCCCTGGCTCCATCCCCCGCGATATGCTGGAGGCCGATATCATAGTTTTACCGAAGCCCGGTAAAGATCCTGCCACCTGCACGGCCTACAGGCCCATATCTCTGCTCAATCTGGACCTCAAGCTCTTTACTGGAATCCTCGCTGCGAGACTTGGCCCCTGCCTCCCTGGCGTCATCGAACCGGACCAAACGGGTTTTGTCCCTGGTCGACAGTGCGCAGACAATACGAAACGCCTACTGCATGTCATCGATAAGGCCCACTTCAACGACTCGGTCGTGGTTCTACTTTTGGTCGACGCAGAGAAAGCGTTTGACCGGGTCGACTGGGGGTACCTGGCCGCTACTCTGACGTGCTTCAGAATCGGGGCGCGCTTTCGCGCCTGGGTGGCTGGATGTTACTCTGCCCCACAGCGGTTATCAGGGTAAACGGGGTGTGCTCCACGCCATTTACCATCCAACGAGGGACGAGACAGGGCTGCCCCCTCTCCCCGTTGCTCTTTGAGCTTTACATAGAGCCATTCGCACAGAAGGTCAGGGACAACCCTGCGATTGCGGGCGTCAGGTTTGGGGGGGAGGCGCAGACCATTAGCCTCTACGCGGATGATGTCCTCGCAGCACTGGAGGACCCTCTGAATTCGGTCCTGGCCTTCTTGTCGGAAATGGAGACATTCGGGAAGGTGTCAGGGTTTAAGATGAATGTAGGGATGTCGCTGCTCCTGCCGCTTGGACGAAATGCCAGGGCGACCAGCACACTTCCCCGTAATTTGGGGGGGGCTTTCCTCCAGCATGTCCGTGCCATACTTGGGCATCTCCCTAACGCCGTCCACGGCACAAACCGTGGAGCAGAACTATTGTGCCCTCCTAAGCCAAGTAATGGGCGACCTCACGAGATGGCGACAACATTCACTTTCCTGGTTGGGGTGAGTGGCAGCAATCAAAATGTCTCTCCTCCCGAAGTTCCTATATCTATTCCAGACGCTGCCAGTCACTCCCCCTATAGGCCTACTCACAAAACTCCAGGACGCTGTCCGCCAGTTCGTCTGGCCGGGCAGACGACCACGTCTGTGAAGGGACCTCACAAGTCAAGCCGCGTCGGTGGGAAGCCTGGGAGTTCCGGACCTCTTCCGATACTTTCAGGCGACGCAACTCAGATACCTCCTGGAATGGAACCGCCCCGAGTCTGAGAAGCGATGGCTTTTTCAGGACTGCAACATGGCCCAAATGCCACTGTGGAGGATTCCCTTCCTGAGGCGACAGGATCGGCCCGCATACATGAAAAAATCGCCCATCACTCGCACTACCTTGCAGGTGTGGGACAAAGTGGCGGTGGCCCGTGGCCTCACCACATACCCCTGACGCCCCTCTTCGACAATCCGGCCTTTACACCGGGCATGGTTCGTGGATCCTTTCCCCGATGGCGATCGTCCGACTGCAGATCTGCGGGTCACCTGTTCGACCCCGAGGGCTTCATGACGCTGCCGATGCTGCAAGATGCCTATGCGCTCCCACAGCTCCCACGCTTCGAGTACTTCCAAATTCGTCACTGGCTCAAGAGCAGGGACATGTTACCACAGGTTAGCAGACACCTTACTCCCTTTGAAAAGTGGCTCCACACCAAGAAATCGGATAAGCAGGCGATCACGAAACTGTATGCTATGTTATGCCCCCTAATACCCTCCACATCGCGCTCGGCGGGTCAGAGGAGATGGGAATGGGAACTGGGGCGCACCCTCACTAACAGGGAGTGGAAATACATATATTACAGGGCACATCACACTGCTAAGAACGTCGCTAGCAAAGAGTCGGCAGTCAAGATAGCTTATTATTGGCACCTAACGCCGGCACGACTGCATCAGGGTAACCCACGCCGAGACCCCTTGTGTTGGAGGGGGTGTGGTCACCCGGGCAGTCTGACCCACATACTATGGGATTGCGTAGAGGTGCAAGAATTTTGGGTCCACGTGCTTAGGGACATTGACAAGTTTTTTGACACTGAAATCCCTCGTTTCCCGGCATATACACTGCTAGGCCTGCCGAACAAAATCACTTTCCCACTTAAATCGCCCAGAGGCAAACAAATGGGATTAGCAATGGGGGCAGCGACGCAACATATACTATCGCTGTGGGGCTCATCGCACAAACCCACACACACCGGGTGGCTACATGATGGGAATGGAACGGATACAGGCCTCCCTAACCCAGACACAAGACACATTCCTCGAAACCTGGCAGCCCCTGGTAGACTTGCTGGCCGAGGAATTTAACGAGCTGACTTGCCCGAAGTACCTCAAAGTCCTCAGGCTGGCTGACGAGTTCCGGACAGCTTCTGGGTACCCCGCTTCTAGTCCCACTGCCTGAAATACTGACACGTAACTTTGCAGCACTTGCCCACACCGGGGGGGGGGGTGGAGAGGAGGAGGCAGGGGGGGGGGGGAGTTGGCGGGGTCGGGGGTGGGAAAGGGAACTTTGGGGGGGTTGTTTGGTACGTGACCAGCCCTTTCCGGCCCACACCCGCCCACATGGACGCAATGTTTTACTCAACCACTTTGGCTTCTTGTGGGGGGGGGGGGGAGGCCGCAAATCAACTGGGGGCGTGCTCCCGATCTGCATCTTGTAAAACCGATGTCATGTCCTCTTTGTTTGTTTGAAATACAATAAAAATGATTTAATCAAAAAAAGAAGACAGGGGCGAGGTGAAACCTCCAGAGCCTTATGACAAATTGTTGACATCGCTGAAGTGAACTTTCCCCAGTATGTTCGGAGAATCGTCCCACCATTGGTGTAGATAGGTCCCTGGTTGACCATACCCTCTGGGACATGTTAAGGAGCCGAAGATATGCATTTTGACAAGAGCTGAACTGGTGTAATAAGCTCTGTGTAGCAGTTTAAGCTGAATACGTTTGAATCGGGAATGTATCGCCACCTCGTGGGGGGAAGCCAGGGTCTCCTGCCAGTTGTCATCAGTAATGTCTCCAACATCCTTCACCCATTCTGCGTGCGTTTTCTCCAAGGAGTCCGGTGTGTTATTTAATATTTTGCGATAAGTTAATGAAATGGCCTTTTCATGAAGATAATCATCTAACAATCTGTCTTCTAGAGGCGAGGAGACCGGCAAGTCTGCGTCTTAAGGTATAGCTTTTTGCAATGCTCTGCAGGCTTGGAGGTATCTAAATGTTTCTCCATTGTGTAATTGATAATCCCATTGGAGATCGCTGAACGGGATCACCTTGCTACCCGCCCAGAGATTGCCCACCTTTGTGAAGCCTATCAAGTCCTATTTGTCAAATCCGGATTGGGAGGATAGCATTCCCAACTGACAAGAATCAAGCAATGGGGTGACCTGTGTGATTTTGTCCCTCCACCCCAGGTCGGCGGTTGCAGAGTGCCAAAGAGCAATTATGGTGGAGGTGGGAGTGTATTTTGGAACTTTTTTCTTCCCCCCATATAGTGTCCGGTAATAAGTGCCGGGAAGCATATTATGCCTGTATATTCTGTAGGCAGGATCAGGCCCTGGTTGATGCACCCAGTGATTGAGAACTGTTAGTTTAGAGGCCCAATAATGACTTTAGATGGGCGTGGGACAATACCACCGTCATACCAGTTTTTTGTAAGTTTAGCCAGAGCTATTCGGGGGGTACCATTATTCCAGAGCAAGGAGCGTACCTCTGTGTCAATGCCATTAAAATAGTGTGGCGGAACCAAATTAGGTGTGTTCTGTAGGGCATAGAGAAATCTGGGGAGAGCCATCATCTTATAGAGGGCGGCCCTGCCCAGTAAAGTGAGGGGCAGTGTCTTCCAGTGCTGCACATCAGCGCGGAACCGGCGCAGAGGAGGGGCGAAGTTGCAATCATAAAAATCTGTCAGATTAGCTGTGACATATATACCCAAGTACACAAAACCATCCTCAACTATCTTGGCCTCACAGCCTAAAGGAAGGGTCGGCCGTTCCCCGCTCAGAACATACACCAAGGATTTGTCCCAGTTATTAGTATAGCCATAATACTTCTGAAACAGGGCAAAAAGATGTAGGACACGATGGATGGGAAGAACGAGTCCCAGAAAGATAAAGCAAAATGTCGTCAGCATAGAGGGATATCTTGTCCATCGAGTCAACGACCAGTTGAGGCCTCTAATGAGGGGATCCCCCTGATCCACGTCGCCACGGGCTCAAGAGCCAAAGCAAAAAGTAAAGGGGATAACGGGCACCCCTGCCTCATTCCCTTATGCAACACGAACAACGCTGATCGCACCCCATTAATCGTGATACAGGCCAGTGGTTCGAAGTCGCACCCAGGATAGGAACATATCCTCAAATCTGTATCTCTCAAGAGCGGCAAATGGGAAGGGCCATTCGATCATATCGAATGCCATCTAGGCGTCCAGTGACATGACTGCTTAATCTTCCCATATTGTAGCTCTTCCTACCCAGGACCCCATAAAGGTGTCGTAGGTTCAAAGCGGTGTCCTTGTTGGCATAAAGCTAGATTGGTCCGGATGGATCATTTTAAGGAGAAACAGAGAGAGACGACGTGCCAGGAGTTTGGCTAATATTTTGACTTCCGAGTCAGGGAAATAGGTCTGTATGAGCTGCATTGCTCCGGTGGTTTACCCTTTTTGTGTATGAAGACAATATTAGCAAGTCTCTGCGTTTTGGGCAGCACACCTTTGTGCACACTTTCCTCGTACATCCGTATGTGGAATGGGACGATCATGGAAGCATTTGCCTTGTAAAGTTCAATTGGAAGGCCACTAGGGCCCATAGCTTTCCTGGACTGTAGGGAGGCAATTGCTTTGGATACTTTCTCTGTAGTCAAGTCGGAATCCAGGTCTTTAACGGGATCCCGTTTACTTTTGATCCTCCAGGTGACCTTCCATTGTCAGATGATGTAAGGACATGCAACCATTCAGATATGATTGACCACATGTACACTGATGCCAAAACTGTTTTTCTTCTTTGGTTACTGTAAGTGCCTCTTTTTTGCATGGTCAATCCCATTTTTTGCTGACTGGCTTGAAGGTTTTTTAACTCTGTGCACACTTGGCACTGCTCTTCAGGACCCAGTGTATATGGTCTGACCCTTAAAATAAGGTAGCATTTGATCACTCTTAATGAGCCTACTTAACTTTCCAATAAGGGCATAGTATATGCTGTAAGAAAATACACACATGGCATGGAAAAGGTAAATGCAATCTGTGGACTGCAGCAAATGTTGGTAAAGAAAACATAGCTTCGGGCCTATCCGGGTAGCCTGATTCCTGTACCTTTAAAACTGCAGGTAACCCTATTTTTAAACATTAAATAAGTCACAATTAAGTAGGTCTTGTTTCCCCACATAGTGGGGTGCCCAGTATTTAAAAGTAGTTCATGCCAGAATTTAATGTTGGCATGTACTTACAGTGACCAGCCCCCAAACACCCTTTCTACTATAAAGGGCTGTAGCTGGCCCACAAGAAAAACTAAAGTTCAGAATAATATAACAAATCTGCTATCTTTGGTTTGGAGCAATCATTGGAAAAATTCAAACACTATGGGCCCGATTCATGAAGGTAAACTTACACTTTTGTGTAAGCTTACTACTTTTTGGTATTCACAAAGGTAAACTAGGACCAAAAGACTAACTGTGCTACTTTTCAGTGTTCACAAAGGTGTACTTCGACCAAAAATCCAACTTTACTACTTTTCAGTATTCACAATGGTAAGTTACTTCTAGTAAATTTTAGGCCCGATTCACAAAAGTAAAATTAGATGTTTGGTCTAAACGTCTACGTTTACGACTTTGGGAATTCACAAAGGGCATTTATGAGTACTATGAGGTGGAGATCTCTAAGTTTAGACCAATTGTCTGAGTTTACTTTTGTGAATCTGGCCTTTAGGCTTTTGGTCTAATTTACCTTTGTGAATACCGAAAAGTTGTAAAGTTAGACTTTTGGCCTAAGTTTACCTTTGTGAATACCAAAAAGTAGTAAAATTAGACTTTTGGTCTAAGTTTACCTTTAGTCTCTTTAAATACTGCTCCAGATGTAAGGGCTCTACCATCAATGCCCTCTTTTTTGTGAGGTCCTTCTTTTTCCTGTGTTAGAATGTTGACCTGTTTATGGAACCATCATAGATTCACATGCTTGAATCATTCCCCGTTGCCAAAATGGGAGTCCCACTGTACCATAATAAAGCAGTACATTATCAATAATGGCAATGAACAATCACTTTAATAGCCTATCCATAACCTTTTAAAAAAAGAACCAAACTCCAACCAGTCAGGCAACATCACCCTCTACAACACTCACAACAGAGGCTGACCCCCTCAGATTTTCCACCACACTTTGTGTGAAGGTAGTCTCCCTGAGCTATACTCAGTTTTTTTTTCAAACCAGAATTGCAAAACCTACTTACTTCTACTACCATGTCTGAGCCATCTAAGAAAGGGCTTTTCAGTCCTTGTACTACATGTAGGAAGAAAAGACTTCATGCTGAAGGCCCCCACAAGGACCCTATTTACTGCCTTTACTCTCAGCATAGGGTAAAAGACTGTAAAATATGTAACACCTTTTCAACTAAATCCTTGAAGGATAGGGAGGAGAGGCTTCTTCTGTGGTTGCACAAAGCGAAATCTAAAAGCTCTCCCAGTTCTGAGGAAGACAGTGACACGTCTTCAACCTCTCAAAGAAGGTCACATAAGAGGGAAAGGTCCCGTGATCAGGGGATTCAGGGGAGTCCAGGAAGGCCCTAAAGAAGACTCAACATGAGTCTGTCAAGGACAGTTCTAAAATGGAGAAAAAGGAGAAAATCTTCTCAAAAATGTCTATGAGTGAGCCCTCTTCACCTTCTGTAAAGTGTGGAGTTCCTCCAAAGTCCTCCTAAGAACCATCAACGACAAAGCCTAAAACTGCTGTAAAAATCTCAACAACAACCACCTCACTGTTGAGAACACCATCCTCGACAATTTCAATGTCGGCGTTGATGACAGCAACATCAACGAAACCTTCCATCTCATCGTCAGCGTCTTTCTCATTGACGAAGATAGTATTGTCATGAAGGCTCTGTCGACTACACCATTGCAATCCTCAACAATGATACTTTCGACAAGAATAACATTGTTAGTGCTGAAGGTCACAAAAAAGCCCCAGCAGTTGGAAACTGAAACTACAGTCTTAATTACGTCATCGTCGATGACACGGTAAACGTCACTTAAAGCAAAAAAACAACCCTCTTACCTGAACACACCTCTCTAAGCAAAGTGTCTCCTTTATCCCTAAGTCATCATCTGGACGTGGAGGAGTGAGATGATCATGGCCCATTCGGGACAGCCCACAGACCGTCTGAGCTCCAATTAAAGTATCGAGAAGTGGAGGATGAAGAAGAGCACTATTATGAGGTGTACGTAAACCCACAACAGACAAAATATGAGCAGTATTTCCAGCAATATGCCCATTTGCCTTCATGTCAAGGTATGGTGCAATTAACTGCATCACTCTTCCAAGACTTAAAGGGGATGTTGAACTTGAAAGACCACCATAAGAGGTTTCTAAATGCACAAGAGCACCATCACTAACACAGCCAAGTGCTTCACCTCTGTCTCCCAAGACACCAAGGCCTACCATCCACCCTTGACACCCAGGATGACTCCTGCATCAAACATCGCAGCGCCTCATAAGGATGATCTCCCATCATAGGACGATGGCAGATAAGAGGGTGAAATTCAAGACAATAAATCCGCCCATGACAAATGGGACAGATATTTGATTCCCACTTCATCTCCTCTTGCACCACAACCTGTAGATTCACCAACAGATGAAATAGGAGGTTTTCAAAATCTGATGGACTGGCAAAGACATTTCAACTACTAATATCAGTCAAACAGTCTGACTGCTTTCTTTATGATTTTAAGGAGCCTACAAAGAAATCGGTATGAGCCACCCCCAATGTAGATTAACTTATGGTAAGAAGGCACAAAGATTATGAGGAACCCTGCAATGGTCACGGCCATTTATCAGCGCCAAGATACAAAATACAAGGCACCAGAAGATTCACCTGTCTGCTTAGTTGGACACCCAAAGCCAGACTCAGCGCTGGCTCATGGTGGTTCAAAAACCCCTCCACACCTTTCTTGTTTCTACCAAATAAGGAGGGCAGGTGCCAGGACAATATAGGCAAAAGATTTTTGACTATGTACGCATCACTGTTCGTGCAGCCAATTCACTGGCCATAGTGTGTTGATACGACAGGCAAATGTGGTCTTATATCAGTACCCGCGTTGACCTGGTGCCAGAGGACAAAAGATCGGAGGCAAAGAGGATCCTGTAACAAAGGATAGAACATCTTCTGATATAATTGATTGTGCTATTGACATAATTGCAACTGGATTTTGGCAGCTGGCAGGGGCCACAGTTTTAAGGCGGCAAGGTTGGCTGAAAGCAACATATTTCCAGGTTGAGGTACAGTCACATTATTCTCGACATGTCCTATGACAGAGAAGCCCTATTTGGTAAACACATGTACTATGCCTTAAAGGCCACCAAGGAAGACATTGGCACTGCAAAATCATTGGGAACACATCAGTGTCAGAAAGTGGCCTTTCTGGAAGCACATGGATGAGATTTTGCTTCATATTTAGGAGAATATCAGTGCTTTCTGCAGTATCAGCCCTACCAGCAACAGCATAGGTCATCTTACCAACAGCAGCCCTATCGACCACCTCCAGCAGTGGCCTATAATACGCAAGGACCCAGAAGAAAACAGACCCCCCCCCCAGGGTTGACACATCAGTCGCTAACAGTCACCTCCCTCTGGTGCCGGTTACCCCAATACTTCACAAGCTGTAGGTGCAAATATTTCCAACTTCTCCCACCAATGGTGGCAAGTAACATCAGACAGATGGGTATTGAACCGTATCACCTACGGTCATACCCTGGAATGTATCAAAATTTAAAAATTAAACAAGTATCTAGGAAAGGAATCCTTTCTCATGGTAACCCTTCCAGACATCCTGCATGTCCTTGACCATGGAGACTACATGACAACCCTTGATAAACAGGATGCATACTTAAACAGCAGTTCAAGGTCCTCCCATTCAGCCTCAAGTCAGCTCCTCATATTTTTACAAAATGCCTGCCTCCTTTGGCAGGTTCTCTGAGGAAAGATGGTTATCAGGTATTCCCATACCTCAACAACTGGATAATTAAAACATATCAAGCATCAAAGGCCATGGAAGCTTACCTAACATTGTTCCACAGATTAGGCCTCACTGTCAAGCACCAAAAATCATCAACTCTTCCTTCCAAGAGAATAATATTACTGGGAGCAGTTTTGGATACCGTCCAAGACAAAGCCTTTCTACCCCCGGACTGACAATGAGGACTCAAGGAGCTAGCTCTCAGACTATCGAGAAAAAGGTCAGTTTCAGTGTGTCTGTTAATATCACTCCTAGCTATTTTGTGATCAATCTGGTCCCTTTTGCACACCTGAAAATGAGACCGCTACAGGAGGAGCTACACAAATAATGGATTCAAACAGAAGGATCAGTCATTAATCTGGTGAAGATCACACCTCCAACCATCTCTCAGATGTCCTCTCGTTCGTACCTCAAATACCTTATGTCGTAATAACCAAGGATGCCTCCTTAGAGGGCTGGTGTTGGTCAAGACCTACAAATCAAAGGAAAATGGTCTCCAGATCAGAAGAGCATGCATCAGTGTTAGTTTGCACAGACAATACTATCAGCATGTACTATGTGACAAACAAGGGGGCACATGATTGCTAGCTCTTCCCAGGGAGGCTCAGGAAATCTGGAGCTGGATAATGAAGCACAGGATAACACTTTGGACAGAACATGTTCCTGGAACAAGCAGGACAAAAGCAGTGCCTCATCAGCATTAGTGGGTGTAGGATGATAAAGGCTATAAAGCTCCACAACGGGAGCAGACAGAAAACATGTCTAGTCAGCCATCTTGTCTGGCCACCCCTCACCATTCTCTTATGTAAGAGCCTGAGGAACACTTTATGTAGGCATTAATAGCTGTGAGAGGTACATTTATGGAGAAAGCTGTAGCCCCACTTTAACGAAACAAAGACCACATTCAAGTACAGTTTCTTTGTCTATCTGATTAGAACAGACCCAGAAGCTCTTCCAGTTGAAAGAGTAGGAGGATTTGGTTAAAGGGGGTGTGGCTTCTCTACAAATCTCCATGTTGTCCTGCACTAGACTCATGTGGATCAATTCAGAATCCAAACTGACAAGCTGGGTAAAATCTGTCAAACAAACTATTTCCTGTGCGGATGTTCTGAAATGAGAAGAAGCTTGTTGACCCTCTATTGGCATGGCCATTTTAGTGCTCATAATTTTCAGAATCTTGGGGTAGGTACATTTGATAATGCCAGCTGAAATTAGGTATCAGATTGGTAAATCATTGAGACACAGTTTCGTCATTTTTTTTCAATATTTGCTAATAATAATATCTATGGGAACGCCATTCCCAAAAGATTTTTTGCAGCAGGGCCGCATTTCATAACCATTCATAGTTTCCTTTAAAGAACCTACTGAAAGTGCATTTCTACATTTTGAACAACAAGAAGGTGAAGTGCTGTGACAAGCAAATTCTTGGCATTCAGACATTTCCATATTCTCTTCACTTCCAGAGACAGAGCTGTGGATCCTGCCTATCTCTGGCTGTTCCGATAAAGCACAGTTGTAGTGTTGTCTGTCTGTATAAGCAGGGAACCTCTTTTGAGCACGGAGGAAAAGACTTGAAATTGAGGTGGGCGGCTTTTTTTTTTTAGCAGATGGATCCAGCAAATCTTCTCTTTCCTTGGTCATGTTCCTTGTGTTTGAAGATGACACAGGGCACACCCCATCCCAGAAGGTAAGCATCTGTCACACTGGTTTGAGTTAGAATGCACTGGTGAAGGGAACTTGTTTGTCAATCTGGGAACTAATCTGGAGAGTGCCTGGAGTCCCACAGGAGTGCTGCATATCTTCTCTACCCTCTCCAGCCTGAACCGGTTACCACAGCGTGACAGTGTGGCGATTGGTACATGCACGTGGGCGGAAGCAGACACAAAATGACAGAAAAACAGAGATTCTTTGTTGACTGCTGTGTCCCCCTTCTTCACTCTGTGTCAGGCAATGGAACACAGCCATTGTCGCTGTCTTCACTCTCCACACTTTTGCTTCTGAATGTTTGGTTATATTCATGCCTTTTGCTGAACCCAGATGCGGCTGTGTTACAACCAGAGTGTTTAGTAACCTGCACAAAGGATTACTCAAAATCTGCTCTGGTTGTCTCACCAAAATTGTGCATGTTTATAGGTTATTGCTGGAGCTCAAGTTCAATTCTGTTTTGGTTAAAGTCATCAAAAGCAGGGTTCAATGTAGGTCACACGAGCAAGCATATGCACAGTACCTGTCTGACTTTCTAAGTCTTTTTTTCTTTCAGGTGTTTTTCAGGAACTACGGCGCAGACACTGCAGTGACGGCACCGGTCCATGAGTCAGGATGCTGAAACTCTGGACTGGTTGGCAGGTCTAGAAGCAGGAGCACAATCATGACCTGCTTCACCCACAAAGTTTTGAAGTCAAGGAGTTATTTTGGGATCAGATAACCAAACATCCACAGCTCCCCTTAGACCCACTGCGTGCCCATCAGAAGATGCCCCTCAAAGTGAGGACAGCAGAAGAGTTCAAAACATACATATGGAGGTGAAAGAGCCATGGCCAGTGTGATTGGCCTGAGGGAGAAATGTTAAACAAAGCCATTTGGGAAGCAATGGGACTTCTGCTATCTGGAGCAGAACAGAGGAGACAACACCAAGGAAGGACAAGGTGGGAGCACTAGCAACGGGATACTCTTCATAAGATTCTTTTTTCAAAGTAAGCAGTTTTATTAGGCAGAAAAAATGGCATAACCAGAAACAGTTACAAGAATTAGATAAAACAATAAACTAAGAATCATAAGAAGCATAAGAATTGAAGCTGTTTAACAATTTTGAAACTATACTGAGGAGAGGGAGGAAGGGAAAGGAGGGGAATAAATGACAGGAAGACAAAGTTAACAGTAGTTAAAAAACTATTAAAAAAAAAAACCATAATATTATGTAATATAAAAAAATCTGAACGAGGAGTAACAACATTTCGAACTCATGGCAGAATAAAGGAAAATCAAGGTGGTTTAAGATTTTTAGAAGAAGTACAACTGGGAGATTTATGAGCAACCTCATCCAGAAAAGAGGTCAAGGGTAACCAATATAAAACATCAGCAGAAGAAAAATATATAAAGGAGAAGGCATTATCTAATCTATGATAATGACACACTTTATTCCACCAGGCTACATAAGAGTCAAATCAAATTAAATATGACTTTATTCGATTGTTAAAAGCAATCATAAAAGTGTACATTAAAACATTTCATTAAAATCCATTAAAGTTCATTTTACAGTTCTCAATGGCGCACAGGAAAATTCATCAATAGCAAGGGATTCAAAGTTCATAGTATCATAAATCTTAAAGTGCATTTATGTGATCATACTTTTTCTACTACGCATCACATTTTTCAAGAACAAAATAGTTGTTGCAACACATAAATGGTTATCTAAACATTGAATACTTAACAGAGCCACACGGCATTGCCGGTGGCCCATCTCTCTCAGTAATGGTAATAAAACATAAGAGTCAATTGAAGCACATTTACAATTAATAGCAATCTGTTGAAAGACAAGAGCTAGCATAAGATCTAACAAGTGTAAATTACTGTGTGGTGAGTGGATATCTTCAGATAGACTAGCCAAAAAGAGAGTCAAGGGGAATAAAGGTCAATTTAGATGGAATAATAGGGATAATTGAGAACAAATATTATCCCAGAAGGAAGTTATAGGGGGACAATGGAACAACATAAGCATAAGGTCGCCAAATTGGTGATCACAGGACCAACATTTTGGAGGGGAGTTCATGGAGAATCTTGCTAGCAGAGACAGAGTGAAGTAAAGTCTATGATAGAGGAAAAATAAAGTTTGGGAAGTGGAGGCAGTTCTTGAGATTTTAAAACGTTTGTCCACATTTTATTCCAAACCGGGAGAGTCCAGGTACATCCCGAATCCAGTTCCCACTGCAATTCTAGCTTAGATTTGGATCTGGCACAAGATAAAGAGTGGAGAAGTTTATAAATAGGTAAAGCATTAGGAACAGAGGTGAGAACTCAACCAAGGGAGGAATGAGAAGAGGGGGAAGGGAGAGTGTCAGGTAAAGAATAATGAACATTGAGAAGAATATTTATAAGAAGAAGAAATTTAGGTAAAAAGTAGCGAGGCCATTTGAATAACAGTTGGAATTGTGAAAAGGGTAGAGGATCATTATTAGTGATAGGTCCTTGAATCAAATGATACCGGTTTGTCTCCAAATGTTCCCAAAATTGCAGGCTGTGAGTGGTAAATTGGTTTTAGAATATTACAAGTATGTTTAAAAAGAGAAGAGGAAGTTATGGAGGTTTTAGCTGAGAAGGCTATACCTTCACGAGGGATAAAAGGAGAAAGAAAAGAACATTCAATGTCCAACAATAAGGGAGTGACAAGGATCGCATCAAAGAAAGCCATCTAGAGGCTTGTCGGAGACAGAAGGCTCTGTGGTATAACCAAAAGTCGGGAAAATTAACTCCACCATCTTGTTTAGCCTTCCTAAGAGAAGCTAGGGAGATACTGGCCTTTTTTTTTTTTATTCCAAAGGAAACTAGAAAGTTTAGAAGCCAATTTCTTGAAGAACAAAGCAGGTATATTAACTGAGATCATTGAAAGTGTATATAAAATTATGGGTGACACCATCATTTTGATAGAGTACAAATGACCCCACGAGGAGAGGAATAGGAGATTCCAGGAAAAGAAGAGCTTGTCAACTTTATCTAGACATATTTTTACATTTGCTGAAACCGAACCAATAATGGAAGAGGTAAACCAGATGGCAATTATTTAATTTTGGAAGTATTCCAATGAAACTCTGTGTTATCGAAAGAATGACTAAAAGTAAGCTTATTAAGGGGCATAACTTCAGTTTTGTCAGAATTAATCCTATAACCCGAAATTGAGGAAAATGAAGCAAGTTCCTGAAGAAGAGCTAGAACAGACTGTTCAGGCGAGGAGATAAAAAGATGTATGTCGTCAGCATAAGCGCAAAGATTTGACGATCAGTTCCATACTGAAATCCACAGATGTCAGCATTATTTCTAATGCGGGAGAGGAAAGGCTCCAAAGCTAACATAAATAATAAAGGGGATAAAGGGCATCACTGACGGACCCCACGGGCCTACGGAAAATAGCTAGATATGTTCCCATTAAGTAAAACGAAGCCCATGGGAGATTGGTAGAGTAAGAAAATGTACAAGATAAAGTGAGGACCCAACCCATGCCATGGAAGGGATTTTTCTCCCTTTTTCCCTGATACCCAATCAATTTAAAGGCCCAATCAATTTGATCAAATGCTTTCTCAGCATCAATAGATATAGTTGCTCGAGGGTGCAAAAGGGAAGAAGCCTTGTTTAAAACATTAAAGAAAAATCTAGAAATATCTGAGGTAGTTCTTCCCTTAATGAACCCTGACTGTTCCTTCCCAATCATTAAAGGAAGGAGGGGATCGAGATGTAAAGCAAGTAACTTGGCAAGCATTTTATAATCAACATTTACTAAGGAAATAGACCTGTAATTCTCACAAAGAGTCGGGTCCTTCCCATCTTTAGGAATGAGACAGATAGTAGCTTCATGGAAGCAACCACCAGTAGAAACAGGTGCATATAAAAATTGATAAAGATGTAACAGCTAGGACTAATACGATTCAAAAAATAGAGAAAAATTCAACTGTGAATGGGTCAGGGCCAGGGGACTTACTTTTCTTAAGAGATTGAAGGGCCTGAAGGATTTCAGTTACAGAAAGGTCAGCCTCCAAGAATGAAAGGTCTCTATGAGTATCAAGGAGATCTTAGAGTTTTGTAAATACGCTTTTACCAAAGATGGAGGGTGGAGATTCAGGGGTATAGAGAGATTGGTAATACCTAATAAATTCAGGTAGAATTTCAGAGTCTTTAAAAACAGGAGGACCTTTATCATTTTTGACAGAATCTAAAATATGGGACTGTTTACGGATTTTCAGATAATTAGCTAAGAGCTTACCCATTTTATTGTGATTACCGTAATAGCTGGCACTACTTCGAAGTAGAATTGAAGAGGCATTGTCTGTGAAAATGTAGTTAAACTTTAATTATGCATGTACAAAATCTTTTAAATTTGCTGGGGAAGAAGAATAATAATATTGATGTTCCAATCATTTGATAATAAGTAAAAGGGATTGATGTTTTTTAAGAAGAGACCTTTTTCTCCAAGAAACGAAGTCAATGATATGACCTTGAGCAGAGGATTTGAAGGTGTCCCAAAGTAATTGTGGAGAAATAGTAGGATCTGAGTGAACCTCAAAATATTCCTCAGAGAAAGTCAAAAAGGAAGATGTAAAGTCAGGATTGAGGAAGAGAGAATTGTTGAATCTCCATCTATTGGATTTGGAATGCACCGAGAGAAGATCGAGGTCAGTAATTACAGAGGCATGGTGAGAGATTACAATTGGTTTGATGGAAGAAGTGATAAGATTTTGGGAGAGTAATTTAGAAACAATGATATGGTCCAGTCTAGAAAGAAAACCATGTGAAGGGGAAAAAAAAGTAAATTCTTTATTAGAGGGGTTGCAGATTCATCATGCGTCCACCAGAAGACACTCAGATATAAAGGAATTATTTATGCATTTTGTGGTGAATAAATTTAACAGGAGATAAAGGGGTCCATTACTTGATTACAATCACCACCCAAGATAAAAAAAAACATCAGCATATTGAGTACATTTTTGGGAAATATTGGCCCAAAAGAAATTGTCAGCTTGGGTAGGACCATAAATATTACAAATAGTCAAGGGAACATCATTAATAATAAACTTTACCAAAAGCCATCTACCTTCAGGATCGACGTCTTGAGAAACAGTTATCACCTTTAATTTCTTAGGGCAAAGAAGAATGACACCATTTTTCTTACTTGAAGAAGGAGAAACAAAAATTGAACCCACCCAACCTCTTTTAAACTTCAAGGCTTCTGGTTCAGAAAGAGGAGTTTCTTGAAGAAGAACTAGGTCACGGGAATATTTAGCTAAATGAGATAAAATTCTCTGGCCCTTTATAGGTTTAATTACTCCTTTAACATTCCAAGAAACAACTCTGAATAATACAACAAGTGCAACTATATAAACAGTATCGGTCTTGTAAGACAAACAGGTACATCAAACATGAAAGTATCAAAAGAGGTATCAGGGAAAAAGGGAGAAAAATAAGGGCAGAGGGAAGAAGAGTGAGGAAGGAAATAGAGAAAATCAGAAAAAGAGAGACAGTACATGTCAACAATGACAACTGTAAACACATACCTGATGAAGATGAACAAATGAGGAAGAGTCGACAACGGCACAACAAGGGAGATGAGTCAATAGACAAACGGAACATAACAAGGTAAAAGATTAGGATGTAGAACATCAAGAAACCTGAAAAGAAAAAGATTAGTCAATCATCACGGAGACCACTAGGGTCATAAAGAAACATTAAGAGTAAGCCTATTAATACATAAGAGAAACTGCATTCAAACACTAGGATACTATGCAGGAGGAGGACCTTTTGACTCAAAAGTCTATCATTTTGATAAAGCGACTTAAGTCTCCATTGAGCTGGGAGAATGTAAATGGAGAAATTGTCGTAGCTCTGCATGAGCAGCGAAGGAGGAGGTTTTATTCTGGAATGTTACTTTAAAGAGGCAAGGATGAAACAAACCAAAGTGGGCTCTCAAAGAACGTAGTTGTGGACGAAGATCCAGGAACTCCTTCCGCCTGGCAGCTGGAGCTCTTGAGACATCCTGTGAAATAAAGATTTTACAACTTTGCCAAAAAAGTTGCTTTTTGGCCTTCGCTGCGTTGAGAACTTTCAGTAGATCAGCAAACTCCAGGAAAAACATGATCATCAAGAGAAATGGGAGAAGAGGATTTTTCAGGAGGGGGGGTCCTGCTTAACTCTCTTGGGAGTAGATAAGGATGCTATTGAAGAGGGATGTATGACGTTACAACGGGAACTTTTACATCGCATACCATTACAACGTGAATTTTACAACGCAGGATCATTTACAACGACTACCTTTACAACGCATGTCATTACATAGCAGATGCTATTACAACGCATGCAATTACAACGTAAGTATAGGTAAGTATATCATTTTTAAATATATAATAAGTAATAATAATTTAATTTCTTTATTTAATTTTATTAATTTAAGTAATTTTGTTTAAGTTATTTTTTTTTAATTAACCCTTAAAATACCCCGTACCCCAAAACCCAAACCTAGCCCTGAACCCTTAAAATACCCCTGTACCCCAAAACCCAAACCTAGCCCTGAAACCTAAAAATACCCCTGTACCCCAAAACCCAAACCTAGCCCTGAAACCTAAAAATACCCCTGTACCCCAAAACCCAAACCTAGCCCTGAAACCTAAAAATACCCCTGTACCCCAAAACCCATACCTAGCCCTGAAACCTAAAAATACCCCTGTACCCCAAAACCCAAACCTAGCCCTGAAACCTAAAAATACCCCTGTACCCCAAAACCCAAACCAAGCCCTGAAACCTAAAAATACCCCTGTACCCCAAAACCCAAACCTAGCCCTGAAACCTAAAAATACCCCTGTACCCCAAAACCCAAACCTAGCCCTGAAACCTAAAAATACCCCTGTACCCCAAAACCCAAACCTAGCCCTGAAACCTAAAAATACCCCTGTACCCCAAAACCCATACCTAGCCCTGAAACCTAAAAATACCCCTGTACCCCAAAACCCATACCTAGCCCTGAAACCTAAAAATCCCCTGTACCCCAAAACCCATACCTAGCCATGAAACCTAAAAATACCCCTGTACCCCAAAACCCAAACCTAGCCCTGAAACCTAAAAATACTCCTGTACCCCAAAACCCAAACCTAGCCCTGAAACCTAAAAATACCCCTGTACCCCAAAACCCAAACCTAGCCCTGAAACCTAAAAATACCCCTGTACCCCAAAACCCATACCTAGCCCTGAAACCTAAAAATACCCCTGTACCCCAAAACCCAAACCTAGCCCTGAAACCTAAAAATACCCCTGTACCCCAAAACCCATACCTAGCCCTGAAACCTAAAAATACCCCTGTATCCCAAAACCCAAACCTAGCCCTGAAACCTAAAAATACCCCTGTACCCCAAAACCCAAACCTAGCCCTGAAACCTAAAAATACCCCTGTACCCCAAAACCCAAACCTAGCCCTGAACCCTTAAAATACCCCTATACCCCTAAACCCAAATTAAATAAATGATTAAAAAAAGATAAACTTACCTATACTTACGTTGTAATGGCATGCGTTGTAATAGCATCTGCTATGTAATGCCATGCGTTGTAAAGGCAGTCGTTGTAAAAGATCCTGCGTTGTAATAGTAGCGTTGTAAAAGTAGTCCGTTGTAAAAGTTGCGTTGTAACTGTTGTTTCCCATTGAAGAGCTTTTAGCTGATGAAGAGGATGAGGATGACATGCTGGGTTTGGCAGATTTTAAGAACAACGTTAATTTCTGTGAAGAGGTTGTAGCATGAAGAGTTGACACCTTAAGTTTTTTCAGTCTGCCCATAAAGCGTGTAGAGAAGTTTGACCATAAGAAATAGAAGGAAAAATGGTCGAAAACAACAAATACCACCCTCCAATGTCAGAAAAGGTACAGCGTCGCAGACTAATCAAGAATGGAAGAAAAAAGAAAAAATTACCTCAGCGTGGTGAGCTTCATGTAGGTTATGTAGAGCACAGCAGGGAAGCCAAAGGAGTACACAGCGTCATAAAAGACCCTTAAAGGTAGCAGAATGAAATGGCAAAAGCTCCTGCGGCAATACATTAGAAGAAAGGCAGTAGCAGATAATCTCCTCAGTTGGAAGGCAGATGCACAAAATAGCCGCCGTAGTGAGGAAAAATAGAAAAGACCTGAAAAAGGTCACAGAAATCACTGAAATGCCATTGGAGCTGCTCTATAGGCTCAACCTGCTCTCTGATGTGTAAAACACCTGTTTTCGTGGTAAACATTGTGAAAAAACAGGTGCCAAATATCTCCGGTCGTCTGCCGACGTGAGGAGCTCCCGGGCTAGGCAGCCATCTTGTCCGGCGGCTGCGCACACTCCCCCTCTTCATAATATTCTCAGTTCGACACCACCAGGGAAGAAATAGAACTGCAACCTGTGAAAAGCCAGACATTCCAGCTTCTCATATATTAGCACTATTACTCATTTCACTAGTCCTTTCGAAAGTTGTCACCCTTTAGTCTTCGGCTTCTTCAGGGCAGAGCTCATGATTCTGCCAGTGAACCAAGTTGATAGGAAACTAGTGTTATACAAAAAAACAGTAAACTACAAAGACCAGCATACATCAATGTTTACATAGGAAAGTATGTAAATGATTTACTTGAAACATATGCTCCCACTATGTCTGCATACGTGTTACCTTTTCACTTGGTGCACTGGCAAATTCATGAATTATGTCCTGATGAAGTCGAAGACAAAAGCACTTAACAAAGCACAAAGCTTTTTTTAAGGGTAAAGCTGACAATACATTAAGTCAAGCAACTTCTTGGAGTGGGACTGCTTCCTACATCTTAGGCAGCTGGTGTCCACCCCCACCCACCTCGCCGGACACACACTCGACGCCGTCTTCTCATCCAGCAAAGACATCGCCTTCAGCCACGCCACGGGACTCCACTGGACGGACCACAGCTGCGTCCACTTCACCTTCAGAAAAACGACGATCCACCACCACCAGCAACAGGTTGCTCGAAGAAGCTGGAACAAGATCACAGCCGACCAGCTCGCCGCCTCCCTAAGCCAGCACCCTCCCGCCAGCTCAGCGAACCCCAGCCAGGCCGCCGACAACCTCACGAAGTGGATCAGCAGCTGCGCGGACGAACTCGCCCCACTGAGGACCCCGCCCAGCAGACCCAGCAACAAGAAGGCCCCATGGTTCACCGACGAACTCAAGAGTTCCAAGAAGAATTGCCGAGCCCTCGAGAAAGCCTGGAGAAGGGAACCAACACCGGACAACATGACCACCCTCAAGATTGCCACCCGGAAACACCACCAACTGATCCGCGCCACCAAGAAAACTGCCTTCAAGGACCGGCTGGACAACAACGCACACAACAGCAAGGAACTCTTCAACATCGTGAAAGAGCTCTCCAACCCCAACGCCGGAAACAACGACATCACCCCTTCGCAAGACCTCTGCAACTCCCTCGCCTCCTACTTCCACAACAAGATCGCGGACATTCACAACAGCTTTGGCGCTCAACCGACGCACGCCACGACCGAACCACCGCCCACCACCACCATCCGCGCCTGGACTCCGATCAGCACCGAGGACACCGTCCGCATGATGAACTCCATCCACTCCGGATCTCCAACCGACCCCTGCCCTCACCACGTCTTCAACAAGGCCGACGCTGTCATCGCACCCCACCTGCGGGACATCATCAACACCTCCTTCGACACCGCCACCTTCCCAGAGAGCTGGAAGCACGCCGAACTCAGCGCCCTGCTAAAGAAACCTACAGCGGACCCCACCGAACTCAAGAATTACCGCCCCATCTCGCTCCTCCCGTTCCCAGCCAAAGTCATCGAGAAGACCGTCAACAAACAGCTGGCCGCCTTCCTCGAGACGAATGGATCCCTCGACCCCTCACAGTCTGGCTTCCGAGCCAACCACAGCACCGAGACCGCCCTCATCGCTGCCACCGATGACATCCGAGCCCTGATGGACAACGGAGAAACAGCGGCCCTCATCCTCCTAGACCTCTCCGCTGCATTCAACACTGTCTGCCACCGCACCCTAGTGCAGCGCCTCAGCAACGTCGGAATCCAGGAGAAGGCTCTGGAATGGATGATCTCCTTCCTCGACGGAAGAACACAGAGAGTCCGCCTACCACCGTACAAGTCAGAGGCCACCGAAGTAATCTGCGGCGTCCCTCAAGGATCCTCGCTGAGCCCCACCCTCTTCAACGTCTACATGAGCCCCCTCGCGGCCATCGCACGCCAACACAACCTCAACATCATCTCCTACGCTGACGACACCCAGCTGATCCTCTCCCTGACCAACGACCCCGCCGCCGCCAGAGCCAACCTTCACGAAGGGATGAAAGACGTAGCCGAGTGGATGACGACCAGCCGCCTGAAACTGAACTCAGACAAGACGGAAGTCCTCATCCTGGGTTCCTCGCCCTCCGCCTGGGACGACTCCTGGTGGCCCCCCGCCCTGGGCACCGCACCCAAACCGACAGACCACGCACGCAACCTGGGATTCATCTTGGACTCCTCCCTCACCATGACCAGACAAGTCAACGCCGTCTCCTCGTCATGCTTCAACATCCTGCGCATGCTACGGAAGATCTTCCGGTGGATCCCCACCGAGACCAGGAAGACGGTCACCCAGGCCCTCGTCACCAGCCGACTGGACTACGGCAACGCCCTCTACGCCGGAACCACCGCGAAGCTCCAGAAGAGACTCCAGCGGATCCAGAACGCCTCAGCCATACTCATCCTCGACATCCCACGACACAGTCACATCTCCGGACACCTGAAAGACCTGCATTGGCTCCCCGTCAACAAGAGAATCACCTTCCGTCTCCTCACCCACGCACACAAAGCCCTACACGATCAAGGCCCGAGCTACCTCAACAACCGCATCAACTTCTACGCTCCCAAACGCCACCTCCGATCAGCCAGTCACGCCCTCGCCGCCGTCCCCCGCATCCGAAGAACGACAACAGGAGGAAGGTCCTTCTCCTACCTGGGCGCCAAGATCTGGAACTCCCTCCCTCCCGACCTGCGCATGACCCAAGACCACCTCTCCTTCAGGAAGAAGCTCAAGACCTGGCTTTTCGAGCAGTAGCAGCACACCCCCCCCCCCCCCCCAAGCGCCTTGAGACCCTCCGGGTAAGTAGCGCGCTCTATAAATGTCTGTGATTGATTGATTGATTGATTGAATTATATTTTGAGATCAGAAATTGCGAATTTAAGGAATGGTACATTGTACATCACAAAATAGTATGCACGAAGGTAAACCATTTCGAAATAGCGATTTCTTATTGCTCAGTCTTTCTAAATTATGAATACCCAACAGTAATTCGAGATTCCTCTGAATTAGAAAATCCTGCTATTCGACAACAGTGGCAGTGAAAAATGACATCACACATCTAAATAAGTCAACATTTAATGACAAAGACATCTTGTTAGAAGAGTGCAAGGCTAAAAATGAAAGGCTGTTTGGCAGGACATTTTTAATAGTGCTTGCAACCACAAAAACAAATCTGGAGAAGAATCCAAACTCGTATAGTGCTGTTGAGGTGACAGACAGAAGTGTGGAGGAAATCAGAAAAAAGTTGTACAACCTTGGGCCGAAAAAAAAGAAGAAAAACTAGCCTCCAGAAGGAAGGAGTCCACTGTGTTAGGTAGTGGACCTGCTCTGAGGAAACTGTTTCACCTTTAGTGCAACTGATTGAATCTACTCTCCTGCCTGCGACAGTAGCAGGAGAATCAGCTACAGACTCATCTGCTCCAACAAAGAAAACTACAGGTACGTATTTATCACTTGTTTATTTAAATTGAAAAGCAAAAATAGTCTTTTAAGTTTTTTCATAGTATCATAAACATTCAATAAAATAATCCATGTCAGGGTCTGCATTAATATTGACATCCGGGTAATATAGTCCACTGTTTTTTTTATACCAAAATGTTCAAAATGAAGATTTCGGAGACATCTGACAAAAATAAATTATTTTAGTTGTTTTGAACATTACATTTTAAAATGTTAACATTTTAAGTAACTAGATAAAAGTATTAACATTCCTTGTGAAACAACACACTTCTGATACTCATGTTTCCCCAAACAGATCCAACTTCCCAGCAAACACAGACACAGTTTAAGAAACAGCAGCCATAAAAGGACTTAATGGGGCAGAACCTGTGACCTTAGATACTTGTCCTCCCACCAGAGAAAATGGCAATCAGTAAGACATGGATGCAGTGCTGCCAGCTACTAATGTCCCTATTACAACTTCAATTGTAACTGGTGTTTTCACAAGATTCCTAACACAACACTTGCTACAAACTGATCTAGACAACAGTCTGTGGTCTGATAGGGCATTGCTTGCAGTCAAGCAGGTATGCATTATTACAGTATATAGTGCGTGGTACACACAAGGCATCTGATTTTCACTTGCTAAAAAAAGCGATGTTTACAATACAAAATAAACAATACAGGACCACTTGTGAGCAAAGCTGATGGGTAAATGAGGTTCAATGAGGTTCAGAAAACCATATTCTTGTCAAATATTATATTAAAGGATATTAAAGGCAATTATGTCTGACAATAGGCAGTGAAAGACTTATGTCAGGCAATATCTGCAGAGTCACAGGCAAACAGGTGCAGACAGAAACACTAAGACATGCGCCTACATGAGCTATTACTACAATGTGCAGGCGTAGCTCTAATATGAATGTAGAAATGGTGCGTCAACGAATATATGTAGACCGAGCTCTAGCACAAATCACACATACTTAGTAAGAAATTCAGACAGTAAAGACTCTAACAGATCAAACATGGGTCAACAAGAAAGTGACATCTGAGCCTTGGCTTAGTAAAACAACTAGAAATGAAAGTGCAAAATGAGAGTTAACTGTAACATCATATCCAATTGAAAAGTCTAATGTTAGAAGTTCAAAAAGGAAACCAAGTTTTACAATGTTACACATTCATCTATGTTGAAAAACATTTAAAATAATATTTTGATAGCCCAAGAAATTGCATATTGTTTTTTGTGTAGTATAAAATTGGTGTATGTACTTATAAATATAGTACTTAAATAAACATTTAAAATATCAAAAATATGTTTGCCTTTTTTTACCTCGAAACTAATTGTTCGGCACATCAGTCCTGCATGCATGGCTTTCAGCAGCCCTGGAAGCATCATGTCCTGAGTGAGGAGGTCACCAAAGTTGTACCCTCCTCGCTGAATCATTTGAAAGAATGCCTGATGGATCCCCTTTCCTTATTGCTATACTGTGAAAAATGTTGCTATTTTTGCAACATGTTCTTGGGCCATACTGTAGTGCTCCGATGCTCTTTGTTAACATCAAAACTACCCATTATGTAATCCAAATGTCCTTTCAATCACAGATTGGGTTTGTTTTTTGTGAATTATTGCAACTCCTTACTCTTGCAGTTCTTGATTCGTAGTAAGATGTTAGTATCCAAGGGTGTAACAAATGTGCAATGCCAGCTGTAAGAATAATTAAGATATTTAATAATTTGTACGAACATACTTTGAATTACATACAGTTATATTTTAGTTACACGTGTGAACTTACCAAGCAACCGGCCATTTCAAAACTCTTCTTAAGCTAGCCACTTTTACAAAGCACAATGTCTAAAATGTATAAATCGTGTGCTTTCCGGAAAGCATCCTACAATGTCTGTGATAAGTCTTGAGACAATTTCAATTCCTATAAACGTATTCCTTCTCTGACGGTGGGCATATGATGATATGTGTTTGATCTACGCATCCAATTACATTATGGAAATGTGCAATAGAATAGAATGCTACCTATGTGGCTTGTAAATCAGCATGAGTGTTTGCAAAATCATATGCACATGAAAGTTTTAAAGCATGGCAACTAGAAGGTTCTGCAGTATTCTAACTAGAGCACACTAAGAGCACACTGAGATATGCCCCAGACACTGCTACTGTGTGCTGGTAACTACCAGGTGCAAAGAGGTGAAGGCTTCGCATAACTTAAATATGTCTAGGGATAGGCACACTATAATGGATTGGTTACAACTCAGAAATCACATTTCTAATGATGTATATTCTCCTCACCATAGCATACAGTGCTGCCATTGTAGAAGTTTCCAATGAATATAAGCCAAACTTTTATACCTTGTCATTAGTCATGACCTGATTCAATGATAACTTACACATGCTATTTGCTGTTTTAGCAACTATTCGAAGTTTCCGAAAATTTTGTACATTCAATTTGAAAAATCTGTAATTTCAAATCGCTTTTTTGGGAATAGCAAAATTCATTAGCAAACTAATTATCACCAACACATGATAAATCAAAGACGGCCAGTTTAATGGTCACAATTCATTTTGCAAATGGTTTTTGAGACGCTAATATTTTGTACATCAGACCTTTACTTTCTTTAAAAAAATATATATGTATGCCTGCTCCTTCAACAGGACGATAACCCTCTTTAAGTCCAGCCCTAGCCAAGACCTTTTATTTTCCCCAAAAATCCATGGACATACATGTATATAAAGAAATACGTAGAGGGGCTTTCAGTCATCCCTCTTCCTTAATTGGTCTTTTGAAGAGGCAGATTTACCACTTTTTCACACAGCACAGTGCAGCAGCCGCAAATGCTGTGCTGTGTAAAAAGGAGAGAGGCTGAGAGCACCAAATTTACTGAAATGCGGCACTCTCCTCCCTTTCCCTAGTGCCGTTTTGAAATCAGCTGCTGTGCACCACAATGACACCTTTGTGCCATGGTGCAAGGGTGTCTTTTTGAGTTTAGAACAGGTTTTGTACTGGACGGGTATCTTTCCAGTAGAAAATACAAAGCATAGACTGCCTCAAACCATTTTCCCTCTTATTCAGTGTACTGTACAGTGCAGCAAACATACAAAGTCAGAAAAGTAAGGAGAAATTAAAGCATTTCTCCTTCCTTGCACCTACTTAAAAGGGTCCAGTTTTCTGACGCTAAATCCTGTCTACTTTATTTAGTAAATTGGAGTTCGCATCAGAAAACGTGGGTGGTTGCATTGGAACACCCATGCTCCACCCGTGGTATGCCCCCTTGGTGCTAAGTAATGCAAAGCAGCACTATTTGCTGCTTTGCGTTATTTCCAGCGATAAACAAGTTTAGTTCTGGAAAGCAAATTGGAAAAAAAAGATTTTGTGCCGATTTGCGTCACTTTTGAGGTGCAAACGTGGCAAAAAACCTCAGTAAATCTGCCCCTTAGTGTCTTTCATATTTTGCTTCTGCCCACCACAGCATAAAGGAAAGGACAGTGGGTCAGCCTAATGACATTAGTTTGCCTGTTTACTGCATTGTGAAGTTGATCGGTAATAAACACCACCTCCTAAAGCATATCGTACTCTGATGGGATACAATCACACTTTCTGATTGAATTTATTAAGAATTCTCAAAGTTACTGAGGGGCCGATTACGATAACGGTGGGACCGCCACCAACAACCCATCGGTGGCCAGCCCATCGGTGCCTGCCCCACAGCCATCGGAACCGTGTATCCCGCCCTCCATATTACCATGGTGGGCAGATGGTTGGCGGTCGGAAAGACCGACCGAAACGCTTTCAATGGGCTCCTTGAGCCCGCCGGTGCATTGGAGGTATCTCCAATCCCAACAATGGTGGTGGTGCCTGCTAGGCACCGCCCTTAGGATTATGATGTCCCTTTCTGCCCGTTTTTTCATAGCGGTTAACACGCCATGAAAAGGCAGGTGCAAAGGGACGTTGGGGGCCCTTAGCTGGCCCCCTTCCACCTTGGCCCTAAGCTGGTACCTGCCACGCAGTGCAGGAATATGTAAAGTGTCTCCATTTTGCACTGCGCCATGTGCTGCAGACAGCAGCACCCGCCACAATGCAAAACATAGGCATTACGACTGTCATGGTGTGGTCGTATCCTAATGCCTCTGTCAGGACCACCGACAGCCTGTCGAGCAGTCCTGTTTACTATAATCAGCCCCTTGGTGTCCTTTTGGAGGTGGGTTCCACATCCTTCATCCCACCAACCCCGCATTCTGGAGCTGCAGAAGAGGGATCTTCTATGTAGATGTTGGCTCAGTGAGATGCCCACTTTTGTATTCTGTAAGTGAAAGTATCTGGCTTCCAATAAAGTAAACATAACGCAAATGCTTCATTGTGCAGCCGCTTTTCTACGTGTCTCTCTCTAAGTCTAGATATTGGCTCTAATTGTTGCAAATCTTTACAAATATTACATATTCAAGATTCGTTGCCTGTAAACTGATCCACAGACCCACGCGTGCTACACAATGCAGCACTATTTCTTCCTGCCCAGAGCAACAACCTGTGTCTATCTGCGGCCCACACCGGCAGTGCCTATCCTTTAATATCAACAACAATCATCACTACCTTTTTCTTCTTGTACACACTGTTCATGGTTTCAGTTGCGACAACAAACTGCTACTATACGGCTACACTGCTTCTTCTCACCCACACCTTGCAGCGAGTTTGGCAAATGATAAGCTCTACAAATCTCTCTGGCACCTTCACATCATTCTGAACCATTCATTAAATGTAAGGTGTTTATTGCTGTTGATAACTATGTATGGTGGCAGGGGTAGCAGGCTGGCAGCACACATTGAAGATGCATCTGTGTTTTTATTTCAGTGTCCCTTTTTGCACCTTTGGAAGATGACTTGAGGATTACTATTTGGTAAACTGGTTCAGTGGTCGGTGCTCTTGCCTTAGATATCTCAGACATTACTAAGCATTGGTTCAGTTCTTGTTACTGTGACCACTGTGGGTTTTAGATCACTTTCGAGTAAATGATTTTTAAAATCATGCGTGTCTCGAAGTGATCCGAGATCTCTTTTACATTTTAGGCTGCTGAGTGGGTTCTGTGATCTCTTTGGTCAGACTGTCTCATTCTGGTGGTCAGATTCACAGCCAAATTAGCAACATCATAGAAATATTGATGCTGCCTTCAAGTTAATTTTCCACTTATGTTTTGATGAGACCTTTGGGTATGGCGGTATCATTGTCATAAGTGGCTCTACCAGGGCGTTTTTTTTACTGCAACATCCTTCATTGTTTAATGCTGTAATAAAAACAGGATGCAGCACGTGTTTTGATTTTGGTATGTATTATGATCAGGTGGTTTGGTTGCACTCGCAACGAAGGCATGTTGCTTGGGTAGGCCCTCAAGTAAGGAATGGGATGTCTAGATTACTTACCGGTAATATTCATTGCTCCAGTTCTTTCTTCCTCCTCCCAGTTCTTACTACCGTGAGGTTTCTTTTGTGATCCTAGCCTTTTGACCTGGTGTTAACATTTAGGGCCCCATTAGGATTGCGGGCGGATCACCACCGCCGGTGTGGCGGTGACCACCGTTGACCCGGCGGTGGTGAACCACACGCCGGATGGCCCCCTATTACCCCCCACCATATTACTGTGGCGAGGGGCTCTGGGCAGACTGTAAGACTGTCCACTGCTTTACCGCCGGTCGGATATGTGACCGGGCGGAAAAGGGCCAGAATATGGTGCACCACCAGCCATATTATGATGTGGCATATTTCATTCCTTTCCATGGTGGATACTCTGCCATGGAAGGGCATGCGGTATTTGCTATGGGGGCCTGTTGTGGGCCCCCAGGGGGAAGGGGGTGGGGTGCTGCATTTGGGGGGTACCTATGGTACCCACCAACATTGGCATGGACACGGTGATAGGCATCGCGCGGTGCCTGTCACGTTGTGCATGCCAATGCACAACGGCCATTCACAGCATTGTGGCGGGCGGTGCTGTGAGCACCGCCCTCCATAATATCGTGAATGCGGGTTGCCACTGCCACGGTGGCGATGGCATCCTAATTGACGTTGCGGGACCGCCACACCATTGGCAGCCGGTCCCGGCACCGCTAGGGTGGCGGGCGGACAGGAGTTTGACCGCCATCCTAATGGGGCCCTAAGTACCTGCTGAGGCAGCCCTTTTCAGGAACCACTTAAGGCATGTTAAGGGAGGGTTGGGTAACACCCTTTTTAAGAGATTATGTTAAAAGAAAGCTTTTGGATGGCGTTTCAGTCGAGAAAAGACAGGACTCTCTTCATCAAGTAAGTTCTGGGACAAGGAAGGAAGAATCAAAGTAATGAAGATTACCTGTAAGTAATCTAGACATTCGCAGGTATACTGTTAAACAGAAAAGTTCACCAATGTATGGCTTATCTAGCAGTGTTAGCTCCAGTTACACAATGAAACAAGTAGAACATTCTTAGTTGCAGGGGCAGTTAGGATTACTAATTCTATGCTTAAAATTTATCCTACATGATGTTGTGGTCTGTCGATCCTATATTCATTCAAATTACTCACTCTATTGTACTGCCCAACAGAAAGATTCATAATGCATTTTGTGCCATGATCTAGCGAGCAAAGCGATAAATGTTTCATTCATGCTTCCACTTTTCTAGGTGTATGCATCTGATTGCAGAAAATTCGAATTTTTGCAAGTCCACATGCACCCCTTTTTGTTACCATTGCTTTATGGTAGAAAAATATCTTTACCTCTAAATTGATCTACATGATCACGCCTGATTATAATAACTAAGCTAAAATGTCAGGAGCAACCACAAAATTATTGTATATCAGAACTATGCATGCCGTTACATAGAAGGTATTACAAAAAATACATTTTTACCACGCATTCCTTTACCACACATATTGTTACAATTACATGCCTTAGGGACAGCGTTGGACTTTGGAGAGGTATAATATACTATTTCTATTCCAGGCTGCACAACAGCAGGGAAAACATTGGACTTCGAAGTCCAACGTCGCTTTCCCTAAGGCATGTAATTGTAAAAATATGCGTGGTGTTTTGTAGTGCCGTGAAAGTGTATGTGAGGAGTTGGACTGTGAATGTGGAGCCAGTTGAGCTCTTTCAGGTTTGGTGTGATGCGGGTGCAGCGTGGGAGTTTGAGAGTGATTCTGGCCGTCAAGTTCTGAATGGTCTGCAGCCTTCCGATGAGTTTTATCTTGATCCCGACGTAGAGGGTGTTCCCGTAGTCCAGCTTGCTTGTGACCAGTGCGTGCATCACAGATTTACTGGTGCTGATTATTAGTCAATTGAAAATCTTACTCAACTTCTTCAGAGTATGGAAGTATGAAGCGGTGACAGCACCGACTTCGGCAGTAATTTCAAGTTTGCTGTCGATCACAAGCCTGAGGTTCTTGGCATGGGTGGTGGGGGGCGGTCCTAGCTCTGTTGGCCACTTGGTGGAGTCCCACGGTGATGTGTTCTTCCAGAAGATTACAATTTCAGTCTTGTCGGTGTTCAGCTTTAAACTGTTAGTCTTCATCCAATGGGTAATTTCAGTCATGCAGGTAGTGAACTTGATAGAGGTACTGGGTGTCTTGCCCATGAGGGAGAGAATAAATTGTGTGTCTTCAGCATAGAAGAGGATGATGATATTGTCAAAGTGGATGATGCTGGCTTTGCTATCTTTATATGTCCAACTGTGGTACTATGTTAAATGTTAGTGTTTTTACAGATGGTACTATATATGATATTCAACTCCATGGCTTTGACACTAGGGGGCCCATTAGGATGGCGGGTGGATTGCACCCGCCAGGTTGGCGGTAGCCACCACCGGCCTGGCGGGGGCAATCAGTCCGCCATCCGCACCTAAATTACCCCCCGCCATATTAGGATGCCGGGGGGGACCGCAGCGGACGGAAAGACCGTCCAACGCTTTTCCGCCCCAGTCGCATTGCGGCCGGGGCAGAAAAGGTTTAATATGGTGGTGGTGTATATTAGACACCGCCAGCCATATTAGCATTGCCCAAAACAGATGCCTTTCCGTGGCGGCATCGGTCTTCACTTCGGGGGCACCCTGCGGGCCCCCGGAGTGAAGGACAGGTGGGGGGTGTACACGGGGGTACCTGTGGTACCCCCCTGCATTTGCATTACCAAAGTGGCAGGCACCGCGAGGTGCATGCCGCTTTGTTTATGCAGATGCATATGTGCAATTTTAGCATTGTGGCAGGCGGTGCTGAGAGCACCGCCCGCCACAATGCTAAACATGCAGGATGCGCCCGCCACAGTGGTGGGCGCATCCTAATCCCCCCACGGGGCCCCCGCCCTTATGGCGGGCGGTCCCAAATACCGATAGGATGGCGGGCGGACTAAGTCCGCCCGCCATCCTAATGACCCCCCAGGTCTCATGTAGGCTGAACCCAAAACAGCCTGCCAAACATGTGCAACTGGCAACATGGGAACAAAGCATACTCCTCAAGGCTCAGAGATGTAAACACAGAAAGGCTACCAACAGCTTGTGAGGTTGTGGGGTCACTGCCACCTTTTCACCACCCACCATACCAGATAAGCACTTTCTGAATTATGCTGTGATTCTGATAAGTGTAAGACAACATGCTAATAACAGCTATGATGGGGATTATGCCAGGAGTTTGGCAGGATTCCTACATACGCCACACCACTTAGTTGAGTAAAAGTCAGACAGTTGCTATAATATTGAAGAAAGGAGGTAGTGGCCTTCTAACACGAAATAAGTCCAGATCAGGATCCTAGTTTCATATTTATTTGGTCATTAAAATATTGATTTGTTAAGGACAACCCGCAGTCCGTATAAAATTAAGGCAAGCGATGTAAAAGTTAAAAAAAACATGCATTTTATATGCTTATTTACCTTCTCTGTTGTATCCAAAGCTGGTGGACATGGCTTGGGGATTTTCATTTATTTACAAGTTGGAATTTGTCCATATTGCAGCCACAGCCTTACACTTTGCTAGTGTTTACTGTACATGCTGAACGTAGACTCCACCAACACGTCCCCTAGCGTTTGTGTTGTAATTGGCACTTTATATGGGTTACTGGGGTGGGTAACCAGAGTGGTATGGCTTGGAAATAGGCATACTGCAAGGGTGAATCTAGATTTGTTACAAACACCACTAATTGCCTCACGTTTTTCCCAAAGACTTTTTAATCACTGACACTTAACAGCCCTGCCAGGCTCTTGCTGAATTCTTGAAAATGTCTAGTAGACAGATCATGACATGAGGCAGGATTTTCTAAGTTTGTGTAATCATCTACTGACAACTCAGTTCCTTTATTTCTAGAAGTTTCTAGTAGCAAGTTAATTTTTGCACATATATTCTTCAAGGTGATTGTGGAGGCTCAGTAACTTTATTGCACGTAATGAAAACATGGATCTTTACACTCTTTCATCTTCATAAAGGTTCTGGCGTACTTACCTAACTCCACGCTATTTAAGGTTGTAGTAAATGCTATGGAATTATACTATTATTGGTCTTAAATGAGATGGGTAAGACATGTTTTATAATATATGACTGCTTGTTCTTAATAGTATTATATTGTTGCTATTTACATTTATGGTTTCTTTGCACAAAATCCGACATCTACAATCAGTTGTTCCAGTATCATAAACAAAATATGTCTTTTTGAATCTCCGTATCATTTTTGTATTCATTTTTCAATTCACCCCCACACTTCCTCCACTTGGACATTCCAAAGAAGCAGTTCCATCATTTACAGATGCAATTGTTCATGAACATTAGGATATTCCTGCCTTCTCTCATTCATATTGCATTTTGGAATATTCTCTCGAGAATTTTCTTCACCCCGAGAAGTGCAGATTGCAGGTTAACATATGGAGCGTCTAAATCTGTGAGACCTTCTCCCCAGAGATCCTTTACAGGGACGTAGTTGTTACCAGACACTTGTTAGGACTCTCTACATTACAAATGCTCCATAGGTCTATCAGTTGTATGGGCAACTGTGATATGTTGCTGTAAAAACTGGTATGGCCTTTCTCCCTTAACAAACATAGTTTGAAAAATATACAAATGTATAGCAGAGTCCACAACAAAGAAGGATATCCAGTAAAATGGTAGAAATGAAAGTTATACAGAAGCCTGAAAAGCCTGGTGCAACCAAATGCAAAATGGGGTCCCCGAGGGCCTTCAGAAGGCTTGTGGAGGGGGGCTACTTGCCCTCCTTCCCTAAAAACATCAGTCCCCGGGGATGGGGTCCACAGTGTCTATAGGTGGCTCAGTGAGGTGGGTCACATGTTCTCTCCCCAAACCAAAAAAACTAATAAAAAAACTAAAGAGAATGTGAAATGAGCACAGTAGCAGCTTTCACTTTCACATTAACTGCTCCAACTCGGGAATACTCCATAATGCCATGCAAGGGACTTATAAAAACTATTTTTGGGATCTTGGTGATGGCTCTAAAAGGGGCAGGGACAGTACCAAGTAATTTTTAATGTTGTGGGGAGCTGCAGGAAATGCAGCAGCCCTAAGCTACATTTAAAAAAAAAAAAAACACTGCAAGTCTCCTGGGTCATTCAATGCATGACCCCAAAAGAGCTTACCGTATTTTTTAAACGCACTCCGAGCTAGAGCTGTATGATTTTCAGCTGCAGTGCAGGGACCTCTTGTGTTTGGTTTTATGGAAATTTGTGGCCTGAAAAATATTTAAAGAAAGACAAAGACATGTTAATGTTTTTTTTTCTAAAAAGGCCTGTCTTGTGTCATGTTGACTTTTAAAGATACTTACACCATCTTAGACCTCTGACAATAGTTAGCAATATAAATAGGAGACACTTTAGGTTTTTTTATTGCAAAAACAGGGATTCCACAATCAGACCATAGGATTTGGAAGTATGATGAAATTAACATGCCTTTCTCCTTATAAATTATCTTTTAAACAAATTGTGTGCAACTACAAGGGAGGTGCCTCTCGATCATGACCATGATGCTTAAAAATACTCATGAAGGGAGTAAGCAATGATGAATTAAGGCATGAGTGAAGTTGTTCACGTGCATGCACTTGCATGTATTTTGTATTTTGCCATATGATCTGAGACACAAGAGATATGCACTTTGGTTGCCAGTTTAAAGTGCCCATGAGTGGGGGTGAGTATGCTGAAAGCAGCCGCGGCTACTGCAGGTAAGAGCGGTGGGGGGATTTCAAGAGATGACTACGAGGGAAAATTAAATAAATAATTTGTTTTCCTTTGCAGTCGTCTCTCAAAATCCCCCCACCCGGACCCACCGCTCTTACCTGCAGCGGCCTCGGCTGGCTGAAAGTGATTTTATGAGAATATGTCATCAATACTACTTGACTAAATGTACAAGGTTGTGCAAGAACTTTATTACGTTTATAAAAGTCATGTATTTTTTAAATATAACATTCCCATTCCAGTTTAAGCACTGGAGAGAGACTCCCAGCTGATAAACCGTAGATAAAGTGTCGGACTAGAGAGCTGTTGAATTTACTATTCTAACTCCTAAACTTTTTTTTAAAAATACATTTAAATATACAACAAAATAAAATATATTTATTATACATAAAGTACATTGAATGTAAAATATTTTAAATTAATTTGACAAATTAATTCAAAAGAATAGATAAAAAGATATATATTTAAAATAAATACAGTTCCCTCCTTGTTACCAAAAGGAAATACTAACAAAAGCTTAAAGTTAATAAAAATTGTTGTTACAAATGAAGCATAATTATTACATTAATTATGAAATAAAACAATTAAACTTAAAACAAATAATAAATACCAAACTCTTTTTGAACACTGTATAATTAAATAAACTGAACAATTAATTATAGGGTACAAAACAATGAATAATTAATCATTCAAATACCAAACAATAAGTTAAATGATTTACCGACTTAATTATCCACCAAGAATTTATTTAACATAAAATAAATAAAAAATAAAAAACAAGACCTCATTTTTAAAATATCTTCCCACTCTAATCTTCTGTAAACCAAACCCTAATAAAAAATGATTAAAGAAATAAAAAAAACAATTTATTCAAAAATTACGGGGTATAATAAAACAATTAAAATAGCAACCAATCAAATAAATACATTATATAATTAATTATCAATTAATAACATAGTTGAAAAAATTGATTAAAAAAACAAATTATATTCTGAATATCTTCCCATCTTAATCCCCTACACACCAAAAACGCGCTACTAAATACAAATGTATTTATTCATTTTTTAAATAAATATTTAAAAAATTGAAATTCGAAACTATACTAAAAAAATAAAAAACAATTGTTATATGAACATTAATAACTTATAATAATAAAATAACTAATACATTTAGGTTAATTTAAAAATTATATTTTTTACAACTGTATTAAAGAAAACTATATTATATACAATATCACAAAAATGTATCAATGCATTAAAAAAACAATATCCTTACCTTTGTTTTGTCCTATTATATTTTTGAGTTGATGATGATTTTGACACATTGGACATTGGCATGAAAGGCAGAACTTAAAGTTGCATGCAACATCCTTAGTAATCAAACTAAAGGAAATACCCAACAATATTCAAGAGCCTATGATCGTCTGAGCATCACATGTATTGCAGTTACTGAAATTTACTGCAATAATCTTACCCAGCAAATGTATGAACTGCCCACAATATCCAACAAAGAACTGAAATCTGCCTAGCTACATAAATAGGGGAGAAAATGGGGACTGTGTCATGAGTTTGGCAGGATTTCTGCCTCTGCCACACCTCTTAATTATGTAAAAGGGTGACAAGTAGTTCAATATTTACAGAACTATGAGCCAGATGTATCAAGAACTGGTTTTGCGATTCTGAAATAGAGAATTTTACTGATTCGCTATTTTGGAATCGCAAAATGCAATGTATGTAGGAATCTAAAAAATGTTTGCTATTCCTTAATATTCCCTAATAGTGAATCGCAAATTGTGATTCGTTACTAGGGAATGCATTCCCATTCCTTCCTATAGGCCCATAGGAAGGAATGGGAGTGTATTTGCAAATTGCGATTACCAAATTGGTAATCGCAAATTTGCGAATGCTAGGACCCTTTGGGTGCTAGGGTGCCTATGGGCCCTCCAGATGCACCCCCAAACAAGGTAAGTGTGCGAATATGGCATACACATATGTCCTAAGGGCATGTTTGCGTGCCACATGGCACTTTGAAAAATGCACTGTTGTGCATTTTTCAAAGGAATCGCCTATCAACTTGAAGTTGGTGGTAATTTGAGATTCCTAAATGCAAATTTGCATTTAGCGATTGCTACATGAATTGTATTTAGGGAATCGCAAACTGTGATTCCCTAACTGCATTCGCAATTTAGGTAATCATAAAAAATTGCCATTACCCATATTGCGAATGCCAAAAGTTTCATACATTGCATAAGGCATTTTTGCGTTCGCAAACAGGCCGATTCTGCGAACGCAAAAAAAGCCTCGATACATCTGGCCATATATTTATCATACATTATTACCATGGAAAAACAGCTTCTGTTCACTCACCCAACTTCGGGGCTGTACCCTTACCATTCCCACATTGGAAATGGAATTACCCCTGACCTTAACAAATGGTAATATCAGACTGGTTCAAGAGTAGGAATGGGCCAGGGAGAGTATTGTGAGTGACCACAACCTCTCAACTTTGTGGGTTCCACCCTAAAAAACCCACTCCCAACCGGAGCGATATTTTTATTTATGATATGCTCCCACAGCATTGCAGTAGCTTACCCTGCCCACTGATGGCTTCCTCAAAGCATACCATCAACATGATCCACCATGGCATCTGCATTGAGATTTAGCACCTATCCATATAAAGTGGCAAATATGAGCAGAAATATCCCTGGACTTGGGCTTAAATATCAACAAAGGAATAATGAATTCTAGGTGCTCGTGGTCATTTCCAGGCTCAGGGGTAGTTTTATTTACACTGGAGTAATCCAATAATTTTAGTACTTCCATGTTACTCTTTGACTTGGAATTATCAACAATCACATGATTAAGCCTGCTTGCATAATTAAGAGTAATTTAGAGGAAACATCCTACAGCAAGAGCACATTTAGCAAGCACAAGCGACTGCTCGTGCTGCTATTTGCGTTCTGTTACATTTAGGGCTATGCACTCTTGCAACCATTTTGGACATTTCTAGGGACACTATCATCTAATGGCCAGATTTTGACAGGGAGATACTGGCTAGAATTGGTAATTCCCCAGTATCTCCCTATCAGAAATCTGGCCAAATCGGAAGGAAGTCCTAAGTTAGGCATGTGTGAGATGTGACATTTCCCATATGGAGATTGTACGTTTATATGTAAATAAAGCTTTACCTTATATCCGAATGGGCTGCACAAAATTATTAGATCTCCTAAAGACATTTGCATCAGTTGCCAAGGGGATAGTTGGCCCTCCTTTCACATGCTTTGGACATGCCCTAAGATTCAGGAGTATTGGGCACCGGTCCACTCTACAATGCAGGAGGCGATGGGTTTCAGCTTTCTCTTAGACCCCAATAGAGCTATCCTGATATAACTGATAGGACGGGTCAGGAAGAAACAAACTGATATTACATGTCCCTTATTGAATTGTCAAACGTGATATTGCTAGATACTGGAGGGCTGCCCATGCCCCTTCACTTTCCCAATAACTTTGTGGTATAGGCTATTTTGCTTTGGCTGAAAAGACTATATATGCAAGCCAAGGATGTCCAGGGAAGTGGAAGAGAAAACGGGGCAAATAGAGGACTTACTTCCAGAGATTATTTCCTTCTTGAGAAATCTTGCCCTTCAATGTGCTCTAGTCTTTGTTGTCATGGTCGGTTTGAATTTAAGTGCAGCTCAGCTTGCTTGGTTTGAAAAATCCATCATAAATCCGGCCATACTCCCCTAAATTGTAAAAAATTAACCCCCTTGATGACCTGAATTACCTGGTGAGGTCTAAGGAGAATAATCTTGTGGGGCAGTGCAGCACGAAACTGAGGGGTCGAAGAGAGATCTGCGTGGCTGGGGAGAGAGATCTGGATCAGCTGATGGGACGCGGTGGCTCTCAGATCGTCTCATCGAAACAGTGACTGAGGCCAAGGACACGACGAGCAGTCTGCCGGTGGTCGCATGAAGCGGATCGGACATCAAGACTTGCGGAGGAGGAGAGCGGGACCGGACAGGCGGTTCCTCCCCCGTGCGGAGGCGGCTGGGGACGGGGCAGCCTAGCGGGCCAAACATGCAAATTGAGGCCTAGCAGATGCCACAAAGAATCCTCACAGGCCATTCTGACATAAGGGTGGTAGTATTAACGCGGACACCGCCGGAGAGAGAGTCATCCGTTGGGACAAATGGAGCCACTGATTAGAACTGCGGGAGGCTGCAAACGCCAGATAACAACACAGCATGGCTGGTGCCTGCACAGGTAGTGAACCCATGCTGAATGGTACATGATGGCCTGCGACTTATGCTACAGAAAACCTCTATCCTATGAGCCAGCCCCACATACCAGTCGCAAAAAAATTAAAATATTGTGGTAAACGAGAACACCCACCAAGTTGTTCTGCGCCACCGTAAACATTAGTGCTTCAGACAGGAGCATCAGAGGCCTGCAATTACCTGTTACACTCTCTGACTGTGTTTGAATACTCGAGCAAAAGAGTTGAAGTGCGTTAATAGTGTGACTAAGGACTAGTGCAACTCCAGAACAGCGCAGAGGGTTCCCCCACATCTCGCCTTCCCACCTGGGTGGTCCATGAGTCATGTGCGAAGGGCAGTTGATAGTAACCAAAAAGTACTACGACTGCGGGACGGGTGGGGTGTGTGCGATGCTACGGTAGACGCATAGGGTTGTGATCTGTCGAGGCTACACTGCATCAACAGCTGCTTATGCCAGGAAGCAAAAGATTGTGTGTGCTCACAATGGGTAAGGCGGACAGGATGCAGGCACTACTTACTTTCGAAACAAGAGGCTCAGCGAAACAACCACCAGATGCTGGTGCAGATGGGGTCAGCCCACCAGGACGGCAGAAGGGAACACCCCAGAAGCAACACTCCTGGCCATGGAGAACAGCCTGCAATCAATTGATGGGAAGATTGACACACTTAATATACTTATTGACAACATGGCGGTGAAAATCCTCAAACAGTCTTCAAGTATCGCAGAAAGAGAACACAGGATATCTAAGGTCAAAGAAAAGATTCAAACAGTGAGCTCAAAAGTCTGAACATGAAGTGCGTCTCGGCGGTTATCCAAGAAAAAAACGAGGACTTAGAAGCGTGCTCTCAGTGCAATCATTTGTGCATAATTGGGGGTCTGGAATCTACAAATACCAGCAAAATGGAAACCTATATTGAGGGCACGCTGAAGACAATAATTGGTGCTGAGAACTTATCCCAACTGCTGGTGGTAGAACAAGCACACAGTGCACTCATGACACGACCTTCGCCTGGGACTCCCACGTGTCCCATCATAGCGAAGCTTCTGAATTATTATGATAGGGATGCCGTCCTATGGGTGGCTTGAGAAAAGGGGAAGTCCAATACCAAGGAAACCGGATTCATTTCTTTTCTGATTTCCCAGTCGTGGTCCAGTCGGCCAGGAGAAAGTTTCTACTAGTTAAGCGCCATCTACTAAAATTGCACATTTCCTATGTCCTGTTGTACCCAGCGCTTCTACATGTGGAACATCGAGGTCAGCAGAAAATCTTCACAATGCCTAGAGTGGCCAAGGAATACCTGAGGTCACTTTCACCTGCTAAACACGCCCGGACCACAACTGATGCAGATGATGAGAAAAATCTGACCAGCTTGACTTAGCACTAGGCCTCACCAGGAGCTACCGCTCAGCGACTGCCCGTGACCGCAATGGCGGCCTTTACAGGCCTGGGGGTTATGACTATTTTAAAGCTTCTGCCATATCCAAGCCGATTGGGGAAGAATAACTCTGAACCTGTGAACCAGGCCACCTCCGTACACCTACAAAAATATGTTGGTCCGAACACACAACAAACAATCCGTTCATTGAATGATAATTCACACAGATGTATATTCCTTCAATCTTTATTTTCTTATTGTTCTTCTCAGTAGCCAACGTGTTTCGTCCTTTTGAAGGACTTCTTCAGGGCTCCTCAATCCATGTATCTGGAGTGGAGTGGTGTGGCTCACTGGTTAGAGGCGGCAGACCCGGGAGCAGAAGTCGGCCCGGGACCAGGGTTCAATTCCCGATGCGGCAGGGTCGTGGACCAGGGTCAGCGAACTCGACAATTCTCGCCTCGGTGCCTACTCTAACCTGGGGTCCCACTCGGCAACTCTGGGCATTAGCTTGCCTAATCTCCACAACGGCCCCATCAACGCCGGGGATGCCTGGCTCCACCTTGGGGATTTCCAGTAGGGACCATCCCACAGGGAAAGCCAGGACGGGTTCCCCAGCGGTATACAGCGCCGGGACGCCCCTTTGCTGGGGCAGCTGTGCGCTTTACAAGTATACAACATTTAACATTTAACATTTAACATCTGTCCCAGTGAGTATCCTTTCTTCTTAACTACAGGAAATTAAATCAAATCCTTCTTCTGTATTACTATGTAAGTGTATTCCTATGTTTGTAGACGTAATTTCCATAGGCTCCCTATTAAGATGCCGCTCAAAGTAGATACGTCACGGTCATCATAAAAAGCAAAGAAAGACCTTAGATTCGTCAATCTTGAGTTGTCCTCAGCCTAAAAAGTTTCAGGGCAGGCAGGCAGGCACTAAACGGACAACTCCTCATGCAATATATGGTCAATATAGACCAATTCCTGCACGGATACACCAGTACGTGTACCTAATCACAAAGGTGCATTGTATCAAAGGTACCTTTGTGCACTATTGCAATATATGGTCAATATAGACCCATTCCTGTACGGATACACCAGTACGTGTACCTAATCACAAAGGTGCATTGTATCAAAGGTACCTTTGTGCACTATTGCCGGGCTGGCAGTGTGCCGGCGGCGGTGGCACAACAACAGCATGCTTCGTCTCATAAAGAGAGCCTGAAGCACATGCCGCTGCAGTGCAACGCCACTTGCAAGTCGAGTGCACTGTTGCCATGCATCATGTTGTGCATGCCACACAGTGCGCGCACAACAGTGCTGGCATAGCGAGGCACAAAATGTGCCCACAGCCACAATTCTGAAGAGACAAAAACGCCCTGGGTTCCTATTTGGGGACCCTTCCCTGCCTTTCTGCCGACTTTGTCATGGCAGGATCCCCACCATGAAAAGGTCAGCGGAAAGGCAGGCTGTGATCACCACGGCTGTTCCGGCTTCTGCACCGTATCCATTGACTGACGCTTTCCCCACTGATGCTGCAGCGGGATCCGAATTCCTGGCGTGCTTCTGGCAGTCCGACCGCACTCCTTGTAATCAGCCAATCTAGCTGCTTTAAAATTTAACATGCTTTTACAAAGCTACTAGATCTTGCTTTAATGTGGTAATGCAAGGAAAAAGGCATTCACAAAAACAGTTTGCATGCATTGGCACATTAAAGTCAAACCTACCTTGTTGCCATAGCTTATGGAAAATTAGTAAAAAGGTCACTCTCTACACTGAGGGCAACATCTTGCCAGACAAAAGGAACCACAATAGAAAAAATGCAATTGTATATTTGACTATGAATTACAGCACAAAGTAAAAAAATGTATGGCGACTATGTCTAGATTAGGAACCGTGCCTCTTTTTTTTTACTGGTTGGGGCGCTCCTCACTTTCTTCAACGCTATTATTTCAACTGAGTAAAGATCATTAACCATGAGACATACCATGATCCATTCTTTGGGTGGAACTGACAGAAGACATCTACACATTGCTTTTCTCCGTTCATGAAACCACAAGCATTCCACGTAAACAGAACTGGCTGCAGAGCCTTCTCAGGTATCGCACCGAAGATTTAGAATTCATTACCACTAGATGTTTGCAGGATGTTTGCAGGATCCCTTCCTCCTTCTCCTTCAAAAAAGAAGTGAAAATGCTTCTAATGAACACATTCACATCCTAAGACTTTAAGTATCACGTTACTGGTTCTCAACACATGTTATCGTACCTACCACACTCTACCTGTTAATTGAATGTATGTATATTACCCTCTACCTTCTAATGTATCTGAACGATGTTATGTGAAGCACCCTGATACCCTCTTGGGTCATGTTTGCGCTATATAAAACTTCATAAATAAATAAAAATAGCGCTTGCATTAATTTGCGAAAATCTCCAAATTAGCATGTAATGCTTAAAACTGTGCCTGGAAACTAGAAGAGGCAATTACTGACCTATCTTTCCGAAATCTGCTGTCTGCAGGCCATGCACTAACTCTGATATGTTTTATAGTTAATGTATGCGGCAGTGCTATTTAGTAAAGTGAGCAAACCAATCATTCTTGCTGGAGTGACACTGAGAATCAGCCTTTCTCCGACTTATAATTCAAGAAACATAATGTCAAAATCCCCCACAATCACAATTACTTTCTAAGTTCAACTGCTTTTCTTATTGTAGGACCACAAAGATATTTTTTCCCTATGGAACAGTCGACTTTTCTTTTTGAATGATCCTGGTTTCTATGGCACGGCATTCTTCATTACTGCATACCTTGTACAGCACTTAAATAGCTCTAAAGGTTTTAGATAACTCCTTCAGACATGAGAACACTGCACCATAGAAGGCAGAGTAAGACTTTTGTCACTAAACACAGGAATGTCTAATGAAGAATTTAATTCTTTAATAAACCTCTGATAGTCACTTTAAATAAATCAGTCATCCCATGTAATCCTGCATCTATGGTTTGATACATAAACTTCCCCAGTGCGGCCTGACAAACAGGCATCCCAAAGATCTCCTTAGATGATAGCCATTCTGCAAACTGGGAACTAATTGTTCTCACCAAATGTCTAATCCCCACCAGAATGTAGTTCAGCGTGAGCTCATGAATGTGCAGGGCTGAAAATGTAATGATCCAATTCCCAAAGACATGCATGAGTATGTGAAGTAAAGCAGAACTAGTCCCTCTTTGCTCTTTTACTAGCAGAGAGTTGAACATTTCTGGGCCAAGCAATCAAGTCAGGTAGGCCAACATGAAGAAGTAGTCCTCTAGTACTACTTCACATACTTAGAAATGTCTTTGTGAACTGACCCCACTGCGATTTCATGGGGTTGTAGTGCAGAAACACACTTAGAAAATGCCATGAAATAAAATAACAATGCAAGAAAATAATGACATAATGCAAGAAACGATTGTTGTTTCTTTGGCCGTTGTTGCTTAAAGGCCACCCGCCCTTACAATTGCAAGGAGCTAAAAAATGTAAACATTTGTAAAACATGTTGATATTTTAAGTGCTTTACCCCTCTCTAGTCTGCTGCACCTCCCAGGGCAAACCTGGCCTCCCTTCTGGATATGAACATTGTGGTCCTACAACTGAGCTGGAATGCACCCATTTAGAATCCACTGTTTTCTTTTCACATATACAATAGAAAGAAGGTCAAACCACCATCTATGTTCTGAAGCTTTATCACAACTCACTACAACACCCAGGAACATGCCCTAAACAATTATTCTGCAACGTGACCTGTGGTGCCTCCAAGGTCCAATATGAGGGTACACAAATGTAATTTTATTTATTGCCTGCATTTGAACAGCATTAAAGTTATACTCTGTCGCTCATGATATGTGTCCATTTTTTTGTTTCCATCACTGCACATTCAGGAACGTTCAACAGCAATGTTCAAGCTGTCTTCTCAGATCCCTGTGACGCGATTGACCATGAGGGCAAGTTGGTGAATTTCACAGACAATTGACAGCTCTCAAGCCAGCCTAACTAGGTAAGATCTTTACTGACCTGTGTCTGTCAGTGTCACTTATAACTCTCTCCCTACAAGTCCCATGTCTGTCAAATGTGTATTTGGCCACATCTGCATATTACACACTAGGCTACACAGGGCAAGGCAGTCCCATTTTCCATCCAGGTGGGCAACCATTACCCCCAGTTCACAATGGGCAGGCTAGAATGCAGAGCATGTTGTGCTCATTGCAGAGGTTTATCCAATGGTTCGTAATACAGACACTACATTTACTAGGTCCCATCCTACTCACTTTGGTACAGGCAGTAGCCCCATGCTTTACTGAAACCTAACTATATTTATGTGACCATGGATTTTGAATTGCTTTACTCATGGTTTGTTTTTGCTTTCAATGGAGAACCTGGGGTGTCTATTTATGGTACCATGCATATCCATTTGACACTTACTGTCTCTCACCAGTGCCTTCCATTCTGAACAAAGCCACAATCATTGTCAAGCTTCCAGTGAATCGTTCAGCTTTGTAGAAAAATCTTTTAGCAGGATAAAGTAGAACTTTGTTGACGCAGATGCCTGGTCGCTGCTGGAGCGGATATGCTCCTCTCCACTGTCCAAGTTGTTCCCTCTAGATTTAGCCCTTTTTTTTTTTTTTTTTAAATCCTTCAGTAGCGCAAGGCTGGAAGCTATAACCAGACAGGGCTCCACAAGGCCTGGGATTCATTTACTGTGAGGTTCAGCTGAAGCCTTTTTCTTTGGGGCAAAATTTGAGCAGGAAAAACCTAGATATCTTGCCTGCTAAAAGTGAAACCTCCATAGGGAAGCCTCCACATTATGGCTCAAACCTCTGGAGGTAGACAAAAATATTAAGGTGCAAATGTCTGATATTGCTGAAAAATGGGGGTGGTGGTTGCCAAGTGAGACGTGGCATGGTACTGGTGCGCCTGAAGCCCTGATATTGCAGGAATGGAAGAGAGGGAAGGATCTATATATGGCAGTCAAGAGGGTCACATACAAGAGCAGGGGGTGCCTGGGCAAATTTCACAAGGTATGGGGGTACGACATACACTTCTTATGGAGAGCTGTGACTCCCTTAACAATTTTTTTTTTGCATTATATGTAGGGGGGTTGCTTTAGTCACAAATGTAATTCCTCCTTTCCATGGAAATGTCATGCTGCTGCCTGCTTTATTTGAACGGCTGGGTGTGGGTGTGTGCATGCCTCCTTAGCAGTTTAATATTTACCGCTGGGTGCATGTTTGTGCCTTTATGCACTGTTTGATTCATTGTGTATGAAACAAAGAAAATCAAAGATATATATTTTTAAAGATATTGCTGAAAAAGTTCCCAGGGCAGCCTTTTAGGCACCACTTCTCCCTGCAGTCAAGGGTCATTTAGGGTTCTATCCACAGTGGTCAGATGCCCCTTCTTGCTGCCAGGGAGCATTCTGCCTTTTGTGTCCCTGTAACAGCAACAGAAGGACAACCACTTGCCTCCTGGAGAGCAGTTCCAGTCCCTGAGTGCCAGCAAGGATCAGGAGCCTTTGGGTCTTCTTTCTTCCAGCATTGAGGCAGGTGTTTTTTCCCAAGTCCCAGAATGACATGAATGATTTCAGCTCCTAACATCCTCATTTGAGATCTCCACTTCAAAAGGAAGAACTGTAAAAGTGCCAACTAGTAGTGTCCCCTTCTCAGATGTCTAATCCCTGCTAAGAAGTCACAGTTATTACAACTCAAGTCTTCCTGCTCCTGGAGGCTGCATCATTGCCTGCAGTTGGATAGTTGATAACTGCCAACCAGCAATGTGTATTCAGTGTCTGGAGCAGGGCCTCTTAGCAATTCAGATGTAAACCAGTTGTACATGTATCATAAACATGTGCGGGGCAGCCTGTGAAGCAGGCGCCATGGTAATAAAAAAATCATCATGAAAGCGGGTGCTGTGCTAAAACATCAAGCACAGCGTCCATGCATATTAAAGTTATGCGCTTGGAGGTCCATGAAGTGGGTGCCATGGTTAGCAGGAAAAAAAAGAAGTAATCCCTAAAGGACTCCATATAAACACTTACAGTGTAAGTAAACTGTAGTTGGTCGGTGCTCCTCAGCATAAAATGGAAATTATGTATCGGAAGCAACAACCAATAAGGAGCCACGAAAGAAGAGCAATGCAGTAGTGAACCAATGGCAAGCAGCAGGCGGGATTTCAGACAGAGAATGCGCGCTCCCTAGGCTTGACCTAAAAACAATTAACAGATGTCAAATGCTGCCATTCCAATAGACAACACCCTGTGTTGTGCAGTGAAAGCCTCTATCACATTTATGATAAACCTAAAGATGCCACTGTTAAGACTTGACTGGAAGTAACATGAATAAAACTGCAGTCTGTCTTCCATCCTGCATAAGTCAGACTTTGCTGTTTCTATTTGATTTCTATTTCTATTTGATTTGACTGTGGAGTGGACTATGAGGCCAGGGCGGCATCTCAAATGAAGTGATAGATTATGCAGCATGAAGGCCCGCAGTTCAAATAAGCTACAGAGGCTAGATAGCACTACAGTTAAGAACTGTCCTACGGCCCTATACAAATAAAATAAAAAACACAAACAATCTGGAGGACACTGCACCAAACAATATTGACAACATGGGTAAAAGTAACAATAAACAGTGGAAAATGAACTTTGAAATGAAAGCGATTCTTCAAGGGATGAATTACTGCGAACCTTATAAATCGAGATTCACAAATCAACTGATAATACAGAAGGTTAAGAGGAAGATATGAAAACCATCCTCCTCCAAAAGAAAAACTGTTTGCAATAAATAGACAATACAACTGACTACTTGCCCTGAAGTAGTGGGGGAAAGAGTGGACCAACAAAATACCAGATTAGGTGGAGCAGAACAATTTATGAATGATATACAAGAGAGATCTACTGCTATCAATGAAAGGCTACAGCTGCTAGAATACAACTCAAGAGACAATCTGCATCAAAAAGGAAAACCTACAATATAGGTCAAGATTTTGCAATATACATATTACTGGACTTGCGAAATCAACTGCAATGGGCAGAAAGGAAGTATACATTGACAGCTTGATCACAGAAATATCTGACAAGGAACGTCGATCGTCATTGTCATTGATTGAATGGGCAAACAGAACTCTAACATCCAGATAACCTCCATGAGCACCACTGAGACCTGTGATTGCTAAACGTTTGAGCTATTGAGATCCCTTGTATTATCTTACCCCTGGCGAGAGATATCAGGAGTTCTTTCTTTCTTTCAATGAAATGATATTCAGAAGAAACTTGGTAACATAAGTTTCTGTATTGATTTAAAATGCTTGATAGAGCTGGGATAGATGATGGGTCCAGTAATTGAGTGTTAAACAAGCATTGGCAAAGCCAATTGGTCTGGCCTTGGCAGACTGTAGAATGAATATCTTTTTATAACAAGCTTAAAGGTACACAAGAAGGGAAAAAGAAACAATGTGACTACTTGGCTGTCGCTGTCATTGCCTACATTAAAAGTCTTAAAGTAAAATATCATTAACTGAAGTCGCCATTTTACTAGTGATGTTTTTCAAAATAACAAGCCTTTCTGTTGTGATACTCATTTCACTATTATTTGTGAAGGAAATTAGAATAAATTGCCACCTAACCAAACTCTCAAAACGCAGGCAGTTACAGTGTTAAACGTTATAACTTTTTTGAAAAAACTGAAAATAAATCACAATCTAACTGGACACGCAAAAAGAAGGCAAAATACCTGGTCTGTATTTAATGTTAACTTTAGAAAAATAAAAGGGAAAAAACAAATTTATAAAAGCTTTGGCGCTGAAAAGAAGGAAACTATTTTTACAGGACTGTGAACAATATGGAAAGGCTTTGTGCAGTCATGCATAATGAAAGGAGCTAGTGAGTATACTGGGCTGTGCCACTGTCAAGTGTTGTGACGGGCAGAAAACAAATGTGATTGACAGTTTATCAGACCAATTGAATATATTTACTAACTAATATTATAGTTTAATAAGCTTTTTTAACTTTCCTGATACTTTACTACAGGGAGATCTCCACCGAACTGTGGAGTCTCCCTATGGTAAAGAACAGGGAATGTAAAAAATGTTTATTTACCAGAAAAAATAGTAAGAACACTTTTTATGTTAAATATTTATGCAAATTAATGTTATGTTTTTATTTTAAAATAGAACATACTATAAATTTTACAATATTAACTTAATTTTGATTTAAATCTTTAACTATTTTAAATATATTAAATTATATTAAACATTTCAATGAAAAACACATTCCCATCTAAAGTAAAAAACATAATTTTTTATGATGCATTAATGATCATTAAAAACAATTAATAAAATTAATTAAAATGATGTGAATATATTTTAATTAAAAAAAATTATTTCAATTTATAGATAAAAAAGGTTAAAATATGACGAACAAATAGTGCAGATGCGACAACAGATCGACTCCCTCCAGACTCATGCAGATGATGCTGAAGGTCCGGCCCGACAAAATAATCTTAGAATTTTTGGATTCCCGGAGGGACAGGAGGGCCCAAACCCGACGACTTACATCGAAAACTGGCTGAAAACTAACGTGGCCCCAGAGTGGGGGGTACCACCACAGTGGCCTGATGATGGCTGTTCCCGAATCCAACACTATCATTTCCTGGATTGTCAGGGGCATGGGTACAAATCACAAGCGCCATCGCATAGCAGCACAATTACACCGCCACAAGGCCCAAATAGTTTATTTGCAGGAAACGCACCTACTGTCCTCTGACACCACGAAACCGCAGCAGCGTTGCAGGGGCCAATTTTAGAGTCCCCTTCTCTCTTACTCTTACTGAGAGTAGGATTGATGAGCAAGGGCGGTATGTGCTCCTACGGGGAACTTTAGATGGGACACAAGTGCTGTTAGTGTCCCTTTATGCACCAAATGTAGATCAAGATGCCTTTCTGACCTGGCTCTTCCTGACACTTTCAGACTGGTCACACTATCCATGGTTATTAGGAGGGGATCTGAATGCGGTATTTGATGTATCAATGAACCGGTCCCACCCTCCCTTGTCGAACACAGCTGCGCGCTCCCAAGCTGCTGCGCTGCGCTGACACGTTGGGCCCGGCGATGGACTCTAGTAGATATTTGGAGGTCCCAACATGCTGATATGCGTGAATATTCCTTCTATCCTACCCCCACAAGCTACACACGCGCCTGGATTATTTTCTATGCTCGCCTGGGCTGTCATCGTCAATTTCAGACTGTACTTATTTAGGCAAGACAATCTCAGATCACAATCCCATAGAATTAACAATCCAATGGGAGCGTCTTCCCACACCTATCCCGACTTGGCAAATGCAACCCATGCATTTGAAGGACCAGGTATACAGAGACACATTAAATATGGCCATAACTACATACTTCACACTTAATGAGGGTACAGCTACGACTCACTTCCTGGAATGGCCTTTAAGGTGATGATCCGAGGTGTCTCATTGAGCTCCTTAGTGGGATGTAGACAGGAAACGGTTCAAGACCTCACAGAGCTGGAGGGGGAGTTGCAGGCACAGGAGAGGGCGGCTCAGGAGAGCGAAGATGGTTTGACACAATTGAAGTCAGCTAGGATTCAGTATGCAGAGCTGCTAGAACGTCTTCGATTGATTGACTTTAATGTATACACGCTACGCACACATTCTGAGGCGGACCGTGCCGGCACCTTATTGGCAAAATAAATTGCACCTCCGAGAAACCCCACTCCCATATAGGCACTCAATACTACCCAACACAAGCTAGTCACCACCTAGACTGAAATAAACTCTACATTCCAAACTACTATACCACCCTATATGTTGCTCCCCAGTACGACATGACAGACACTATCACGTGTTTCCTTGCGAAGATAGACCTCCCAGTTATTTCCGACTCTGATGCCCGGACCATGGCAGCCCCGATTACTATAGCAGAGATTCGTATGGCGATCAAGTCACTAGCTCGTAACAAAGTTCTGGGCTCTGACTGGCTACCTATTGAATTTTACTCGACCTTCGCCACAGCACTGATCCCTAAATTGCTGCAGTTTTACACTATCTCCCTAGCCGAAGGTACATTACCCCGCATAACTAGAATGGCATTGGTTACCTCCTGGTTGAAACCTGATAAGGCTCCTCTCGAGCTCACATCCTACAGGCCCCTCTCAATCCTTAATATGGAGTATAAGATACTCGGTAAACTCCTGGCATCTCGGCTATTATCCATGCTCCCTCAGCTCATACACGTAGATCAGTGTGGATTTGTACCCAAATGCAGCACCTCACTAAATATTCACCGGTTCTCTGCTATCCTGTATGCAGACGCAGCAAATGCTCCTCGTGCCGGCTGTTTATCCTTGGATATACGCCAAGCTTTCAATACTCTGAGCTGGCCTTGTATGTTGGCTGTCCTGTCCAAGTTTGGGCTGCCTCTAGCATACTGTAATTGGATCAAGTTGCTCTACACTAACCCCACAGCCCGTGCAAAAACGGGTTTGATTATATCGCCAGCGTATTTTATTTATCGCGGGACGCGTCAGGGTTGTCCCTTATCACCTTTACTGTTCGTCCTTGCGTTCGAACATCTTGGCCAATGTTTGCGGCAGACTATGGTCCCATATGGCATTCCCATGGATGGCACAATCTACTCTGTGTCACTCTATGCAGATGACAAGTTATTGTATTTTCGAGACTTGCATACAAGTATGCATACAATAGCAGATGTGTTTTCGCAGTTCGGAGAATTGTCCGGGTTATGCCTTAATGCCTCTAAGTCTATAGTTTTTTCTTTTAATAATACGTATGCCAACCCCTATTTAATGTTCGGCCGATGGCAGTTTAGGGTGGAACCCGTTACATTGAAATATTTGGTTAGTGAAACTGGATTTAAAAGACTCATACTTCACGATACCTATGGTGAAGGAAAGTCAGAGATATTTACGATTCAGATGGAGAGGTGAGCACTGGGTGAGACGCCTCTCCAACATTTATAATTTGGGGGATGGCTCCTCCACATCTCCACCCGGCTACCTGCGTGGCCCTAAGGTCTGGAAGGAAGTAGCTGAGTGTCAGTAGGTTGGACAGGATGACTTACACTGGGGACTCCTCTTTGTGCGGACACCGACATGTGTCAGGTTTCTAAGGTGTAGGGGGTCCTAGTGCTGAGACCTTATTGGCATCTGATGGGTGGAACACATAATTAAAGACAATTCACTTAGGACCTTCGCTGATTTCAAAGGGGAGCATGTCTCCACCAGACCCAATTTTATAAATATTTACAACTCCTTCATGCCGTTTTAACCTATATTGCACATTTGGATGATATCCAAAAATTCAGCCCACTGGATGGAAAAATACTCCTGACGGACCTTCCACTGCGCAAGATTTCCAACGTCTGTCGGTCCTTAGTCCTCAATGACCCAGAAGCCTTTGGGACCCTTCAGGAGGTTTGGACTCGTGACTTACTCCCCCTTATGGATGAGGACTGGAGGGTGGCACTGGCATCTCAATGAGAGGCGACCTCCCAATACTGCCTGATACAGCTGCACTACCTACACCAGGTCTATTTAACAAGGGAGAGACTGCAGAGAAGGGGGCTGATTGAATCTGCCTGCTACTTGCACTGTCAGACAGAGTCAGGAGATTTTCAACACACAGTCTGGAGCTGTGATATCTTGGTTCCCTTCTGAGAGGGGATGTTGGGACAGACCTTATCAAGGACCCCGCAAGTGCGCCTTGTTGCACATCACAGAGTGGGTGAATGGCAACAGATACAAGCGGGTCTTGCTTTGGCTGCGGCTTTCAATTGCCAAACAGGATATTGTGAAATCATGGAAGGATACCTGGGCCCCCTCCTTCGAGTGCTGGAAAGGGGGACATAGATCGTAGTTGGGGTTGGAGAGCCATATCTATATAGCAAGGGCATACCCAAAGAAATATTACAAAATATGGGAAGGGTGGGCAGTGTTTTGTGGTATGCATTTGGAACCATGCTCCCAGCAGGAATGCTCTCTTGAGCTCGAAGTCAGATCACTCACAGCATAATCATGCCACTGTTGCAGGTGGGATGGGAGTGATGGGAGGCGTGCTGCAAACCGTATCCTGATCAAGGTGGGATGTGGTGCTGCTGGTGGTTGCATCATTGTTTTGTTTTACTGTATTGTTTATTGTTGTTGCTGTTTGCACTGCTGGGCCAGAGAGTCCCATTGATCTGATTTAGGCCAGCCTGAGTGTGACAGTGTCTAGCTGCTGTCTGCTTATATTGTCTTGATTTGCTGTCAAACATGCACAAAATGTTTCAGATCAAAAAAATAATCATCCCTGGAATCTGGACTTGAAAGTGAAGAAGCAGATTAGTAGTTATTATTGTTTCGGTACAATTGTTCCGGGTGACCTCACTGAAGGATAACCAGATAGATACCCTTAGGTCATATTGGAGGGAGAGTAGGCAGTTTCCTTATTGTTTTTATTTCCTCTCAAAGACTCATGAGACATAATTCCTCAATTGGGTTGCTCATCCTAATATGATTGACAGAATTGGTGGTCTTCCTGATATTTTCACAAAATTTCTAAGGTCGATTTTTGACTACGTCAATTTTAGTTCTGAAGAAAGCCGATTTCACTTCAAAAATGATTTTTTTTGGTGTCAGTTATGCCCTGAGAAGCTTCCATACTTAATTGATGTGTGTAGCCATGTTTTCTATTTATCAACCTTGTGTTCCTGCTGCTTTTTATTTCATGATCAAAATGCATAAACTTGCTTTTGAATGATTTATGATTCTTTAATGCATACGAAGAAATTAATAAAGTTTTCATATTAAAAACAGGGACCCGAAATGTGCCGATTGGCAACTAATAAAGTTTCCGGACAACCAATCAATTTAAAGGAATTGCATACTCAACATCAAATTTATAATGCTTACAAAGTGTCATTGTATGATTTTATATATATTGCAAATATCAATGAGTCAATGATAGAGTATCCTTATTTGAATTGATACTGGGCAGTCTGAATCAATAAAGTTGTCTTTGTTAATTATAATCCCATCCAAATTTAATGAAGATAACAGTCGATAACATGAAATTTTGGTTGTAAGTTTATGCATTTTAATCATGATTCGAAATCAAGATTATTATGATTTTCAGTTTTGTTAAGTTATAATTGTATAAATCAGGTTTAGCGTTGTAAGAAGTGTGTTGTCTATATTCATGAACTGTAAAACTATTTATTTTGGCAACAAGCACATTGTATCCTTAGACAAAGGCTCACTGCCGAAACGTGTCGTTTTTTGTGTGCACAATAAACTATTGTGCTATCCCCTGGCGTGCCGCATTCTTTATTTGTATTTGAGGAAAATGGCTATGACATATATAAATATATATATATATATATATGACATATATAAATAAATATATATATATATATATTTCAAATCTAGAACAAAGTTAAAAAAAACACTACTTACTTAATACTCAATTAAATATACAATGAATTAAAATTCAATCTAGTAAAAAAGCCCCTTTCAGTTTTGCTTTCCACCCACAGTGTTAACTGATAGCCTTGCTCGCTGGTAACTCCGTGGATATGATTATGAGTTTCTACCATGTATATAATTGCCTAAGTTTGTTTGATACTAAGCATTTTCATATGTTCATATTTTAGTTTTTCCGCAGAGTGCATCTATAAATTAATATTTCAACTGAGATACTTTATGTGCAGTTTCAAACATCACAATAAATCTCCTTCACTTCTGATGTTCTCTTTTTATTGGATTTCCTGGAGCTCAGTTTGATATGGCTCAGCATACATGGCAACTCCCAATTTAGGTACGACATACCACATTTTCTAACCTATAAACAGTGTTATTTTAGCGTTCTCTCTTTTAAACATCCTTGTCTACAATGCAGTAAATGAAGAATTAAATTCCCCCCATGTTATTTTCTAAATCTTCCTCTTTGCTGTTTCCCAAATTACAAAATATGTATCAAAGCTTTACATGTGTGTTGAAGACCTGACCTCATTGCAGCCAGATTCCATGTTTAAACCTAAAACCAGCCCTCCTTTTTTTGTTTTGTTTAGCCAAAGGCATTCTAAACGCTTGGATATATTAGGCCATGGTTACTATGCTAACAGTGGGAAGAAAATTCCAAAATAGCTCATGCATTGCCCAAAAATCGAGGATTGAGTTTGTTAACTAGCAAGGTACCACGTTTATCTTTGCAGGATTTTCTCTGAAGACTTCCTTCACTGTTGCCATGTGTATAATGGACTTAAAGAGGTCTTCTTGTGTCCCAGCACAGCAGTGTCTGTGGGAGTAAGAGATATATTGAGTCCTGTCCATTACACAATCTTCATGCCTGTATGCTTTTTTGTTCGGCAACTATTAGTTTGAGTACTATTTTATTATTTCTTGCCATTGGAGAAGTATTGATGTTACATAATGAGACTTAGCACATTATAAAAATATAATGTAGTGCCTTAAAGAACAGCTACCAGCTGTATAAGTCTAGGTTATGCAAGAGAACTATTTGAATTGATGGTGGATTAAAATGTCTAGTGCAGGTCCGACACAGGCTATTGCAAAGTTGCTTACTTTATGGTGCACAGTAAGTTGCAGTAAATTCCAAAAACAACAGAAGTGCTGTTTTTTTGGTGGCTGGAAAAATCACCAGGAGCAAATAAATCATTGTTTGCCTGGAGCGCCAAACATCCTTGCACAGTTCCTGGTGAGGTAATGCTAGATATTGCTAATGATATTTGTCAATTTATTCAAAAAGTCCTAATGCCTTAGGACCATTACAGATGGAAAATATGACTCCTGCCCTGCTCAGTTTGTCATATAGAAGTTTGTAGAGTGTTTTTCCGCATTGAAACTAATCAGGTATTAGCAGAGGGGCAAGTCTTAGCTTTTCCCTGCTGCATTGGAAGGTGTTGCATTAATGCTAGTACTTTCAATCTTCTATTTTTAGGATACATTTTCAGGGTCAATTAATATGTAAAGGTATACATTTCAGTATCTTACATGTTTTCTTATTCATTTACGTTTTAAGACAGCATAATTTTAGTGTTTTAATCACACTATGTATATTTAACGCTGGTCTTTACAATGAATGGGATTGGATATAAATTTGAACGGTGTGAGGAAAAATATGGGTGTACCTGTTTTAACGAAACTGTTAAGAGACAGATTAGCAGCACATACCTGCAACAACCTTACTAAAAAGAAGGTTAACGAGAAGCAATGGCAAGATGCACATTCTTTATTGCAAGGCCGCTTTAACTAAAAAATATGCAACGGAACTTTAAATAGAGCAACCAAACACCAGTTGTAGAATACCTAACCAGATTAATAATGATACCTTAAGGCAGCTCTTACCATCGGACTGCAGGAGAAGTCCAAGAAAGGAGCATTTTCATTGGATAGCCTTGGGTCGAAGCCGCAGTGCAGATTTCTACTTTTGAACGTAGTCTCCGAAATGGAAGTCGAAAATCTACAGTTGCCGCACCAAGACAAAGCGCAAGTTTCTGAGGATGTTTCAGTCGGGCGGAGAGCGCAGTGCATGGAGAGAGGCCGGCAGGCTGCCGCATTCCCTGCCTTACCTTACTTGTAGGCAGCCAGCCCTTCAGTACAATATCTGCTACCGCCATTCTTCTCTCTGGGGGTGCCAGGCTGGGGGGCAGCTACTAGGTTATCCTCATGTCCTGGGGAATTATGGGTGCCAGAATTCCCACCACAGAAAATATCCAACCCAATTTAAAATGGCTGCTCTGCTTTCCTCTCCTACCAGTTTCTCCCAATCTAAAATGCCAATGCCTGCTTTATGATGCAATTTCCCACAGTTTATAAGGAAGCCTGTCCACCCTAATTTGTGTCGTAACGCATCCTAGTTTTATTTATTTTTTTTAAAACATTTTATTAATTTTAAAGAACACAAACAACTTTGCAAGGAACAAAGAGAAATAAGACGACATCATTTCTTTACAGGGTTGCATCATGTGGGAGGAGTGGGGAGAGTGTACAAGTGGTCACACAATATCTCAGTAAGGAATCTCGGAGGGGGGGCAGTGGGAGCAACAGCAGTTCAACGGTTCAATGTATAGCATCAAGTGGAGGAATCATTGGGTTGTGGGGACGTCAGGTCGATATCCAATTCCGGGAGAGGGGGGTACATATATCGCCACGGTAAGAGTTCCATTGAGTCCATATCTTCCCCCATTTACGGGGCGTACCTCGAGAAATATACACAGTTTTTTCCCTGAACATGCACCAATCCATGTTTTGTTTCCATTGCCGAACCCTGGGCGGTCCCTGAGCACCCCATAATTGGGCAATATCCCTCTTGGCGATCATATTACCCAGGGTCACCCATCGGAGCTGCGGTACATTGTAGTCATTCGGCTCCCATACATTCAGCAAGCATCTCCTAGCCTCCGGCACCGACCGCACACCCGTAACCTCACTCATCACTTCATGCACACGAGACCAAAATCGCACTATCTCGGGACACTCCCATATTATATGTAGGAATGTGCCCACGAGACCACAACCACGCCGGCACAGGCCATCAACAGAAAAGCCCATGTGTACCAAGCGGGGACCAGTCACGTACACTCTATGAAGGATTTTGAGCTGTACAAATCTGAGGCGCGCCGGGATGGCCACCTCTATGGGGGAGGAGATCGCCGCCTGCCAATCTTCATCGTCGAGCTCTAGTCCGTCGCTAGTCCAACTCTCTCTAAGGCGACACAAGAGATCGGACCTGGAATTAATCCATTTTTTATAAATGAGCGAAATCGTACTGTCCGGGACGTGCCCGTCCAGTATTCTGTCCTCAAGTGGGGACGCTTCCGGTATGTCCGTGCCCGAGGGGAAAACAGATAGGACCGCGTGACGGACCTGGGCATAGCGAAAAAATTTGCGATCATTCAGACCGTATTCAGTTTTCAGTTCGTCAAACGTCTTCATTCTCCCTCCAGCCCATACGTCGTTCACCTTGCTGATACCTATCAAATCCCATCTATCAAATCCCTTCGATTGCCAAAGAGACCCGAGCCGATCGGAGGCATACAGTGGAGTGGCGCGAGTCAATTTATCAGTCCAGCCTAACGCCATTGAGGCATGGCGCCATACTTGGACGGCTGTCCTGGTGGGACCCGTTACATTCCGGGGAACAGGTCTGGAGTAAAGAGCTCTAGAGTAATCACCCCCAGGCAAAAGCCATTTGTCCAGTTCGAAGGCTGGATTCGGTGAAGGGCAGTACATACAATGATTTATCGCCCCCAATTGGGACGCCCAATAGTAACGACGGATATCAGGTAGAGCAATACCACCATCGTACCACGGGAGTGTCAATTTAGCAATAGCAATACGAGATCTTCCCCCCCACACCAATTGCCTCTGCAAGCTCTCAATCTCACAAAAATATTTAGTTGGCACTATGTCAAGTGTATTCTGCAATACGTAGAGGAAACGGGGCAGTGACATCATTTTAAACAATGCTGCCCTTCCCAGAGGGGAGAGAGGCAGTTTACCCCAAGCAATAACATCTGCCCGGAGGCGTTGGAGAGGGGGCAGCAGATTTCGGTCAAAACGCAGAGCAGGCTGCAGAGTGATAAAGATGCCTAGATAGGTAAATCCGTCTTGCGCGACCGCGATGGGGCAGCCTCGCGGCAGAAGGGGAGTGTCTCCCGATAGGACATATATACAGGACTTCGACCAGTTAATGACGAGACCCGAGTTCTTGCGAAAAGATGACAAGACATCAAACAAAACAATGAGGGATTTTCGAGGTGACGTTAGATATAGCAGAATATCATCCGCATAGAGAGACACACGGTCCTCAAGCTCCGAATTCCATCCAATGCCCCTCAGAGACGGTTCCCACCTCAACCAGGCCGCCAGTGGTTCCAAGGCGAGAGCAAACAAAAGCGGGGACAAAGGACAGCCCTGTCGCGTACCCCTGCCAAGTGTGAAGGGGGCGGAGACATGACCATTAACAAATACTTGAGCCATGGGATCAGTGTATAGCAGTTTTACCCACTTAATGAACTCCGGACCGAAACCAAACTTTACAAGAACCGCCCACAAGTACGGCCATTCTATTGTATCAAATGCCATAGTGGCGTCCAAAGACGCCAAAATGGCGGGCTCACGCAACGTCCCAGCTCGCGCTAGGACGCCATGCAAACGTCGAAGATTAAGCGCCGTATTGCGATGCGGTATAAAACCGGATTGATCCGGGTGAACCAAGTCCCCTATGACAGTAGTCAAACGCGTAGCTAGCATTTTGGCCAGGATCTTAGGTTCGGCGTTAATCAACGAGATAGGTCTAAAAGAGGCACAGCGATCTCGTGGTTTTCCTTCCTTGTGAATAACGACTATAGAGGCCAGTCTTTGGTCATGGGGGAGGGAACCCACCTTCAAAGGTTCAAGGAACATCAAGCGCAAGTGCGGGGCTAGCGTATCTGGGCGAAGTTTGTAGAGCTCAATGGGAAGTCCATTTGGGCCCGACGCCTTGCCAGATCGGACCGAACGGACGGCAGCAGCAATCTCCTCCACAGTAGGCAGCACATCCAAAGCGCCCCTGTCAATATCAGACAAACGGGGAAGTGCAATATCTCGTAAAAGCAAGTGGGAGTCCTGTTCGGATCTATCAGACACTGGGGAGTACACTTCCTGGAAGTATTCGGCAAAGCATGTAACAATATCAACAGGGTCAGTGTAACTTTCTCCATTCGCGGCAACAATCACAGGAACAACCCGGCTCGCATTCTCCCTTTTATCCAGCCAAGCAAGCAGCTTACCAGCTTTGTCACCCATATCATACAGACGTCCCTGTTGCTCCCTACCCATTTCCTTAGCAGCATCCGTAACCAGAGCCCTGTATTCATACTGCTTCAACTCCAGCAGATGCAGCCCCTCCGTGGTGACCCCAGATTCCAAGTCTCCCTCCAGAGCAGTGATTTCACCCTCGACACGAACCACCTCAGCACGGTTGGCCCACTTGACGCTGCCGATCAAAGAAAGAGCTTGGCCACGAATGACAGTTTTGTAAGCCTCCCACAGAGAAACTGGGGAGGAAACAGAACCCACATTCTCAGCAAAATAGTGATCGTGTGTTTTAATCAGTTCGGCCCTGACCTTGGGATCCCGGAGATACCAGGGGTTGATCGGAGCCACGCGGCCCGCCGAACCCCGTTGTGCATCCACAACTAACCAAATCGGAGAGTGGTCCGAAATGCCTCGTGCAAGATGCTTTACTTCCTGTATGGCGGAGGCTTGGGAAGAGGGAATAAGAATATGGTCCAGTCTCGAGAGACTGCCGTGGGCACCAGAATGGAAAGTATACTGCGACTGCCCCGGGTGGAGCAAGCGCCAGCAATCAGTTAGCCCCAGGGTCTCCAGAAAACCACTCAACCAAGACTGGGCCCTCGAAAGGTCCCGGGGAGGGTAGCGATCACACAACCCAGAACCACGGAATTGAAGTCACCACCAACTACAAGCAAGCCCTCGGGAAGTCCCAGGATAACCCCATTCAGATCGGCAAACGTGGTGGCTTGGAGGTCCGGGGGCACGTATACAGAAAGCAAAACAACAACCTTCCCCTCCCAACGACCAACAATGGCGGCATATCTTCCCCTATCGTCAAGCATGACATCATCAATGGCCAGGGGGAGGGAAGTCCGGACTAGAATACCCGCCCCTCTGGAGCCCGAAGTGAAGCCAGAGTGCGCCACAAGACGATAGCCACGCCTATTTAGAGCATAGCACTTGTTGCCGAGCAAATGCGTCTCCTGTAATAAAACAACATCAGGAGACAAACGTTTCAACAACTGTAACACTACACCCCTCTTGATCCCGTCCCCCAACCCGTTTACATTCCAACACAATATTCGAAGTCCTCTACCCCCCATCCCCGCATCCAGCCCCACCCCCGCTCCACATCCTACGCAACATCCAAAAACAGGAGTTCGTATTGTCTTCACCTTGCAAATAACAACAATAAAACTCAAACCAAAACCCCCCTTTCCCCAAACATGCCCTAACCGTCTCACCCCCCACCCCTGCGGAAGACTAAAAAGCCCCATAAACTTGCAGTGTGCCTGTCGCCCTACCACCCAACTAGTCTACGAAAAGAAACCCAGAAGGAGAAGGACTCACTCACCCCCCACCCACCCCCGAAAGGACCAAATACTTGCAAACTATAACGTCACGGCATTAGCCACAGCTGAAAGTCAACTATAAGGGAGCGGGAGCCGATACTGGTCCCTATTCTTGTTCCCGCAGGCCTCCTTCCGCACGGTCCGATTGACCAAAACCCTCGGAATGTTCTTGATCCACAGGTAGCGAATCCAGCCAGTCACTCACAACCCCAGGATGGTCAAAGAAAAAGGTCAGATCATTATGCACCACACGTAGGCGAGCCGGGAACAGCATAGCGTACTTCATGGATCTGTCTCTCAGCCGATTCTTAACCCCTTGAAACCCCAGTCTCTGTTTCTGGACCTGTTGGGTAAAGTCCGGATAAAAGCTGACCTTGGAGTTCTCGAAGGCGATGGGACCAGACTGTCTCGATGCCTGCAGGATAGCGTCTCTGTCCCGGAAATTAAAAATCCTCGCAATGATGGGACGTGGGTTGGCACCTAGTTTAGGCGTGCCGCCAGAGATCCTATGTGCACGCTCGACAGCAAAAAACTTGCTCAGACCCTTGGGTGCCAGGTGGTTCAGCACCAGGTCTTCCACCAAGAGGTCCGTCGAGGTAGCCTCCGATTTTTCCGGCACACCAATCAGGCGAACGTTATTTCGTCTGGCACGGCTCTCAAAATCCTCCAGCCGCCCGGAGAAATAGTCATTAGCTTTCCGCAGATTCCCGACCTCAGCTTGCAAATCAGAGACATCGGTAACAAGGCTGGAAGTCTTGATATCAAGGGATTTGACCTTTTCATTCGTTTTCGCCAGGTCTGCCCTGATCAAATTGACATCTATGGCGACCGTATCCAACTTGAGGGACAAGGCCTCATATTGTTGTCCCAGCGTAGCCTTCATTCCAGAAATGGCGCCCATGACGTCTCGTAACGAGAGTTCCTCTTCAATCGAGGGGTCCTCCTGAGCTACGGTCGAAGGTTTAGACACTGCACCCGGTGATCCTTTAGTAAGGGTGTACCTGTCCATGACATTCGATTGTACAGCGCCTCCTCGGACACCCGGCTTGGTTTTGCGCTTCTCACCCTCTGGCCTGGTGGCCATCTTAGATCCCGGACCCAGGAGGGCCGCTTGGTGTCGGGTAAAAATGGTTACTGTAGAGGCATCTGCAGCACCAAGGAGGGTAGAGTAGACGTCTTTCTCCAAGCCCAAAGCCACAATAGTCCGGCGTCAAACGTTGAAAGGCGCGTAAGGGCAATCAAGTCCAGCCGCACAACAGGCAAAGTCAATCAGGTCTCCGGACAAGAATCGAAACCGAAAGTGACTGCCGAGCTCAGACGAATCCAGGAAGCCGTTGTTATTCAATTACTGGCCGGGTGGCAGAGATAACATAGCCCGGGGCACCACCATGAGCGGGCCCGAGAAATTCGAAGGTCCGTAGCTCCGGTCCCCAAAGTCCAAAACAGTTTTCGAGATCGGATAAGTGATCAGCAGGGCTTCGCCATGAGCAACCCGTCGTCCAAAGCAGGATAAAATACAGGATAATCAGTGGAGGTGGCGAGGGTCCGGGAGCCCTGTGCTCACGCGACCATCTTGGGTGCGCGCGAAGCCTGCATCCTAGTTTTAGGTGTGTTTCTTCGCTCTTGAATCCTGTCCAGAGGCCTCAGAATCTTCTGGTGAATTTGTTTTGACCCTGCAGAGAGGGCCAGGTCTAACACCATGCATTTTTTCCAATTATTTATTAAGAAGATTCCAATCGGGACCATTACAAAAATGTGGTGGAGTCAAAAACATTTTATGTTGTTTGCTGCCATGTGCAGTTTGTCACTGGTATATTCTCATAAAATGCTTTAGGAGATCTTGAGCCTCCAAGGATGTTTTATCCTAATGGTCTAAAGTTGTATGAATGCACAACCCTCTGCAAATTTGCCATGATATTCTCCCTTGTTCTGCCAATATAATGTATATTTAATTTTAAGTCTTTATAAGATGCATACCTAGCCACATGGGCAGCAGATCACTTTAAAGAAAACATATAAAAGTGCAATGAATGAAGAAGGTTAACAGGTAAGTAACATTGGCCGCATAGGATCAGAAAGGAGTAGACACTGTCTAGGAGAAAGTATTTATAAATAGGTTCTGAATACGTGAATTTGCAGGTTTCTTCTGAAGTGAAGAAGGTTCTTGCTGGTCCTCACTTCAAGCAGGTTGTTTGAGAGTCTAGGGGCCACGCACGAAAATACCTGATTCAGGTTGTTGGCTTTTTTTGATTTTCAGAATTTCCAGAATCATATGTCGTTGGTTGCTGATACTGTTCTTCCCTCTTGAAACCTTGAGTTCGTTATTCAGGTATATGTCAGTTATCAGTACATTCAAACTGCTCTTGATTATGCCCACAAGGCATCTGCACCATCCATGAGGGTATTTTATATAATCCCCTCCCCCCCCCCCCCTTACTACATAGGCAATTCAGTCTACACCCCTGGGAGACTGCAATTAAGATGTAATTTCTGTGGAACATGGAAAGATTTAACTATTGCCTGTGAAATATGTAATTTTATACCACTGCATTATTTTACATCAAAAACTCCCAGGCATGATCATGATATAAATACAAATCAATACAATACTCTTTCAGGCTTTGAGTGCCACATACATTATGCAAAAAACAGGAATAACGCTGGATCAGTTCCCAAGTTCACATGCAGAGCAGCTCCTTCATATGGAGCACCCTACAACACTATCCACACTGAATCTGCTCACCTCAAATGTCTGTTTCTCTAGTAGAGTTTTTAAGCATTCATTGGATTAACACAGTGCCATCCACGTCAAGCTAGAGATTGACAAAGCCTTTTGCCATTTTTACAGCAAAAGATTTTAAGCATAGGATTACCAAGTGCTATCAAGGCTGAGCTGCTAAATGACACTGGATTCTTAAAAGGCTTTTGTAATTTTTATATTTGACAAATCTGCACAAAACAATCCAAAAACAGTTAATCTACCTCGGCTCTTTCATGGAAAGTAATCCCCATAGGAAATTGTCGTCTCTGATCCAGAAAAATCATTGTTTTATAATGTCATGAGTGATGTAATATGTGAGGTCATAAGCAGTGTGTGGTAGGGCACAAATTATAATTGGCACAGTAAACAACAGCCATTAAGAATGTTGGGGTTGTTGTTTAATATATCTGTACAAAACTTTCCAAAATGATGTATTAGGTTTAAGTTTGTCTTAACAGATTTTGTTCAGAAAGGCCGAATTTCATATTTCAACTCCCATAAGAATATTTATTTTCTACAATAGAAAAACATATTTACTCTCTACTATAGAAAAAACACTGAACGGACTGACAGTGCCTTTGTTTGACGGAGTGAAAATTCCATTCAGTAGTTTTTGAGGTATCAATTATTGAAGAAGGTGTTACAAGGGCTCGAAGAGATAGATTGACACTTAATAAGATGTTTTTTTATTGCCTATAATGTCAGTGCTTTTTGAAGAATTTGCTCAGAATTTGCCAGACTCTTAGCATTTTTAGCTTACTCTTAGTATTTTTTTACTGTAATTCAGAGCTGTTAAGAGGGGCACAATTAGAAAATAAGAAAACAAGTGTCAATTTGATAATGACTGTGACATCATTTGTCAAGTTCCAATCACATTTGCCTGACATTTAGCATGTCTAATCTACTATGGATGTGGTCGGTTTTGTATAGAAGCATCAAGAGGGGGCAAGTTAAAAAGCGGTAAAAACATGTCTAAGCGCTACTAATCTTGGTGCTCTTTAAAGAATCTGTATGAAATTTGGAAGGTGGTTTAATAGTTGTGCACATTGAAGGAATTTCAGTTTTAACATTGATTTGCTTACAACTTTGTCACAGTTTCAAAGCTTTGCACAACACATGGAAGGCACTTATAATGTTTAACTTACTCCTGATATTTTTAGTTTCTTTCAAATCCTTCAAGTGGAAACACAGTTAAATGGGAAGGGCAAACAATTGTTCATTTGCCTATAAGTTATGCATTTTGTAATGGACCTTTATTAAACCTGGTAGGCAAGTTAAAACTCGAGCATGGATTTCTAGTTTAAATGAGAGTCAATAAAATAGAAGGCAAACATATAAGGGGTTTTCCCCATATTAAGTCTATGGGGATTTTTCATTTTTTGAACATGACTGCAGCCCGAACTACTGAATGGAATTACACCAAATTTGGCATAAGGCTAGATATTGGTCCAGAAAGCGTGCTTATTGTGATTTGGTTGGTAAATTCATTCAGTAGTTTTTGAGATATCTATATTTAAAAATATGGATATGTGGGGACACGAGTCCTTGCAGTGGACTTGCGAATCTTACCAAAATCTGATTGGCTGTCATGACTTCAACCAGGAAATGTTGGCTGCCACCTTGGGACTTAGCTTAAAGATGAGTCCCTGGAAAAGAGTTTAAAAAAAGAAAAGGGGGCAGGGAAGCAATCCCCTGACCCCCCCAGATATGGTCGGGGAGCTCTGAGGGACCTGCTGCGGGTAAAAAAACATGTTTTTTAAAATATTGCTGTGAATCTGCGCTTGGTTTAAAATAGCATATGCTAATTATAGGGATGGGGGTGCACAGGCCACCGTCCTAGGGTTTATCACACCCCCGGGGACCGCCACCTCCCCAGAACTATTTCCTAATATTGGGGGGGGGGGGGCATGTGAACCCCTTACCCCAGGGGCTGCCACCTCCCTGGGGATAACTAAAACAATATAGGGGGCCTTACAGACCCCCCGCCCCATGGACAGCCACCTCCATGAGACTAATATCAATATTTAACAGAACCTCACAGACCCCCCTGCCCGTGGACCGTCACCTCCCCGGGCTAATTTCAATAGTATGCTGGGGCCTCGCGAACCCACCTGCCCCGGGGACTGCCACCTCCCCGGGGCACACTGTTTTACTGAGTAATGCGGGGAGGCCGCAGGGCCTCCCCGGGTGTCCCGGGGACTGCCATCTCCCCCTGGCACAAATACAATAATTAAGGGGGTCCGTTGCGGGCCCCTGGGACCATCCCTTCCCCGGGGCAAATTTAAATATGGGAGGGGGTGCTGCCCACCTCCTTGAGCCCTAGATGGACCACCACCCCCCAGGGCCGGCTCCTTCAGTGTCCTGGGGTGCCCACCTTAGGACATTGCAGTTTGCTATGGCATGGCGGAAGCACTGCTCCCGTTATGCCATAGCAAACAGTGTGCTCCACTTTGAGCAAGCGAGAAGTTGAGCACACTTTGCTTTTCACACGCAGGGAGTTACATGACAAGAGTACCCTGTGTGTAAAGAGCAAAGCACAGCTCCCCGGGAGGGGGGACGTGCGCCCCCTCCCGTTATAATGTGTGAAAGAAAATGTGTCAGGCCCCATGGGATGGGATCCCCAGGGCCCAAAAAGATCAGGGGAACAAGGGGGTCATGTGGCCTCAATTTCTAAAAATTTTTTTTAAAAACTGGCAACTCACCCGAGGGCAAGCCTCCGTTTTCCACTGAACTGCAAATGCGCCTCCTGGTCACTCCTGGTTTGGGGATGAAGTCCCCTTGGCTGCAGAGGGTCCGTAGAGGCCAACAAGACCTCCTGTTAGCTCCAGTACGCCCCACACAGTGGGATTGCTGAGAGTTGACGCCCCCTGTCTCCATCACTCTCCAAATGTGCCTCTCGGTGCATTGCTGGTGGGGGGAGGAGTTCCTTTTCTCTCCTGAGGGCCTCAAGACTAAAGTGGACTTCTTCCCACAAGCAGCAGTGCACTAGGAGGCATGTTTGCTGAGTGGTGGAGAAAGGGGGAGTGGCCTCTGACAATCTCTCAGCACTGTGTGGGTCTTACTGGAGGTAACAGGAGGGCTAGTTAGCCCCTAAGTACCCTCAAGAGCCAAGTAGACTTCTTCCCCCAACTAGTAGTGTGCCAGGAGGCGTGTTTGCAGAGTGGTAGAGAAAGAGGGCGTGGCCACCAAAAACTTCTCAGCAAACCTACTGTGTAGGACTTGCTGAAGGTAACAGGAGGGGTAGTTGGCCCCTAAGGATCCTCAATAGCTAACGGGACTTCATCCCCTACTAGTAGTGCACTTGAAGGCGCATTTGCAGGGTGGTGGAGAAAGGGGTGTGTGGCCTTTACCAAGTCTCAGCAATCCTGCTGTATGGTAGTTACTGGAGGTAATAGGAGGGGTAGCTGCCCCCCAAGGACGTCCTTGGGGGCCAACTACCCCTCCTGTTATCTCCAGTGCGTCACAGACAGCAGGATCAGCCCACTGCGTCTTCTTGCCCTTCCCGGGCGTGGTTGTCAGTGTCCTGGGTATGGTCACTCTTCTCCGGGCTCTAATGTCTGCTACGTGGTCGTCTATTTTTATGCGGTTTGCCAGTACTCCCTACCACTCTCCATCCCTCCAACCAGTCGTGGGCCGCCTCCGGCGATTCAAAGAACCATGTCTTTCCATCAGCCACAACTCGCAATTTAGCCGGAAATACCATGGAGTATGGCAGTTCACTGGCCCATAGCGCCTTTTTTACTTCCAGGAAACTCCTACGCCGTGCCGTCACAGCTGCCGTATAGTCTGGAAAGAAAGAGGTGAGCGAGTTTTGGATTCTGACTGGCGGTGCCACCCTTGCTGTTTGTTGTATAGCATCTCTGTCTCTGAAGTTAAAGATACGGGCTAACACCGGACGTGGAGGTGCACCCACTTTCGGACGCCCACCCGGCACCCTATGCGCACGTTCCACCGAGAAGAAGGCAGTAAGGCATTTCGGCTGCAGTTCTTCCACATATAGGTCCATTGCGGGGCCGCCTTCCGATTCCGGAATTCCCATGATTCGGACGTTGTTGCGGCGGCAATGTCCTTCTTGATCATCAAGCTGTGCCGCCATCTTCTTGTTTTCTTCCTCCAATCGCTTGACTTTCTGACTCAGGATAGCAGAGTCTTTAGTAAGGGCTGTAGTCGCCTGCTCAACATCCGATACCCTAGCTGACATTTTGTGGAAGTCTGCCCGTAGGAAAGTGATATCGGAGGATATAGAGCCCACCGTCGTCTGTACACTATTCAGGGCCTTCATAATATCTTCTAGCATGACTTTAGGCCCCCCGGATGCCCCTGCGTCTTTCTTCGGGTAGTCAGTTTTGTCTGGGAGCGGCGGGAAATCTTTTGTGTAGGCATATTGTTCCAACTTACTCTGTTGGTTAGCACGTGGCCCTCTACCACCCATCTCGTCGATGTTTGAGACCCCCAGGTGGGGTTATGCTGGTGTAGAAGTCGATCAGGGAGCAGAGTTGTTGACGTAGTGTAGGATAGGCACGGCCGTGTTTTCTTCCTCTCGAGAGATGGCCAACAGCACCTTTAGCGCCAGGGGCACAGGTTGGACCCGGATAGGTTGCTATCAATCAGGGAATGTGTGCCGCACCCTCCGTCAGTCCTAGAATCTGGCTGCAGCTGGTGTGCCAGACAGTACCTGGAGCTGTACACTGAAAGTGTCTTGCCGTAGTGTCACACTGCGCCACACCGTGATTGGCAGCCCGGGCCGGTATGTCTGTCTCGTAGGTAGCAGGGAGTTGTAACAGCAGGTGCCAGGGGGGTGTGCAGGTAAACGGAGGTTAGTGCCAGCAGTAGCGCCTTGGACAATGGGCCGCTTACCGCTTCTCCCGTGTGTGTCGAATCAGGCCGTTTTCAAAGGTAAAATGGCGGCCGCAGACAGGGCCAGCCATCCATCCCAGTCCGCCACCGGAGGTTCCGCCTGCGCTCCTCGCGGCGTCTATGCAAGGGGCACCGCACGCATCCGCGGGTGGCGAAGGGCGTTAATGCACCCCGCACTCACCCCGGACCGCGGCCCCAGCACCTCGCGCCTGTCCTTCCCTCAGCTCAGCAGGCCTGCCTCCAAAGCCGGCAGCCTTCACTACTTTAGTCCGCGGCCTCAGACTCTCCTCCAGGCCCCTCGGCGCGATGATCATTCCGCTCGATTCATGGCACGCCTGTGCCCTGGAGTTGGATCGGCGGGTAGCGCTTCACCTCCGGACCTCGTCTGGTGCTTTTAGGCAGTTTTAAGCCGACGGATTAGTGTCAGGATAAATAGGAGAGCGTCCCGTTCCCCGGAGCTCCTCTAAGCGGCGGCCATGTCTCTCGGCCGCTAGCCACGCCCCCCCTAAGTGTACTTTTTAATCAACCATGCAGCAGACCAGCAGCCATTTAGTGAGAGTCCAAGTGAAGTGAAAGTTGTATTTGGAATCTGCCTGGTTCGACTCCGCTCCACCCAGTTAATCAGCCTTTAAGAGAACGTGAGCCCGATAGCAATGGGAGATTAGCCGAATTTGAGATATGTGACTCATCGACAATCCAAAAGAAATTGAAAGCGTGAAAGTGGTCGAGCTGGTCTACACATTCCAGGCAGAAAGCAGTAGCAAAAATTGCTGAGCAACTGTAAGGGATCGACAAAAAATTAGCTCACTCTGGAAACAATTCAGACAGAGTACCCTCGCAAGGAACCAATCATTGCTTCTATGGTGAAATTGTAGACAAGCTTGGAATGCTACAGAGCGTATTACGTACAATGGTCTCTACCTGGTAAAAGATTCAATGCCACATGTTGGTAAGGCTACTTTCTAATCCCTCCTGAAAAAAGGATTACTCAATGGGATCAACGGACATGAATACGGTGCCTTATTTGATCCAGCAGGGTTCAAGTGAGGCTCCTAATACAGATGAATCTTTCCATTAGTTTGAAGTGCTGCCTGAGCAACCCCAAAGCCCCAAACTGGGTAAGTCTAAGGTCTGGACCTCCACATGTGAGCATGAACTGTATGGAAAGTAAAAATCCAAATTTTAATTCAGTTAATCCAGCTTCCATCAATGAAAACAAGTCGGCTGTAGAAATTCCAAACTGCTTGTCTTGGAAAAAGTTAATGAAATTTAGAAAAACAAATCTTTCAAACTTTTTCTCCCTAACGGCAATAAGAAAATCAGCAAAGCAAACAATAAAATTGATGTTCCTACTGAATTATTGCCAACACAGCTCCCAAACTTAAAGGTCGAAGGTCCTCAGGAACCTGCAATGAAAGTTCCCTCTAAAGCTGGCCTTAAACACCTTCCAAAAAAAACAGAAGTGAAAGGGACAGCAAGCCCTAGAACCAGCAGCCCTGGTGTAAAAACTGACAGAATCCAAAGAGATTCAGTGTCATTTAACTGGGGAGTACCAACCGGGTACAAGCAGCCCATCTGGAACCTGCATTGCAATGGTGCAATTGGAAACAGGAGGAGCAGATCAACATTGTCAAAACCAAGGGCGACAAAGCATCAAATAGTAAGGTAAAGCCCATCCCCTAAAGATAGGTCTCAATCCAACATCTCAGGAGGCCACCAGGTATATCCTCACTCAAATCACTGCTTCTCATAACTAAATTAGATTATGGCTAAATGATGAAAGAGGCTCAGCACGAGGCTTGCTGTCCAGACTCCCCTATACCCCAGGGTAGAAATCAGGACTGGCACAGTCAAAGCAACTTGGTAATTATCTATTCAGTACACCAGCGAAAGCCCATATGATGTCCTCTATGGAGGCACGCTTCTCTACCTATTCTCAGTGGTACCAGCTCTTGCCACAATTAAACCAACAGATATTCAGCAGTGGAATTTATCTCGAAATTAGGGGAGACGTCATCTGAATCCACTAGAATTTATTTGTCCTCTACTGAAATTGCCAATCTGACTCTTAGCAACAAACATTTGTTTTTGGAATAGGGCATAAGCATAGAAGCCGAGGCCCCTTAGCATAATGTAAATGTAAATGTAGTATACTTGTAAAGCGCACAGCTGCCCCAGCAACGGGGCGTCCCGGCGCTGTATAACTCTGGGGAACCCGTCCTGGCTTTCCCTGTGGGATGGTCCCTTGCTGGGAGTCCCCAAGGTGGAGCCAGGCATCCCCGGAATTGGTGGGGCCGTTGTGGAGATTAGGCAAGCTAATGCCCAGAGTTGCCGAGTGGAACCCCTGATTAGAGTAAGCACCGAAGCGAGAATTATCAAGTCCGCTGACCAAGGTCCACGACCCTGCCGCGTCGGGAATTGAACCCTGGTCCCGGGCTGACTTCTGCTCTCAGGCCTGCTGCCTCTAACCAGTGAGCCACACTACTCCACAAATCCTTCTTTGTAACGTAATTTGCCCAAAAAACTAAATTCAACAGCTATAAGGGAAAAGCTAAGACCAAAATCAATCCTCAGAAATACTCTTGCGAGGACTGGACGTGGATTGCAGGTTCTCTTACCCCCGCATTTGGCTTAGCATACCTGACATTGGGTAACAAACCTGGAAAGCCATGTCTCTCAATGCCGGAATTTTTCCATTTTGTAATGGAACATTGCAGGGGTTGCTAAACAAAAGCAGCTTGGAGGTATGTACAAAACTTTATTCAAGAGTTTGACATTGTGTGTCTACAGGAAACATGGGAAAGGGAGGGATTTGCTATACAAAACTGCCCAACGTGGTTCAATCCAGCAGTCAAGCTCTCAGGAAACGGTTCATCAGGGGGCTTGAAAACTCTAATTAGCATTCGTTTGGAACACATTGCAATGATCCTAGCAATTGAATCTAACCATATTTTACTAACTGAACTCCAATTCATTGGACACATAAACTTCAAATCACTATTGGTGTCCAAAATCTATATCAGCCTGACACCTTTCAGAAACTCTCTGTTCAAAGTCCCCTACTAAAACATCTCAAAACTCAACTACCATTACTAAACAATTTAGAGTTATTGGTAACAGGTGACTTGAACAGTGTTCTAGACTACGAGTTATTATTCCCAGATACAATGAAGGATTCACCAAACTAATGGAGCATACCTCCTATGGAATCTAATGTTAAGCCTAATGGCCGGTTGGATCATAGTCTATGGCATAGGCTTTTCAGGAGACCAGTAGTTAATTTGAATGGCCATATACTCTTTGACATTCACTCAAAACCATCACACTCTGTGGCCTCAAAGGGAAATCTAGTTGACTATACACTGGTATCCGCCTGGTTGTCTCTTTGAAATAATGAATGGAAAAGAAAGCAACCATCTTCCTCAGGCTATCAAAGTGGAGGAATAGTCAAAATGCCAAACTTTAAACAATTAAGAGAAGGAAGAGGCGCCAAGATTGAACAAAACAACATGGAACCCTCATTCAATTAGGCTTTATGATTACGGATAAAAGTATATCAAAGCTAGCTAAGCTATACTTCGAGTAATCCGCAATGTGAAAATGAAAATGAAAATGTACTCTCCTTCTAAGTTTAGTGAATCATTTCATGTCCTTGAAGCCGAATGAGCAAGGGAGAACCCGTGGCCATTCGAACATCTGGTATGCAGCAGAGCTGGGCGCTATGAAAAAACAACGAACATGTTTGAGGAGAATTTTTTATTTTTTATTGTAGGCACACACTTTATGAATAGCAATGGGGTAGTGGGTAGAATTAATTAAATTATGAATAGTACATATGAATGTTGTCTTTAAATTTCCACATGAGCCTATGAATTTCTGTACTTTTATATGTTTTTAAGATGATGGCAGGGAAGTGTTTGTTGTATTCCTTTGTTTGATAATATTTTTAAAATAGCTTTTGCTGTGGATTATTATATTGTTGATGATTTTAGTTAATCAAACAATAAATATGTCTTTCTATGTGGCTGGTATGTCTGAAAACCGAATGGGCATTTTTGAATACTGGTTTAGCTTAAAGTCTTTGAGAGCATTCCAAGGTTCTCTAAGAGCTAATGCACAGTGTCTGAAGGTAGACCAGGGTTGTTTGAGAGTTGTCTGTGTTATACATGGGGAGACAAACAGTCTCTATGGCATGGTGGAGAGATCTTTGAATTTCTTCTGGAAGTGTTTGTGCACAAGTTAAGGTTTAGCATAACTTACATGGAATGTTGTAGCACTAGCTGGGTTTGTCTGATATCTCTGATGGTGAGATGACAGAGGAGATGGGCAGTGTTTAAGGACCAGCGGGGGGAATCTGAAGCATGGACCTTGCAAGAGGACAAGCATCCAGATATTTTACCCCTAAACACATGCCTCGTATGGTCCAAGTCTCTGTTTAATGTCAGGTTTAGGAGGGAAGTATAGGTCAAAAGACCTAAAACTTCACTTTCCCTTGTCTAGACCTGTGCAGAAAAGGAAAGTGTACTAAAAAAACAAATGTTGCGATAAATGTATTTCTAATCAACATCTGCTGAAGCTAGGCACTTTCAGTTTTACTTTCCTACCAAAGTACCATGTGGTAGCCATGCTGGCAGGTAGCACAACAGGCTCTCCTCGAAATTATGTTTGTGAATTTACATCATGTGCATGATTCCCTAAATTTGCTTTGATACTATATAAATGAATTTCTTAGTAAAGCTATATTTCAGTTTGGTAGTGGCAGCTAGGCTAGATAACTCCATGCACCACCCACTCTAGTCACTCACAGATTTCGTTTTGTCAGCACTGCCCACCTCAAATGACCAGCTGCCACATGGCCACAAATGAAATGCAAATAATCCAAAAGAATCACATTTCATTGCGGTCTGCCGAACTAGGACGCAGCAGACCGGGATGGTGCTGCCAAAGTACTACTCTTGGCTATGTGATTGCGGTTCTTGAATAGACATGCAGAGCTTTGATTGAAAATGAACACACATGATTCTTCAAGGTATTAAGGGTTACCGAAAACGTGTAATTGGATCGTGGACAGCTTTTGGATGACACATGGAAGCACGCAACAAAACGTGGCGAAGACGATTAGTCTCCTAATTACTCTGTATGTGGTATTGGATCTCAACACAAGAGTTGTGGTGCCCAGAAGAAGTCCTCGTGTTGGGGCAAAATGCATGGGCTGCATCGTTTTACTATTGGATACTCAAGTGTGAAAAGAAGAAAAAAGAACAATAAATTCTAACTTGTTTAACAAAAATGAGAATCATGGACTAAATTGTACACTACATGGAAATTGGACTGAAACGTAAACACTTTTGACTTGGAAGTGTGTTACCTCTTATCCTTTTGGTATATTTTAGTTTATTAACAGAGAGTGTACCATTTAAAAAAAATTCTTTATTTATCACTTATTCATGCAACATTACAACATGCATTTCAATTAAAATCAACCATTAAAAGACTCAATTTGGTATAAATTCTTGTTGACAACACTTCGGCACCCTGTATGGGGTATTTGTGGGATGCATTATTGACTAATTCTTGTTTTGCCTAGCTGTGGTAGGCGGTTCATTCAGAATCGCTGACATTGCTACAGGTTTCTCACATTGCAGGGCGAGGTGCCACCTTAATGGGTCTCATATATGTCTGGTATCAGGTGCTTCAATTATGTTTTTACTGTGCGGAAGAACGTTTTGTTGAGATGTAATGGGACATTGAGATAGAGATAGAGAAGGCAAGGTATAATTATCATTTCGAGAAGTCTGATACGTCCTGCTAGGGATAGAGTAAATGCGAGCCATCTGGTGACTTGGTCCATTATCTGGGTAGCAAAACAATACTGTAGCTTAAGGGTATTGGTGCAGGCTGAAGGGTACTTGCAATTTGTGCACCAAACCTTGATGTACTAATAGCATAGCAAATGTATTAGACAGTCCAAACAAACAGCACAAGGTTCCATATAGTACCATTATTTAAGCTATGTTTTGTATGATCATACTATTTTACAAGAGCTTATGGTGAATTTTAGTTGGGGCAGAATTCCAATCATTAAAACCTTTTTAAAGAATATCATGTGTTATTTAATGAACAGTACAGATCACGTGATTATTCTTGAAACATTGAAGGCTACTGAAATCCTTTGTCAGCAGTCAATTGATTTTTATGAATGGCTCAATGATTATATGGTTATGTTTTTTTAACCACAAATTGATTATGTTGAAAACAAACTACAAACTCCCTTACTGTACCATGACAACTACTTTTTGGAATCAATACATTCATTCAAACTAATTATTTATCTAGATTAAAAAAGCAACCAATAAAAAAAACATATGAAAAACCTTTATTTCTTTCAAAAGGACCTGAACGTTTTAAGTTGTGTGATGCCTTGAGTGGTATATTTTCTGGTATATTGTGGTATATTGATTACCAAAAAGGGACACTGTTCCTAATGCAGAGTGCAAAAAGTCAAAATACACTCAATAAGGTCCCAGGGGAAATAATTTAACGACCCTAACTGCTAAACCCCCTAGACAATCATAACACCAACAAAAATTAGCAGAGAGTCAAACTTCCACTATGTATCCAAAACAATATATCTAAGAGGGACATACTAATCAAAGTAAACGAGTTCCCATCAGTCCTCTATCGAGACCGCCCTTCATCATCTGGGATCTCTCACTTCTTTGGAGGTAGAATACCTCTTGAAACAGGCAGATGAGATAACCTGTTCGTGGGTATCTCAAGGGAGAGTGCTCCAGATGTGAAATAAGTGTGCCTAGTAGGGAACTGAATAGCAGTGCTTAAAAGTGATTTGTGATAAAGTGAATGAAGAGAAAAATGCTCTAAAATTGGGTAGTAATGTGGGAAACGGACTTTTAATATATACCTACACACTCCCAAATCAATAAAAACAGTGCATGTAGTAGTGCAACAAATAACTACTAATGGAGAATATTAGGTCGACATGTTTCTGCAGTCGTTGGAGCCTCTAGGTCTCCTGCTGCTTCCTCAGGACCATTAGTGCTACTGCTATTAAAAGGTAAAAAATATCACCTGATGTGGAGAAGAGTATTCGTCCTCCCAACTGTGTGAAAAAATAATGATAATAAATAAATCAATGGATACATACGTGGAAAGAACAGTCAGTAGTGATTACATTGGTCATTGACTGTAATAGAGGTTGTTTAAAAATAACACCCCTGATTTTAACCTCTAATTAAATAAGGCACTCAATCCGTTTAATTTACAAAAGGATTTCACTCACCCATTTGTTGGGAAGGAACAGCCCCACCTCACCTGGCGCCAGCTCAGGTAGTGGGTGCACCGCGCTACAGTAAAATAAAGATGATTTATATTAGATAGTATTTTATCTAGTGTCTCACACTCACACCAGACTCTCCCAAGCAGTTTCCGGTGCCCGCACTCTCTATATGTCACTTTCAACAAGGCAATATTTATAGAGCGTATATGGTAAAGATCGTCGCTCTATGGTTAACAGTACCCATTCAATGGTTACGTGTAACAATCTATCTCAGAACCATTGAAATAGTTTTTAGGTGCAGAGGACACATTCACACATGCTGTTTAGAATAGCCATATCAACCATGCCCTTAGCTCACGCGGTGTATTGGAGCCTCACGCTATGCCTCGAGACCATAGTGTTAGTTTTAAGGTCCCATGCACATACTCACAGTTGTTTAAAACAACCAAGCAATATCTTTAGCCCGCTCAGTTTTACAAAAAATGCTCGAAAATGCTCGAAAACGCTGTATTTTAAGGTCGGGCGAACTCATTCATTCGTGCTGTTTAGGACAGTCATGTAAACAATACATTCGGTCCACTCAGTATAAGAGCCTCACCTTTCCGTCGGTACACCGGTCGTCCCTCTGAAGCTGTTTCATGGGGAGGTGACGACCTGGTGCACCGGCGGTAAATAAATACGTTTGTGTTTGTTTTCCTGTCTACCGTGAGCGCGCTTAGCGTGATGAGGTCACTCCGTTGTCGGGCAATCGGGAAATGTAGTTTTTGTTTCTCAAGTTGCCCGGGGCCATCAGTTCGAGCCTTACTATCAGCAGTTAACAAATGGCAAGAGTATTAGAATTTCCAATTGACAACGAATATATAATGCTTCAAAGTGATGTGAATAAATATTTCACAATTCGTATCATATCGCATCACGGCAAAAGCCAATGACGTGATGCAATTTAGAAGGCTTAATTCAAAAACAAGCTTAATCCAATAACCCGTATCTGGAATCAAAAAGATGTTTTAATAAACCAGAACAACAACTATAGAGGGTTCAATGAACTCTAACGGATGTGACAGAATTAAATATTTCTAAGACCACCACATCTCACACCATCTTCCAGGATGTTGGAGTATCATGTCTGATGTGGTAGAATTGACTAGAATCAGAGCGCCATCCAAGGAATATCTTCGTTCAGCCCTGATATATCTGTCTTTAATCTGAACACCCATTTTTGCTCACGATTAAACAGAAATTTGGAGATGTCCGTGATTGTCGGAGGAATCCAGGGTTGATCCAGTACAGTCCAAAACATTTCAGAGGGTAGGTGTCCTGCCTCTATATAATGATTGGTTAGTTTCGTTGCTTGTCTGGCACAACGAATCGAGCTTTTATGCTCAGAGATTCTTAGCTTAATTTTTCTCGTTGTCATCCCTACATATTTTTTCTTGCAGGGACATGTGATTAAATAAATGAGGTTCGAGCTATTACAGTTCGTAAACCTTCTCAATTGCCATGGTCTGTGGGTGCCGATATCGATGGTAACTGTTTTTGCAGTTTGGGGACACGCAGCACAGTTTCCACATGGGTGATGTCCTATAACTGCCGGCATGTCCCATAATGTACCGACTGCCCGTGGAATCCCTGTTTTGGGTCTGGTATGTACCAGCTGGTCCTTCAAACTTTGTCCTCTCTTGAAGGCAAACAGAGGGAGAGGTAAAGTGTCTGTGCCTGTATTTAGAATTTTCCAGTGTTTATGTACGATTTTTTTAATCTGGTTCGAATATGTACTGTAAGTATTAACACAGGTGATTCTATCTTGTTTGGGTTTCGGGATTGCTAAGTCCAATAGATCTTCCCTGTTGTTGTTAGAAGCCCTTTTCATGGCATGACTGACCAGGTGTTTGGGATATTTCTTTGCCAGTAGATTCTTTTCGAGCACCCTAGAGTGTTCGCGAAAAGCCAATTTGGTTGAGCAATTCCTTTGGATCCGGAGGAATTGCCCAAAGGGCAAATTGTCCCTAAGTGCTTTGGGGTGGAAACTCTCGTAATTTAACAGAGAATTTCTTGCCATAGGCTTTTGATACAACTCTGATTGTAGTCCCCCTCCTGATGAAGAAATCAAAAGATCTAAAAACGGTAGTTGATGTTTGTCAAATTCCATGGTGAATTTGAGAAAATGATTCCTCTCGTTTAGCCACACATGGAACTGACTGAGTTCTTCACCAGTACCTCGCCATATTACTAGGATGTCATCTATGTATCTTTTCCACATACGCAGACACCGAAGATGTGGGTTGGTGTCTGCAAATATGTGTGTCTGTTCAAACTTGTGAACATACAGATTAGCGAGACTAGGAGCAAAGACACTCCCCATACTGGTCCCGCTAACCTGCAAATAGATTGACTCCTCAAACTGGAAAAAGTTCTCAGTCATGGCCAAAGTTGCCAAAGTCATAATGAGTCTCACGGGTGTAATAGAGTTTAGATCTCTGTTGGTGAGCAGATCTTCAACCACTTCCAACGTCTCTGTTTGTGGGATAGAAGTGTATAGACTTTCCACGTCAAATGACACTAAAAGGTCCATCTCTTTATCAAACTCAATATCAGGGAGGATCCTCAAGACATCTTTTGTATCCTTGAGATAGGTTGGCATCTCCTTCACAATTGGCTGTAAGAAAAAGTCTACAAAGGTAGACAAGGGTTCGAGTAGCAAACCTATGCCCGAAATAATCGGCCTACCAGGCGGTGGCCGTTGTGTCTTGTGTACTTTTGGTAACGTATAAAAGTACGGCATTTTTGGGTTCTTTGTACACAGATATTGAGACTCCTTGTGGGTGATCCAACCCTCTGCCAGTGCTTCCTCCACTATGTGGCCAATCACTGTGGTGAGTCTTTCTGTTGGATCTGTGTTTAGTTTACAGTAAGCCCTCGTATTATTTAGTTGGCGTAGGCATTCGTCACGGTAGGAGTCTGAGTCCATCAGTACGATCGCCCCACCCTTGTCCGCTGGTTTCACTACCAGGGTTTCCATATTCGACAATGTCCTTACTGCCTCCTGCTCTCTTTTGGACAAATTGACAAAGTGGGTATTTGGTTGTTGATACAGCTGTCTCAAGTCATGTTCAACGGCTTCCTCAAAGGTCACAACTTTGGCTGGTAATCCAACCGTGGTTGGATTGAAAGTAGATGGTAACTTCAAAAAGTCACCAATGCATGAGGGTGCTAATGTCACCCATATATGAAAAAAAGAAAGAAAAGGGGAGAAGGAACAGAATCCCTAGGTAAGGGGACCCACAGAAAACAGGGAAAACATTTTGTGTCCTCTGTTGCCCTCACACACCTCGAAAGGTGTCATGCTTCATCATCGGGCAGTTGCTCCTCGTAGGGCCGGCGGTGCAATCCCCTACGGGTCCCCCGAAGGGTCTCTTTATCGGAGATCTTTTGTAGGACTGCCGGATGGTGCATGCGGGTGTGCGGGGGGGGTTGTGTGGGGTGGGTCAATAGGGTAATAAAATGCGTGCTAGTGTAAAGTGAAATTCGTAATGGGTAACCATGCAGCAATTGTTCTAATCATGTACCCTGAGCAGACTTAACTGCTAAATAAAATCTAGCCCCAGTGGCATACTATGCCTGGGTATAGAGAGACATAGGTCAACATGTTTCGCGCCTGCGTCGCCTTAAGGGTCGTTGGCGCTACGTCAGGACCAGAATTAAAAGTTGTAAAGTGCCCGTGATAAATGGATTAAAAATACCCTCATAATCGATCAGGGCGGGCAGTAACCTGTATGCCCAACATCTGGCTACAGCTGCATGTTTGTAACCGCTCCTGGTCAGTACCTAGGAAAGAACAAAATGGAATATACATTTAAATTAAATTTGAATTCAAATCAAATCCAAATTTGAGCACCAGGAACACCTTGATGCCACATCATGTGCCACCACTGTGTGCACATGCAAAAACATGAAATTATCAAAGATAACAGGCGCATGAGACACTAATTCACACCAGGAATATTGGGGTGTGGGGATGTTGTGGGACCCGCTTGTATCCCTATATTCTATAACAAAGTATCTCAACCACTCTATGTCATAGTGCTCTACAAATCTTATCAAGGAGTCAGTGCCCTAGAGATGTATTGCCTTGAAACAAGCTCACCTCGTTATATTGAGGAGAACGATCCGTTGGCGCCAGGCAATGGACTCACCCACAAAACCGGGCTGTGGAAGTAACCAACCAACGGGAGTTAACAAACAGACACGGGATGCCCAACATAGAGCGCTCAAAAAGTCACGGTACCAGAGTCCCTACGAAAGGGATTTACTCACATCTTAGTTTGGGTGCTACCTCCTCCTCACCTACCCCATGATTGCGTCGGCCAGGGAATTGCAGCGCCGGCCCTACGAGGAGCAACTGCCCGATGATGACGCATGACACCTTTCGAGGTGTGTGAGGGCAACAGAGGACACAAAATGTTTTCCCTGTTTTCTGTGGGTCCCCTTACCTAGGGATTCTGTTCCTTCTCCCCTTTTCTTCCTTTTTTTCATATATGGGTGACATTAGCACCCTCATGCATTGGTGACTTTTTGCACCCTGCATTAGGAACTGTGTCCCTTTTTGGTAATCAGTTTAAAATAGGAGCATGGACACTGGACTTTATAATAGCTCCTTGGTCCCCCACCTCTCTCTTTTGTATAGTAATTTAAGCACGGCTTTCCGGCCGAGGGACCATTCTATCCCCTTTGTCTAGTTTTTCCTTTCTACAGGCGCATGGGACACCCCCCAATTTTCAGCCAGCATGGTTTGCCAATGTAAACCGTATGTGTGTTTATTTGGCAACCTTTTTGGGTATTTGATTTCCAAATTATATGGGTGAGGCAGGAGGTATGAAGACAATTGCACCGTGAGTGACATTTTCACTCTAGCCCTTTGTACCCAATTACTTTGACACGATGTAGTGTATAGTATTAATTTTCTTATTCCTTTTTGCAGGCATTAACAATTGGGACCCCCACCACACTCACGGAGTAGACGCACAGTAAAGCGGGACTTGCACCCATTTGAGCAGCTCTTACTATTGCACCTTTGGTTTTTAACACGAGTAACATTTTAAGTTAATTTTTATCTGGAACCATTGGTTTGTGATTACCGGGTTGAGCTTCCACATTATTTATGAGTGTACGGCTTGCTTAGGTATTTTTGCAAGAGTACACTACCAAAAAGAGCATATAAACTGCACATGCGTGGGGGATTAGTTAACTCGAGTTTTTGCACATGCTCGGTACGTTGGAGCTTCCAAGCTTGCGCATTGACGTTAGTTACCGAATAGGATGTCCCGGATAGGATAGACGCCCAGCACACCTGACCCTTGTGATCTGGTTATAAGGCTACTGGGGAGCGCCACGACTTTCCCTGGCCGACGCAATGATGGGGTAGGTGAGGAGGAGGTAGCACCCAAACTAAGATGTGAGTAAATCCCTTTCGTAGGGACTCTGGTACCGTGACTTTTTGAGCGCTCGATGTTGGGCATCCCGTGTCTGTTTGTTAACTCCCGTTGGTTGGTTATTTCCACAGCCCGGTTTTGTGGGTGAGTCCATTGCCTGGCGCCAACGGATCGTTCTCCTCAATATAACGAGGTGAGCTTGTTTCAAGGCAATACATCTCTAGGGCACTGACTCCTTGATAAGATTTGTAGAGCACTATGACATAGAGTGGTTGAGATACTTTGTTATAGAATATAGGGATATAAGCGGGTCCCACAACATCCCCACACCCCAATATTCCTGGTGTGAATTAGTGTCTCATGCGCCTGCTATCTTTGATAATTTCATGTTTTTGCATGTGCACACAGTGGTGGCACATGATGTGGCATCAAAGTGTTCCTGGTGCTCAAATTTGGATTTGATTTGAATTCAAATTTAATTTAAATGTATATTCCATTTTGTTCTTTCCTAGGTACTGACCAGGAGCGGTTACAAACATGCAGCTGTAGCCAGATGTTGGGCATACAGGTTACTGCCCGCCCTGATCGATTATGAGGGTATTTTTAATCCATTTATCACGTGCACTTTACAACTTTTAATTCTGGTCCTGACGAAGCGCCAACGACCCTTAAGGCGACGCAGGCGCGAAACATGTTGACCTATGTCTCTCTATACCCAGGCATAGTATGCCACTGGGGCTAGATTTTATTTAGCAGTTAAGTCTGCTCAGGGTACATGATTAGAAGAATTGCATGCATGGTTACCCATTACGAATTTCACTTTACACTAGCACGCATTTTATTACCCTATTGACCCACCACACACAACCCCCCCCCCCCCCGCACACCCCCCCGCACACCCACATGCACCATCCGGCAGTCCTACAAAAGATCTCCGATAAAGAGACCCTTCGGGGGACCCGTAGGGGATTGCAGCGCCGGCCCTACGAGGAGCAACTGCCCGATGATGAAGCATGACACCTTTCGAGGTGTGTGAGGGCAACAGAGGACACAAAATGTTTTCCCTGTTTTCTGTGGGTCCCCTTACCTAGAGATTCTGTTCCTTCTCCCCTTTTCTTTCTTTTTTTCATATATGGGTGACATTAGCACCCTCATGCATTGGTGACTTTTTGCACCCTGCATTAGGAACAGTGTCCCTTTTTGGTAATCAGTTTAAAATAGGAGCATGGACACTGGACCTTATAATAGCTCCTTGGTCCCCCACCTCTCTCTTTTGTATAGTAATATTGTGGTATATTCTCATAAGATGCTTTCTAAGATCTCAAGCCTCCCTGTTAAGGGGTATTTTTATCATATTAGCCTTATGGTAAAAATTCATAAACATTTGCAATTAACCTTTATATTCTTACATGATTAGGCACCTGCACCTTCTACAAGCACAACAGCAACATGACATTTATTATAATCAGCCTTCCCTGCCTACTCAGACAATGTTGGCTACATACCCGCACTAAAGGTGTCCTACGTCCTACGTTGATGCTAATAATTAGATACCTGTTTTGTGACTTTGTGTGTGAGCCATTGAATTAGTGTCCTTAGTACTCATCAATTTGTAACCTCCACTTCGACCTGAAGAAACTACTGCCATACAACCCTTTAGGAGAAGGCGAATTGCACAGGATCTTATAATTGTACACACCAACTACGTTAACGAGCCTGCCATTTCCAATTAATCTTTTTCAATATTTCATAATCCATGGGGGCACGTATTGTTAATGGCCATGAATTATGTTTTAGAATCTGATTTAAATGTAGGCAGGTGGCCAGCTATTCTGCTGTGGGGATGGAGTAAATTACACTGTCCCCATGGTGGCCGTCCACCTAATTTATAAATGGCCGCCACATAGGCATTGCCTGGATCCTCTGTGATGAAGGTTCCTGCCAAATGCTTATTACTGGGGGCTACGAGGCTCGGGCAGCAGGATGGAGCCCTCTAGCACAGAGTAATCTCCAGCAAGAGAATATCAAAATCGAATTTTCTTTTCTAAAAGAAAAAATATGATGCTCCTCTTGCCATGGGAGTCATCTCCCATGGCAGGGGGGAGCATTATAATGATTTTACTGTTCCTTACCGCCATATTTTACCTGGCGGTAAGAAAGCATAAATAAATCCAGTGGCAGCTCCTCCGCTATGGCTGAAGAGCGTTGCCCCACTGCTTTTAAGCAGTGACACATAAAATTATAACTGAGTTATTATCATTTTATGTTTCCATGCTGCTTTGCGGGTGGGCAGGCAGGGCTGCTCTGCACTCAGAGTAGGGCAGTGGAGGAGTGATTTGCCTACTCCTAAGTGCACATGACTGTATGGCTGGCCCTCTGGCACCAGCCAAACAGTCATGCACACTTTCCCTGTTCTCCACGTAGGCTGCATTACAGCCTGCGGGGAGAACATGCGCAGGCCCAGACACAGATTGGTCTGAGCATCGATCCACGATGCTCAGACCAATCACAACACTGCATTGCAGCATTGTGATTGGTCAGGGGAGCCTGGCTGTGCTTCCTGTTCCTGGAGTCCGACGGAGGAGAGCCGGAGCAGAGATGCGAGACCCAGCGGCAACGTAAGTGTTAATTTTTTTTAAACATTTTTTACATAGCGCCCATCCTAGCCCCCACTGCGCCTGCCCCCGTCACCCGCGGCCATGCCAGCCGCCTCTGAAAAAAATCACTCTATGTCCGCCCATCCAAATTGGGCGGGTGGATATGTAGATGTTTTTACGATAGCCATTATTCCCTAGGGTCGTCCGAGAAGTTTAGCCACTGCAGAGACAGAGTAGTCTCTGCCATGGCCAGACTGAAGGTTCATTTAAATCACACAGACGGACCTTCATATTGGCGGTATGTATACACCGTCGCTGTTGCGTTGGAGTATACATACGGCCAATATATAAATTGGGCCATAGAGTCAGATCAACTCTTAACGTCATACAAAGTGGACAAAAGAGAAGGGAACCAGTAACTGTTCCGAAATTATGAGATTCTCTGTTAGTTAGGTAAGCAAAAGGTTTTGGAAATGTCATAAACAGAACTCGATGATAATGAATGAAACATTATTTATTTTACTAAAAGCTGTTAGCTCGAGAACGGCACCCTGATGTTGCATTCTCAGCTCTCCTTCTTAACATCAAAGTTTGTAATTCTTTAAAGGAACTTTTAAACTTGTGTAGGCCTGAAAACAACTTTTGCTTCAGACTGACTCCCTAGCAACTGCTTTGTTGCTATTTCATTTTTGTAAATCAAAAATGGACTAGCCAAATTACCAAAAGAAAATAAATAAATTGTTTTAATTTATCAGGGACTCAAGTATGTTTCGTCAACGGTTGGTGGCACCTGGTAGGTGTGCTCATAAAGCCCTCACCCACCAACCTAGTTGGTGGCATGCTTCATCATCGGGCCCACCCAGTGACACCTAGCGTGTCCCGGGTGTGCTTCGACGCCTGAAGACAGCGGAGCAGGTATGTCGCTGTGTGTGCGGTGAAGACTGTTATGGAATGTGAGTTTAAAACGGCTTGGCGGGGATCCCAGTGCCCAAGGGCAAACACACTTTATTGGCTGGGTCACCGTCAGCGGTTAAAAATAAGGCTATTGGAGGTTAGAGGCGAGTTACGACCTCCCACATCCTGGGGTGTGTCAACATGTTTCAGCCAGTGCCTTATGATTATGCAGGCTTTCTTCAGGACGGGTAAAAAGGGTGTGTGCAATTAAAACTAGTGGGTGTATATCCAGACTATGTGTATACACGCCCTAAAGTGTTTTTCTATGTGTGAGTGGGGGATTCCCATCTCAAGAAAACACCTTTACATGTAACATATAGGACAAGGACAAAACATACATGGAAAAAGGTTAGAGTCACTTGGCTGTATGGTTTATATACAGTTGGTTGCCGGCTCTATAGCGGTGTAGGTGCTGGCTATGAGCGGCTATGGTGTAATGGTATTGGTGGTACCATTAGGGTGGGGTTCGCACTAGATTACGGTAGTGGGGTGGCTAAAACACGAATTGTACATTTATAGTGCACAGTGGTACAAGAGGAAAACATAAGAGTTCATTCTTACGCTAGTTTGTCAAAAGTGCTACTTCATGGTTAGAGAAGTGGCATGGGTTGACCCTGTGGAGTAAAAACATGGGTTTTGCCACAAGTTTTAGAGAGAGAGAGAGAGACCTGTGGGGGAGAAAACGCTTACCAGAGTTGAAGAACCATCAAAGTACTCACAGGGTTCTTGGTCAGAGCCTGCCGTAGACCTGTACTGCCTCCTTCGCTGCACCGGTAGGGAATGGCTCTGGGAGTGAGCTTTTTATACTGTTAGTTGATTGTTAAATTGTTTGCACCTGTATTCTTGGAGGAAAGGGTGAAAAGACTCGAAAAACCGGGTCAGTGCGCTCGCGAGCGCTAGTCACGATCGTGGTGTGGATCTGCGCATGCGCGTTGTAGTGCGCTATTACCGCGCATGCGCATGCGTGTTGTAGTGCGCTATTACCGCGCATGCGCGTTGGGGTGCTAGTTCTGTGCATGCGCAATGGTAAACGAGTCGGCACTACTCGTTAGCGCATGCGCGGCCAAAGCGGCGCGATTGAGGCCATCTGGTGTTGATGGTGTGGGATGAACTGAGGCAATGGGTAGTGGTTGTTAGAGTAGATGCATGCCTCATTATTACTGGACGATGGAATGGTGGTACAGTATTGTTGCTATTTCAAACATTTAACTTTATATCACGGTGGTAATATGTGGTAGAAGCAAAGCCGTCATTTTTGGAGGGACAGTTCTGATTTCCATTGAAAAATAAATATCAAAAGAGTTTTTTTGTGATGGCAACATTTGTTGATTCCTATCTTTGAGTATCTAATATGACAAAGGACTGTTAGCATGTGTGCATTTTCTCAAAAGCTGTCCCTTCAATAATTTGAGCATATTAGGATGTTACTCAGGCATAGGTATCAAGACTACTCCAGGTAACACTTTAGTAGCTAATTTCATGGTGTATTTCTTGCACATTAGAGACCAAATATTGCCTCCTCAATAAACAATAAACTTCCTTTTCTCACCATAGGCTAGTCTGGATCAAGGATCAGAAAAAGAGGAGAGGAGGGAATGGACTTCATCCAAAAAAGGTCGGGCAATGTAAATCAATGAAAACGGTATCCACAGCCAACCAGAGACACAGGTAACAGATGCATGGTTCCTGGAAAAAAGTGATGCTGGCATTGGTAATTCAGATACCAGTCTGTAATCTCTGTTTGTCAGCACCATGCATACCGTTCGAACTTCTAGTGTGTTTAGCTTTAAAAACAGCAGAGACTAAATGAATCCGATAGAGTACAGAGCCGTCGAGCACGGTGAAGGGTGAAGGGTGGGGAGTGGGGAAAGAGTTGGGCCTCCGTATGTTATTGGCAACCTCATAAGCTTCTAAAGTACCACTGTTGTTACTCTATGAATGTATAATAATGAAGAGAAAGCAAAACATTCTCTGTTGTGATTGTAGAAATGCTGGCCCCAGAGTCTTGAACTCGGGCTCAGGTATTTACGACAACAGAATGAAGACTTCTACACTGAAAATATTTCAGCTTAAAAAACATTCATACAAAAAGTGCCTTTTGTATGTACGTATGCATGTATGTATGTATATGGTATTTATTGTAGCGCAAACCTAGCAAAAAGGCAGCAGAGCACTGTGCGTGGTCCAAATGCATCAAGGTTGGTAATAAGAGAGAGGGCGCTGAGCTGTGGAAGCTTAACGCATTGTAATGTAGTGTTCGTTAAAGAGGTGAGCATTTTAAAAGTCCATAAATTGGAGTAGTGTTGGGGCGGTTCCGATGGGCACAGGGAGGTTGTTCCAGATCCTGAGTGCATAGATGGAAAATGTCTGTTGTCATTTTTTTCTTTTTTACACATTTTAGGGGCCAATTACGATGTTGTTTGGAAACTCTTCTGACTGAATCGGTTTGTGGAATAATTCTTGACCGAATTGGTTTCTGCGAGTCCGACCGGCCAATTACGATGTTTCCCAACATCGTTCAGTCAGACTTGCATTGACTTCAATGGGAGCCTGTGTTCCGAACAAGAACACAGGCTTCCATTGAAAAAAGGGGTGGATGGGGAAAACCTTGCACCCTGTGGCGGGCACCCATGGTGCCTGCCACATTGTGCATGGTTGGAAAGAGGGGTCCCTTGTGTACACCCACAGGCCCCAATCAGAGGCTTCAGGGTGAAGGGGCCAGTAACGGCCCCTAAAGTCAGATTCCGACTGCTGTTCCATGTTGGGCAGCCCGTATCGGAAAGGCTGTCCGAATCAGTCATCGTGATCGTTCGCTCGGAAACCGTGTCCACAGAGCTGTACGATTCGGCTCCGAAAGACTCGGGCGGTTTGAATGCCTTTCGGAACCGAATCGACAGCCCAAACGGTTTCCTGGCATCGTAATCGGTTTGTTGGAAAGGTGTACGATTCGGTCGGAAACATAGGTTCCAAATTGGATTCTGAGATTTCGTATCACAGAACAACATCGTAATCGGCCCCTAAGTCTGCAGTCTGATGGTGTCCAGGCTACGGATGCGCAAAGAATCACGAGAGGTAGTGAGCTTGTCTGCATGAAAAGTAGGGGTGCTGGTTGTGATAGGTTCGTAAATTTTGCTGAGCTAAAAATTGCTTTAGTTCAACAGTAAGACAAAAAATAGCATGCTGCTGAAGTTTGGAAGAACAGGATAATGGGGAATTTCAATGGAACTGGAAATTTTAGACAGCCACCAGCTGGACAGCATTTAAAAAGCATGGAGGAAAGAGGTTTTTAGTGCCTCTTCTACCCATTTTAAACAAGCATTGACAATGCCAAAAGGTCTGGCTTCTAACTGAGTATGGTTCTTCGTTGATTGGCGAGTTTGTGTACATGGTATTGTGAAGAAGCAAGTGGGTGAATGCAAGAATGAGTCGATGGGTGGTTGAATAGATACATAAATACAAGTATGACTGACCGAGTGCATGTACAGATGAATAAGTGACAGCTTGGAAGGAATTATCAATGATTCCACCCAATGACCCAATCTTGTTTTCACCCACGGAACCATCCACATTAGTGCACACACACAAGCTTACCATTCAATGAGGAGTCACTTTTGGTTATTGGTCAGATCTTTTAGCTTACAGTGTTAATGCCACAGAAAGCAGGAGGTCTAAGAAAGGAAACTAATTCACCAATGTGATCTTAAGAAGCTCCGGTTTGTTTTAATCAAGCATACATATTGAAGTTATAATAGTCATACCAGGTTATTGAAAACAACATATATTATCACGAGGTAAGGTGTTTTTTTCAGACACAGTATACTAGAAGTATTTAACGACGCACACTTTTACCAGTTCAACCAAGCAGGCCGGTTCACTCTCTTCCTTAGTAAGAAATGGTTCTTACCTGAAATCCTAGTACGATCTTAGGGGAATCTCCAATAAAATCATAAGCACTGAATAGTGCCGTCCATGTGAGGGTCCCCGCAGCAGTTCTTTCAAAGTCACATCCACTTCGCCTTACTACAGAAAGGCCAGGAGACTTATGTGACATCCTTGTTAATTTTTGCACCCATAAAACAGTATTTTTTGCCAATCTTAATAAATTACTTATAAATGTAGAAGGAAAAATGGGGTATATCCTTAAAAGTCACTTAGGTAAAATGAAAAGTTACTTTAAAAACGTCCTTCACAAACGCTTTCTACTTCTGTTGTAAAGTGAGAGATAGGGTAATACAAAGCAATGTGGCAGTATAGCCTGGTGCATTTTAAAAAATTAAAATAGGCCACTGTGCCTTTAAGTGTCCCATCATGCACTGAAGGTGGCACTTCGCTCGGTTCTTTTTGATGAGCGAATGAGAAGTATAGAATAATTCATACTTTTTTCTATTTCTTCGGGGAGGAGGCATAGTTGCTTATGATTTCAATGGAGATTCTCCTGAGAAAGAACCAGGATTACAGGTAAGAAACAATCCCTTATCTTTCAGGGGATCTTCATTGATAATCATAAGCAATGAATTGATTAGCAAGCTCATCCCCAATTATTCCGCAAGGGAGGAGATAAAAAGTAAATACTACAATTAGGCAAATAAGTTCCTCAGAGAGGCTTCTCATACTTGAGCATCAGCCTTAGCATCCAAATCAAGTCTACAATGTCTTGTAAACGTCTGGTAAATGTGTGAACTTGTGACCCGATCTCCAAGTTGCAGCTTTGCAAATCTTGGCAAGTGGGATGTTTCTAAGTAATGCAGCAGTAGCTGTCTTGCCCCTGGTGGAATGCATTCTAGATTTACCAGGCAAGGGTTTGTTAGACTTCTGATAACACAGGATTATGCAGGAGACAATCCATCTATACAACGCAAAAGGTATTCGTACATGCCGTTCCGCTATATTAAATGTGATGGACTCAGAAGATCCTCAATTCATTAGTAGAATTATTAAATTTGTTATCAACTTTGAAAATGTATCTAAAAATCCAATTTGAACCTGAACTCCTGAACTCTGATATCGCAAACTGCTTTGGCTGATTAATAATCTGTAACCCAAACTACTGTGCACAAGTTATTAATTCAACTAGGAAATTCACTGTAGCTGTGTTTTTATCTTTTCTACTTAGGAGAGTTTTTTTATTTTTATTTTTTTATTTTTATTTTTACAATATGTATTTTATGTATAAAGTGCGTAAAGGAATGTGGTTTTAGTATTTGGTATATTGTAATGGTTTTAACTAACTATACAATAAAAAAAAATTACACCGTATACAAGGATTGTTTAGAAGTGGCAAATTTAGTCCGTAAAGTACCATAGTATAAAAAACTTTCTTAAAGACATTGATCTATCAAGATAGAACTTAAAAACCTTCTTAACATCAAGGGTATTGAGAGATCTCTCACCAGGAGAAGAATCATTCAGAAAAAATTTAAGTAACATGGAAATCTAAGACTACTCTGGGAAGGAATTGAGGATGGGGCCTCATCATTACCCTGTTTCTTTGAAATATTGTGTATGGTTCATGTGTAGGTAGGGCCTCCATCTCACTAATTCTATGAGCAAAAGTGATGGCTACCAAGAAGTAAGCTTTCTACAATAAGTGTTGGAGAGAAGCCTTATGAAAGGTTGGACCCATGAGGCCTCCTATGGAGGAGAGGGTCTCCTGAGAGTAGAATATACCTTTTTAATTCCTATAAAAGGACATTGTTAATGGCATTTTCAGTAACTGTGATTGCTGTGTGAAGAGCTCTAACAGAGGAGAATTGCAGTTTCGCTTTAGCCAATTGTAGGATGTGTGGAAGACCAGCCTCTTCCTGACTAGTAAGAGGATTGAAATAATTCTGAGAACACCAGATGCAGATTATCTTTCACATGAAAGAATAAGAATCTTTAGTGGATGGTCTTTTGACTTCTCTCAGCACATCCATGTATTGCTGAGGGAGGTTTAATGACCATGTTGTATGAGTTCTGGAGTCATTCAGCCAAGTTCAACAAGTGAAAGTTGGGGTGTTGAATCTGGCCTCCGTACTTCTGAAGAAGATCCGGTCTGCACAACAGCTTCCTGTGTGAACACTGAAGGAGATACCCCACTGTTGGGGTCACTCTGGAGCAATGAGAATAATTCTGGCCTTCATGTGTGACAGCTTGATGCTCACTGTTGGCAGAAGTGAGATCCGAGGGAAGGCATAAAATATTTGCCTGATCAGTCAATCCATAGGGCATTTCCCAGTGTGACTGGTTGGTAGAACCTCAAGACGAAGCTTGGCCATTTCTTGATTTCTCCAGCTGCAAAAAGATCTATGTGAGGAAATCCCCAATCGGAAAATATGTTATTACCCATTTGTGATTTTCTTGTATGACTCTACTGAGAGGGTCTGCTTCAGCATTCTGGGTTCCTGGTAGATAGACCGCTGTAATGTTGAGATCCCTGGGTACGAGCTACATGGTTGCTGTAATATCCGTCTGAACAATAGGCAGCAGAAACTATAACTGAGTCTGGAACAGGATCTGCACATAGAAAAGAAGGATTCTGTTCAGAGGCTTGTACTTCTTTGGAAAGTTGTGTGAGAAAGTCATCCATTTTGGCCCTGTTCACCCCCATTGTTTTACTGATACTGGTGGTAACTGTGTCTGGCTGTGCCCTGGTCTCTGCTAACCAGGTCCAGGGCCAGTGCTCTGATGAACAAGGTACATGGTCATTTGGTATAATTACAATTGGCAATGACCCTGTAAGTTCAAAGTGAATAATAGGGCATTCAAACTGCTTATAAATCGCTAGTATATAATAGGGCAGGAGGGTTTAGAGGCCCAGTACATTTCCTACACTGTAGTGGGCACCACTATGTGCCTTCTGTCATTTTTAAAGCCAGCTCTGCTTTGCAGACTGTCTTTAAAATGTAAATGACATCCACATTAGACTTTGGAATTAAAAGTACTTCCAAAGTGGTAATCTAACTTATTTTTACATATGTCACCCCTAAGGTCTCACCTAGGAGCCCAAAGGGAGGGGTGCCATGTAACTATAAGCAGGGACACTATAAAAGATGTTTTGTATGCCCTGGTGAGGGGAAAACAGCCAATTTTGTTTCCCCCCATTGTAGATCATTAGCTCAATAGGCTAATATTGGAATATTTTATATAAGTATAAATATTGCTAGGAAGGGGCTAAAAGGCTTAAAAGATGGGCAATGATAAATCCAACACTGTTGACCTTATCATAACTAGTACAGAAAAGAAGTTATAGAACTTTCTTTTTTGTGAGCCAAAATCCAGCCTTCAAGCAGCCTTTCCTGATTGGTCAGCCTAACTATGCTTAGCCCGGCTGCTTTGATGAGGTGATAAGTGGCTGCATGGAGGGGCCCGCACGATGTCAAGAGAACATCCTCCAGCAAACATTTTAAGTCAGAGGCACAATTTTGACTTTGCCCCGGTCAAGCAGGACCGTTTTTAGGCACTATAAAGTGGTTAATGTTTAAACATTCATATCTCTGGTTCCCTATCCTGGATTTTTGTAATGTTGGTGTCATTTTAAATATAAACATAATTCTTATTTCTATAAATTGGTGTGGGGTTTTTATTTTGTGTTGTGTCTTACTTATTTAATGTATTGATGTATTCAAATGCTTCACATACCTGCAGCTAGCAAGGGTTGAGCCAGAGGCTAATGTATTGAAACCTTGGATGGACCTTAGATTGTGGGGTGGCCTTATTGCTAGTGGTAGGTGCATATGTACCCCTACCAATAACCCATCCTCCAACATAATTGGTGTTCAGCGGTGTGGATACAGGCTTGTGTTTAATTATATAATACAGTAAAGTAAGTTAAGATCTTTAGAATTTCACTAAATTGACTTAAAACAAAACTGATGAGTTTTGAATTGTTTAAATTTGGACTAAAACTAATTTTTATTCCATCTTTTTGATTTCTCATAATGTGTTTTATTGATGATTTGTAAAGTTTTTGAGACCCAAAACTTGGGATTCCATGGAGCTGGAGCTGGCTAAACTGAACAAACTCACAGTGCCTCGGCTTAGAATTCAGTGTACGTCCAAGGAGCTACCTAATAGCAGCATGATCAGGAAGGCAGAGTTGATTAGGTCCCTTAATGCCTGGGCACAGACAGTTCCAGAGAAGGAAGGGGAGGGTGACCCCTCTAACCACCTCCAGGAGGGGGATGATGATAACCTTTCCATTTCTTCTAGCACTGGGTTCATACATCCAGCTAATGGAAGGACGGGTTCCCCTGAACAAGGCCCCCTGATGTCCTTTAGAGAGAGAGAGCCTGAGGCTCAGTTGGCTTCTAATGCCCTGAAAGAGAAGAGGTTAGAACTAGTTAGAGAGAAGTGGAAGGAGGTGAAAATTAAAAGAAATGGTGTTAGCGATAATTAAGAAAATGCTGAGATGCCCAAGGGCAGTGGGTTTAATTCCAGGCTTCCGAAGGGGATAGTTCCCATGCACCCCGAGGGTGATGATATGGACAAATGGCTGACTGCATTTGAGAGGGCCCTTGAGATGAGAAAGTCCCACTCTAAGTGTTGGGGTTCACTCCTGTGCGACTGATCCCAGTAGCTGGGAGGGATAGGCTCCTGACCCTACAGGGGGTGAGGCAAAATCTTTCTCCCATATGAGGCAATGTTTATTCAAGAAATTTGGTCTGACCCCAGAGCAATACCGGACGAGGCTCAGAGACACCCAGAAATTTAACACACAGTCCTGGGTGAAATTTGTTGACATCTCAGTGAAGGCACCAGAGAGCTGGATTAATAGTAACCAAGTGAGCACTTTTGAGGGGGTGTACAATTTATTGTTGAAAGAGCACATTCTAACTCATTGTTCACAAGAGAAGTTACACACATACCTACTGGACGCTAAGCTGACTAGCCCTAAAGAGATGGGGGAGATAGCCGATGAGTGGTTGAGAGCCTGGGTTTCCCATCAGCACCATGGGGATGATCAGAAGAAGGGAAGATAGGTTCCCCCAGGGGAAAGCAGGGAAAAGAAGGTCAACAATAGAAAGAGTCCTAACAATATCCACAAAAACTTGTTCATGGGGGAGGGACCCCTAGCCAAACCACTTTCAAGAAGAGGGAGTATCAGGGGAAGTCTTGGGCAGGAATGTTTTGCGACCTGATGAAGGCAGGTCAGTGTTTTGCCAGTTCGCAGCCAGGACAGAAGAGCAAGAATGTTTTCTGCACAAAGAAGCCCGCCACTGGTGGGCAGTCCCAGGGAATTGCCAGCATACGTGTGGGGATGGCGATTCTCCCAGAGATGGGGAAGGGGTTGACATTGAAATCGGCCTGCTGGAGGGGACCACACGACTTCAAGGGATAATCCTCCAGAAAGGTTTCTAAGTCTGAAGGTAACATTTTAACCGGGGCCTCCCGCTTATTCTATTCAACCAGGGCTCCATGGCAGTTGGCCTTGACTTCGATTTTGTCCCGGTCAAGTAGGACCAGGGACTGTATAACTGGAGAGTCCCGGGGGCACAACGGGCATTTGCACCCGCTTTCCACGCCCAAGGGGCACTTTGGTATTACAGAAGGGGCCGCAGTTGCATGTTCGTCCCTTTCTGTAATAGCGATAGAGCTGGTGCGCATAAAGTGCCAGCTCTTTCATTATAGGGCGTTTCCTCATTTGCAATGGGGGCATGGTCCCATGCAAATGAAGGCATCCCTTTGCCTCTGCGTCTGCGCCGTATTACGGATGCGGCACAGAGGCAAAGAAGCTGTCAAGAGGTGCACTGATTACAGCCTCTGGAGGGGGTGAAGGTGGCCCTTTGGACCCTTCAGACATCCCCTTGTAGGTGGGTGCAGTCACAGCTGCACCCGCCCGCAAGGGAATCTCTAATTCCCCCTTCAAAGTGCAGGCGGGTTGCCGCCTGCACTGTAAGACACAGGGCAGCTTCAAAACAGCAGCTCAATTTTTCATGCGAATGTGCTGCTCCCAGGACAGTGCACGTTTGCGGCTACCCTGGGGCTAGCACATTCACTATAATCCGGTGCTTTTTCCTGGTTAACGCCAGGTGCACCTTTTAAAGTGCACCTCACACTAACCAGGAAAAGGAGCTGCATACATAGTATGGTACTGATGTCTCAAGTTGGTGCTATATGTTTTTAAGTACTATAAAGTGGTTAATCTCCACAAATTCATATCTCCGGTTTCCTATATTGGATTTATGTTGTTTTGGTGTCATATTAAAGATAAAAATATTTCTTATTTTTATAAATTTGTGTGAGATTTGTATTGAGTATGGTGTCGTACTTATGTAATGTAGTGATGTATTTAAATGCTTTACATACCAGTCTCCTGAGTTAAGCCTGCCTGCTCGCAAGCAGCTCGCAAGCAGCTAGCAAGGGTCGAACCAGGGGCTAATGTATTGATACCTTGTCTGGACCTTATATTGTGGGGTGGCCTTATTGCTAGGGGTAGGTGCATACTTACCCCTCCCAATAATCCATTCTCCAACAGATAGGATGGGGCAGCCTTACCAGAAGATGGTATCAGAAATAAATGTATTTATTTTATTTTAGAAGTTTTCTATAGCGCTGGCCAGACCCGAGGGTATTGGAGCGCTTTACAGTCGATCTGGAGGAAACAGGTGGGGAACAATACAGCAACAAAGATTCATACAAGTTCAAAGATTAACAGAGTTGTCTGGCGCCTGAGGGGCGGCTTTGAGGTAGTGACTTTGAGGTAGTCAGAGTTACAGGGTGAGCTGTTGAGGTAGAGTTCGGGAATGCATGGTTGAGGTAGAGGATTTTTAGACGGCTCCTGAATTCTGGAAAGGAAGGGGTAGTTCTGATGTCCACTGGGATGCAGTTCCAAATTTTTGGGGCGTTGCCAGCAAAAGAGCGGCTTGCGGTTTTTTGTTTCCGGGTTTTCAGGGGGATGAGTAGTAGGGAGTTTGAACTTCTGAGATTTCTGGATTGCCCGCTTTCTTGAGTTTAGAGGCTAAGTATTCCGGTTTCCCTGTGTGAAAGGCTTTGTGTGTAAGACAGGCCGTTCTAAAGCTGGCGCGCATTTCCACTGGGAGCCATTTTAAATCTTTGAGTGCGGGGGATATGTGGTCGAATTTCTTTACACCTGAGACCATTCTAGCTGCTGCATTGAGGGTGGTTTTCAGTGGCGCTAGGTGGGATAGGGCTGTGCCGGATAGTGTAGCGAATCCATAGTCCAGTCTGGACAGCACCAGTGCTTGGGTGGTATGTTGGAGATCCTTCTGCGGGATGTGTGGTTTGATTTTGTTGAGGAGCTTCAGATTGAGGAAGGAGCTCTTCACGGAGTTCTTGATGTGGCTCGTCATTGCTAGTTTGTGATCAAGGGTGATTCCAAGTGATTTTACCGAGTTAGTCAGGGTGAGATTTCCTTTGAGAGCGTCAATAGCTTTCACCCATTCAGTGATTTGAGGGTTATCGTCCTTGTTGGAGATAGGAGGATCTCGGTTTTTCCTTGATTGAGTTTGAGGTGGTTTGCCCCTAGCCAGTCTTGGATTTCTTTGAGAGTGTTGTTGAGCCTTAGAATGTCGTTAAAGGAGGTGGTTTCTATGTAGATCTGTGTGTCGTCTGCGTAGAGATGAAAAGGGATGTTGGCTTTCTTCAGTATGATGGTGAGGGGTACCATATATATATGTTGAACAGTTGAGAGGAAAGAACGGATCCTTGGGGGACCCCTCTGGTCACGGGGAGAGGGTCGGATGTGAAGGATTTTATTTTGACTCTTTGGAAGCGGTTCTGAAAGAAGGAGTCGAACCATTGCAGGACTATATCGTCCGCACCTACTCGTTCTTTGAGGGCCTTGATGAGGAGCTTGTGGTCAACCGTGTCAAAAGCCGCTGACAGGTCTAGGAGGATGAGTAGGCTGCAATGATCCGAATCAAAGGAGTTGCGGATGTCATCTACTATGCTCAGGATTGCGGTTTCGGTGCTATAGCCTTTTCTGAAACCTGATTGGTTGTGGTCAAGAAGATTGATGTTGTCGAGCTGATTGTTGAGTTGGCGTAATACAAATTTTTCTAGGATTTTAGCTAGGAAGGGCAGGTTTGAGACTGGTCTGAAGTTGTTTAGGTCGTTGGGGTCTAGGCCTGTTTTCTTCAGGAGGGGGGTAACCTGGCCGACTTTGAGGCAGTCCGGGATGATGCCAGTTTTTAAGGAGCTGTTGATGATTTCACACCAGAGTGGAGCAAGGGTGAGTTTGAGGTCTTTGGCCATTTGTGAGGGGATGGGCTCAAGTTTGTGGGATGAGGGTTTGGATGATGAGATTAGATTGAGGATCTCGGTTTCATGGACGAGGTCGAAGGAGGACCAGGCGATAGAGGTGGGGTCTCCAGAGGTGGGTTCTGTTGTTGTTAGGTCGATGTTGGCAATCGGGGGAGGGCTGATGTCTAGAGATAGTTCGATCTTGGCTATTTTTTCATTGAAGAAGGTGACAAAGTTATCACATAGGGTTTTGGAGGGTTGGGCATGGACAGTGGACGGTTTGGATGTTTGTTTTTTGATGATGTGGGCGGACGTTAAAAATCTAAAGAACTTTAGGCCTATTTCGCAGTTACCATTCTTGGCCAAAGTTCTGGAGCAGCATGTCCTTACGCATCTTTCTGACCATCTGAAGAAAAATGTCTCACTCGAGCAAAACCAGGCGGGGTTCCGTGCGCATCATAGCACAGAGCTAGTGATGCTATCTATCCTGGATGAGCTAAGGAACAGAGCTGACAAGAAACTCCCTGGGGCCCTGGTGCTACTAGACCTCTCCGTGGCTTTTGACACCGTTTGTCATAGTCAACTGTTGCTGCGGGTGAGGGACCTAGGCATCCAGGGCACAGCACTTGTCTGGCTCTCATCTTTCCTCCAAGGGAGAACTCAGAGAGTTCAATTGGCAGACTTATCTTCAACCACAGTGCCAATCACCTGTGGTGTACCACAGGGCTCTGCCCTCTCCCCTCTTTTATTTAACGTTTATTTACAACCCCTGATTTCGGCTCTCAACCAGATGGATTGTCAAATATACAACTATGCCGACGACACCCAAATCATCATCCAAATGGAAGATTGTCCGGGTGCACACGCAAGAATGCAGAATATCCTAAGATTTACAGCTAATTGGATGTCTCTGAATTCTTTGAAAATCAATCCAGATAAGACCGAGGTGTTGCCAATCACGATCATGGGCAACCCCTGGAATGACCAGTTTTGGCAATTAGAACTAGGAGCGCCTCCGGAACCTGCAGCAGTAGTGAAAAGCCTGGGCATCTCCCTGGATGGGAGTTTGACGATGCAAAAGCAAGTCTCAGGAGTGGTGGTCACGTGTGTTGGTCTCCTTCGACAACTAAGGAAAATTTCCTCACTTCTGTCCTTTGCCACCCTGAGGCGCCCTGTATCCGCCATGATCCTAGCCAGGATGGACTATGGCAACTCACTATATGCAGGGCTTCCACAAAAACATCTGAATCATCTGCAAGTTGTTATGAACGATGCGGCAAGATTGATTTTTAAGAAACCAAGGAGAACGCAGGCGTCTCCTTTATTGCGTGAACTCCACTGGTTGCCCGTCAAACAGAGGGTGTTGTTCAAAGGGCTTTGCATTACACACAAAGCCCTGTATGGGAAGGCGCCAAGTTAAATTTGTATTTATTTTATTTTTTAAGAGTTTTCTATAGCGCGAACAAGACCCTTAGGTATCAGAGCGCTTTACATTAAATGTGGTAGTTATAGACATTAGATAGACATTGTACAGTAAACGTTATCCAGTAAAAATATATACAGGGTGTGATACAGTCTGAACTTATACATTAATAGTCATATAGAAAATATATACCAGATGTGATATATATTTGATTCTGGTTGAAATATCCCAAGTGTCTATTATTTGTGTAGCTTTTTGTTTTCAATCCTTTTTCAAGTGTCCTATAGACCAAGGCCTAGCCTATGGAAGGAACTTAATTATTAAAGTTTGTAGATTTTTTCAATATTAAGAGGTAGGTATATAAAGTAGTAATAGATAGACGTTGTACATTAGACGTTATATAGTAAAAATATATACATGGTATGACACAGTTTGAACTTTTACATTAATAGCTATACAGAAAATATATATAAGATGTGATATATAATTGAGTCTGGCTAAAATATCCCCAGTGTCTATCACTTGTGTAGCTTTTTGATTTCAATCCTTTTGCAAGTGTCCTATTGACCAGGGCCCAGCCTATGAAAGGAATTTATTTATTAGGAAGCTCTTTGTTTCCCTCTTAAAGGATTTAGTGTCTGGAATTTTTCTTATGCTCGGCGGAAGTGAATTCCAGATCCTTGGTGCTGCTCCTGAGAAGGCTCTATCGTATGTTTTCTTCTTCTTGAAGATGGCTGGTCTCAGCACCAGCTTCTTTGCACTCCTGGCCGGTCTGTTTCCTCCGGATATTTTAATTTTCTGAGCCAGGTACTTAGGTGTGTTGTGGTGTATCGCTTTGTGGGTTATGCATGCCATTTTTTTTTTTTTTTTTTTGAAAACCTTTATTGTACAAAGAAAGCTCACAAATACGGGCCTACAACCCACGAGGGCTGGCCACCACATGGTAGACAACGTAGTAAATGAAAAACAAATTTTCAACAGGATAAGTCACCAGGAGCACAGGAGAAACAATAGGAGCATCGAGCAATCAGCAAGAACAGGACAATAAAAGGTTAATTTTCTAATGCGGGGTGGGGAAACAGAAGAATCATGGGCCGTGCAAAAAACAACCAGGGAGGGGCCGCGGCAAGCCGCCATCTTACGGTCACAGAATGACAAAAGAGGCCAAACCAACATAGCTATCAAAGAGTATAAACGTAATCAGAATATAAAGAAACGACAATGGCATCAATCAAACCGCCCCTACCCGTCGCCGCCCCCACCCAAAATGAGGAGACATGATCAAAAAGGCCCACATAATAAAGGACAATACGATACGCATCCCAACAAAATAAAAGACCCCCCTAAAGGAGGAAAAAGGGGAGAGGGAAAAAGGGAACGAAAGAAGGGACTCCCACCAAACCACGCACCCCCAGGAGTAAAAGCAGGATAATAGAGTCCGGCAAGCGACATAGCAAAAATCGATACCGAATTACCCAGCGAGCTACAATCAGATACATACCGGAATACGAAAGTCACAGAAACTCCCCAGGGGGATACAGGAGGAGACGGAGTCCCGGAAAAAGTGAACATACAAGAGCCATAGAACAAAAAAGAGAGGAAATAAGGGAGGAAAAAGACCCCCCAATACGGACAGACCCCCCCCAACCCACCCCTAAAGCCCACCCTGCACCCCTGCAGAAGGCTACGGCCTACCCCCCCGCAGCGTGCCTGTCGCCCTAATTAGAACCCGAAAGATAGCGGAGGAAAGTTAAGTCGGAAACAAAGACAAAAATGGGAAGGGAAGAGAAGGAAACGAGGGACAGGAAACACACACAGACATACATGGGGGAGGGCCGGGAGACAGGAGTAAACGCACCCAGCCACCCGCCTGAGTCGAGGAGCCAAGTCCCCGGGAAGCCAAAGAACATCGGGTTAGAGTCCAGGGTCACCAGTCAATCACACAGAACCGTACCGAGCAGGTTGACCATCCAAACCAGTGCAAGACTACCGCACACAGACGCCAACATACATTAGCCCTGTCCTTGTTTGTCCAAAGTGGAAACGGTCCGATCCAGCGAGGACCAGGTTACGAAGAACAGGAGACAGACAGCAGGAAGATCCAACGGCAGTCCGGAAAAGGCACGTAAAGTGGAACACGGACGATCCAGGAAAGTCACGAAGTGTAGCAAACGATGCAGGCACAAGTCCAAGGATATGTCCAGAAGAACCGACCCATCTGGGCCAGCACAGGAGACATCGCCGGGCAGCAGCGACCGAAAGGAAGCGGGAGAGTCATGAAGGCCAGGCCAAGTAAAATCCAGCTCCCGGGCCCGAGAGAACGAAGGTAGCGCAGGAGGAGGAGGCGCCATCAAGTTCCGTACAGCAGCATACGCGGACGGAGCCGGGGCCAATTCCGCCAGGATAATTCCAGCCGCACCCCGCGGCGGCACAATCACATCTGGCCGTGGGGGCCCAGGAGGCCCGCCGTGAGGAACCATCTCCGAAGCTAGGATATGCGCGGTCACACAGAACCGCCAGGAGAGCAGGGTGCCCAGTAACTCCTTAAGTGTAGGGAAACATTCACAGTATCGGGCACCCGGGCCATGCGGCGGGCCCCCAGCGCTCGCCCAGGCCCGGTCAAGACACTCGGAGTCGGCCGCCATTTTGAGAGTCCGACAAGGCAGCGCGGCAGTAAATCTCCGCCGAGGCGGCAGTAAGGCAAACAAAGTCCCGCCGATCGGCAACAGAGCAGCCCGGGCAGGAAGGGGGGCCACCAGAAGAAAGGGATTCGCCGGCCACCCAACGCCGCCGGTCCCGTTCTCCGAGTCCGGGCGGCAAAATCAAAATGGCCGGACCGGAGGACAAAGGGAGATCAAGCCAGACACACGAGGAGCTTCGACCACGGAAGGCAGCGCCCCCACCATAGGTCTCCTCCCCACAGGAATCGGCCAGGAAGGACCTCCGGTCCACACGAACAACGGCCCTTCGACCACCTCCTCCGCGCCCCGGAGGGCAGATCCGCAGGCTCCGTCTGGCCCGGGAGCCGGCAAGAAGATCCAGGCCAGTCCGTCTCCGACACCCAAACACAATCGGGGGCACTGCACCGGATCTACTGCAGCCAGGATAACCGGAACAAGAGGTAAGTGCCTGCAAAGCGTCGCAGCACCACCACTCAGCAAACAGGGCTTCCCGGGGCAGGATTACAGCAGGATAAATGTGAAAACCCAGGCGGGCGAACGGAGCCGAGCTAAAGCGCGGCCATCTCGGTCGCGAGCTAGGCTCCTCCCCCATGCATGCCATTTTTAACTGGATTCTGGCTTCGTAAGGTAGCCAGTTTAATGCTTTCAAGTGCGGTGATATGTGGTCAAATTTTCTCGATCCGGTTATCAGTCTTGCCGCTGCGTTGAGACATGCAATTAGAGGTGCTGTTGATATTTTTGGGAGCCCTGCAAGCGTTGTACATCCATATTCAATCCTTGAGATGACTAGTGATTGTACTGCCAGTTTGAGATCCGGCTTGGATATGAATGGTTTCATTTTTCTAATGTAGTTCAGGTGAAAGCGTGCGCTTTTTGCCATAGCTTTGATGTGAGCTTTCATGTTTAGGTTCTCATCAAGCGTGATTCCTAATGATTTCGCTGAACCTATTAGTGTAGGGGTAGAGTTTAACGCTGTTATCATATTGCACCATTCTTTCCCTTCTGTTTGTTTCTTTGGTGGTGTAATTAGTAAGAATTCAGTTTTTTGTGCATTTAGTTTCAAATGATTGTCAGCTAGCCATTGTAATGATATTTTTAAGGCTTCATTCATTCTCTTGACGTCCTCCATGGATGTTATCTTGATGTAAATCTGTGTATCATCCGCATACATGTGATAGGATATTTTTGAATTTTGAAGGATTTCTCTGAGAGGTTCAATGTAAAGGTTAAATAGTGATGGAGATAACGTAGAGCCTTGAGGGACTCCAATGGAGTTAGGGCTTGATGTTGAGAGTGATTGATTGACCAAAAATCTTTGCGTTCTATTCTGAAGGAATGATTCGAACCATTTTAGCACATTTCCTGACAAACCCATCCTGTCATGGAGCCTGTTCAATAATTTCTCATGATTTACCGTATCAAATGCTGAAGATAAGTCTAGGAGGATAAGGAGACATGTCTGGTTAAGGTCTAATGCCTGTAGCGCATCATCGACAATATGAAGGATCGCTGTCTCTGTGCTGTGTCCTGTTCTGAATCCTGACTGACAATCGTCTAGTAGCGAGAAGTTAGTGATGTGTTGGCTTAATTGGTTTTGAACACATTTCTCAATTAGTTTGGCAAGAATCAGGATGTTGGTCACTGGGCGAAAGTTATTTGGATCTGCTGGGTCAGCTGAGGGTTTTTTGATGATGGGAACGACTTGACCAGTTTTTAGGCAATCTGGAAGGGTCCCTTGGGATAGGGAGGCGTTTATTATTTTCGTCCAAATGGGAATCACAATATGATTTATTTCTTTGATGCACTTTGAAGGGAGTGGATCGTTATAGTGGTTGTTGGGTTTGATGTCTGATAGTGTTTTGGCGACGGTATTTTGGTCGAGTATCTTGAAGTTATCCCAATGCGCCATATTTTTTGTGATATGGGTGTTATCTGAGGTGATATTAGCTGTTTGCGGTGTAAGGTTGTCTGTATTATCAATGTCGTCAGCTTCTTTTCTGAGCTCTCTTTCCAGAGTATTAGCTTTGTTTGTGAAGAAAGATGAGAACTCTTCGCAACTTAGTTGAGTTTTTGTCGTTTCTTGAGCAGTTTTTGGCCACTTTATTAGATTGCTGTTTTAATATCTCGAATAGTCTCCGCGGCCTATTTTTGGCATTATTTAGTTCGGCTCTAATGAATTCCTTTTTAGAGTTTAGGATCTTTTTATTGTATTCTCTCCGGATTCTTCTGAGCGTATTCAGTTCGGGCGTTGTTGGGTGTTGTCTCCATTTTCTTTCCGCCTGCCTCAGTTTCCGCCTTGCTTCATTCAGTGTTTCACTGAACCATGGATTTTTGATCTTCTCTGTTGTTCTTTTAAGTTTTAGTGGCATTGTGGTATTGACTATGTTCGACATTGTTGTCGTGTAATGATTCGTAAGATCCTCCATTTTCAGCATATTATTTGGTGGGTTTAGGTTCTTCTCACAACTTTCTATTAATAAGTTCATATTCGGATCTTTGGTATCTCGCATCCATTTCTTGTGTCTGGTGGGTTGTCTGGTTTTGGTATTTTTCATATTGTTTATCAGGAAGGTTATGGCATGGTGATCTGACCAGTCACATGGCTCAATTGCTGTAATTGAGGTGATGTTAGTCTTAGAAATTATCCAGTCTAACGTGGCTCCCTTCATGTGTGTTGGTTGTGTGCATGCTTGGTTAAGGTTTAGCTCCTCTAGAAGGTCTTTAAGAGCATTGACCTGTTTGTCATCTTTATCATTCCAGTGTAGATTAAAGTCTCCTAGAACAATGTTAGTTTCGGCATTGGAGTTGGTAGTGATGATTTCCATTAATTGATCTATGAAAGATGTATTATTGCCTGGAGGGTGGTAGATCGCATGCAGGTTACATCTTTGATTCTCTGCTGATCTAATCTTGAGATTTAGGTGTTCACAGTGTTCGAGTGGTTCCGTTAGTTCTTGGATGACCTCTATTTCCGATCTATAGATGCAGGCAATCCCACCCCCTATCTTTTTTGGTCTATCCAGTCTCACTGTATTATATTGCGGGGGTACAAGTAGGTCCATACACGGTGAGGAGGATTCCGATAGCCACGTTTCTGTCAGGATTGTTACATCAATTTCCTTGTTCATGATGACGTCAGCTATATCTGATGCATGTTTTGTTGCGGACCGGCAGTTGAGAAGTAGGCATTTCAAAGGTTTCCCTGCTTTCCTTGTTTCAGTGTTCTGTGTGTCGTCGATTAGATGGACTTGCCGTAAGTTGTTAAGATTAGTTCTCCTTTCATTTAGCTTTGTTGTTCTATTCACATCAATCTGAACTGTTTTAATATCTTCCCCTCTTTCCAGGTCAGTTGTTTCATAGTCCCTTAGTAAGGATAGTATTTCTTCATCCGATAGGTATTTAAGGTCACTCTCAGGTCGGTTTGGTTTGTATGGTACTGGCATTGCCCTCATGTTTCCCTTTCTTTGAGCACTAATAAAATCATCTCGGAGCTGTTCGATTTTAGTGTGAGAGCTTATTGTCAATTCCAGCATCTTTTTCATTGCTTGAACTGTGTTTAGAATATTGTCTACTTGGGTTTGAAGTTCTTTAATTTCTCTTAGCGTCTGGGATGAGGTATTAGGCTTGTTCATCCTCTTCTTTTTGTGACCTAGTTTTGCTTTTCCGAGTTTAACTTTTTTTCTCCTCACAGGACCCCTATTCATGTCATTATCTCTGTTGTCGGTTCTGCATCTGTTCGGTTCCTCCTCTTTACTCGGTGTTCTCCCAATCATTTTTGTGGGATAACTTCTTTGTGCTTTTCTAGAAGAACTTTGCGTAGTGTTGGTGTGGGGTGAATGAGTCGTGTTGTCTTCCATACCAGTAGTTGCAGTGGTTTCCTTGTCGCCACTTTCCATGTCGAGAGGTGTCAACTCTTCCTTTTGCGATTGTTTCTGGCTGTTATTCTCATATTGTTAATTTAAAACCCGTCTGGCCCCATACAAACCCGGTAGACGGCTGTGTTCCTCAGATGCTACCCTTCTAACCCAACCACGTTTTAGATTATCCACCCTTGGTGGTCGCGCCTTTTCTAACATCTTTCCAGCGGTCTGGAATAGTTTACCAACCGAACTGCGCAAGGAATCCAACTTGCTGCCCTTTCGGAAAAAATTAAAAACAGTGCTTTTCCAGCAAGCATGGGGTGTGCTGTAATTTGATAATCGGCTGTAGAATTTGTTTGGCATATACATGGTAAAGCGCTTAGAGACCCCGGGGTGATTACGCGCTATATAAATCAAATAAATAAATAAATAAATAAAAAATGATGTCAAAGAGTTCTCTTGGCCTGTTTTTTGCCTTGTCTAGCGCATTGCAGAAGAAGTTTGTTTTTCGCTGTTGATATGATTCTTGTACCTTCTTCTAATTGCTTTGAGTTCCTCGCGACAGCTAGAGGAGGGGTTCTTTCTCCAGTAGCGTTCTGTGGCTCTGAGAAGTCTCCTTTCCTCGTTGATGTCCTTGTTAAACCAGGTTCTCGATGGGATGTTCCTAGGTTTTTTTTGTTTTAGGGGTGCCAATTGGTCTAGGATGGCGGACGTGGTAGTGTTAAAATGTGAGATGAGTTCCGTAGCTGAGAGGCCTTCTGCGGGGATTGGCAGGGAGGAGGCTATTCTTTCTTCTAGTTTGGTTGTGTTGATTTCTGATAGGTTCCTGGACCATGGGGGGGGGGCCTGCGATGGGGGGATGAGACTGGATCTGTTACGTGAGGTGGAATAGGATTAGGTGGTGGTCTGACCAATCTACCGGGAGGATGTGTTCAATAGAGATTGCATCATGCCGGGCGATGATGGCGTCCAGGATTGCCCCTTTGCTGTGCGTCTCTTTTGAGCAGTGTTGGGAGAGGTTGTTGGAGTGAAGATGTTCGTTTAGGGATTTTATTGTGGCATTGTTCTCATTATTCCAGTGTAGATTAAGATCTCCTAGAATGAGGGTGTTGGACTCTTTGAGAGAGCAGTTGGCGATCAGGTTTGAAAGTTGTTCCCGTGAACGTGGCGTTGTTACCTGGGGGATGATATAGTAGGTGGCATTGCAGTAGATGGTTGTCGGTGGTTTTGATGTTGGTCGTAAGGCATTCAAAGGAGTTGTAGTTAAAGGTGTCGGTTTCAACCACTGAGAGGTTGTTGTTGTGGATAATTGCCACGCCTCCGCCTTTTTTTTGGTCCTTCCTATCTTTATTGATGATGGAATAGCCTGGGGGGACAAGCATATCTAGGATAGGTGGGGAGGAGTCATTTAGCCAGGTCTCCGTGATGAATGCTATGTCTATGTTATGGTTGAGGATGGTCTCTGCTAGCTCTGTAGAGTGTTTGGTGGCAGATCTGCAATTTGTGAGCATGCAGTTGGTCCGGGGAGAGTCTTTTTTTATAGGTTCGGTAGGGATGGTGATGAGGGAGATCGGGGGTCTAGGGGGTTTGCGGAGGGGATAGTCGTTTCTAAGACCGGTGATTACCTGTATAGAGGACTGAGGGGGGTGGGTGGTGGGGATTGTGTAAGAGGCGGCCAGTTCGAGGGCTTCGTCCCAGGTCATGGCTTTCGCCGCTCTGTTGGGTCTCCAGGCATGGGTCGAGGAGGGGGTGTGTGTGTTGGTGTGGAGTGGAGAGTTAGTTGGTCTGGGGGGGGCTTGAGTATAGGGGGGTAGGGAGGGACTTTGGGTGGGTGTTTTGGAGTGTCGAGAGGTTGGCGAGGATTTGATTCAGGCCTTGAATTATAGTGTCGATTTGGTTTTCAATACGGGTGAGGCGGCAGTGAGACCCCTCCTGAGGGCGGGGGGGGAGTAGCTTCTGGGAGATGCTGTGGTTGTATTGGGTTTTGGGGTCAGTTAGGATCTCGGATTGGGTTGAGACGTCTGCTTGGGTCGTGGACTGGGGTGGAGGGGTGTGGTGCTTGGGGTGCGTAGGGCGGTTATTCTTGAGGGAGAGTAGGGATTGGGTATGGGGGACTTGAGGCTGGTCTTACAGTCCACTGGAGCTGCTAGGGGGTTGTTCCGCATCGGGGGTGCTTCAGGAGTATGGGCTGTAGCAGGCTCCACCAAACCACGTAACAACGGTAGCAGTGGCCTATTAGTGGACCTTTGATGAAGCATTAAAAAAAAATCCGATGTAGAGGTGGTAGTCGGTAAGTCAATATTGAACTTATTGGCTCCTCTGATGAGAACCTCCTGGAAGGTATTCATTTCATCTATAGGAAATGTTCTCTGTGGAGGAGAATATGACAGAGTAGGAAAGTACAGACCCGAAGATGAAGTAGTACGACGAGATGATGATAATCTCATTCTGAAGGAAGTTTATCTTATTCACAGTGAGTGTGATCATCTGGAACAACAATGGCAAGATCTTGAGCATGACCTACACCTATAGCAGCGAGGTCTGGTGTGATGTAAGCACGTTTAAGGGCGCCTCATCAGAGATGACACTGCCATATGAGATTTTGGTGGCTGAGAAGGAGTGATTGGCTGATTTGGTGGCGGATGTATAGGTGGAAGGGGTGGTTGTGCAGGGGGCGTCAGATGGGTTGTAGGAGAAGGAGATCTAATCAGAACCTGATGAGGTATTGGCAAATCCAGTATGGTAACTGGAAATGTTGGTCTGGATGGCAGACTGTGAGCTTTTATGCATAAAACCTACCCTGTTGTCTTTGTTAAAGAGCTTGGCAGACATCTCAACCTTGAACCATGTCTCAATTGAGAAGTTCTTAACGTTATATGGTGTCTCGACATCAAGGTAGCTCTCGATGTTGACGGAGCGCTCCTCCTTGATGGCGTAAGCGTTATCAAAGTCGACCCAGCCCTTGACAGCAAGTAGGTAGGTGCTGTACCTTTTCCCAACGTTGATGACCTCGACATTGGACATTGGACAGGAGCGTTGATTTTTTCAAGTTGCCTCTTTTTGGATCTCCTTCTGCGGGAGTTCTCAGAGTGTGACTTAGGGGCACTGGTAGAAGGAGAAGTCTATCCTCGCCCTCCAGAATTCTCTACAGCCAGGGAATCTTGTAATTTGTGGTCTTCCACCTGGCCATGGAGGCAAGTTTTTCTCTCTCCCTCAAAGTGTGCCTGGAGAGTCTTGCAGTGACGACACTTCTTGGGGGTCATAACAGTCTGGCAAACAAAGGATGCAGATCTTGTGCTGGTCTGTATTAGATATTTTTTGCCCGCATTCTGGACAATTTGTAAAAAGGGATGGCATTTTGGGGAAAAATTGGATATATTTTGAGTCTGGAAATTATTTAAGGCTGTAAATTGTAACATGTATATCACATATGTCTCTTGGCTTTTCTAAAGTAAGGTGAAGCGGATGTGACTTTGAAAGAACTGCATGTGGGCGGGACAATTCAGTGCTTCTGATTTTCAATGAAGATTCCCGGAGAGAGAACTACATATCTTATCACCAAGGAAGGCCCCCTACACCAGTCCTGTTCACTCCTTTTTTTTTAAACCTAGTCTCAGTGATCGATTGCTTCAGAGATTTAACCTATTAATAAATCATCATAGAAACAATTCTGAAACACATCAACAAAGGGTCAGAGATGTTTTCTGCTAACTTGAAAAGGGGACCAGATTAATTATATTATTTGACTAAAAGTGCTCTTTGTGCTGGTATTTTACCCGAATTAAATAGCACACTCAGTTGCTAGTAGGAATGAAAGAAACACAGCTTCTTTTCAACCTTTTTCTCACCTTGGTGCAGTGTATTTATCCATCTAACCTGTGGGGCTGGGAGCAACGCACACTTTTATCAGCACCCCGAGTACAAGGTCCACTGTCCTAGGTAACCTACTTTATGACGGGCCGGTGTATGAGAGACCATTGCCAAAAAGTGGCATGTTATTGTGGTCTACCAGAGAATTCAGTGCTGTATCTGGGAGTGATGTCTGGTCTTAAGCTAGCCCTCTATATGAACAACGGTTCTATGTATCTCGAAAGCTACTGCAGCAGCTAAGTGGTGCCTGCTGGCCACTGGCTACTACTGAATCCAGAGAGAGAAGAGACGTATTCTCTACTCGCACAGAGCCACTGCATAGGCCCAATTGCAGCGGGATTGGGTCCAATTCCAAAGGCCACATTGCTGTGCCACTGCCTAACCACCATACCCCTTTCATTTACAAATAATAGCATGAGATGCATTCACAACTTCCACAAAGAATGTTATGTAATGTTAAGATAGATTTCTAAAGAGCACAGCTACTCAATAGCGTATCCCGGCGCTAATGTTATGTTATGTTATGTTAAGATAGATTTATAAAGCACACAGCTACTCAATAGAGTATCCCGGCGCTAATGTTATGTTATGTTATGTTAAGATAGTTTTATAAAGCACACAGCTACTCAATAGAGTATCCTGGCGCTAATGTTATGTTATGTTAAGATAGATTTATAAAGTGCACAGCTACTCAATAGAGTATCCCGGGGCTAAGAATATCAATTTTTTTTTTTTAACTTTTATTTAAAATAATTAAATATTTCCATCATAGTGCTTGCTTCACATTCACAAATTCACAGTACGCTCTTCTTAGGATTAAAGAAATCTAAAATATTTGCAGTATGAGTTTATGGATACACCTTATATGTGGAAAAAGCTCACACCAAACACGGTCAGCAGATCTATGACTGCCTTTCATTGAGTTCGCATATGTATACATTTGTGTAGCAAATGAGAGTAGATGCATGCTGAATTATTTTGAGCATGCACGGGAAACCCATCCATACTCCTACAAGACACTGATGTTTAACGTGCATTATGTGCCTCTATTACAGTGAAAAGGTTTTTAACAGCCCATGCACTGCAATGGAAGCACTCTATAGGTGAATCATGTACCTTAGTGGCTCCCAAAAGTTTGACATCTGGGGATCCCACTTAATCATTACTGGAACCCAGAGACCCCACTGAATCATTATTGGAACCCAGGGACCCTCCCACTGAGTAATTACTGGAAGCTGGGGACCATGGCCTAAGTATTGTCGATGATTTGAATGCAAAACAATACACACAATTTACAGAGAAAAAAGCATTCCTCAAACCAATACACAAATGATGAAACATTTTATTTCATTCTCAAACACATATAATTGAAAAAAATATTTTAATAGAAAGGTTGGAGCTTGTAACAATTCAATTGAGGCCATTCAATGTAAATACTACATTCTGCTTGATACACCTGCACTGTTCCCACAAATCAATCTTAGTATTCTAATTTAATTGTAAGCCTCCAATTTTAAATTCCTTCACATTTACAGTACATTTTGAAATTTTCAAATGTACATTTAGCTTCTATATTTATATACACTTTTCAAGCACCTAATATTCTTTAATTTTCTAAATAGTCAGGGACCCCCCTCAGGAGGCTACAAGGACCCCCAGGGGTCCCCGGATCACAGGTTGGAAACCACTGATGTACCTAATGCACCATGAAATGCTTGAAGGCCAGAAAGAGAAACCACTTTATGGGGTGATACAAAACTTGAAAGGTACTTTCATCAAGAATTGGTTAAAGGTCCACCTTTCAGATAGAGAGGTTAGATGTAAAGTGCCCCACTCTGTTAAACAAGTCAATATAAGCTACAGTGTGGGGCAATAATAAGTTGTGTTGAGAAATTGGGAAAAGGTCAATTTTTATGGAGCTACGAGGACCAAGATTTTGAGGAAGTACATTGTAAAATGAGGACTATAAAAAATACATGAAATAAACAATCAAAAGGTATGCATGAGAAAAATGTTGTTTAAACCAAGAAAATGTATATTTTGGTTGTGTAAAACAGTTTTATGCTAACAAAGGAAGATTCATCAAATTTGATAGGAGACTACATAAAATAACTGACAATTGATTTTAATGATAGTCAGTTTTGACGGACCAACTGATGAAGGCGATAAGTATATCCTGCTGAACACTGTATACAAAGTTGATGCCCCACAAAACAGGAACTGGCCTTGTCATGATCAAGAAAACTGTTGATACCATGGTCCTAACAGACAAAATTAGATACAAGATTTTGAAGGGTTCCACATGTGAATATGAATTTAGGGGGGATATAAATGTGAAGGAATGGCTTTGCTAGTACAATATGTTTAGATGTGTCATGTATTTACATAAATGTAAAAAGTGCAATCCAATAAAATATGTACAGAAATCTCAATCTTTTGTATAACAAAAATTGTTCTAAATATTTGTGTATAATGAAAAATTAACAATTGAAGATAATATTGTGTCAGAAACTGGAGCTGGAGACACTACTTATTTCTTGGTATGGGTCGAGCACAGAGTAGCAATAATTTCTACCCATTCATACGTCTTTCTTTCTTTCAGTGAAGAAAAGGCTGTCAGTCATCACAGAGTGTCGGGCTTTTGAACTGATGCTGCATATGTACCCAGAACACAAATGAACTACAATTCCCTGTAGGCTATTATAGCCTTATAGACTGCCGTAGTGGGCTATACCGGCTATTAAAGGCCAGCTCCAACGATAAAGGCCTGAGCCGAAGGCGAGGGCCTTTAACAAGGGAGCAGGACTTTAATAGCCGGTATAGGCGAGCTACAAAGGGCTTTAAGGCTATTAGAACATTCTGCCACAAAAGGGCAGAATGTTCTAATAAATAAAGCAAAGGCCTCTCGGAGCCTTTGTGAAAACAACATTGGAATGTTGCTTTGCGGGCCTTTACCAGCCTGTAGAAGCACGGAGCACTCCATTGTCTTAAATGGAGTGCTCCACATTCCAATGTTCTAATAACTATGAACGTGTTCTGGAGAGATGGAGGCAATCTTGAACATCTGGGTACAACTTCGCCTTTTGGCCCACGGCGTCTTTGATAGGCAATGGTGATACATGCTGCTGCAGCCTGGATCTCGCAACATGCATCTCAGATTTCCTTGCTCAGACCAACAGCTGCCTATGCATTTATGTTGATGTATTTTGGGAATACTAAGAAGTATTCAAATGTCATGTTGTTGATAAAATCGAGCTCAGAACTATTTCCTGAACATTTATATGAACTCTTCTACGACTGGTGGTTGTTGCCCTTTATTAAGGTTGTTCCTGTGATGGAACACTATAGATTCTTCAGCTTAACTATATTGCACATGTATTTATGAGTATCACACCTAATTTCTACTATTAGAGAACAATATAATATTAACATTGCTGGTTACTTTATAGTTCTACAGACAAGGTACATATATTTGAGGTACTCATGTGTGTTTAGTTTTCAGGCATTATAGGTTTTGAGCCAACAGCACAGAGAGTTAGTTACACAGAGATATTGCGAAGGTATATCTATTAAATATTACAGTAAGGCAAGTTACATAAGCTATCTCCTGTTTTGTAGATATCCACTACATCCTGTAAACATCTGTCAACAGCAGAAGTGATGAGTCAGAGTGACGGAGTACTGAGTGTCTACATTCTCTCTTGTATCATTCCCCTTTCCCCGTTTCTACTGCTGGCCCTCATATCCCTATGTATGTGGTCACTGGTGGAGGTGGTGAGAGACGGAAGAGAGCAGCGCTACATTGGATTCCAAGCACAAAGGTTGGTGTACCGTGATATGTTGATTCTCCTGTATAGGTAACTGCCCTGGTATCCTTTATGCCAATGTGTTTTATACTTAAGGTTGATGATTAGCAAAAGTTAAAATCAAATTAATGACAAAAGGAGAAATCTAAAAAAGATATTAAAAAGATATTAAAAGGTGTTGAATGCCTAAATAATCTCCTTAAATAGCAGGCCCACCTTACTATATAAGATAAAGTGGTCAACCCTTCTGCATACTGTGTGCCAGTGATGCAGCGGTTCTCCGGAAATAATTTCTAAAACCATGACACCTTTCCCTGAAGTACAAAATCATACATATACTCGAAAGTGGGGCCCATGACACTGCGAGTCACTCACAAACACTTACACCTTACTCCATGGATCGGTGAAATTCAAAGGAGAGCTGCTGTATCATAGCGGGATGTCTAAACTATATCTGAATATTTATTCTATTTACACCTGCAGTTTAAATGATGAGTTTACCATGGTTTTTCATTAACAAAACATTTATTTATACACGCCGCCACTGTGGTCGACGGATCTGCTAGTAAAAAATTAGGCGTAGGAAAACTTAAGACCAGCTTAATTCTCCATTTATCTAATTTTTATTAAAAACAAATTTAGCATGTCTAAAGTTTATTCACTTTATTTATTTCTTTATTAAAAAATGACATTTAAAGAAAATAAGGATTTTATTTAAAAAACAGTTAATTTAATTTATTTTCAGGAAATTCAGAAATAGACATTTTATTCAGAAATGCAAGTATTAGCAAAAGACGGATAGTTCCCAAAATTCATTCTTTCTCCCTTTTTCCCTAACTAATAACCTCACCTAAAGTTCAAATCTCATTCAGAAAAATAGAAAATTATTCAAAGTCTTACATCTCAGGAAAAATCAGCATACGGACAGCATCTCTGGAGGAAATCGAAAAGGAGTTTTTTTCCTCAATAAAATCAGCACTTTTTATAACTTTTTCACTAGCTCTATGTATCTAAAAGTGTAACTTTCAACATAAATTCGAGTTCTGATTGGACAATTTTGGGGCGGATGAGCATCACCTCATCATTACAAAATTTAGTTCCTGTTCAGTCAGCTAAAATCCAAAGGGCTTATTGTTTTACGGAAATGTCCGGCCTAGTTTTGTTCTCAGTTTGCAACTTCAGAGTCTTTTCCCACGTTCAGTAGCTTGAGCATTCATCATACTTGGGAGTCATCTGGATTTCCAGGGCAGCCTGTCCTTGAACTAACTTAATTCCGGCACAGGCAGCTCGCATTCAGACTCGGGCTTGGGCTGCACATGCAAAGGTTCATCTTTCTTTCGCAGTTTACTAAGGCAGCCATTTCCTAGTAGGCCTCAAGGGCCACTATGGGAACTATCATAGAAACAAACACAAAATAGACGTTAATTTGAGAAAAATAGCCTTTCTGTTTACCTCCCCCCTTACTAAGGGTTTCCCTATTAGTAGTTACCTAGCAGATGAGCGACATTTAGGCGTAATATACGTACTTATCCTTCTGATTCTGCAACAAATACGTAAACAAAAGCACATTTATGCTGCGTTTTATTATTTCAAAGCTGCTTATTGGTATAGGACACGACAAAATCACATAATAAGTTAATTATTATTGCAACATAAGCAAAGTTAATTTCCACGTGTACTTGTGTAGGTGCAATTTTTACCCTAGATTGATTAGTTCCACACGTCATTCCATTAGTTCATATTATTGTTATTGAAGTATGACTTCATAAGGGGTACACAAAATTTAGTTTCTCCTCCTTGCTCCATCAACTCCCCCCTTTGGTGATTTATCACCAAATATTTCCCAACATTTTTGCAAATTTTTATCAGAATATGTTTCAAATTCTTCAGATTAGTATATTCTATACTTTAGTATCCTTTTCTCTGGCCTCTTTAAAAATCTTTTCTCAGAACTCTTCCATTTCTATATCACCTTTTTCTCTTTCCCTTTCTCGTTTTTCTTGGATAATCTTCTATAATGACTTTCTAACATTCCATCTTTTTCTGTATATCCAACATAATCTTATCACTAAAATAACTAATACTATGACTGCCACTGGAATTAATATTTTGCCTATAATTGAACTACCTATTTCTTGAAACCAATGTTTAACTGCTGTAAAACTTCTACCAAGTCGTTCAAGAATACCATCAACCTCCAGTGGTTAAATTTTTTCTATGCAACTCTGTAATATTTGTGATGTACTTTTCAATGTTTTGACTTTTATCTGGAATGTAGGTGCAGCAGTGCTGTTCCTTCAAAATTCCACAAACTCCTCCTTCTTTTGCTAATATTATGTCAAGTGCAAGACAATTTTGCATTACCATAGTTCTCATAGCAATCATTTCGGTGTTTACCATTAGGAATCCACCTGCTGTATCTGTTGACAAACGATCCACTATCGTTGACAATCTTCGAATTCGATTTGCATTGAAAGATATTCCCACTGCTGGTATCAGTGCTCCAAAAACATCACCTATTATTTCTATGACACTCTCTCTCTTTCTACGACTTAAAGGTTTACCTATTTCATGGATTCTATTAGTACCTCTATATACATGAAAGATTTTAGGAAAGACCAAGCCCACATAACAGGTACCATACCAGTGGTCAGGTAATCTATAATAAGCCTTATTTCCACAAATGAAGTAAACATCAGGAAAAACTGGATCATTTCCTCCTTTAAATCCCCAACCCCCTTGGATTCTGTAAGTATCTTTACATTGACTTGCTCCCAAAAAATAATTGTCATACATAGTGTTGTCTCTCCTAATACAGAATTTTCCTAACAATTGAAAATGTGTTCTTGGTGAAGTCACTAATAGAGCTATCAGGATGTATTTCTGGCCTATATATGCTGCTTGTTAGACTTTGATTCCACATTCTGTTCACCTGAACTTACATTATGTTTTAAATTTACTAAGTTATCCTGGAAAGGAATGACAATAGCTAAAATTATCCATATCAATATTAGTAATCCAGTGCATATTAGACATAATCTACACCATTTTCTGAAAATAGAACATTTTGTCTTATGATTATTAGTAGTTTTTTTTTTTTTTACACAGCAATGTTTGCTAACAGATTTTCTTCGACCTTGTGTCACCTACAAGCTTTAATTTTCTAACAGGTTTTCTTCGACCTTGTGTCACATATTTTATTTTTCACTTACAATGCCTTCTCTTCTAACAGGATTTCAGGTTTTACCTCTACCTTATCTTTTAATTTGATTACCACTTTTCTCGGTGCTTTAATTTCTTTTACTCACTTTTCCCATTTGTCTTTATACAGTTCAGATTCTCTTGACTGCTGTTAACTTCTTCAATTGGAGGTAGTACGATGTAGGTCCATCCAGATGATTTGTACTTCTGATTTGGTCTTCTTACTCTTTTTGGCCTTTGGACAACCTCTATTTTCTTTCCCAATGTCTCTCTTTGACTGGTTATTTCATTAACCTGCTCCTCTGGCTTTCTTTGTTTGTTAACCAGTTTGAATCTCAGTCCATCATTTCCCTTAGGCCAATTGTCTCCTTTACAAACTCTTTTTGTCTTAGGCTCCGTGGTGTTATGTTCCACTCTCCAAGCCCTTTTTCTTGAACTCTTTCTTAATGGAATTTCATCTTGACTGTCGTCAGTTTCACTTTCAGTGTCCTCGACAGTTTCATTCACAATTAACTTTACGATGTCTTTTCCTTTTTCAGAGTCAGTTTTCTCTTTTGGCAGTTCTTTCACTCTGTTAGGAACATCTCCATAGCTGGTACTTGGAATCTCATCCTTATCGTGAGTTTTTCCTTCTTTTCCAGTTTCAGGATCTTCGTTCCTGCTTCCAGAGCTTTCAGACTGTTCTTCAGAGTTTTCTCCCTTATCACCTTTATCTTCAATTTGCTCAGTGTCTTCACTAGTGTCAGTCTTTACCAATTCTCGATCTTCAGATTGATCTTCACAATTCGGTACTTCAAGACTTTCTCCTTCTCCTTCAGACGCAGAGCTAGTATCTGATACTTCCAGATATCGACGTTCCTGTCGATCTTCAGTATCTGGACCTCTCTCTGGTTCACCTTCAGAGTCAGAATCAGTTGTGCTTTCACCTTCTTCGTTTGGATTTGCAAGTTCAGGCACACAAATAGTATGGCTTGCGTGTACCCATTTTTTTACTCCAGCACACTTAACTGCAGTGGTGCTAACCAAAATGACCTGTCGTGGTCTCTGCCAATGAGGCACCAAACAGTTTCTTCTGCGGTGCACCTTTATACGCACCCAGTCTCCAGGAACTAAGTCATGTGCTGGATTTTTCTCTTTGATGTTTGATTCAGTTCCCACCTGATGAAACACCGAAGTCACCACGTCAGACAGATTTTTGCAATAATCCAGTATGATGTCATCACTTATTGTCAACAATTTATCAGCTGGTACAAATGCCTGTCTCATCACTCTACCAATCAGAATTTCATGTGGACTGAATCCAGTTTTTCTGTCAGGTATGCTTCTTAAGGTCATCAAAACGAGTGGCAAGGCATCTGGCCACTTCAGTCCTGTTGCCAAACACATTTTTGCAATCATGTTCTTAATAGTTCCATTTACCTGCTCAACTACTCCTGAAGCCTCAGGACTGTAAGCATAATGCAGTGTCTGTTGAATGTCCAGTGTTTCACATACCATTTGCATGAGTTCATTCTGAAAATGGGGGCCACGATCAGTCTCGATCGTCACTGGGAAGCCAAACCTAGGGATGATTTCCCGTAGGAGTAACTTCACAACAGTTAGCCCATCATTCCTCCTCGTGGGGAAGGCATCTACCCATTGGGAGAACAAACAGATGATCACCAAAACATATCTTAGTCTGTTACATGGCGGAAGCTCAATTAAATCCAATTGCATTTGTGTAAATGGACCTCCCTCCTGTCCTATGGTTCCCAAACTTACAATTGTTCTCCTGTTTGGATTAAACTGTTTGCATACCAGACATCTCTGGCACAAGCTCTCAGCAATCATCCTGAATTTAGGATTATACCATGTCTGTCTAAATAGGCGAAGCATAGAATCTCTTCCTATATGAGCTTGACCATGGTACATTCGGGCCATATTTGAGATCATTCTATCGGGCATTACTGGTCTTTCATCTTTGTAAACCCAGATTTCATCTTCCTCCCTTTGTCTGCATCCTGCTTTTAACCAGCCATTTTTCTCTTCCTCATGAGCTTCTTCCTGCATTTGCCTCACTTCCTGCTAAGTCTCAACTACAGTTGTTAGCATTAAAGGACTTGAAACATGCTCCTTTTCTCTGTCCCTGTTAATTGAGGCCGAATTTTTGGCACAGTACTTTGCAATTGAGTCTACATACCTGTTACCTCGGGTGATGTAGTCATCCCCCTTTTTGTGTGCTGCACACTTCACGACTTTTTACACTAGAGGGGTTTTGTCCTACGGTCCCGGGCTGGACAATCAATCATTATAAGAAACAAACAAGTGCCTGGGCTCGAATTTCGAGTGGACTGTTCTTTATTTGATAACAGCCACAGAGTTTCGTTTTTTGAAGTAGCAAAACTCATGTATTAATTCATACAATTCATTATGATTTTTTGCATTTATACATCAATTGTGCGTCAAAGGTTTTCACACACCTGTAACAAAAAAACGACTGTTTCACAAAAAAATATGACAAATTCTACAATTGATTATGTATATGAACGTAAATAAAATACAAACAATAATTCAGACAATGAATTAAAAGTTGGTACACCAGAGTGTATTCTCAATATAATCCTTACTTGTCACATTGGGCTTATTGCTTTACTATTTTCAAAGAGTCAAACTTGACGAGCCCTAGTGTGAGTGGTGGAATTCAATTCCTAAGACAGCCAAGGCATGGTTTCCTTGGGACAGCCATGCAGCCGACGCGTTTCCAAACCCTTGTCTGAGTTGACCGGGTTCTTCCTCAGGGCTGAGCTGGGTACCTACGATGCAAAATTGGGATTTTTAGCTTCTCCTTTTCCCTAGATTGTTTCATTATGGAATGTTATCAAATAAAGAACAGTCCACTCGAAATTCGAGCCCAGGCACTTGTTTGTTTCTTATAATGCACACTTCACGACAGCTATTTTGTCAGGTACTTGAATCGCATCTATCAAGATTCTCGCGAACTCTGCATTACGTATGGGGGATCCTGCAGAAGTCAAATAACCTCTTGGGACCACAGTTGTCCGTAGTCAAGGACAACCCCAAAACCATACTGACTATTGGTCACTATGATTATCTTGATTTCCTTTCCTAACTCACATGCTCGAATCAAGGCAATCAACTCTGCTATTTAAGCCGAACGAATTCCTTTCAGACAAGAAGTTTCCAATACATCTGCCACTGTACAGACAGCATATGCTGCACTCAAAACACCCTCATCTGTTCTCTCACGAACCATCGACAAACATCACATAGTCGGATTCAGGCAATGGCTCATCTCTGATGTCTGTTCTTGGTTTGATACAGTATTCAAGAACGTCTAAACACTTGTGATCAACCTCATTTCTCACTTCTGTTTCCATGGTATCAGGCAATAATGTGGAAGGATTCACATTTACACATCTAGAAATTGTCACATTCTCTGCTCCCAGAATTATTTTCTCATACTTGGTCATCCTATTGTTGGTGAAGTACTGTGTTTTTGTTCTAGTGAGGAGAATCTCCACAGAGTGAGGCACATACACTCTTACAGGAAATCCCATCACTGTTCCTTCACTTTGTTCTAGACTGACACTTGTAGCTGCTACTGCTTTCAGACAACCTGGCAATGCTTATGCAACAGGGTCCAAAACAGCTGAGAAATACGCTATTGGCTTTCTCAGTTTTCCATGTCTCTGAATTAGTACTGACAATGCACATCCATCTCGTTCACTGCAGTACAGTTCAAACTCTTTTTCATAATTGGGCATCCCTAAAGCTGGAGCTTCACATAAACTAGTTTTTAACTGTTCAAATGCTTCCATCTCAGTTTTGGTCAAAACTATAGGGTCTCTGATATCTGCTCTGGTTAATCTTTGTAATGGCTTTGCAATCAATGAGAATCCACTAATCAACTGTCTACAATAACCCACCATTCCTAGGAACATTCTCACTTGTCTTTTAGTTTTTGGTTGCTGCATTCCTTGTATCATTTTAATCCTTTCTGCTGTGACTTGTCTGATTCCTTTGGCAATCTTATGACCTAATATTGCACTTCTTTTTGACAAAATTGTAATTTAGATGGAGACACTTTATGTCCCTCTTCTGCTAAATGATTCAGCAATGCAATAGTATCTGTTATACATGCATCTTTTGTCTTTGATGCCACTAGGAGATCATCAATATATTGAACCAATACAGACTCTCCAGGCATGCTCAAACTTTCTAACTGATTAAAGATCGATGGACTTTCAGTATACCCTTGAGGAATTCGGCACCATGCCAAGATACGATCTCCGAATCTGAACACAAAAATTGGCTGGCTTTCTGGGTACAATGGAACTGTAAAGAATACATTCAAAAATCAATCACAGTATACCATTCTGCATCATGGGGAATTTGATATAAAATCACTGCTGGATTTGGTACAATTGGACAACATGGGACAACTATTTTATTTACCTTTCTTAAATCCTGTACAATTCTAAATGTTCCATTTGGCTTTTTTAATCCCATAATCGGTGAATTACAAGGACTACTCTCTATTCTCTCAATATGCCTTGTTCAATCATTTTGTTTATCACTGGGGTTATTCCTTCAATTATTTCTGCAGTCATTTTGTACTGAGGAATATTTGCGTAATTTGCACCTTCCTTTACAGAGACTTTTACAGGGTCTACATCTTTCATCAACCCAATATCTTCTCCTGTGAAATCCCACACTTTCTCTTTCACTACCTCTTTCAATTCATCAGGTATCTTTTCTCGATCAAACACAGGGAACAATTTGTTTTGCTCTGCTTCAATCATAAGCATTGTCATTTTATACAGGCTATCTTCATCTGGGGTTTGCAGTTCTATGCCATCTGGTGAATAGTATATGGCACAGTTCATTTTGCACAAAATATCTCGTCCTAACAGATTTACGGGGCTACTATCACACACCACAAATCGGTGCATGTCTTAAAAATTTCCAATTTCTACTTCAACTGGTTGTGTCAAAGAGGTTTTAATTTGTCTATTAGCTACACCTACAACCTGGATGTGATCTCCAGAGAGAGGAAGGTTTTGAACTTCCACTGATCTAACAGTAGAACAGATAGCACCAGGGTCCACTAGGAAGGTTATTTCTACATTATTCACTTTTCCGTTCACAAATGGACCAGACAGATCTACCTCAAGAGTGGCTCCAAGCACACACTCTTCTTCCTCTCTCAGGCACCGTCAGAAACTTTCATCCGACTCACTCCCACCTTCCTCTTGTAACCAATACTGGGGACTCACATTCACTCTGGGTGATCTATTTACCTGTTCTCTGCACTGTATCTCTGATGGTTTACACTGTGTGGAAGTGGCGGTGCGGCACCTGACTTTGCTGAGTAACTATCTACTGCTGTTGCGGTTGCTGCTGAATTACCTCATTCTGCACCTGTGGATTCAATGATGTATTTTCTGAATTAACTCTTGGTGGATACTTACACTCTTTTCTCGAATGCCCTATTCTGCCGCAGTTATGACAAGGGAACTTTTTCTTCATCTCTTCTATGTTTCCTACTAATTTTGTTTTTGGAAAATTTCCTTTTGGTTTCCCTGACTTGCATCAACATTTTCACTGTCCATTTGCGCTACTTGTTCTGCTACCTTCACTTGTGCCCACATAGCTTTCTCTTTTAATTTCTTTTGTTTTGCATCAATTTCTTCACTGCAATATTTAGCTTTTCTCAATACCTCATCTACAGTGCTCGACTGCCATCCTATCAAGGTGTGTCGGATCATGTCTCCAATTCGTGGTCTTAGTCCATACACAAATCGATATACAAAGTGACTCATGTCCTTTTCGCTCAACTCGTCATATCCACTGTATTGTTTAAACACCAACAATAATCTTTAATAGAATGCATGTACAGATTCCTTTGGTTCCTGTGTAGTTCTGTCTATTTTAACCCAATCTGTCTCTTTTGGTGGAATTTTTTTTTCAAAAACACAATCACTTGTGCATATTTGCGCATTACATCTGGAGATGGGGCACCTGTCACTTTGTCTCGAGGATATTCCTCCCTTTGCCAATCTACCGATATTTTGCATTTAGTCCATAAATCTGCTGGCACAACTATGTCAAATAATCCATCCAGATCAACGCATAACACTTTTGAAACTTTCACAAATCGATCCACTTGTCGATACCATTCTACTGGCTTTTCTCTCAATCTGGGGAAATCATTTGTAAATGATAATATATCATGTCTTCTCCATGGTACATGTACATATCCTCCTCCAGGTATTTCTCTCATAGGGAACTCATTTATGACTGTTTCTTTTTCTCTGACTGGAAACGCTAATGTGGATTTATCACTATCCTCCTCTTTCTTCTTTGCCCATTTCACTCTCCATTTATTCACATCTCCCCATCTGCGTAACAGCGCAATCAACTCTATTATTTGAGTTAACCTTCCGGCAGTATTCATGTTTTCAATGTCTTTTTCTGAATAATCCACTCTATAGGATTTCTGCAATGTTTTATTCTTTGCAGATTCTATTTCAAATTCATTTGCCAATCCCTCTAACTGATCATGTACAGACTTCGCTTTCCATGTTATGCTTTTACACATGAACATGAGTTCATCATCTTGGTACGTTTTTAGTCTATCTGTTCCAATTGTTCCAATAATTAATTCTTCCATATCGACTTTTAATCTCGCTACATCCAATAATTTATGTTCATGCTCTTTTAATTTCAAAGTTTTAATCCAATCACTTAATTCTTGCTCTGATGATCCTACAGGAGTCTGCGTTAAATCTATTTTCTCTACGCTCTTTTCAGGTGTAGCAGAATCAGACTCTGCTCCAGTTGCATATTTGTAGGGTAAACTCTGATTGAAAGTTAAATCAGGCGGATTTACATTATATGTTTGTCTAATTTCTGACAAATCTGGATAAATATTTCCTCTCACTTTTTGCAAACTCTGTTACAAAGGAAATTGTCAAACTTGGTTCCTTTATCCTTTGGTTTTCAAACACAGGAATTACAGGTCCTATCGTTACTGGGACTGTTACTGCTTCTATGTTTTTCGTTAATACTTGTATTTTCTCTGTCAACGCATTTGTAGTACGTATATATTCATCAGTACTTGTTTGTTCTTCAACTCGATTTTCTACTCTATTTATGCTCTCTCGCTCACTATTTTGCTTTGGAGTACCAGTAAGTCTTGGTTCTGTTATTGAAGTACTTGGATTATATCTCACTTCTACTCTTTCGGGTACATCTCTAAAATTAAAAAATGTCATGGGGTTTCTTTATTTCTTTCATCTACGGGCGGAGCATTAGGTGTAGTCCAGAAAGAACCTAGTTGATATGGTGGCGGTCTCCTATTTAATATTCCTTCTAGCACAGCATCCTCTGATTCACTGTCACCATAACCTTCTCTCCCTGCTTCTATATTTTTCCTCTTTTCTGTGCATTTTCGCCCTTCATAATCATCCACAAATCTAACTGGAAACATGCCATCACACATGTCAGCATTTCTCCATCTGCGCATTCTACTCTCCTGTGTCTCTCCCCATAAATTTCGAAATCTACCTCTTGTTGTGACATGTCCTTTCAATCTTTTGCTTTCTAATTTATGCATCTGATCTTCCCATTCAACTAAAGCTTCGAACTGAGTTGGTCTGGGTCATGGGTCAAGATTCATCATCTTTTCTCTCAAATTTCTCAAAACTGCCACATCAAAAGATCCTCCTTCCGGGAAAGCTAGCACACCATCATTTCTGGTATATCTCACCCAATTCTCTAACCAAACACACGTATGGTAACCATATTTTGACAACATATAGGAAGCAGGCGTTTTCGGCGGAGGAAGCAATTTTCCCTCTCTTGTGACTATCGCCTTGTCTTTCACAAACACATTTTCCTCTCAGTAATAGTAATCCATTTTTCTGTAAATTCCCTGTCTTTCAAAAGATCGCGTACTTCCCTGTTGCTGTTCCGTAACACCAACCTATCACAGCGCGGTTTACACTAGCGTACCAATTAGAACAAGATACGTCTCCTTAATGCTTAACCAATAGTTTCGCTGTTTTTTGTGATACACCAATCAGTTCTTTGCCCTGTCTTGGTCACGTGGACCAATCCCAGCGCAACACTTTTGACGTCACCAGCGATCCGGCTTCTGCAGCGCCGACTGACCCCTCCTTTACAAGATTTTTCCAAGAAGCCGTATTTACAAGATATTTTACAAAATCGGTTAGTAACTTACACAAAACAACTCCATTAGTCTGTTTCGCTAAATAAAGTGATAGAATTTTCTCAATCGCACAAGTATTCTGTATTTCCAGTAGACAGCGCTTACCTTTTCTCTACCACAGAATGTTACACTCGCCAATAAAGTAGCACCACTTCCTCTACTTTATCCTTCTCACAAGCTCAGGTTAAGCTCTATTACTCTCCCTGCAGTAAGTTTTAAATCAGGATACACAATGATCCCTGTACTTGAAAGCCAAAATTTTATAGACTGCCCTCGCTATACATTTTCGCTTTCATACGGAAAGTCCCTAAACCAGTGATGTGCAACAACACCACTTGTGATATACGACGATACCACCGCAGTATACGACGATACTACCTTTTGAAACAGACTATGCGATGTGCGACTCCATTGCCACACTTCCTCTGCCTTCAGACAGAGTGACCAGCTTCACGCAATCCTCGGAAGCCTTTTCAGGACTACATATAACGTAATACAAACTCAACAGATGTTAGTCATAATTCTGTACATCAAAAACCCTTATATAACACCTTATACATAATCCTAGCTAATTCTATAGCTCTGCTACCAAGCTAATTACTGTTGCAGCGGTTCTCCGGTAATAATTTCTAAAACCATGAGACCTTTCCCTGAAATAAAAAATCATACATATACTTGACAGTGGGGCCCGTGACACTGCGAGTCACTTAGAAACACTTACACCTTACTCCATGGATCAGTGAAATTCAAAGGAGAGCTGCTGTATCATAGCGGGATGTCTAAACTATATCTGAATATTTATTCTATTTACACCTGCAGTTTAAATGAGTTTACCATGGTTTTTCATTAACAAAACATTTATTTAGACACGCCACCACTGTGGTCGACTGATCTTTTAGTAAAAAATTAGGTGTCGGAAAACTTAAAACCAGCTTAATTCTCCATTTATCTAATTTTTATTAAAAGCAAATTTAGCATGTCTAAAGTTTATTCACTTTATTTTTTTCTTTATTCAAAAACGACATTTAAAGAAAATAAGGATTTTATTTCAAAAACAGTTAATTTAATTTATTTTCAGGAAATTCAGAAATAGACATTTTATCTAGATTTCAGAAATGCAAGTATTAGCAAAAGACCGATAGTTCCCAAAATTCATTCTTTCTCCCTTTTTCCCTAACTAATAACCTCACCTAAAGTTCAAATCTCATTCAGAAAAATCGAAAATTATTCAAAGTCTTACATCTCAGGAAAAATCAGCATACGGACAGCAGCTCTGGAGGAAATCGAAAAGGAGTTTTTTTCCTCACTAAAATCAGCACTTTTTATACCTTTTTCACTAGCCCTATCTATCTAAAAGTGTAACTTTCAACATAAATTCGAGTTCTGATTGGACAATTTTGGGGTGGATGAGCATCAACTCATCATTACAAAATTTAGTTCCTGTTCAGTCAGCTAAAATCCAAAGGGCTTATTATTTTACGGAAATGTCCGTCCTAGTCTTGTTCTCAGTTCGCAACTTCAGAGTCTTTTCCCACGTTCAGTAGCTTAAGCATTCATCATACTTGGCAGTCATCTGGACTTCCAGGGCAGCCTATCCTTGAACTAACTTCATTCCGGCACAGGCAGCTCGCATTCAGACTCGGGCTTGGGCTGCACATGCTCTGTTCATCTTTCTTTCGCAGTTTACTGAGGCAGTCATGTCCTAGTAGGCCTCACGGGCCACTATGGGAACTATCATAGAAACAAACCCAAAATAGACGTTAATTTGAGAAAAATAGCCTTTCTGTTTACCTCCGCCCTTACTAAGGTTTTCCCTATTAGTAGTTACCTAGCAGATGAGCGACATTTAGGCGTAATATAATTACTTATCCTTCGGATTCTGCCACAAATACGTAAACAAAAGCACATTTATGCTGCATTTTATTATTTCAAAGCTGCTTATTAGTTTAGGACACGACAAAATCACATAATTAGTTAATTGTTATTGCAACATAAGCAAAGTTAATTCCCCCGTGTACTTGTGTAGGTGCAATTTGTACTCTAGATTGATTAGTTCCACACGTCATTCCATTAGTTCATATTATTGTTATTGAAGTAGGACTTCACAAGGGGTACACAAAATTTAGTTTCTCCTCCTTGCTCCATCACCAGCGCTTTCTCCACGAGACACACACCAAGTGCACGAAGGGTTCTAAACTCCAGGAAAGATGGCAGAGGCAAATCTTTTTCACCACTTACTCTGCATTTGTCAGGCTGGCATTGATGTAGGTGCCAGCTGAAGTCCTGTGCTCGGCAAATCCAGTCTTAGACCAGGAGAATACGTTTATTCTGGTTGAAGGCATGCAAGATGATATTGGTAGTATCTACTCCCCAAATTGTGGTAACCTGCTTTCCTGGCCCACGTATTGGGGCATACTGTAGCTTGCACACACCTCCCATGGGTACTAGGAGGAGACTTCAATGTAGACACCACACTCAATAGTTCTCACCCTCCACTTCCTCATGCCCCATGGTAGGCAATGCTAAGTCACTGACGGACTCCTGTACAGTACATTGATAGACGCCTGGATACAGCATAACCTTGGGCTTAGGCTATATGCCTATCAATCCTCTCCACATTATTTATATGTGTGCTTTGATTGGATCGTATTTTCAGTACACCTTTGCCCAAGGTTCTCCTTGTCAGATTACCTAGGCAGATCTATTTCAATCCCCAGGCCCTTTACTTCATCCCTCACATAGGGAAACCCTTGCCTCCCATTAAAACATGCAGCTCTCAGGAAACTATGCTAGAGGACCCCCATTTCAGAACTCGCTTGCAACCCACATTCAAGATTACTTTGAAGTCAATGAGGGGTCCGTCACCTCTAGGTCAATTCAGTGGGACTCTTTTAAAGTGGTCACCCAGGTTGACTGTATTCATAAGGTCTCAGGAGTTCATGAGATAATTGAATTGGAATATTTTGAAACAGAAATTGCATCAAGCAATAATATTTTCAGCACTCCCGCCCTGCGAGAAATGTACCATGAGCCTAAGGCCCATGGGGCCACTTTGATGGAGAGACTTAAGCACTTTGACCGCTTACCATATCCTAAACGCATGCATACAGACGGGTATAGGGCTGGACGTTTATTGGCCTGGATGACCACACAGGACAAATCTGGCCCTCCTAGCAAAACACTCCATTAAGATTACCTAGAAGGCTAAAACCCTGTTCTCCCCACTGGCCTGGCGTAGCGCCCTTTTGAAATGGGCAGAACTAGAAAGCAAGACCCTTCACCAAGATGAAACCAAAGGTCTCTGTAAATGTCCCATAGTTCTGGCATAGGATGCTATACTGGAGAGTATGAAGGCATCTTTCACAGTAGAAATGTCATCCCAATAGTTTTCTTTTCTACGGTGCAAATTATATTTGTGGTCCTTGCTGCCCAATGACTTGCCACAGGTGTCTAGGGGAGTTGTGTTGTCCTACCATACATTGGCCCGGGCTCCAACCTCATATACACTTTCTAAACAACCTGTGACACACTTTAAATGTCCAACTCTAATCAGTCTAGTTATGTCCACCCTATTTTTATTTTCTCCACTCCTTTTTTCCTATTTTCTCCTCTTTTTTTCTCTCTCTCCTTCCCAGTTCTCCATAGAGAAATTGACATCACGTCGCGAAAGTCTATTTAGGGTGTCCGTTTGAGATGTCAATGGACATGTTGACATTACAGAGCTCCAACAATATATTGCCATTCATGCAAGCATAATGTTCGTCATGGTGCATGTTATTGGATATGAAGTATAAAATAAAATACCAATACAATTTTGCTAAAATAAAATGACCACTCTCATATAATTTAAAATTTTCTGCATTCAGACCGTGGTGAATTTCAGTAAATGTGACACTTTTCATTGGCATGTGTAAAATCACCCAGAAAATGCATTTTGCAATAATTAGAACAGTAATTAATAGTATAAAATATGTTAACTGTGTGGGGAAAACGTCATCATAGAGTTAACCCTGGGTGGGTGGCGGTCCCCAGGGCCATCAAGAGCTCCTGGAGGGGCCCACCCTCCCAACATTGGCAAAGGTGGTGGCCCCTGGGGCCGAATTTGAATAGAAAGTGCCCCGGGGAGGTGGTGGTCCCGGGGCAGTGTGGGGGGGGCTCGAGTCCCTGACGCATATTAATAATTTGAGCCCCGGGGAAGTGGTGGTCCCCGGGGCTTGGGGGGCCCCTAGGCCCCCCTATGTAAATGAAGCCATGGGGAGGTGGCGATCCTGGGGCCGACGCAAAGGAATTTTTGCCACTGCATTGAATCTGCAGCTAGCTTCGAGTCAGGGCAGGAGAGTTAGGAAATTCCAAGCACATGACAGAGAAACATCTAGAAAATTCTGCTACTTCAAATTTTACCAGGTATTAAAATAGTGCCCTCAAAAAACTTTTCAGGTCACATTCTGGGCCTGAAGAAGTACTCTTGGAGGACTACCTGTTACTGTGGCCTGTTGTGTACTCCACAAGACTGCTTTGCTGTACCTGGAAGGACTACTATCCTGCCTGGAGCCTGCCTTCAGTCCTTAGAGACCTGCCCTGCTCCTTGAGCCCTGCTTCGTCACTTGAACAATGGACTTCCGGTGTGACTCCAAGGGCTCATTTGCTAGCCTTATGTTTAGAGCCACAGGGGCATATAAAGCTCCCACCATCATGAAACCACACCCGGACCCAACCTGAGTGAGTCCTAACTCCCCAAGTGGTGCTCCTCCAGTCTTGGAGCCTTGGTGGTGGTGCTAAAAGGGCCCAGATAGCCAAAATCCAAAACTTGGGACTTTGAAAGGTTTTGGCTGAAAACTGTTCTGAGAACTGAGGGAAGACTGGGAACAACCTGCTTGTCGCTCTGCCAGAGGTGCATCACTGGTCGGCCTGACTTCACAGTAGTTCCCACTACCTTCTTCTCCCCAGCAGCAAATCCTGTTCAGCAGTCCTTCGCAAATGGGTATTTGGCCTCCTGGAACTCTCTTTGGCTACAGCCTCCTACTTCGTCCAGTGACTCCCCAACTATGACACTCCCTCCTCAGACATCGTCCGCAGCCTTGTCCTGCTGATCTTTACCTTCTCAGAACATTTATTTAAAGAATTTCTTCTACGTCCGAAGGTAAGCGCCGAATGGGCCCAATCCATTTCTTTTGTCTGACCCACACTCTATTGCGATTGGCAATATTTCTCGACTTTGACCAGGTCTTGCATGACTAGATGCCAGTGGTTGGCGCTTTGATATTTTATGCACTAGTTTTTACAAAGAAACTTAAAATGTATAACTCCGGTTCTACTGATTGGATTTTTGTTGTTTTGATGTCAAATAATTTAGTAAAATTTACTCTATTTTTCTAAAGTTTTTCTTGTTGTTTCACCGTATTACTTTTTGTGTGCTTCCTAAATACTTTACACTTTGCCTCTAAGTTAAGCCTAACTGCTTTTTGTGCCAAGCTATCCAGGGCTGAGCACAGGTTAATTTAGTGACTTTTTGTGGTTCACCCCACGAGGGATTGTGGCTTTTGCTTGACCAAGGCTAACACCCCAGTCAACCCACATCCCAATGTGTCACAGTTGTTAACAATCCCTGGACAAAAAGACTTTTCTGGGGGGAGGGAGCCGAAAAAGTTACTTACCTGTGGTATATAAATTTCTTTATTCGGCTTTTCACAAAGGAAAACCATAAAATGAACATTTAAAAAATACAATTTACATATTTACACAGAAATACAAATTACAAAAATAGGTTCCAAAGAAATTCATACGAAGACAATTTTATAAATTTAAAAGGAAAATATCAGAACATTTCAGTTCGTCGAGGTAAAATTCCAAGGTGCTTTTTACAGGTTTTTCCTATGCTTCATAATACATTTTAAGAAATTAAGGACAATGTAACAGACGGATTCAGATTCCAGCATTTGGAGGCGAAGGATTGCAGGCCGACATTGTCTAAAGCCCCAAGGTCTCAGTGTTGGTAGTAGCCAGATTTTCCTGTGTGGATGATGGAATTTACAAAACATGATAACATGTATATTGGACTGGTTAGATTTCCCATCACATGGACATAAGGGAAGGCTTGAGTCCCAGCTGTTATTCGCGGGGAAAGCAACCAGTCTAAAAAAAGTATCCAATCTGAATCTTGTCATCAACATTCTCTCATGTGTGGTGACCTGAAGGGTTAGATACGGCTGAATGCCGTAAGTTGTCTGAACCAGGTTCGCATGGAGAACCGAAGGTTTTGACGACTCAGAGGTCAATCTCAATGTCTCTAAATGACCGAGGGCTAGTTGCTTTAGGGCTCTCTTTGGAAGGTCAACTATGGACTCTGGTTGGAAATAATATTTCACAAGACCAAGGTCTTTAAAGAAATTTCTAATGTAGCAGAGCCACTTTACTTTTGAGGACTGGTCAAGAGCCATTGTATCAGCTACAATTGACTGTGTCAGTGCATTTTTGACAGAAGTCCAAATGCACCGCCACAGCATCAATGGTTGAATCTTGAGCAAGTCCTCTAGGTAAGGAATTCCTAGTTCCAAATGAGAGGCATAGGTTGAAGTGCCTCTCGGGGTGGCTAAAAGAACTCTTAGGAAAGTGTTTTCTGCTACCTGGAGGGCACTGGTATCTGTGTGTCCCCAGACTCCCGCTCCGTACAGGGCAATGGCCTGGCACTTGGCACTATAGATTTTCAATAGCTCCACTGGTGCCCTCCTCCCCAATCTCTGGGAGAAGCTCATCTGGGCCGCTATGGATCTTCTGAACAAATGGCATCTTGTCTCTACTGCTGGCTTCCATGTCAGTCTTTAGTCTATCATGATTCCAAGGTATGGGTACTGGGCAGTTACCTCGAGTTTTTGGTTGTCGAAATAGATGTCTTTTACTCCTTTTTTCCTAGTACCTGATATCATGACAAACGTTTTTTTGACGTTCACTTGAAGGTCCAGACCGCCCATAAAAGTCGTATATCTATTCAGAGAATTCTGCAATTCGCGCGGTGTGCGCGCGAGAATGACAGCATCATCCGCATAGAGCAGAGCGGGAATCAGGCGCTGTTTTACACGTGGGAGGTCCTGGGCCCCCCTCAACATCTCTGGCTCCAGGCCATTGGTGTACAATGAGAAAAGAAAGGGGGCCAGGACACACCCTTGCCTGACTCCACGCTCTACTCCAAAAGATGCCGTCAGCTCTCCATTCAGGCCAAAGCGCACTCTTGCCGAGGCTCTAGAGTAGAGTTCCCGCAGAAAATCTAAAAGGGGGGAATCCACTCCCATTTACCTTAAGACCGTCCATAGTTTTGCATGCGAAACGCAATCAAAAGCTGCGGACAGGTCTACGTAGACCATATAGACCATGTTCTTCTTTGCCTGTATATATTTACCCATAATCAGACTGAGGTTGAGGGCCTGCTCTACCGTTCCGAACCCCTCTCGAAAACCAAACTGGAGATCGGAAATAATGCCTCTCTCCTCACCCCATTGCTGAAGTCGCTCAAGGATTACTCTCCCAACAACCTTGCCAAGTGAGTCCAGCAATGAGATGGGGCGATAGCATTTCACATCCTGGCGGTCCCCTTTTTTAAAAATGGGGACCATGATAGACTTAGTCCAGGAATTTAGTAGTCCCACATTTGCGGCGGCTGTACACACCCTGGTGAGAATAGGGGCCCAGAGGTCCAAGTTGTGTTTAAATAGGTCCACTGGGACCCCATCTGGGCCTGGGGCTTTCCCGTTCTTGCTTATTTCCAGAGCCACTAGTAAGTCGGGTATGTCAAAAAGCAGCGGAATTGGATATTCTACTTTTGGAAGTATGTTAGCAGACCCAACTATGGTTGAATTGTTTTTAAAAATCTTAGTGAAGTGGTAACAATCTTCCTATTGAATACTTTATCAAACTGCAGCGGGAACTGACCCTTGAGTCGCCCACACCAGTGCTGTTAGCGCCATCGGCACTGTCTATGTAGGTTCCTGGTTGTCTGACTTCACAGCTTTCTTTCCCGGAGTTTCTGACACCAGGTACAGACCTCAGAACATTCCTCATTTCAATGTTCTTTTAAGTGATGGGACTACCATGTAGCCCCAAAAAAACCATTCGCACAGCTTCATGCCGCCTCTGGCGTGCATGTTTTCACCAAACTTTTGAGCCATTACTTTTGTGTTCCAACTTTTCTCTTAATCTTATTCTTTTCTCTTTATTCATTATTTATCACTCTTTCATCCAAACCCACAGACCGGGTAAAAATGCCAATTTTCATTTTTCTAGAATTCAAACAGTGCCAATCCAGGCTTTCGAAAGAATGTGGATAATGCAATGTTCAACGCAAGCAGTCTTTATTTCTTATAAAAACCCAATGCATTTCGGGCCACCCATGGGCCCTTCTTCGGGGGTCACTACAATAAATAATAATAATAACGGAATAAATTATTAACACTCTTCAATACAATTACGGCAACATTTTTTTAAAAAACAGAATATGTTTTCATTCATTTACATAGCCTATCTGCACATTGCATCTGATTTTTCTCTCTCATTATATCCCTCTTGTGGAGCGCGCAGAATCCTCTGTTAACTCTTTTTTTCTCAACCTGTTAATCCAACTGTAGCAACTTCCCTGATGGTCCCAGCCTTTCCAGGAAGATGGCGCCTCTTCCTCCTCTCATGTCCCTGGAAACCAGCATTAGCTCTCTTCACCAGACCCACATGGAGTGTCCTCCTTTCTGGAGGCCTTAAAGGTAATTACTTTGGACCAATGGGTTCTTCAGATAGTGGGACGAGGTTACACCCTTTATCCCATTCTTAGTTTTCTCCCCCTCTCTGGGACATCTTGCCACCCCTCAGCAAGAAATGGTAGAACTCCTGCAGAAAGGAGGAGTGAAGTTAGTACCAGAGCAGGAAAAAGGACAAGGATGTTACTTTCATTATTTACTTTTGCCCAAAAAGGATGGTGAGCTGTGTCCGAACCTGGTCCTCAGGGAGATGAACTTCTACACAAAGGAGTAGTTAAAGATTCAGGGCCCGATTCACAGAACAAACTTACGAAAAGATCCTAAACTTACTACTTTTGTCTTAAATTAGGATTCTGTCTTAAGTTAAATGTAAGTTTAACTTAAGCTTGTCTTAAGTGTAATTTAAGACAAAATCCTAATTTAAGACAAAATCCTAACTTAGGACAAAATCCTTACTTAAGACAAAATCCTCATTTAAGACAAAATCCTCATTTAAGACCAAATCCTAATTTAAGACAAAATCCTAATTTAAGACAAAATCCTAACTTAAGACAAAACCCTAACTTAAGACAAAATCCTAATTTAAGACTACTAAATGCCTTCTGTGAATACCAAAAGTAGTACGTTTAGGATTTTGTTGTAAGTTAGTTCTGTGAATAAGCCCCGCTGACCCTAGCCCAAGTGTAGCGGAAGCTGGAGACTGGATGGTGTCACTCAACTTTCACGATGCATATTTCCACATCCACATCCATGGTAGCATCTGAAGCATTTGCAGTTTGTGGTGGGCTCTACACACCACAAGTTTTCAGTAATCCCATTTGGCTTAACATCGCCACCTCTAGTCTTCAGGAAGGTGATGGCAGTGATTGCGGCCCACCGCAGAAGTCTGGGCATCTCTATTTTCCCATACCTTGACAACTGTCTGATCAAAGCCGGGTCACCAGAGGTAGTGTCTTACTATCTGTAGTCACTGGTGTCCCTGTTGTTTGACCTGGGCATTTAGATCAACAGGCCCAAATCTCACCTGAGGCCTTTTAAATGACTCCAGTTCATTGGGTCAGTACTAGAAACCACTCTTCTCCGTGGCATTCCTCCATCTCAGAGGACTGTAGACATCCAGGAAACTGTGCCATCAGTTCAACAAGGCAGGATGGTTCCAGTACTGAGGATACTGATATCTTTCAGACTGCTAGCTTCCCTAATTCCACTAGAAACACATGCATGCTGGCACATGAGGGCCCTGTAGTGCTGCATCTACAGGCAGTGGCTACAGTAAAGGGGAGTCCTGTCGCACTCCATCATGATGTTCCAGCGCTGCAGGGAAGTGGCTTGGTGGGGGAATAAGGCAACCCTCAGCTTCTGGATGGCCTTCACTCCCCCTCCAATGGTAGTGACAGATGCATCCAGGACCTGGAGATCAGAAGTCTTGGACCTCCAGAAGATAATGTTCTTCACATCAATCTGTTGGAACTGCGGGCAATTTGGCTGGCGCTCAAGGCCGTCATCGCCTCCATCCAAGGTCAGTCTGTCCAGATCTTGATGGACGACATGGCAGAAATGTGGCATGTCAGCAAGCAATGGGGGTAGGCCCTTATCTTCTGTGTTTGGACACGTTGAGACTGTGGTTTTGGGCACATTGCCAAGGCATCTGGTTAACCTACACAATCACCTACTGGGGTTTCTGAATGTCACAGCCAACAGCTTGTGTCAGCTTTTTTCTTTCCAACCATGAGTGGCAAATTCTACCAGAGGTAGTTCAGCATATCTTGGCCCAGTGGGAACTCCTCCGGGGGACCTATACACCTCCTCGGGCAATGTTCCATGCTAGTGTTTCTGCTCTCCATTGGGTGGAACACTGGGGTACGCTCTTCAGTTGAAAAAATTATTTTTCTGCTGCACTATGAGTTTCTCCTTGCATTCTTGAATCCTGAGATTGTGAGAAAGGTAAGCTAAGACCAGGACCAAGTCATTCTCATTCCCCTACATTGACCAAAAAGGGTGTGGTATGCAGGCCGTCTATGCTTATCCACATGTCCCACGCTCAAGCTGCCATTCAGACTGGACTCCCTCTCCCAGTCGGAAGGGATCCTAGGGGGGTGGGTATTACCTAGACTGCATTAAGGACACTTGACTGGATGTGCAGCCCTTCATAGGGTACTGTGATGCGCAGAAAGGCAAAGCAGTGAGGAAAAGAACTCTTTCAGAGTCCTGTCAGCTCCTGAGGCGAAAAGCCGGGAGATTTTTTACTTAAGTTTTAGCTGTGTGGTGTAATAACTCTGTGTTTTTAACAGACTTACTGCTGGTATTACGTGCACTTTCCCAGCGAGCCGATCTCAGCGCTCACGAGGGATTTGACACACCTGCGCTGGTTGAGGGGAAGATTGCGGCCACGCCCACCACCCTCAGGCCACGCCCCCTCTCCTCGCAGCTTTAAAAGAGCGCGCTGATCTACAAACGCGTTCAGAGTCCTGTCAGCTCCTGAGGCGAAAAGCCGGGAGATTTTTAACTTAAGTTTTAGCTGTGTGGTGTAATAACTCTGTGTTTTTAACAGACTTACTGCTGCTATTACGTGCACTTTCCCAGCGAGCCGATCTCAGCGCTCACGAGGGATTTGACACACCTGCGCTGGTTGAGGGGAAGACTGCGGCCACGCCCACCACCCTCAGGCCACGCCCCCTCTCCTCGCAGCTTTAAAAGAGCGCGCTGATCTACAAACGCGTTCAGAGTCCTGTCAGCTCCTGAGGCGAAAAGCCGGGAGATTTTTAACTTAAGTTTTAGCTGTGTGGTGTAATAACTCTGTGTTTTTAACAGACTTACTGCTGCTATTACGTGCACTTTCCCAGCGAGCCGATCTCAGCGCTCACGAGGGATTTGACACACCTGCGCTGGTTGAGGGGAAGACTGCGGCCACGCCCACCACCCTCACGCCACGCCCCCTCTCCAGCATAAAAACATGTGCTTCCCCCGGAAGCGCAGCGGACGGGCGCAGCGGGCGCGCCGGCTGCGCGCCGAAGGCGCGCCTAGGGCAAGCCCGTCTGCGCCCGTCCGCGACCGGATCGCGCCCAGCGCCAGCCATGCTGCCTGTGCCCGTTCACATAACCAAAGGATTGTCTGGACCAGTGCTGAGCTACGGTCGTTGAACGTCGCCACTCCTTGTCAGTCGCCTGAGCTCAATTTGACTAATTTGGATCTACCCCCTGTTTGCTCAGGCTGCCAAAAGTCACTTGGCGACGTCTCTCCCCAAACAGTCACACCTCTCAAAACAGCAAGCCGACTACCACCCAACACTTCCACTACTCACTTTAGGATCGGGCTACTTAATTGTAGATCCCTCCCCAAGCATGCTGATGATTTATGCTTGCTGATAGCGGACTCTGAATGGGACGCTTTGTGCCTTACAGAGATATGGCTCAACGAAGATAACATGGCATCCATTTCGCTAGCAATTCCTCCCGGCTTTAAACTTAGCTTCTCTAATAGAAAGGAAGACAGAAGGGGTGGCGGAGTGGCTTTTATCTACAATGATAAATACACATTGTTGTCCTCCACTCCTACCACATTTCCGGGTATAGAGGGGTTACACTTCTGCCTCCAAATCACCCCCCAACTGTCTCTAACAGGTCTAATCATCTATAGACCCCCAGACTGCCCGGCGTCATCCCTGCGTGAGCTTATGGACTTTATAGTCCTAAGCTCTTTAGCCCACCCGCACTGTATCGTAGCCGGTGATTTTAATATTCATGCCGACAATCCAGACTGTCCTCAGGCTACTCACCTTATCGCAACCCTGCAAGCTGCCAATCTAACTCAAGTTATTTCGGGCCCCACGCATCGGGCGGGGCACATGCTGGACCTTTTCTTTTCCAACATACTGAATACAAAAGCTAAATCTCCGATACCATTGTTATGGACGGATCATTTTTTAATTACTCTGTCAATATCACTCTCCTCTCAATCTCAGATTACAGGGAAACGCTCCTATGTGCGGAGAAAATGGGACAATTTATCAGCGGACATCTTATGCCCGGCTCTTTTAGAAAATCCCCTGTCTCTAACCTCTGATGTAAACTCCGATGCAGTATCAATGAATTGTTGGATCGGCAACCTAGTGGATTCTCTCGCCCCGGCCAGAATAGCTACGTCGCGCAGAGAATCGCCCTCTGCACCGTGGTTCTCCCCTGAGCTGATGGCCGAAAAAAGCAAATGCAAAAAATTGGAGCGCCTTTGGCGAGCAAATTATGGTGATTCAGCCAAAACCAGCTATAAAAAAGCCCTTCATGCCCTCCACTTATCCATAAAAAAAAGCCAAAAAAATCTTCTTCGCGACTTCCATCCAGCAGGCGGAGCAATCAAGTAAAGAAGTTTTCAAGATTGTTCAATCTTTCTTTAAACCCAGAGCCATTGAGACTGAAATCATCCCATCCGCAAGACTCTGTGAAACTATCTCAGATTTCTTTGACACAAAAATAATAAAAGTGTATGATACCTTTACGGACCCCGAGCCCACAGTTATGGCTGAGTTGGGAGATACTGAGCCACCCGCTACCTCTTTAAATCAATTTCATCCTATCACCCTCACTGAGGCACTGAAAGAAATACTAAAATGCAAATCAGGGGCACCTGATGATCCATGCCCACCCAAACTTTGGAAATTGATGTCGGATGCAATTGTAGTTCCCCTTTTACATATATGGAACACGTCCATTGAAACTGGCACGTTTCCGGACTGCTGGAAACAGGCCACGCTCCTCCCGTTGAAAAAAAAAACCTAATGGCGCGCCGGACGACCTGAACAATCTCTGACCCATCTCCCTTCTAGCAGCCCCTGGAAAAATGCTCGAAAAGATGATCCAACGTCAGCTAAATAGCTTCATTGAAGAAAAAGGCACCTTACATGAAACAGTCCGGCTTTAGGGCCGGTTTTAGCACCGAGACGGCCCTTATTGAGGTTGCTGAGTCGATCAGGTGGTCCTTAGATTCAGGAGCATCAGCTATGCTGGTGCTCCTGGATCTATCAGCTGCTTTTGATACGGTGGATCATAGCAGACTGCTGCGGCGGCTGAAGGACATAGGACTAGGAGACAAGGCACTGAGTTGGCTCCACTCCTACCTCACAGATCGGTCCCAGAAAGTGGCGCTGGGCACCTTCTCTTCTAAACCCAAACGCCTTTGGTGCGGTGTCCCGCAGGGGTCGGCACTCAGCCCTTTGCTGCTTAATGTGTATCTGGCCCCACTTTTCACTCTGATTGCTAAATGGGGGGTAAAGGCAATTTCGTATGCAGATGATACGCAATTGGTCTTCCCCTATAAAGACACGTCGGAGGCAGCTTTTAGTAAAATCAGGGGCTGTCTTCGAGACGTGGCTAGCTGGATGAACACAAATAAACTTAAAATGTATACTAGCAAAACGGAGGTGTTATTCTTTGGAAAACATAAACATCCCCCCCCGGACTTGTGGTGGCCGCCTGAAATGGGCCCAGCCCCTTCTCCCGGAACCCATGCAAAAAATCTGGGAGTAAGATGGGATGAGAATCTCTCCTTCTTGCCGCACATACAACAGCTTACCGCCGGCTGCCTGCATAAACTTAGAAATCTTCGAAAATTCTTGCCTCTTCTACCAGTCGAGTGTCGCAAAATGGTTGTCCACGCGACAATTACATCTCGACTGGACTACTCAAATGGTCTTTACCTTGGTCTACCCAAATATCTGGTGCATCGCCTACAGATCGTGCAGAATGCGGCTGCGAGACTGATAAATCGCATTCCCTTTAAGCATCATGTCTCTCCGCATCTGCATGAGCTACATTGGCTCCCAGTGGCAAGCAGAATTAAATTCAAGGTGCTAACCTTGGCGTTCAGAGCGCTAAAAGGTACCTGCCCCAACTACTTAAAACTTCGACTCCCCCGGTATCACCAAGAGCGACAGCTGCGATCCAACTCTATGCTTAAGCTAACTATCCCGCGTGTGAGGAAAGCCAGACTTGGAGGCAGGTCTTTCTCGGCTGGCACGGCGAAACTCTGGAACACCTTGCCCTCTGCCATCCAATCTGCCATGACAGAAGCCAGCTTTAGGAAGCTCCTAAAAACTTGGCTTTTTATGCATTAAAACTTGATTTTTCTCTTGGCTACTCGCTCGCTGTTGAAAGACTCGTTAGCGCCGGGACACCTCACCCAGAGGTAGCTGTTCGCGCTTTACAAGCACCTGTATTATTATTATTATTATTTCAAGAAGGATCATCCTCTGCATTAAGATCTTGTAGGAAAGTGCCCCTTTTGACATGGTTACCCCCACTTTATGGCTGGTATGTGGTGCAGACTGAAGGTATGATGGGTTCCTGCTACCCAGGTCTCCAGAACCAGTGTTCTTTCCCTAAATTGTATGATTGTTCCACAATTGGTAACCTCTAGGATTAATGCATGCCACAAATAGATGGTACCCCTGGTCATTGGGTGTTGGACCTAAAAAGGACTGCCACACAAATTGTGCCACACTAAGTGACTCATCACCAAGCTCATGCAAACTGCCATCGCAGCCTGCATGTCTTGGTGCAGAGAACACCAAAGAGTCGACATGGCACACATCCCTGAGTGCCATGCCAGCAAAACACTGCATGTGGTATAGGTAAGTCACTATGGCAGGCCTTACATCCCAAAGGAAGGGTGCACTAAACCCATGTGTGGGGATATCTGCCTGAGTGGATGTGGTATCAAAGTTCACCCTGGGATATCATGAGTGCGCACAGAAGCCATGACGAGTACATGGGCTGAACACTTGTGATTATGAGTTCCCCAGCTACATGATGGCTTCACCGTACCCCAAGGTGTCTGAGGTGGTGTGTGAGACCAGTCCGTAACTTTTTGTGAGATGTCCCCACTCACTCTTTTAACACTGTAAAAACCTTGGTCACTATACTGGGAGAGGCCCTTACATGGTAAACAGTGTTAAGTAGTGCAGTGAAAGTGTGGGTGAGGAGTTTGAAATGTGCTCATTTGTGTATGGTGAGCTAGTAGAGGTCCTTCAGGTGTGGTATGATATGAGTACGGCAATCAAGGCTCAGAGTGATTCTGGCCACCGAGTTCTGAATGGTCTGCACCTTTCTGTTAAGTTTAAACTCCAGTGTGTTGAAACATTCTTTTCAAAAGCTCGTAGAAATTTCATGAGCACGGGTAATGTGGGAAAATGGTCAGATTTACTGACTTTGGAACTGAGGCACCATGTTTAAAATCACTGATGGCTATTCACAAAGGTAAATAATACTTATCGTTAAATTACATATGTAATTTACTCTTACACTTTTGAGTTACTAGGCTGCTTTTAGCTATTTACAAAATTGGAGTGTAAAGTTACTCAGAAGTGTAGACTTCCACTTCTCCGCCTCCGCAATGACCGGATGAGCCAAATTTACATGTGTAAGTTACAACTGCCAAAAAAGAAAAGTAGTAAGTTTAACACCACACATGGCCAACCACTGCTACTACAGCATCCTTTCAGAGAAACTAATGGAGGTAGGTACTTAGGGGCCGTTTACATATTTAAACTTTACAGAAACACACAGTCACTGGATGATGTCATCAGTGATGCCATCAGTGATGTCAAATGAGATGTCATCAGTGATGTCATCAGTGATGTCATTTATCTCATCAGTGATGTCACTGACCATGTCATGAATGATGTAATATGTGACATCAACAGCAGTGGATTGCGGGTGCGCGAAATATAGTTAGTACAACTAACTATATAGGATCAATTTCAATGGTTTTTTAAATGCTAATTCCTAACTATATACGGCCTGAAACCTATGGTTTTTTTAAGTGAATTTGCAAGGTTTTTAAAATGCTAATTCCTAACTTAGGGGCTCATTACGAGTAGGAGGGAACCTCCGCATGGCCTGCGGAGTGCCCTCCTGTGAAATTAGGATGTGACCGCCACCCTGGCGGTCACATCCTCTATATTTACCATTGCGGCAATGGTAAAAATGCATACATTGCATTTGTATGCAGAAAGCGTCTGCCACCGTGCGGTGCCTGCCGATTTCTGCATACAAATACAGGGGGTACCATAGGTACCCCCCCATGTGCACCCCCCACCCCCCCTTCACCCAGGGGGCCCGCAACGGGCCCCCGCAGTGAAGTCCCACATGCTTTTCCACGGCGGAAAACCCGCCGCGCAAAAGCATTTTTATGGCCACATCCTAATATGGCTGGCGGTGTCTGGGAGACACCGCCACCATATTAGAGCTTTTCCGCCGCGGTTGTAAGCCGACCGTGGCGGAAAAGCGGCGGACTTAAACCAGGACCCACCAGCCATCCTAATGTGGCGGTGGGTCTTTGGTGGGTCCGCAGCGGTTTTCCCGCATCCTCCGGGCCGACGGTGGCTTCCGCCGGCCCGGAGGATGCGGGAAAACCGCGATCGTAATGAGCCCCTATATAAGGCCTGAAACTTATGTGCTTCATTAAGCCCTTTAATATTCCATGTTAAGCATCTAATATTTGTAGTCATGGGACTGTGTTGGGGCGATGTATTAATGTTGTTAGCCAAGCAATGGCGACGTATGATCCGGATAGCCCTATCCAGTAATGATGTATGAATGTTCTAATGTCTAAGGAGCAGATGTCTATGCTCTGTGCTCTCGCTGATTTAGCAACTGAGAAAGGTACAGGGAAAAGCAGAATAGGGGCCTGCTCTGAGGTGTGAGTGCATCCTAATAGAGGATACGGAAACATATAACAATCCCAAAACGTACCCCCACCCACTCCAACCCCCAAACTTGGCTGAGTATCCCCTTCCCTCCCTCCTTCTTTACCCTCATCGAAAACCTGTAGTGTCCATCGTCTGGGACTCATCCCGGAGGGCATAGGTGAGCCGGTGTACACCCCAGCCTGGGTAAGGCTGGGTGACTGAAGCAGTAATTGACACCCAGGTGATCTGGCCAGTTAGTCAAAGTTCAATGTAACAAGTTCTTAGTCTGTAGCAGAGCAGGTCTTGTGGGCATAGGGAGGAGTCCATCTGCTTCAGTGTCTCAAAGGAGAACTCCCATGTTTTGTTTTGGGAAATCGGGAGAAAATGTTCCTTATCATTGTCATCCATTTGCGATCCTCCAGATGTCCCCGGGGTCTTTTCTGGGTGTCTGCAAGGATACTTTTGGCAAAATTGAGTGCAAGCTTTGCGGTTATAAAGTGATGGGTTTTTCTATCGTAAATCACCCGCAGCTTCACTGGATACAGGAAGGCATAGTAGACATTAGCTTGTAGCAGGAGCTTTTTGACGGGTTGGAAGTCTATTTGTGCTGCCTGGACTACGATGGCGAAGTCCGGGCAGAAGGAGACAATATTGCCTCCATATTGCACTTTTCCTCTTTCTCTCGCCTGGCGCAGCACTGTGTCTCTGTCGTTATAATTTAGTAAGCATGCAATTATTGGCTGAGCAGGTGCGCCCGGAGGTGGTCTGGGTGCTAGGGATCTATGTGCCCATTCGACTATAAATACCGGGGACAGATGCTCATCGAATAGGTCTTTGAGCATGTTGGTAATATAGTTCTCCAAGTTGTCAATAGGAGTGGATTCCTAGGATGCAAAGGTTGTTCCGCCTCGAGCAAGCTTCAAGGTCTTCATTTTTGGCCTTGATTACAGCTAGGACCCTGTCCATTTTCAGTAGATGATTCAACAATTCTCAACCTGAGCAAATCTAGTATAAAAAGTCAATAGAGTCCAATCAAGAAATACTGGTTTGCAGTCAAGTATTTTCAAGAATATAATCTTCTTTTATTTCTTCAATAGTTGATATGCAGTCAGAACGCACAATTCTTCAAATCAATTTCATAGTTTACAGTTGTTCTTCAAATCCATTTCATAGTGTACAGTTCGTTGCCAACACGTGTTTCGTCCTGCTAATAAGCTTAAGGACTTCGTCAGGGCTAGAAACAAGTGACATATACACTTAGTTTAATGATTACATAATAAACCATAAAACAATCATATTAAAACATGGCTATATATTAAATGAACATTATACTCTCATGACCAAACACAGGGAAAACATTTCATAAAAATATATAACTTATCAGGGAGCATGAGTCTGAAAAACTTAACTTTAGAAAATTCTATATGTACTAATACCTCGTGCTATTAAGAAGACATTGAAGATGGTACTATGTATCTCCTCAAGTAAGCCTTGGTACATAATAGCCCATAATAATAAACAAAACACTCATCTCAACAGGATTGTTGCTAAAATTTAAGAATTCAAATAGTGCTAGACTTACCAGTTTGACAAGTAAGATTTTGTGGAGTAGAATTTAAAGGAATGCGTAGTCTCTAGAGGGAGAGTAACCTATTATAAAGGTACATGTATTTTAGTATTCATCTCAGCAGTATTTTTAGTACAGTTTATAGGTTTATCGATCGATAAAGTCAAAGGCACTATTTATCATTTAATAGCAAAGAATTCTTGCTACAATATATGGCAAAAAACACCCATATTATTAGGTCAAAAAGTGAGTGAAAAGTTTATCTAAATGGTTCAAATTTACTATTATATATAAATCTCTTCAACCTTAAAACGAACACCTATAACCGAATTAAGCGCCATAAATGTCATATTTATATGTTACTTCAAAGTATCAATTATAATGACTCATTTGTAAATTGTATTAACTAAATCGATAACTAAAGACTTGTATTAACTCAGTTTACCTTAAAATTGGTTAGTTCCCTCTTATGTAGTTGCTCGAGGCTTCTAACTAAATAATAACAGGACCTATAAAGAAGGATCATATATATGAAAAATCCACATTAAGGTATACAATACTATCAAGTGATTGATTATAGTACAGCGGTACATATTCAATAGATCAGACTTAAAAATGTACCTTTTCTATACTCGAAAAATCTCCAAAGAGAAATACGGGCACTTTCTTTTATAGTGTAGTCTCAATTATCTTCTTTTTTCATTTCTGTTAAAGGGGATTTAAATATAAATAAATAATCAATCCTAATCCATAATTGACTCTTTAACAGTATCTAAGTGGAGTGCATCAATGACTCACCCATGTTATAATCCTCCCGGTCGATATTCGAAGTCACTCGCAACTCGGCGTCTAGCACCCGCGCCATGTTGAAATGGGCTATTTATACTAATCACATTAGAAAACGGACTATTGGGGAGTTAGTATCCAACCTAGACTTAGTTTATGCGCCATGTTGTGTAAGTTCAATTTAAAAACCTAAGTGAAAACGGACTAAAAGCGAGGTCCTCGAGGAATCCTATAATACCTAATTTCTTAAAATTAGAGCGTATACGAACCTATTACAGGTTTCAATTATTGATCCAAATATATTTCCATATTATAACATACAATTATCAGAATATTACAATGGAAAAAGTACAGCGATATTTAAATCCATATAAACTTTCATTCCCGATGAAAATCAAGATATCCATGTCGCAAGAATTATCTAGCTATTATATCAGAGTGCTCCTACGATATATCAAAATTTGTCAAGTGTTATCTTTGTACTTTTGTTTAAAATAACGAAAGCAAGGAAAATTTTAAGATTATTTAAACAGAAGAGAAGCTAGACAAACGGTTCCTATGTACATTAAATATATCATCATTCCAGAATTTTTTTTATGACCTTCACTAGATATGAAATTACATCTGTAATAATTCCCTGTATGAAGCGCACATTCTATCCTCTAGTTAACAGTATATATACACAAAGATGCTCATCTTACTTGCATTTATAGTTTGAATTTACCTTAGTATGTTATATATGATATCATAACCTTAGTATGCGATCTTAGCAAGAACCAGTAGTGTAATAAATTACTACGTATATGTAACCATCATATAACATACTAGTTCTATGAATGCCTATGGTTCAGTTAGATATTATTCATAAGCACAGATGTACTAGTTCTCAGAAATAAGAGCATTATAATAGGATGCATTATTCATCGTGATAAATATAGAGCCAATAAAGTGTGGAATACTGAAGATGTTATTTTTCACACCTTTCGTCTGTATATTTTATATGAGTGTAGCAGTGTTATCATCCCAAAAAATATTGCATCTCACTATCAATATTAATTCCTTGTTCTACTGCGTGTAGTATACTTATCCGGCGGACTTCAGCTTGTCGGACTCTGAGTTCCCTATTCCCTCCTCTTGCATTCTGAGGGATACTCTCTAGTCCATGAAAGGAAAAGCCTTTATTTGTACACATTTCTGTATGTACACCTATAGGGTGTCTTGCATCCATATTTTTAAAAGCTCGATAGTGTTCAGAAATACGATCTTTCATACTTCTAATGGTGCTACCCACATAGATTTGTTGACATTTACATATTATAATATAGACTACATATTTAGTTGAACAATCAATATGCTGCCTTATTATATATTTTTTGGATCCATTATATTCAAAGTCTTTCTTCTCCTTAATTGCAACTTTACACATACTGCAATTATTACATTTGAAAGAACCCAGATTATGTTGATGTAACCATGTCGGTTTCGCTTTTTGATCACTATGATAGCTTGGGCTAATTATATTGCCTAGTGTTTTGCCTTTCCTATAAGTCACACTTGGGTATTTGGGAAGAAACCTTTGGACTTGGGCGTCTGATGTAAGGAGATGCCAGTGTTTCTTGAGAATATTGAATATTTTATGTGACCAGGGATGAAAACCTGTTACTAATTTCACAGGTATCTTTTTAAGCTTCTCTTTTCCTCTCGGTTTGAGAGTATCCAACCTTTTCAATTTCATTGCTCGATTTTTAGCTTTAAAGAGAACCTTTTTGTCATAACCCCTAGCAAGAAATCTTTCTTCCATATACAATATCATCTTTTCAAAATCTTCTTCTTTAGAACAATTTCTGCGTGCTCTATAGAACACACCATAAGGAATGGCGTTTATCTGTGTCTTCGGATGGGCACTACCTGCATGTAATATTGAATTGCATGATGTTGTCTTTCTATGCATTCTGCTTTTCAATTTGCCCTCCTCTACAAATAATTCTACATCTAGGAAGACTAAGGATTCAGTACTGTATTGCATCGCGAATTTCAAGTTGTATGCATTAATGTTGAGGTATTCAAAAAACTCCATGAGTTTAGATTTACCACCTGTCCATATTAGGAGACAATCGTCTATATATCTCCCAAAATACATGATGGAATCATGCCATTCAGCCCCATGGGTGCCCCAGATGTGCACCGCCTCAAACCGTCCCATGAAGAGACAGGCGTAGGACGGCGCAAATCTGGAGCCCATCGCCGATCCACATGTTTGTCGGTACCAATCTGTCTTAAACAGAAAAACATTCTGTTCAAGAATTATTCTCGCCATGTCTATGAGCATGTTCGAATGGTCTAGTAGTTCTACTGGTCTCTTATACAAATAATATCATAATGTTTCTAATCCTAGTTCATGAGGAATATTTGTGTACAAGGAGACAACATCTATTGTCACCAAAATCATAGTATCATCCCATGGCAAATCCATTATGATGTTTAAGATATGTTTAGTATCTTGTATTGTGGAGGGGAGGTTAACTACATATGATTGTAGATAAGTATCTACAAATTCAGAGATTTTTTCAGTAGGTCCTCCCACTCCCGATACTATCGGTCTACCTGGTGGTCTAATGGCATGTTTATGAATTTTTGGTAAGCTGTATAGGCATGGGAAATTAGGTCTATCTACTACCAAGTATTTATATTCATCAACATTTAGTAGACCCTCAGAGTGCCAGGATTTAAGTTGATCCTTAATTACATTGGTAACGTCAAAAATGGGATTGTAGGACAGCTTCACATAAAAATTTGCATTATTCAATTGTTCCAATATTTCATTCTCATAGTATTCCTTATCTAAAATGACTATATTTCCCCCTTTATCTGCTCTTTTAATTATTATGTCTTTATTCGCTGTTAATTGTTTAAGGGCATTGCGATCTCCACTAGATAAATTATCAGTATACAATATATTTTTCGGATTATTAATTTTCTTTTCAATACTATCTAATTCATTCTTTACTACCCTATGGAAAGCGTCTATATTGTTTCCGCTCCCTAGTTGTGGTGTCCATTTGGATTTGGGTTTAAGACCACTATCCAATGTTTCATTGGTATTATATTCTAGATCCTGTAAGATCCTATGCATTGTAATCGGATCTTCTTCACATTCAGAAATGGACAATAACATTGCTGTATCACAAATTTCTTGTATACAAAGGGTCCCCACAACAATTTCTGGTGCTTCTTTTTTATTTTCTGTACCATTAGATGCAAAAAAGTATTTCAGCTTCAAATTCCGAATAAACTTATACAAATCAATCTTGACAGTTGTTAAATGACAAGGTGTAACCGGACAAAAACTCATACCTTTACATAAGACATTTTTCATTTCATTTGTAAGGGGGAAACTAGATAGGTTCACTATTCGAATATCATTTTGATTTTCTCTCATTGTTTGTTCTTGCTCCACGAACGTGTGTTCACTCTTTCTCTGGCACTTTGATTTCCCTTTGCCCCTACTTCCTCTCCTTGGCTTCCTTTTTGTACATTGCTTTCCTTGTTCCCTTTCCGTATTCTTTTGACCTCGCGTAAATAATTACTCCCTGTAGATGTATTAGCTGGTGTTTCTGCATTACTATCCTCAATGTTAACTGATATATTGCTAGATGAGGCAGAGTTGATCCCACTCATCAGTGAGGTTTTGCTAACACTATGTTGCAAATCATTTTTAACCAGAGTATCAAATCTTTTAGCGAATGTGAAAACTCTACCATTAAGGTAGTCGTTTTCATCTCGCTTAAGTTTACGCGCCTTCTTGTCCTTAATTTCGTCCTCATATTTGGATAGTACTCCTTCCCAAATAGCATCATTTTTTCTTCGTGGCTTCTGTTAAATTCAAACCCTCTATTTCTTTTTCCAGTGTATCAACCTGCTCTGCTGCTTGACTAGCTTTTCTTTCGGAATTCTCCATAAGTATGTTCATTAATCTCATTGAGTTCCCTGTGAGTTCTTTCTCCCATATTAGGAGTAAATCTTCCTCTACGTCATCATAAGTGGGAAACAAATTCGTAAAAATGTTATAATATGGAAATATATTTGGATCAATAATTGAAATCTGTAATAGGTTTGTATACGCTCTAATTTTAAGAAATTAGTTATTATAGGATTCCTCGAGGACCTCGCTTTTAGTCCGTTTTCACTTAGGTTTTTATATTGAACTTACACAACATGGCGCATAAACTAAGGCTAGGTTGGATACTAACTCCCCAATAGTCCGTTTTCTAATGTGATTAGTATAAATAGCCCATTTCAACATGGCGTGGGTGCTAGACGCCGAGTTGCGAGTGACTTCGAATATCGACCGGGAGGATTATAACACGGGTGAGTCATTGATGCACTCCACTTAGATACTGTTAAAGAGTCAATTATGGATTAGGATTGATTATTTATTTATATTTAAATCGCCCTTTAACAGAAATGAAAAAAGAAGATAATTGAGACTACACTATAAAAGAAAGTGCCCGTATTTCTCTTTGGAGATTTTTCGAGTATAGAAAAGGTACATTTTTAAGTCTGATCTATTGAATATGTACCGCTGTACTATAATCAATCACTTGATAGTATTGTATACCTTAATGAGAATTTTTCATATATATGATCCTTCTATATAGGTCCTGTTATTATTTAGTTAGAAGCCTCGAGCAACTACATAAGAGGGAACTAACCAATTTTAAGGTAAACCGAGTTAATACAAGTCTTTAGTTATCGATTTAGTTAATACAATTTACGAATGAGTCATTATAATTGATACTTTGAAGTAACATATAAATATGACATATATGGTACTTAATTCGGTTATAGGTGTTTGTTTTAAGGTTGAAGAGATTTATATATAATAGTAAATTTGAACCATTTATATAAACTTTTCACTCACTTTTTGACCTAATAATATGGGTGTTTTTTGCCATATATTGTAGCAAGAATTCTTTGCTATTAAATGATACATAGTGCCTTTGACTTTATCGATCGATAACCTATAAACTGTACTAAAAATACTGATGAGATGAATACTAAAAACATGTACCTTTATAATAGGTTACTCTCCCTCTAGAGACTACGCATTCCTTTAAATTCTACTCCACAAAATCTTACTTGTCAAACTGGTAAGTCTAGCACTATTTGAATTCTTACATTTTAGCAACAATCCTGTTGAGATGAGTGTTTTGTTTATTATTATGGGCTATTATGTGCCAAGGCTTACTTGAGGAGATACATAGTACCATCTTCAATGTCTTCTTAATAGCACGAGGTATTAGTACATATAGAATTTTCTAAAGTTAAGTTTTTCAGACTCATGCTCCCCGATAAGTGTTATATTTTTATAAAATGTTTTCCCTGTGTTTGGTCATGAGGGTATAATGTTCATTTAGTATATAGCCATGTTTTAATATGATTGTATTATGGTTTATTATGTAATCATTAAACTAAGTGTATATGTCACTTGTTTCTAGCCCTGACGAAGTCCTTAAGCTTATTAGCAGGACGATACACGTGTTGGCAACGAACTGTACACTATGAAATTGATTTGAAGAATAACTGTAAACTACGAAATTGATTTGAAGAACTGTGCGTTGTGACTGCATATCAACTATTGAAGAAGTAAAAGAAGATTATATTCTTGAAAATACTTGACTGCAAACCAGTATTTCTTGATTGGACTCTATTGACTTTTTATACTAGATTTGCTCAGGTTGAGAATTGTTGAATTATATGTTCAATAGTCATACTTTGTATGCCTGTTTGATTACAACTATTGACAAGGGTTGTATCTCCACCTTAGAGCATTTTCTAGATTACCTAATAAGTTGGATTAGATAAGTAAACACTATTAATTGCGCATAAAATTCCCTCTTGTCAGTTCTTGCTTCAAATCATTTTCAGTAGATGCTCTTTGGTAGTTGCTTGGTTGTCATCTATGTCTGAGACTCGAGCTTCTAGCTGATCTAAACCGCTTGATTTGGCGTCCGCAAGCATAGATGGAGATCCTGCTCTTGATCCTGTTCTTTCATGAGGGGGGCCGCAGTTTGTCCCTGTGATTGGTCTGTTCCTATTAGGCACGTTGATTTACTTTCAAATGAGATTTTTGACTGGCGTGAATCATGCTTACCCATCATGTCCCGGTGTGCTTCCCAGTGCTGGGTAGCTGCGACCAGAGTGCTCCTTAATGCTCCAGATGCCGGGTGTATTTATAAGGATTGGTCGCTCCATTGCAATTTATAATATTCTGCCGTACTGCTTCATTGTCTATGCCAGGTCTATTTTCAACAGTATGCGAGATAACGCAATGACGTTTAATCAGTGGTTCTAGGTTGGGGGCCTGTTGGGTTTCAGTTAAGTTAGCCCTGTAGTGCTTATTTTCAGGTGCTCGCCCTCTGTATATTGTCGTGAGTTCTTTCGTGTTTATTTAGGGCCTGATTGTGCATCATATTTTTACAGACTTAAGGGATCAGAAGAGCTGAAGGCAGAAGAGAGTTTGGGGTCTGGGACCCTTTTATCATTGAAAAGGAGGTGCACAGATGGTAGCGTGCAGTTACTAGTAGGGGGCTGCTTTACAGGCCGAACCCCCTCTCATTGTCACTGGTCCACTCACCGTTAACTTGCCAAGTCCTCACCGGCTGTGTGTTGTAAGCGGCTGCAATAGTGTTTTCTTTGTTCCGACCTCCCTATGGCAATCGATGCGGCTGTCGCAGCGGGTCTCCGCAATCTCCTCCACGCCCATAGGCAAGGCCCAGCACGGCCCAGCGCAGCCCCGCCCGCCCTGCTGGCTGCTTATTGGATGGGGCCCGTCATAGTCTTTCTTTTCTGGTGTAGCGGGGGTAGGAGGCCGGGAGTAAGCCCACTACCAGCAGAGCAGAAGGAGCAGAGACACAAGGCAGTTGGCCCGTCCCCGTATCTTTGTCACGGCATCCTCACATCGCGGACGGGCCCGGCAGCGCCCAGGTCGCCTGTTAGGCCTCAGGAGTTGTTTTCACATCCCTGTGCTGCAGTTCAGCGTCACCACAGGATGGCCCAGTTGGGCCTCGCAGGGTTTCTTTGACCACGGTTAGGCAGGGGGTCAGGGTGCCTCTTCACAGCGACACTCTGTAGAGCAAGTTGGTGCCTCTCAGCGCCGGCCCACCACTCGCTGTGATTCCTGCAGAATCAGTTTCCGTGTACTCCGCCGAAGATTTCTAGCGTATGGGCACACACTTTTGATGGTGTTAAAGGTCAGTGGGTTTAGGATAATTCCCGGATTATGTGCTCTCTCTGGAGAGCGGCCATTTCGCTGCGCAGCCTAGCACCGCACCCCAAAATTTAATATATTTAAATTCATGAAAGTTTTTGTTCAAAATTAAGATAATAATCCTGTATCATTTCTTGCTTGTGTTACACATTTAAAATAAATATATACATTTACAATATTATTAAACAAAATATTTGTAAAACTTTTTTCCAAGATTATGAATTTTTTTTTAACTTTTCCCTATCCTTTTTAATATGGAGATCTCTGCCTGTATTGTGGAGTCTTCCAACCGTATATATAGGGAGGGAAAAGTGAAATAGTTTATTTAATTCTGAATAAAATAGTAAGAATATTTTTATGTTACATATTCATGTCAATTCATTTCATATGTATATTTCACATATGGAACAAAAGCAAAATGCTATAGAATTGTTCATTTGAATCAAATCTTCAATTAATGTAAATATATTAAATTAAATACAAATTATTTAATGAAGTTTAAATTAAAAATAAAGTCCCAACTAAAATAAAAGTAATTTATGTTCTGTTAATTTTTACATTAAAAAGTTACTAAACTATTATATAATTAATTAATAAATATGTATTATTTACAGATCTTTTTAGCCTCAAATTATATTTATTTACATATTTAACTGTTCCTAATAATGTGATTGAATTTTACATTATTTCCTATGGAGTTTTGTTTAAAGCCCCTACCTCAATTATTTTCCATGGGAGACGTAGTACCAGCGGCTCACCATGTGTGGTGCTGGACTCACTCCAGTTTTTTGCTACACTCATTTACTATTGTTTTGGGTCCCATTTTGGCTGCAGTAACTTTAGAAGTTCAGTTTGTGAATGGCAATGGGCTTCTTTTTTGTGGGTGAGTGCATGTCTCTCCCTAAGCCTCTCCCTAATCCTCTCTTAACCGCTCCTTACTCCTTGTTAAGCCCCTCTCATTTAATAGTAAATATGCCCCTTTTTCCAGCCACTCCCCCAGTCCATCCCACATTTACTACTAAGCCCTGATTACAAGCTAAGGTGTCATTTATCGCTCCTGATAAATAACAATACTATGGGTTTGTTGTTCATCGGGTGCAATAAATAGCAGCAATTATGAGTTTATAGGGGAAAACATGTGGATTTTGATGTTTAATTTACCAAAATCCACATGCGACAGTAAATGGCGTATTTTTTTCACATGTTAAATTTAGGCAGATTTGACCTGCCGAAACTTAATGAAGGGTCATTTATTTAACACATCTGACATTTATTGGATGCGTTAAATACCTTCACACTTGCAATTGTGACCCATACGTAAACAGGTGTTTAGATGGGTCGGAAAATTATGAGGAACTCGTAATTAGACCCTAAGTAGAAAACTTTTTTTTTTAAACCTTTATTTTTGATCATTTTCTTAATAAAAAACAAACATACAGGGGTAATACGGCTTGTGGTCCATACAAGGTCATATAAAATACATATCATGAGGTAAAACAGCATCAAGAAATCAAGCAGGCAACAAGTGTCAAAATGAGGACAAAAAGGCACTTACACATAGCAGAGCAGATATGATTACATATATTGTGGGTCAGGGCATAAAGCATACAATGACATCCCTTGGAAGTTTACCGTGGCAAAGTAACAGAAATATCAAATGCAGGGAATGAACCATAAATGTATATAATTTAGATATGAGGCCTCGGTAGGACATCAAATAACAGGTATCGTGCTCTAGCAGTGCATTTGGGCTTCCAGATCCCCACCACCGGCGCTACGTATCCCCTCGCATGCTGAGTCCCTGTCCCTCTCACCTCGAGAGATAAGATAGGTGGTCAATGGCCCCCATATGTCTTTAGACCTGCTGGAAATTGGCTGTGTTTCAGCAAAGATTGCAGTCTGTTCTTGGCAATAAATAACATCATTGAGCCAATCCTTAAATTTCGGTTCCCTTCCCCGTCCCCATCGACATGCCACCCTCCTCTTTGCCAGGAAAAGAGTGATATCAAGGAATTTTCTATAAGACTTAGGTACAGGCAATGTATACCCAACCAACATTAATAGGGGGTTAGCATCCAGAGTCTCTCACACCATTGCTTCCAGGGCCTCGTGTACTTGCTGCCAATAATCCCTAACATCAGGGCATTCCCAAGACAAGTGAAGAAAACCAGCACCTTCCACGTGACAGCACTCACATCTATCATCATCAGACAACGAAATCTGAATTTTTTCACTGGTGTATAATAAAATCGCTGCAGAAACCTGTAATGTATAATCTTGAGGCTACAGCTAGCAGAGATTCTAGCCGTAATGTTACAACAGTAATACCACTGCTCGTCAGTGATCTCAAGTGCCAAATCGTTCCGCCAGTGTGATCGGGCAGACCCTTCAAACCCCTGTCGCAGCGCCCTAACATGTCCATATATGCTGGATACAAGGTGCGAGCCATCCTGTGAGCCTAACAGAAAATGCAGCGGGCCAGGTTGTCAGGTTCCTGGGGGTATTCCGGCAAAATCTCCTTCATCCCCTGACGCAGCCGTATGTAATAAAAAATATCAAGGGGAGTGGGTCGGTGATTTTTAAAAAATAGATCCATAGCGTTGAATTGTCCATCAGTAAAAAGGTCACCCCACGTTTTCACTTTAAGGCGTGGGCACAGCAATTGAAAACGCTTCTCCTGAAGCAGCGCCAGTTTAGGATGATAAGTTAAGGGCATTCGTGCTGAGTAGAGTAAGGTACAGCACAATATTTTAGCTATGCGCCGCCGTGCATCTATCGTACATGTGACAGTCGTAAAGGGTGTCTCTATGGCCGCCGCCAGGCCTTGTATAAGGCCACTCCGGGGAAGAGGATTCGCCACCTAGTCTTCCACTGCCAGCTGAGGCATAAAGGGCGTGGGTATCATCCATTGATAGGCGTAGTGCGCTTGGGCACTCAAATAGTAAACTTTGAAATCGGGAAGGTCAAACCCCCCTTTGTCATACGGTTGTGCCAGTACCGATCACCGAAGCCTCGGTTGTCTACCCCCCAGAACAATCGACTCAATTCAGATCTTAATGTTTTGAAATAGGGAATATTGAAAAAAAGGTATAAAAAGCAGGGTAGCACCACCATTTTAATGAGTGAATGTGAGAAGTTGGCCTGATGTGCAGTGCTCACTATTCTAGTGATCACTATATATCAGTCCAAACAACCCTTATTGATGATTGGTTGTAAGTCAACCTTATAGACCAGCTATCCTAGTAGCATGGATACGAGCAGTCTAAGGCTAAGACTCTAGAGGGCGTGTTAAGCCAGCTGTTTTACCATCACATTACCCCTTGAACACCCAGTGAAAGGACACCACACAAGTGTTATGAAAATAAACAGTGTATTTATTAGAATCACAACAACCCTGTACTCTTTATGAGGACAGGGTGCTAGGCACACAACAAAACTCTTACGAAAATACTTAAGTTAGCACGGTATACACAAATGCCCGAGGGGCACGAAAAACCATATACTTTAAAAGTGGAATGCGAAATTACTAGCAGGTAAGTACAGTACTAATAGGCTTTGGAATCGCTAGGACTTGACTATGGAATTGTTAGATTACTTCTAGGAGGCCTAGGGGACTCGGGTGCAGAGTGTGCACTCTCACGCGGGATGCGGGACAAAGTCTATGGAAGCTAGTAACGCTAAAGTTAGTGTTCACGGGCGAACCCGACCTGGTAGGGAGAAAACGACAGTGGATCCTGACCCTTGGATAGTGAGGCTATGCTGGGGCACCGAAATGCCGAAGTTACCTAGCCCAGGGGCTGCAGCTGCATAGGTCTCAAAGGACGTCGGGAATCCTCGTTGCCGGACCAGGAGCCTGGGAAAGAGATGCTGGCAGGCGACCAGTGAAGATAGTTCGAGTTGATCCAAGCCTGGATCTGGAAGATGGATGACACCTGAAAGCAGAGGGGACCAAGTTCGTGACTACTAGCCAGTAGTCAGTGGGCACCAGGAGGGCACCGGATGGCAGTCACCTCGACTAGGTGAGTGGGCGACGCTGGCTCTGCAGATCTCACGGACCAGGAGGCGTTGTCGGCGACCAGGATGGAGAGGCGAGCTGTCCCACGATGGATGAAGCTGTCGGGGTCGAAGTTACCCAGGATTGGGCAACAAGCCATGGCTAATTCAAGCCCACGCGGTGGACTCAAAATGGCGTCTGGAGTGGACCAGGAGGGTCCGGGGTGCTCCTCTTCGGGAAGGGAGCAAGGGCCAGTCTGGAGCAACCAGACCAGCAGCAGTGATGTCGTCGGGCGTCGTTCAGAAGGCCACAAGCCAGCGGGCTAGTAGCCAAACAACGCGGTGAGCAGCAAAAAGCAGAAGGTCCCCACGCAGATCGTGGAGATGCTGGGAGGCTGCACTTCGGTGCTGGAGCTGCTCAGGGTCGGGGCTTCTCGGACCCCAAAGCACTCACCAGGAAATTACTCGGCGGGCTTGCTGTGCAGAAGTCGTGCAGTCTTGCAGATGGCCGGTCCCTCGATGTCTCGTCGCACCCACGGTTCTCAGCTGGGCTGTAGAGGTGGGTAGAGGTTAGAGGTGCCAGGGAAGCCGGTTCTCGTCGAGCTGGGCAGTCGGATTCCGGAGGAAGGACTTGCAGCAGACCGCAGTGTTCTTGCGATGGTGCCTGCGGATGCAGGGTGACTACTCCTTAGCCACAAGGGAGAAATCTTAGGAATAAGTCTTGAGTTCCTTTCGTAGAAAGTAGTTTCAGGATTCAAAGATGATCTAATCTGGAAGGGGGCCTGCTCCTACCTTTATCTGGGAAAAGGGGGCTGGCACGCGACTAAGTCCTGCCCTAGGGGTGGGACCAGGAGGGGGGTGGTTACACCCACTTCCTTGGCGGGCTTTTCCCCAGCACAGGGTCTGGAGTGTCCCTGGAACTGGTTCAAGCCAGCCTATGCACAGTGAGCACCGGGGTGCCACGTGCAGTCACCTTCCTCTGAAGCCCTGCCTACCTACAATACACAAAATCCTGTCTGGGACGGTGCTGGCACCGCCCCTGGCAGGAAACCCTTTGTCCTTATCTCCTGCTCTGGGAGGACTCCCAGCAGCAGGAGGGCAGACTTGTGTCTCGGTGGCAGCATCCATTTTGTGGATGCTAAGGCTCTGTCTGACTTTACCCGGGGTTAGGGGTTACATACATGTCGTGTCCCTCTAGAAGGGTGGAATGCTAACCCCGTCGCCAGAATTGGCGAGGGGTTAGTATTCCAATTCGTATGACACCTTACTCGACATGTTTTGATAAAGCGATACCAGAGTTGGCATATAACCGCGAGGATTATAATGCACTTAAGAGTATATGGTATGCGATATCACGGAAACGGCTAAGGGATGGATCCCGAAAGTCGCAGACAGGCTCAGCTCATGCCAGAGCACCATCTCACACGATTCCAAGCACTCTGCCTTCAGGATTGTTAAGGCCTGCCATAGGAGTGACTGATAGGAGATCTGTGTGTCCATTTTAGGGTTAGATATAGGTATACTATATCTAAAGCAAAGGGTGAGTACACCACCTTGCCCCAGCTGTCGTGCAGCCAGTTGTGTCAGTTTAGTTAGTCAGCCCAGGGGTGGCATAATACATGCTTCAGCCCCTGGGAGACTTCTGGGTACACCTCAGCCCTGGGTACAGGGACTTGGAGAGGGCCCAGTGCCAATTCAGTACCTGAGTACAATTTGGATAGAGAGAACAGCTAGGCTGTGGGTCTGATTAGCAGGCCCACAGCCAGGGAAAGTCGTAAACCAGTGCAGCAAAAAGCAAAAATCTGGGTGATCATAGGATTGCAGACCCTACTCTCCTACATGACCCCCCCCCAAACTTTGGGACAATAAACTAACCTTGACCAGGTGAGTCTTCTTGCTCTAAGTGGAAATACCTGGAGAGCCCATCAGCATTGCTGTGATCAGTACCAGGTCTATGCTCCACTGTAAAATCCATCCCCTGTAGGGAAATGGACCACCTAAGCAGTTTGGGGTTTTCACCCTTCATCTGATTTAGCCACAAGAGGGGCTTATGGTCTGTCTGAATGGTGAAGTGAGTGCCAAACAAGTAGGCCCTCAGCTTCTTCAGGGCCCAGACCACAGCAAAGGCCTCCCTCTCAATAGCTGACCAATTTTTCTCTCTGGGTGTCAACCTCCTACTAATGAAAGCAATAGGCTGATCATTACCATCAAAATTCAGTTGAGACAGAACAGCCCCCACACCCAACTCAGAAGCATCTGTTTGGACAATGAATGGCTTGGAGTAATCTGGACTCTTTAGGATAGGTGCTGTGCACATGGCCTGCTTTAGGTCATTGAATGCTTTCTGACAGCTTGCTGTCCACTGAACTTTCTTTGGCATCTTTTTGCTTGTCAGGTCATTAAGAGGGGTCACTATGGACCCATAATTTCTGACAAACTTCCTATAGTACCCAGTCAGGCCCAAGAAAGCTCGAACCTGAGTCTGGGTGATTGGAGGAGTCCAGTCCTTGATGGCCTGTATCTTTCTCTCCAGTGGCTGAACCTGGCCTCCACCTACAAGGTGGCCCAGGTATACAACCTGTGTCTGCCCTATCTGGCACTTTGTGGCCTTGATAGTGAGGCCTGCCTTTTGCAGAGCCTCTAACACTTTCCTCAGGTGGACCAGGTGATCCTCCCAGGTGGAGCTAAAGACAGCAATATCGTCTAGATATGCTGCACAGAAGTCATCCAGCCCAGTGAGGACTTGATTCACCAACCTTTGGAAGGTGGCAGGTGCATTTTTCAGTCCAAAGGGCATTACCACAAACTGATAATGCCCTCCAGGGGTAGAAAATGCTGTCTTGGGTTTGGCCTCCTCAGCTAACCTGATTTGCCAATACCCAGCTGTCAAATCAAATGTACTTAAGAAGTTGGCAGAAGCCAATTTATCTATACGTTCATCTGCTCTGGGTATTGGGTGGGCATCAGTCTTAGTGACTGCATTGAGGCCTCTGTAGTCTACGCAAAACCTCATCTCTTTCTTACCACCCTGGGTGTGAGGCTTTGGCACTAGAACTACTGGGCTAGCCCAAGGGCTATCTGAGGGCTCAATGACTCCCAGCTCCAACATTTTCTGCACTTCAGTTTTGATGCAGTCTCTAACATGATCAGGCTGTCTGTAGATTTTACTCTTGACAGGCAGACTGCCTCCAGTGTCAACATCATGGGTACACCAATCAGTTTGGCTGGGTGTCAGAGAGAACATATGTCTGAAGGATTGCAGGACTTGCCTGCAATCCTGTTGCTGATGTTCAGTGAGGCTGCCACAAAAGACAACACCATCAACTGATCCATCATCAGGATTCTGAGTGAGCAGGTCTGGAAGAGGGTCACTCTCTTCCTCCTGTCCCTCGTCTGTGGCCATGAGCAAGCTCATGTCCTTCCTGTCAACATATGCCTTGAGCCTGTTAACATGGAGCACTCTGAGAGGGCTCCTGGGAGTTCCAAGGTCCACCAAGTAGGTAACCTCTCCCTTTTGCTCAATGATGGTGTGGGGCCCAGACCATTTGTCTTTCAGAGCTGCTGGGGCCACTGGCTCCAGCACCCACACCTTCTGTCCTGGCTGGTACACAGTCAGAACAGCCTTTTGGTCATGCCAAGCTTTTTGAAGTTCTTGGCTGGCCTCCAGGTTTTTAGATGCCTTCTCCATATACTCAGCCATCCTGGAGCGGAGACCAAGTACATAGTCCACTATGTTGGTTGCAGGCTTTTTGAGAGGTCTCTCCCATCCTTCCTTCACCAAACACAGGGGTCCTCTTACAGGATGCCCATACAGAAGCTCAAAAGGGCTGTAGCCAACCCCCTTCTGTGGGACCTCTCTGTAAGCAAACAAGAGGCAGGGGATCAGGACATCCCATCTTCTCCTAAGAGTTTCAGGTAGCCCATGAATCATCCCTTTGAGGGTCCTGTTGAATCTCTCAACAAGCCCATTGCATTGTGGGTGGTAGGGTGTGGTGAACTTGTAGTTCACACCACACTCCTTCCACATTGCAGTCAGATATCCTGACATGAAGTTTGTACCTCTGTCAGAAACAACCTCCTTAGGGAAGCCCACTCTGGAGAACACTCCAACTAGGGCCCTTGCCACTACAGGTGCTGTAGTGGTCCTAAGTGGAATAGCTTCAGGATACCTGGTGGCATGATCCACTACCACCAGTATAAACTTGTGCCCTGATGCTGTCTGGGGTTCCATTGGACCAACAATGTCAATCCCCACTCTTTCAAAGGGAACCCCCACCACAGGTAGTGGTATGAGGGGGGCCTTTGTTGTGCCACCTGACTTACCACTGGCTTGGCAAGTGACACAGGAGCGACAAAACTCCTTGGTATTCTCATTCATATGGGGCCAGTGAAAGTGTGAGACAAGCCTGTCCCAAGTCTTTGTCTGACCTAAATGACCTGCAAGGGGAATCTCATGGGCCAAGGTGAGAAGGAAACCTCTCAGAGACAAGGGGATGACCAGCCTCCTGGTTGCACCAGGCTTGGGGTCTCTTGACTCAGAGTACAGGAGTCCATCTTCCCAGTATACCCTGTGGGCACCTGTGGCATTCCCTGCAGCCTCAGCAGCAGCCTGCTGTCTGAGGGGTTCAAGGGAAGGGCAGTCTAACTGTGCCTTCCCCAGGTCTGCTCTGGAGGGTCCCCCTGAGCCCAGAAACTCAACTTGATCAAGTTCAAGCTCTTTAGGCTCAGTTTCCCTCAGTTCTCTCAGATCAGCCTCCTCAGAGACTTGATCCTCAACCTGGGGCAAGGGGGAAGGCAAAGCCTTACCCTTACTGCTCTTCTTCTTGGAAGGTGTCTGGTCCATAATTTCAGGATCCAGCACCTGTTCAGTGGGGCATTTTCTGGCCTGTGACCTAGTCACAGCAAGCACATGTGCTGGCAAGCCTAACCTTTCCATGTGAGTCCTCTGCTCCACTTCTGACCATTGTGATGACTCCAAATCATTGCCCAACAAACAATCAACTGGGAGGTCTGAACTGACTACAACTTTCTTTTGTCCCTTCACTCCACCCCAGGAGAAAGCCACAATTGCCACACTATGACTAGTAGTGACATTGCTGGCATTGGTCACCAGGAAATCAGTACCTGGCATGATCTGTCCAGGGTCCACAAAGTTAGGTGTCACCATGGTGACACTGGCACAAGTGTCCCTATAGGCCTGAGCCATTTTGCCATTAATCAAAGGCGTCTGCCTGTCTTTGCCCAAAGTATTGGGACTTATCTCAGGGGTTATATCCATATACCCTGTACAGACAAGGACAGCCTGAGTGAGTGTGCCAACCAAGTTGTCAGACCCCTCAGTTCCCAAGGTTAACCCAACTAATGCCTTGGGAGGTACACTACCACTACTGACTGTACTAGGGGGTGCAGTTGCCTTAGGGGCTGTAGTGGCAGGAGTTTGTCCTCCTCTTTTGGTGCACTCACTAAACCAGTGAGATTTACTTTTGCAGTACTGGCACCACCTTTTTGACTGGCCTTCTTGAGTCTTCTTCTTCTGGGAAGCCTGACCCCCACCCTCTTTGGTTTGTTGGGGACCTGGTGAAGACTTCTGGTCATTTTGTTCACTCTTTGCATTACCCTTCTGGTCTGCTTTCTTCTGACCACCCTGGTTCTGGTTCTGGTTCTGCTTGATCCTTGTCCTGACCCATTTGTCTGCCTTCTTTCCCAATTCTTGGGGAGAGGTCAGATCTGAATCAACAAGGTGCTGGTGCAACAACTGGTTCTGACAATTGTTTAAAATTTGTTCTCTCATCATAAGATTATACAATCCTGTGTAATCTGTAACCTTGCTACCCAGCAACCAGCCCTCCAAAGCCTTAGTGGCACTATCCACAAAGTCAGACCAGTCCTGAGACTGAGTTTTCTGGGTGTCTCTGAACAGCAACCTGTACTGCTCAGTGGTTAAACCAAACCCATCAATCAGTGCATTTTTCAGGACCTGGTAATCATTAGCATCCTCCACTCTTGTAGTGAGGAGCTTATCTCTACCTTTACCATCAAAGGAGAGCCACAGTATAGCTGCCCACTGACTTCAGGGAATGCACTGCACAGTGCAGGCCCTCTCCAAAGCAGCCATCCATTTCTGGATATCATCCCCTTGCTTAAAGGGGGGCACTATCTTAGTCAGGTGTTTAGTATCTAAACCCTTCTCTTTATCTCTTGGGAGATTGCTGCCACCAGTGGGAGCTAGCCCACTCATCTGCTGCTCTCTAGCAATAGCAAGCTTTTCTTTGGCCAGGGCAAGTTCTTCCCTTTCAATCCTCAGAGCAGCCTGTCTCATTCTAGCTTCATGCTCTATTCTCTGAGGGGAAGTCACTCTCCTCTGTGGAGAGTTTCTCCTCCTCTGGGAAGAGGCATTAGAGTGCAGAGATCTATTGGAGTCCCTAGAAAGAGATCTATCTCTCCTAACTCCAAGGTTAGGCCCACTTCGGGTTAGTACTGGGGGGCCCCCAGATCCTAGCCCAAGTAAGTCTAAGTTGGCCCTGGTTAGCCTTCTGACTACCTCAAGACCTTTGTCTACCTCATCCCCAGAGAGTTCCTCTTGATCCTCCTCCTCAACTGCAGTAGCAGTGTTGGGGAGGTCTGGATCCCCAGAGGTTCCCTCTAAGGCTGGCATATTCTCATGTAACTGAGAAATCTTTCTGGCATCATATGTCTCTAAGAGACCTATCAGAAAGGGAATGGTGGGGTTAGACCCCTGCTTCAGTTTCCTGGAGGTACAGACTTGTCTCATCTCCTGAAAACTGAGAGCTGCATATCTTGAAGTGACCTGTGGAGGGTCAACACTGACCAGGGGAGTCTCAGTAGATTCTCCCTGGGTAGACATGCTTTTCTAGTGAGGTGTAAGTGGTGCACTTACCTACACTATGTGTTTGCCTACTGATCCCTTGCTAGAGTTGTAGTTTAGGGTGTGCTAGGCCCTAGGAGCTACAACAGCTGGTTCAGTAGAACTCAGAGTATTCTAAGCTAAGTTATATGTACCTTTAGTACTTATGTGATCTTTCACAAGATATTCTTAGGAGATGTGTGGTAAAACAACAGCAAGCTCAAATCCCACCGCTGCCACCAATGTGAGAAGTTGGCCTGATGTGCAGTGCTCACTATTCTAGTGATCACTATATATCAGTCCAAACAACCCTTATTGATGATTGGTTGTAAGTCAACCTTATAGACCAGCTATCCTAGTAGCATGGATACGAGCAGTCTAAGGCTAAGACTCTAGAGGGCGTGTTAAGCCAGCTGTTTTACCATCACATTACCCCTTGAACACCCAGTGAAAGAACACCACACAAGTGTTATGAAAATAAACAGTGTATTTATTAGAATCACAACAACCCTGTACTCTTTATGAGGACAGGGTGCTAGGCACACAACAAAACTCTTACGAAAATACTTAAGTTAGCACGGTATACACAAATGCCCGAGGGGCACGAAAAACCATATACTTTAAAAGTGGAATGCGAAATTACTAGCAGGTAAGTACAGTACTAATAGGCTTTGGAATCGCTAGGACTTGACTATGGAATCGTTAGATTACTTCTAGGAGGCCTAGGGGACTCGGGTGCAGAGTGTGCACTCTCACGCGGGATGCGGGACAAAGTCTATGGAAGCTAGTAACGCTAAAGTTAGTGTTCACGGGCGAACCCGACCTGGTAGGGAGAAAACGACAGTGGATCCTGACCCTTGGATAGTGAGGCTATGCTGGGGCACCGAAATGCCGAAGTTACCTAGCCCAGGGGCTGCAGCTGCATAGGTCTCAAAGGACGTCGGGAATCCTCGTTGCCGGACCAGGAGCCTGGGAGAAAGATGCTGGCAGGCGACCAGTGAAGATAGTTCGAGTTGATCCAAGCCTGGATCTGGAAGATGGATGACACCTGAAAGCAGAGGGGACCAAGTTCGTGACTACTAGCCAGTAGTCAGTGGGCACCAGGAGGGCACCGGATGGCAGTCACCTCGACTAGGTGAGTGGGCGACGCTGGCTCTGCAGATCTCACGGACCAGGAGGCGTTGTCGGCGACCAGGATGGAGAGGCGAGCTGTCCCACGATGGATGAAGCTGTCGGCGTCGAAGTTACCCAGGATTGGGCAACAAGCCTTGGCTAATTCAAGCCCACGCGGTGGACTCAAAATGGCGTCTGGAGTGGACCAGGAGGGTCCAGGGTGCTCCTCTTCGGGAAGGGAGCAAGGGCCAGTCTGGAGCAACCAGACCAGCAGCAGTGATGTCGTCGGGCGTCGTTCAGAAGGCCACAAGCCAGCGGGCTAGTAGCCAAACAACGCGGTGAGCAGCAAAAAGCAGAAGGGCCCCACGCAGATCGTGGAGATGCTGGGAGGCTGCACTTCGGTGCTGGAGCTGCTCAGGGTCGGGGCTTCTCGGACCCCAAAGCACTCACCAGGAAATTACTCGGCGGGCTTGCTGTGCAGAAGTCGTGCAGTCTTGCAGATGGCCGGTCCCTCGATGTCTCGTCGCACCCACGGTTCTCAGCTGGGCTGTAGAGGTGGGTAGAGGTTAGAGGTGCCAGGGAAGCCGGTTCTCGTCGAGCTGGGCAGTCGGATTCCGGAGGAAGGACTTGCAGCAGACCGCAGTGTTCTTGCGATGGTGCCTGCGGATGCAGGGTGACTACTCCTTAGCCACAAGGGAGAAATCTTAGGAATAAGTCTTGAGTTGCTTTCGTAGAAAGTAGTTTCAGGATTCAAAGATGATCTAATCTGGAAGGGGGCCTGCTCCTACCTTTATCTGGGAAAAGGGGGCTGGCACGCGACTAAGTCCTGCCCTAGGGGTGGGACCAGGAGGGGGGTGGTTACACCCACTTCCTTGGCGGGCTTTTCCCCAGCACAGGGTCTGGAGTGTCCCTGGAACTGGTTCAAGCCAGCCTATGCACAGTGAGCACCGGGGTGCCACGTGCAGTCACCTTCCTCTGAAGCCCTGCCTACCTACAATACACAAAATCCTGTCTGGGACGGTGCTGGCACCGCCCCTGGCAGGAAACCCTTTGTCCTTATCTCCTGCTCTGGGAGGACTCCCAGCAGCAGGAGGGCAGACTTGTGTCTCGGTGGCAGCATCCATTTTGTGGATGCTAAGGCTCTGTCTGACTTTAACCGGGGTTAGGGGTTACATACATGTCGTGTCCCTCTAGAAGGGTGGAATGCTAACCCCGTCACCAGAATTGGCGAGGGGTTAGTATTCCAATTCGTATGACACCTTACTCGACATGTTTTGATAAAGCGATACCAGAGTTGGCATATAACCGCGAGGATTATAATGCACTTAAGAGTATATGGTATGCGATATCACGGAAACGGCTAAGGGATGGATCCCGAAAGTCGCAGACAGGCTCAGCTCATGCCAGAGCACCATCTCACACGATTCCAAGCACTCTGCCTTCAGGATTGTTAAGGCCTGCCATAGGAGTGACTGATAGGAGATCTGTGTGTCCATTTTAGGGTTAGATATAGGTATACTATATCTAAAGCAAAGGGTGAGTACACCACCTTGCCCCAGCTGTCGTGCAGCCAGTTGTGTCAGTTTAGTTAGTCAGCCCAGGGGTGGCATAATACATGCTTCAGCCCCTGGGAGACTTCTGGGTACACCTCAGCCCTGGGTACAGGGACTTGGAGAGGGCCCAGTGCCAATTCAGTACCTGAGTACAATTTGGATAGAGAGAACAGCTAGGCTGTGGGTCTGATTAGCAGGCCCACAGCCAGGGAAAGTCGTAAACCAGTGCAGCAAAAAGCAAAAATCTGGGTGATCATAGGATTGCAGACCCTACTCTCCTACAGTGAAGCTCAACCCGCCATAGATAAGGGAAGGGAGAGCCAGCAATCGACAGAAGTGGTCAATTTGGTAATAGCAACACCATAATTAAGCCGAAGCGTCTCCTCTCTATCTCTGGAGACTTGTATCCCCAAATATCGGAGATCTGAGTGGCACCACTCCAGTGGAAAGTCCAGAGAAAACTCCGACACTGCGTCAGTGAGAGGGTAGAATTGCGATTTGTTCCAGTTTATATGTACCCCAGATAGTCTGCCAAAGATAACGAACTCCCGCAGCAAGGGATTCAAGTTATGAATTTGATCTGTAACAAATAGCGTCATGTCATCAGCGTACATCGATATAGCAATCTGACGCTGGAAGCAGCGAAATGCACCAACTGGGTGTAGCTGACGGAGACGACAGGCAAGCGGCTCTATGGCTATAGCGAATAGGAGGGGGGAGAGTGGACACCCCTGCCTAGTGCCGCGTGTAATATCAATCGAGGGGGACAAATGACCATTAATAAGTATTTTTGCAGATGGCTGTGTGTATAACAGCTGAACCCAGGAGATGAATATCCTAGGGAATCCCATGCGTTGCAACACGGCAAAAAGGTAGTTCCACTCAACCGAGTCAAACGCCTTGGAAGCGTTGAGGAAAATCGCTGCCATAGGGAAATCAGGAGCCACTGTCCGAATCAATGAGAACAAAGTCCGCAGAGTGTGGGTAGTGGAACGCTCACAGACAAATCCAAATTGATCTGGCAATATGATTTTGGGCATCAAGAGGGACAAGCGAGTGGCCAGCACCTTGGCTAGGATCTTCGCATCACAATTTATCAGGGAGAGTGGGCGATATGCATCACAAGAGCTGGGATTTTTACCTGGTTTTAAGAGGGACGTGATCATGACCTCCAGCATCGAGCAGGGCAGAACCCCCTCACCCAGGGACTCTTCGAAAACTTCACGAAGAACGGGGGCCATTATATCGATATATGTCTTGTAGAACTCCGCTGGGAGTCCATCCAACCCTGGAGCCTTACCATTCTTTAATGACATTATTGCTTCCCTGATTTCATCTAATTCAAATGGTGCACTCAAGAAGGTCCTATGGACATCGCTGAGCCAGCATAGGGCGACATCTCCGAGTTGTTACTCAGTGTCCCTAAAGACCTTTCCCTCCGAGTTAGTGATTTCAAGAACAGTGTTGGTAAAGTGTGGGTTGCGAGTTAGGACTGCAAGCGCCTTGCCATGTCTGTCACCCTCACAGTATTTTCTTGCCGACCAGTGTCTACCCCTGAACTTGGCTTCCCTCGCGGCCTCTTCTTCATATTGCGTCAGCTTAGCCCGAAACTCAGCGTGGGCTAGTGTCACCTCACCCCCCACCATCTGGGTCTCTAGCTCCTTCATTTCGCGGTCAAGGGTACGTATCATTCTTTGTATATCACGCAAGACGCCAAAGCTCTTCGATATACAGTAGCCTCGGATCGTCACTTTGAAGGCCTCCCAGATGACCTCAGCACTGTCGACTGAGCCCTTATTTCGAGGGAAAAAATCAGCAATTTCCTCCCCAAGTTCCGTCCTAAAGACCTCATCCAACAAGGCCGTGGGCTGCAACCGCCATTGTGGTTTGGGACTATCCCACCCCGGCATATGCAGATGAATCATGACCGGACTGTGGTCAGAGTATGTTCTGGGCAAATGTGTTGCCCGTTCCAATCCTGCAATGAGACCCCTGGTTAACAAGAAATAATCCAGTCGTGCCCATGTGCCTGTCGATGATGTAAAGTGAGTACCTTCCTGACGAAGTGGATAAAGATATCGCCAGCCGTCTGTCAGGTCTCCCTCCTCCACTATCCCCATCAAAGCCTCCCTAGCTCTAGTCTTGTATAGTGCGACCCCATCTGCCCTATCCTGTGCTGGTATCAGTGCAACGTTGAAGTCTCCACCCCATATGACGTGTAGGGAGCCTATATCTACGATCTTACCCCAGAGCGTCGTGAAAAAAGTAGGTGTATCGACTATGGGGGCATAACAGTTTACTAGGGTAACCGCGTCCCCCCCCAGACGACCCCATACAATGACATACCGACCAGCAGTATCAAGGAGCTCACCCTGAACCACAAATGGCACATTTTGCTTAATCAGGATAGCAGTACCCCTAGCGTATGTGGAGTAGGAAGAGAAGAAGCGAGTAGTCGCCCATTTACTAGCAAGTTGCGTGTGTGAATGTGGAGCCAGGTGCGTCTCCTGTAACATAGCGATATGAACCTGATGACGCTCTAAATATGCAATAACATTCCGGCCCTTCCGAGCGTCATTAAGTCCTCTAATATTCCAGGATATAAATCTCAACTGAGAGTCTTTCCCTGTCCCTGCCATACCTCGAAACTTGATGTGTATCTGTGGTGTGCTGTATAGGCATTATTATTGCCACCTCTCCATCGAATAAGCAGACCCCAGATCGAGCACGTATCCTCCCACCCCCCTCTGTGAAAAAAGAACAACCTTTGTAATTGCACCTCCCCCCTCCCACTGCTGCATCCCAATCATACCGGCATCGAGCCCTCCCCCCCCCCCCCCCCTGAGAACCAGAATAAACCAAAGAGCAAAAGAGGTATTCCCATTGGGGTAACCATCTAGATGGCGCACGGCAACCCTGCTGGTACTGAGGAAATCCTCAGGTCGTAACGATTCCCAATGTCAGCAGGGGTGTCTGGCATACCAGAAGAACATCAGCCTCAAACCCCACAAACTATCAGTCAGCATAACAAATATACGTTACAGTCTTGGATCCTCCAGGATCCCCTCAGCCTTCACCAAAGCGTTGGGGTCACAGAAGTATAGAGAGAGAAGGGGCCTGTGTTATCATGCCTGACCGCTCTCACTCCACTCCAGACAGCGCCTCCTCATCAATCTCGTCAGCATCAGCCCGGACATTTTTACGTTTCTTTAGTGTTTTCAGGAATTTGTCAACTGACTGCGGCGTGGTGTGGAAGGTCTGTGTCCCTTGGTGTGTTATGCGCAACCGTGCCGGGTATAAGAGAGCATAATCCATCTGCTCCTGACATAGCTTCTGCATCACGATAGTGAATTTGCGACGCTCTTCCTGCACTCTGGCGGTAAAGTCTGGGAAAATGGTAAATGAGACGCCATCATAGTTGAGCTGCTTCTTCTCCCGCGCCACTTGGAGGACCACATCCCGGTCTCGGAAATTAAGCAGCCGCGCTATAATGGGTCTCGGAGTCATCCCCGGAAGTGGTCTCGGGCCCAGTGATCGATGCGCTCGTTCAACTATAAATTGAGCCGAGAGGGCTCCTTCATCGGTTATTGCTGTCAACAGTCTCTCGACATATTGTTCTAAGCGCCCCGTGTTGGTACTTTCGGGAATACCTAAGATCCGAACGTTATTTCTTCTACTGTGTGCTTCAATGTCCTCATTCTTGGCATCTATTATGAGCATAAGTTTGTCCATTTGAGTGACTGCTTTAGCTGCTCAGTGACGTCCTCAGATTCAGATATGCGCTGTTCCGCCTCATGCGTATCGAGCTTATGCGCTATACTGTCCATACGGGTCTGAAGCATGTCTACCTTATCCGCTATGGTTGCGAAGCCTTGCCGCATTTTGGTAAGGATGGTACGTAAGTCAGTATCTGGGCATTGAAGGCCTCCCAGGTCCGCGGGTCGCTCCTCCCCTACCTCAGGTGGTTTCTTAGCAGATTTTCTGTTGTCGAAGGTAATGCGTGGCTACCTGGGTTCTGGTCTACCCATTTCGCCCTGTGTGGTTAGATCCCACTAATGCCAGGTGTATGCGTGTACACTGCACCCTACAGGACCAGCCAGTCTTCTGGGCGTGGGTGACCAGGAAGGATGTGGTTGATATCAAAGGGGTCCTGCTATGTGTAGGCAATATAAGGCTGTGCAGAAAGACCACAGGGATTCACCGCCAGTATCCCAGGGGAAGAAGCAGGAAGAATATTGGGAGTACAACCAAAGCTCCAGATCCCGGCTTGGAGGGGCAGAGAGGGCAGAACCAAGTACCAACTGCCCAACTCTATGCGTCACAGGAAAGGAGATTCTCACGCCTCCAGCTTATAGAGCAAGGATCAATAATTTGAATAAGCCGCTTCACCTCAGCTTAGCTAGCGGAGATATCCGCCAGTTCACGGTAAAAGTGTGGGCAAGTTGTAGTGAGCAACCCCAAATCTCTCCAGGATTCCGGGATAGCAGGCCCCGCAACCTGCTCAAGCCATCTCAGCATCCGCCGCCATATTGCGATATCCCCAGAGGTAATGGCTGTCCACTTCCGTACAGTTCAATAAGATCCCAAGTGTTAGCAGTGCCCCCACCGCTCCACTGCCGAGCAATATTTACCAGAGGTATGAGTCACCACCAAGGAACAAGCCGGCAACATCCAGGAGGCAAACGCGAAGAAAGGCCACAGCATATACAGTGCCCGGCCAGCAATGGAGTATGACGGTATCGCTCACCAGTGTGCCAGGCAGCAAATAGTGTCTCTATCCAGCGAAGGTATGCGGCGTGTGCGGGGACCCCGTAAATTCCTCCACAGGGGCAATATAAAGGCCTCCCGACAGACTATAACCTCACAGTCCCGGTCACCGCCGCCATTTTGTCATCGCGGCCCACCTCCAGAACGAGACAGCAGCTCCTTACTTGTGTGCCGATTTCAGGGATATAGCACGCATCCAAGGCCGTCGGAGCGTGCAGATTCTCCCCGTAGCTGCTTTAGCCAGTTATCTGGCACGCTCACCCAGTCCTTCAGACCGCTTTGGGTGCGCTGCCCACACACCACATGGAAGCCTCAGCACTCGCGTTGCCACAATCGCCGCTGTCAGGCTCCACCGTCTTTGCAGGCCAAATCCGCGCCACTGAACAAGCGGATGAAATGTAGCTCGTTTCGCGCCTATCTCACCAAAAATGCAGCGCGATTATATCTCCGACCCTTCAGCCAGCGAAATCGCTTCGTGTGGAGTGTTTATAGGGTTATTCAGCCCAGGATACATTCAGGATCAGCAGCCGGACAGCGGGAGCCTCAGAGAACCGCGGCCATTCCGCTTGTGCGCCACCTAGAAAACTTACATGCTTTATGGTGTCCCCCATAGAAAAGACAGGAGAGATGGATGTGGAAATTTACACTTGCATATTTGTGAATAACGTTTTATAGTACTTAGTAATACTGTTCTAAAACTACTAAGAATACTGCAAAATGCAGTCTGTAAATAAGCCCCCTAATCACCTTGTGCCCAAAAATACACCCCTTTCCCCCAAAAAAGAACCTGATGTTTTTTTAATAAAATCTGGTTCTCATGTAAATTACTCCAATGCTCTTGGGCCAATTGCACACTATATACAACAACAAAAAAGTCATGTTTAAGAATTCAAAAGCTACAAAGCACTATTCTGTTAAAACATTCACACATGGGAGTGCAGGGTGGTAGGAATGTTGTTGATTCCTGAATATTGCAGAACTTTACCTCATAAAGATTAGGAAAACATGTAATTTAAGCCTGCTCTTACAGTCCGTATATCAAACCTACGCCCCAGAGAATTCAGATTTCCTCCTGCTTGCCATTGGAATGCTCCTGGCCCCATTGGGCCTGAAACAATGTTGGAGCTTTAGGGGTGGGGAATGGATTGCCCCCACCCATGTTTTAAAGAAAATATCACTGGCATCCAGAGGGCTTTCTGCCCTCTGAGGGATATTGTGGGAAAATTCTCCAATCTTTCCCCTGGGAGGGGGTGAGAAAGATATTTGAGGCCTAAGGAGTGGGAAGTGTGGACAAAATGCAGACCAACGTGCAGTAGTATGACAAACTGCCATAGACAAAAGTATTGGTGAAAAAAATATTGAGGACAAAAATATTGGCTTTACATATTTTCTATGTGCACTACAACATTGTCAACTACAAAAGTATAAAAAAAAAACAATATCATCATTAAATAGGTAAGTATATTGAAATATAACCATTTAATATATAGTAACATAAAAAAGAATAGTACGTTAAAATATACACAAGATATCAATATTATAAAAAATACGATATCACTAACAAGTATAGAAGGCACCTAAAACAAAATCCACAATGTGATTACTTTTTGAGTTCAATGTATACAAATTTATTCATATCAACCGTTTGTTTCCATTATTAATTCACATACACAAGACAAACAATACTAATCTTGTATGAAGACAAATAAAAACTAATATGCCAACAAATCAGTTACAAAAGTAGAACCGCAAAGCAAATATGATTAGTGGCATAGCCAACACGTGTTTCGTGACTCCTGTTGCTTTTTCAAGACTGCAACGACATGATCATAACATCTACATTCTCAAATATAAAGAAACTTTCCAAATAGTCAAGTACACAGTATTAAATAATAAAAGAGGAATATAAAGTAATTTTCCTCAGCAAATAATGCATGTTTACAAAAACATTTTAAAAACCTAATTGTGCCCCCTATGCCTGCACTGTCATGCGCACACTGTGTGTCATGCATGACAGGGTGACTGCCAACAGTGCGCGCACGATAATGCAAGCGCTGCAGTATGGCGTCTTTGCCTTCGGGCTCACTTTAAGTCACAGTATGCCACCATCTCAAGACCGCTGCCAGCACACCATCGGCGCAGCAGTTTAATCGTAATGTGGCAGTCGGGATGCTGCCGACTTGGCGGCGTTCTTCCGACCGCTGCTACGGCGATCCGGCGATCCGGCAGTCAAACCGCCACAATCCTAATCAGGCCCTAAGTTTGTATATATTCTTTTCATAGGACTTTGGAAGGCCAGAGGCACTATTCCAACTCTAGCATAAGCAACAGTAGGGCAAGAGTAGGACTTTAATGAGGTCATGGTTACTATTCCCACTACAACGAAAACAACTGTAGTTACAAAGATGGACTTTGGAGGTGTCAGATTTAATATTCTTACTCCAAAATAGGCAACAGTAGAGAAAGTATGAGATTTCGGACGCCATACATAGTATTCCTACTCAAGTCTGAGCAACAGTAGGCAAAGTGGTGGACTTTAGAGGGATCAAACTTTACATTAACCTCTCCAGCGCAAACACAATGCAGGAAGTGCTGGACTTGCGAGGGTCAGTAGTATGATTTCCACTGCAGAGTAAGAAACAGTAGAGAAAGTATTGCACCCTATTTCCTGACAAACACAAAAGCAAAGAAAAACCAAAGGTGGTGATGGACGGAGCGTTGACAATACAAACACTCACCCCCAGTCAACTGATCTGGGTTTAATCCATCACCGTTATTTAGCTCACTCCGCCACCCCAGTTCAGACATGGCCATATGTAAATCAGTCTGACCCTGTGCCTCATGGGAACAGTCCAGCCCGAACTGCCAAGCCATGTCTTCCCTGGACCGGAATCAAGCTTCCCAGGTCGGTAGAGAAAGTATTGCACCCTATTTCCTGACAAACACAAAAGCAAGCCAATAAAAGTAGCAAAAAAATAAATCTTTACAGATGTTGTAAAAAAAAGAAACTGGACTAAAAAATTGTTAAACATACTTATAAACTAATACAATTCAACAAAATAATTATACAAAGATATGTACAACTGTATTTTAAAAAATGATAAAAATGCTTAAAAAAGTTATATTCTTAAATTCAATATTTTGTCCGAATTCTTTTTTACAGCCTGATATTTATGACGCAATATTTGAATCAATCAGTATTTTTGAAACAGTTGTTGCAATACCCAGGACGTGGTGCATGTTGATCGTCTCTTCCCTCGTGTTCTGAAATTATTTTTGAAAGACACCTGAGGGATTTGCTGCACAGTGTGGTAGACGAACCGTTCATGTCCCCTGCACTGTGAGTTTGTATGACAATACAGAAGAAAGCAAAAAACAAGGAGATGCTGGACGGAGTGCTGAAACTTTTCAGACACCCACCCCTGTCACAGATCTGGGTTGAATCCATCTTTGTTCTTTAGCTTGCTTCGCCACCCCAGTTCAGACAAAGCTATATGCAAATCAGTGTTGACCCTGTGCCTCATGGGAATAGTCCAGCCCGAACTGCCAAGCCATGTCTTCCATGTCTTATTTGTATATTAAACATATGTTAGACCTACATGTTGTGTTTTATTTTAAAATTAATAACATTGGGAGGAGCTTAGCGCGCACCCAAGATGGTCGCGTGAGCTCAGAGCTCCCGGACCTTCGCCACCTCCATCGACTATCCTGCAACTAATCCTGATTTGGACGACGGGCTCTTGTGGTCGAGAACCTGCTGATCACTTATCCGTTTGCAAATTTCGATTTGGTCTCCGGGAACCGAAGATATGGATTTTTGAATATTTGCGGCCTGCTCCATGGCACTGCCCCGGGCTTGCCTGCTCTGCCAGCCGAGTAGTAATTGAATAACAACGGCCTGCGCTAACCTCCCTTGCCCGGTCTTCTACTTTCGGTTTCGATTCTGACGATCCTACGTCATTGACCTTGCCTTGGTCGCCCTGGTTGCTTGCTTCACTCAACTATTCGCAACATTGCTTGGAGATCCGGACTTTCTTGCTCTTTGCCTAGTGATTGGTCCTCACTATTCTCTGGGCTTCTGCGGGCACATCGAGTGTAGCCATTTTCACTAGGTCTCAGAATACCCTCCGGGGCACACGACCTAAGATAGCCACCAAGCCTGAAGCGGAGAGGCGCAAGACCAGACCGGCAGCTCGAGGAGGTTCTGTCCAATCCAACGTCATGGACCGATATACCCTCACTAAGAGCTCTCCGAGCGGAATGGCTAAGCCCCCGGCCGGCATTGAGGACGAATCCCTGCTGGGTGATGACCCGTCGTTGAAAGACGTCATGTGCGCCTTTGCTGGGATGAAGGCCGCGATGGGACAACAGTATGAGGCCCTAACCCACAAGCTGGACACTGTTGCCATAGATGTCAATTTAATCAGGGCGGATCTTGCAAAAACCAATGAAAAGGTCAAGTCTCTCGACCTGAAGACTACTAGTCTTATCACCGACGTCTCTGACCTACAGACGGAGGTCGGTAATCTGAGATCCGCCCGTGACTATCTCTCCCGTCGCTTGGACGATTTTGAGGGCCGAGCACGACGGAACAACGTCCGACTGGTCGGTGTCCCGGAGAAGACGGAATCGTCAGCTGTGGACCTACTGGTGGAGGACCTTGTCCTAAATCATTTGGCGCCCAAGGGCCTGAGCAAGTTTTTTGCAGTAGAACGGGCCCACCGTGTCCCGGGTGGCCCGCCCAAGCTGGGTGCCTCTCCGCGCCCCATCATTGCGCGGATTTTCAACTTTCGTGACAGGGATGTGATACTGCAGGCTTCCCGCACATCAGGCCCCACGGAATATGAGAACGCTGCGGTCAGCTTTTACCCGGACTTCACCCAACAAGTCCAGAAGCAGCGGCTGGGATTTCAAGGAGTGAAGAAGAGACTGAGAGACACGGACATGAAATATGCCATGCTTTTCCCGGCTCGATTGCGTATCGTCCACAACGATAGAACATTTTTCTTTGACCATCCTGAAGCGGCTAATGACTGGTTGGACTCGCTGCCTACGGGACGAGGGCGATTTGAACAATCGGAACCTTCCGGTGGAGCAGAGGGCGGCCCGACAGAGCAGGAATAGGGAGCGACATCGGCTCCCGGTCCAACGTTTTGACTTTCGGCAGTGGTTCGACGCTATACTGATAATGATTGCTACTCCATTGTCTTACTGGGGTGTGGGTGAGGGGCGGGTGAGACTTCCTCCTCTGGGGTTCTTTTCGTAGATTAGTTGTATGTTAGGGCGACAGGCACGCTGCGAGTTGGGGTGGCTTTTGAGTCTAACGCAGGGGTGCGGGGTGGGTGGTATGATGTTGTTCTGGGGGGTTGAGAAGTTCAGGGATGTGTTTCTTTATTTTTTTCAAGGCATAATGCTGATGATCTTCTGTGTTGTGGTGTCGCGGCTGGTGTGGGGGGGGACTTAGGGTGGACTCTGGGATGGGGGGTAGGGGACTACGGATACTGTGTTGGAACGTAAATGGCTTGGGAGACAGAATTAAACAGGGAGTGGTCTTGCAGTTACTGAGACGCTTGTCCCCTGATGTGGTTTTGCTTCAGGAGACGCACTTGCTGGGTAATACGTGCCACGCCATGAATAGGCGTGGCTATCGTCTCATTGCACACTCAGGTTTCACTTCTGGCTCCAGAGGGGTGGGCATTCTAATCCGGTCCTCCCTCCCCCTCGCTGTTGACGACATTATACTTGATGATAGAGGGCGGTACGCCGTCATTGTGGGGCGTTGTGAGGGTAGGGTGGTTACATTATTTTCTGTTTACATACCCCCAGGTCTTCAAACTACGACCTATGCAGATCTGGGGAGAGTGATTCTGGGAGTCCCCGAGGGTTTGCTTGTAGTCGGGGGAGACTTTAATTCAGTAGTATCTGGGATGTGTGATCGTTACCCTCCCCGAGTTCTCGCTAAGTTCCAATCCTGGCTTGGGGACTTCATGGAGGCGCTGGGGCTGACTGATTGTTGGCGCTTACATCATCCTGGGCAACAACAGTATACCTTTCACTCTGGGGCCCACGGCAGCCTTTCGAGATTGGATTATGTTTTGATGCCCTCCTCCCAGGCTTCTCGTATAGGGGAGGTGAAACATCTTGCCAGGGGTATTTCGGATCATTCCCCACTGTGGTTGGTTGTGAACGCACATGGGGGATCGGAGGGTCGAGTGGCCCCGATCAACCCATGGTACCTCCGTGATCCTAAGATTAGAGCGGAACTACTTAAGACAATTGATCAATACTTTGCCGAAAATGTGGGGTCAGTATCCTCTTCTGTCTCCTTGTGGGAGGCGTACAAAACTGTAATTCGGGGGCAGGCCCTCTCGTCGATTGGCAATGTTAAGAGATGTAGACGAGAGGAGGTTGTTCGTCTTGAGGCTGAAATTACCGTTCTTGAGGGAGAGTTTGATGCTGGGGTCTCCCCTGAGAGGCTTCATCTGTTGGACCTAAAACAACATGAGTACAGAGCTCTGGTGACTGATGCAGCGAAGGAGATGAGTCGTGAACAGCAGGGACGTCTGTATGATGTAGGAGATAAGGCTGGGAAGTTGCTTGCTTGGTTGGATAGGAGAGAATGCGCGAGTCGAGTGGTTCCTGTTATAGTTGACGCGAATGGTGAAAGTATTACGGACCCTGCTGGGATTGTTGAGAGGTTCGCCGATTATTTTCGGGTAGTGTACTCCCCTGTGTCCGATAGACCGGAGCAGGACTCCCACATGCTTTTACGCAATATCTCGCTACCATGCTTGTCTGATTCTGAGAGGGACCTGCTGGAAGCTCCGCCTACGGCGGATGAAGTTGCGACCGCTATCCGTTCGATCCGCTCCGGGAAGGCCTCGGGCCCTAATGGACTCCCTATAGAACTCTACAAGCTCCGTCCGGATGTGCTGGCACCATATATGCGATCTATGTTTTTGGAATCACTGGCGGAAGGGTTTCTTCCTCCTGACCAGAGATTGGCTTCCATAGTGGTTATACATAAAGAGGGTAAGCCACGTGACCGCTGCGAATCGTACAGGCCTATTTCCCTAATAAACGCTGAACCCAAGATACTGGCCAAAGTTCTTGCTAATCGTCTGGTGGCTGTTATAGGCGATCTGGTTCATCCGGACCAGTCCGGATTTATACCACATCGCAATACGGCACTTAATCTTCGGCACTTGCATGGAGTCCTCGCGCGAGCGGGGACATTGAGAGAGTCGGCCGTCTTGGCGTCTTTGGACGCCACCATGGCGTTTGACACGATTGAATGGCCCTATCTTTGGGCGGTCCTTTCCAAATTCGGGTTTGGGCCCACCTTTATCCGTTGGGTTCGATTGCTTTATGCTGATCCCTTAGCCCAGGTAGTGGTGAATGGACGTGTCTCGGCCTCCTTTGCTCTCGGTAGAGGTACGCGCCAGGGCTGTCCTCTGTCCCCACTCTTGTTTGCCCTTGCTTTAGAGCCACTGGCGGCTTGGCTGCGATGGGAACCATCCATGAAGGGCATTCGATGGTCTCCGGAATTTGAAGACCGTGTATCTCTGTATGCAGATATCCTTTCGTACCTCACATCGCCCCGAAAGTCGTTAATCGTCCTTTTCGACGTTTTGACTTCTTTCCGTAAAAATTCCGGCTTAGTTATAAATTGGTCTAAATCTTGCGTTTATGTTCTCTCCGGTGATGCTCCTCTCCTGCCCCGTGATTGTCCTATTCCGGTGGTACTAGATGGTTTCAAATATCTGGGAATCTTTGTCACCTTGGACCCCACACTTCGGTATGAGCGCAATCTGCTGCCCCCTCTCAGACGCCTTCGGGCGGATGTCGGGACTTGGAGCAGACTCCCCCTTTCTCCCTTGGGACGAGCTGCGTTGTTTAAGATGATGTCGCTCCCCCGATTCCTTTATGCGCTTCAAAACATGCTTGATGTAGTGCCAGCGGAATATTTTCGTGAGATTGAGAGTCTACAGCGGCAATTGTTATGGGGGGGCCGTCCTCGCATCGCCCTCTCGAAGCTTACACTCCCTTGGTACGATGGCGGCATCGCTCTCCCGGACATTCTTCGCTATTACTGGGCCTCTCAATTGGGGGCCATCAACCATGGCACCTACACTCCCCCACTGAACCCGGCTTTTGCGATGGACAGATGGTTGCTACCCGGTGGGGACTACAATAGGGCTCTATATGCGAAATCAGCTGGCGAAACTCTTACGGGCCCCACCAAAACAGCAGTGCAGGTGTGGCGTAGAGCTACGGCGGCCACGGGATGGGCCGACAGGCCAACCCGGGCTACCCCACTATATGCTTCGGATAAACTGGGCTCCCTTTGGCAATCGAAGGGATTTGATCGGTGGCACATGATCGGGATCAGTAGGGTAGATGACGTATGGATCAAGGGCAGGGTCAAGACGTTTGAGGAATTGAAAGTTGAGTATGGGCTGAATGATAAGGAATTCTTTAGGTATGCGCAAGTCCGGCATGCGGTCTTGTCTGTTTTTCCACTAGGCTCGGACGTGCCGGAGGCATCCCCGCTCGAGGATCGGATTCTGGATGGTCACGTTCCTGATAGCACGATCTCGCTAATTTATAAAAAGTTGATCAATACCGGGACTGATCTACTAGATAGTCTTCGAGGGTTGTGGACCAGAGATGGTCTAGAACTCGATGATGAGGACTGGCAGTCCGCTATTTCTTCCCCGAAGGAAGTGGCTATCCCGGCACGTCTTCGGTTCGTCCAACTGAAAATTTTGCATAGGGTGTATGTGACTGGCCCCCGTCTGGTTCGAATGGGATTTTCGATGGATGGATTGTGCAGGCGCGGATGCGGTATGGTGGCTATGTTCCTTCATATTATCTGGGAATGCCCTGCTGTGATACGTTATTGGCACCGCGTGCATGAAGTAATGAGTGAGGTCACGGGAGTGCGATTAATGCCTGAAGCGCGAAGATGCTTGTTGAATGTCTGGGAGCCGAATGACTACAATCAAGCGCAGCTCCGCTGGGCGACCTTGGGCAACATGGTGGCCAAGCGTGATATTGCCCAATTGTGGGGCGCTCAGAAGCCTCCGACACTTCTGGGGTGGACACAAAACATGGATTGGTGCATGTTTCGAGAAAAAACTGTGTATGTTTCCCGTGGCAAGCCAGGCAAGTGGGTGAAAATGTGGACCCAATGGAACGCATACCGTGGAGATATATGTACTCCCCCAATGTCGGAATTTGATGCTGATTTGTCTTCCTCCCAACCTGACGTTTCCTCCGCAGGAATATAGTTGTTTTGTGTATATTTTGGTCTCCTTTCCCCCCCCCCAATTATTGCTTGCACTACTGCTTGATTCCTCTATGTACTCCCCCCACGGACCACGTGATGACACGTTTTATTGTACTGCCTTGTTTTGTATTGTTCTTTTGTTTTCTTGTTATAAAATCAATAAAAAAGTTTTCAAAAAAAAAAATTAATAACATTTTAGAAATACTAAGTTGATGTCATTCTTTGAGGAGACAATCACTCTCTGTAGCCTCTTATAGCAATGGTCAACATTTTGCCCTCTACCTTGGTAGTTTTCCAAGAAAATCCGATGACCTGTTTTATCTCCTTCAATATGTTGGCTAGCTGCATATTCCCTTATGTCAAATAGACCCTCAGTATCTCTAGTTCAGCCATGGAAGTGGACTTGATTTTAAGCAATTCCTTTCTCATTGTGACATTTGTTACCCCACTGGTTTCAGACTTCTGCATTTCATTTTCTAATTCTAGTAAGCATTTAAAGCACATCTAAGGAAGTTTGCATTTATGTACCTCTGATACACACTTTAAAGGTTTCCCACTCCACCGAGTCATCTCTCATGGTGTTGGTGTCTTCCCTGAAATAATGTGCATTTGCATTATTGTCTATACTCATAAGTGGCAACTCTTTCAGCACTGTTAGCAGCAGCCTCCATGTTAGTATATATGTGTGAAGCCCCTTTCCATTGCAATACCAGTCTCACTGGGCTGTTGTCACAGATTGTTCTTGCCAGTTATTTAAGATACATGAACAGACCAGGTAGCTGTGGCATGTGAAATAAATATCCAATCCAAAGTATCTGTCATGTATATGGGAACAGAATGAGGATTCCCTTGAGAAAGGAATAAGAGGACTAGCCACTCTCCAAGCATCTGGTGTGGTCTAACCCCATGCCCATCTGACACATCTCCAAGCTGTTTTAGCTTTCAGCGTTCCCTGACCCGGTAGGTGTGATCAATCAAATGATGCCCTCAGCACACAATTAAAGTGCCTGACCCATATCAAAGTGACTTGATCATACTTGTCGAGACTCCACCCAGAAGATATTTGTGAGGTGCATATATTCATACACTAGCCAGTGGTTCAACATGTAATCATGTAATCAACATTCCATCACTACATATCTACTCTTCAAATACATGTGCTCCCTATGCAACACATAAGGGACTTCAGACCTAACCCATATTAGGGCTCTCCTTCCATATGAAGACAAGCTGTTGAGAACAGGTACCCTTCCATCTTCTGTATATTTTAAGGGCTTCTTCTTTGGTTAAGTGGGTTTCTTTTTTTTTTTAAACATTTTATTGTCATTTCACATTTGTACAATCACCAACAGCTGGAATATCATTATACAGCAATCCTCTCCAATTATGTATGATTTGAGCAACTTACATATCATTACACACATTACAGATCAATATCGGCAGGTCAACATTCCCCCCACGTCTGCAATACCGTTCTCCTCTGCGCCCTCCCCCCCGCACCATCCTATGTGGAACTATAGCTCTGTCCCTTGAAACCGGAACCCGTTCATGGGCTATCCTCTGGGGTGGAAGTCGCGCGTGGCGGATCACAGATATTCCCTCTGGATTCATTCCATTTTCCCCATATTCTGGACCATTTTTTGGGACAGCCCCTGTGAGTGTAGACCGCTTTTTCCGCTACCATGGCAATGTCCATATCCGTGCCCCACTGATTAAATGTTGGCTGTGACCCTGAGCCCCAGTGTCTGGCAATGTTCCGCTTAGCGATGGTCATGCCTAGTGTTGCCCAATTCTGTAGCGATAGGTTTAGGTCGGTAGGTTGCCAGATGTTTAAGAGGCAGCACCGGGGGTCTCGCCAGACCTCAGCCCCCCCCCACCTCCGATATTTCGGTTGCAACCTGGTCCCAGTATGATTGTATTTGTTGGCAGTCCCATACGATATGATAGAACGTCCCGACTTGCCCATAACCCCTCAGGAAGAACGGGTCTGGTGCGCGCCCTAGCTTATGTAAGAGGGTACGGGAGTAGTACACCCGGTGTAATACCTTGAGCTGTACCAGCTTGAGTCGCGATGGGATCGCCGCCTCAGTGGCCGATGCTAGTGCGCCCAACCAGTCGGTGTCGTCAATGTCTCCCAGGTCTGCTTCCCATTTGGGCCGATGAATCAGTGTGTGGTCTGGTTGCTTATTAACTAGTTTTCTATAAATTTGTGAGATAGCTTTTTTGTCCATGTATTCTGTTAGAATTCTATCCTCAAGGGGTGAGGAATCAGCCAATGTGGTGCCCTGGGGGATTGCGCCCTGAAGTGCGTGCCTAATTTGTAAATATCGATAACATTCTGTGTCACCCATATTATACTTGGCCTGCAGTGTCGTGAAAGTGAGCATCTCTCCTCGCACCCAGAGGTCTCCAATCTTTGAAATACCGAGGAGGTCCCATTGTCTGAACCCCTTGGTGTTCACTAGGGTGCCGAGCCGTTGAGTCTCCCAAAGTGGCGTGGCGAGTGTTAGTACTCCCTCCCATCCCAGCGCCCTCTGCGCAGTGTGCCATATTTTAATTGTGTGTGCGGTGGGACCTGTGAGTATATGTTTCCTTTTATTAGTGTAGAGAGCTTTCATCAGGTTTTGTGCAGGACGGATGGCCCTGTCTGACCGGAATGCTGGCTCCTCCAGGGGGACATGCAGCCACTGATTTATGATCATCAAGTATGAGACCCAATAGTAAAGTTTCACATCCGGTAGGGCAATGCCACCGTCATACCAGCTTTGTATCAGCTTGCGTTGTGCAATACGGGGTGGTCGACCGTCCCACAACAGCGAGGTGACTTCCGCTTAAATGGCCTTAAAATAAGAAAGAGGGACCAGGAAAGGGGTGTTTTGGAGGGCATAGAGGAACCTGGGCAGTGCCAACATTTTAAATAATGCCGCCCTCCCCAGCAGTGTCAACGGCAGAGTACGCCAATGTCCGACGTCTGCCTTGAGCCGCGTAAGGGGTTTTATTAGGTTTTCTGTCATAAACACACCGTCCTGTGGGGTGACATATATCCCCAGATATTTGAACCCGTTACTCGCGATTTGGAGTGTGCATCCCGGAGGCAGTTCGGGCGTAGGCCCATTCAGCACATACAATAGTGATTTTGACCAATTGATGGTATATCCGGACATTGTCCCGTATTGCGTAAGAATGTCCATTAGGGCCCTCAGGGATTCTGCCGGGGATGTTAGGTATATTAGCGCATCGTCGGCATATAAGGAAACCCAGTCCTCCCAATCTGCCTCCCATCGTATCCCCCGAATTCGCGGCTCCTGTCTCAACCACGCGGCCAGAGGTTCCAGCACGAGGGCGAAGAGGAGAGGGGACAGTGGGCAACTGAAGGCGGTCTGGTGAAGTGCCGGGGGTATGTATACGGAGACCATGTTGTACCTACGTCCTTCCCATTGACAAGACATGGCGGTGAAGCGGCCCTGGTCATCGGAGCAGGTTTTTCGTATCACCAGTGGGGAGCTTTTGTGGACTAGTATACCGACCCCGTGGGATCCAGATGTAAATTCAGCGTGAGTGACCATTTTGAACCACCACTGGTCTAGGGCTTTGCAGGCCCTGCCCGTTAAGTGTGTTTCCTGAAGTAGTGCGACCGTGGGGCCCTTCTGCTTCAGGTATTGTAGAACTAGACGCTGTTTTATCTTGTGCCCCAGACCATTAACGTCCAGGATAACACCGACAGTGTCGGGCATGATAATTTCATAGCCTGGGAGCCAGGGACCCCTCCATCAGAGTGTGCCATTGCGTAAGTCTTTAAACCCCTAATGTGACAAATATTTCTCTGAACTGCGTGGCCGAGGTGTGGTATGTACGTGCCCATACATTTCGACGTTATGCACAAGAAACCTGTTTGTGTGCTCATGGTCCATGTAAGTAATCGTAAGCATTTATGGAGAGATTATAAACTAAATAACATATAATAATGCCAAATTAAGCCAAAAACAACTAAACCCCCCACCCTGCCTCCCTGCCCGGCGGACCCCAAACTGTCCACCACCCCAACTGAGCAGAGTGCTTGTTACCCCCGAGATAACTGCAACATTCTGGAGGGTGAGACTTCTGTGACTTTAAAGAAACCATTGGCCCCTTACAGTGTTCATGTGGTGCTGTGCCAACATAATAGGTCCTACCTGTGGTAGTCTTCGTTTTGAGTCCAACATATCGCCTCAGGGCGACATACCTGCAGTGCAATCAAGACCGCCTCCCGCCTCCCCGTTGTCAACGGTAAACCCCGGGCCGTGTTCAGGATAATAGCGCCATAGCGTGGTTGCGCAATATATGTTGTCCAGTTCCAAACTTAAATCCGTCAGTGTTTGCGGGGCAAAGTTCTGTCGTGAAGTCCGTCTGTTGTGGCCACTGGTCGACCCTTCATGTATTGTGTCGCTTCGCGTCGCGATTCTTGGCCCCTCCCGCTGGTCTCTATCCTTCCAGCCAATCTTGCGCGTCCCCGGGGGATTCGAAAAACCATACTTTCCCCTCCGATTCGATGCGCAGCTTCGCTGGGAAGATCATTGAATATTTCAGTTCCCGGGCTCTGAGTTCCTTTTTTATTTCCGTGAAACTGCGTCATTGCTGCGCCACCGCCGCTGTATAATCGGGATAGAAAGTGACCTCTGAGTTATCAGTTTTCAGTGGTGGGGCAACTCGTGCGGCCTGCAAGATGGCGTCACGGTCTCGGAAATTAAAGATCCTCGCCAATATCGGACGCGGTGGTGCTCCCGGACGTGGTTTTCCTCCAGGCACTCGGTGGGCACGCTCCACTGAGAAGTAATTGGACAGTCCTTTTGGTTGGAGTTGGTTTTGGATGAGGTTTTCCACGTAAAGGTCTAGTGCTGGGCCTCCTGAGGATTCCGGCACACCTACTAGGCGCACGTTATTTCGCCGGGAACGGCCTTCTTGGTCATCGAGTTTGGCTTTCAGGAGACGGTTGTCATCCTCCAACTGCTGCATTTTTTGTTTAAGTTCGGCTGTGTCTCCCGTAAGTCCTGACATCGTCTTTTCAACTCCTATTAAGCGATCTGATAGTTCCGCAAAGTCCGCCCTGATTAGGGAGATATCAGTGGAGATGGAGCCCATGGAAGTTTGCATCGTTTTCAATGCTGCCATGACATCCTGGAGGGTGATCTGGTCTGGGCCGCTGCCTGGGTGTCGGGCTGGGACTGCTGGGGCGAGGTGCGTGGTGTTTCTTCCCTTAGTGTGTCCGGGTTGCCTTTGGTATATGCGTACTTATCTAGCCTCGGGGGCGGTTGCCCTCTGGGCCCTCTGCCGCTCATTTTCTAGGGCCCTGATCGTTGCCCTGCGGGGGCGTTCTCGTCTGGCCCGCGACTGACTCACGGTTACTCCGGGGCCCTTTCTGATATGTCTGGACCCTTCTCTTGTGGATTGGAGGGGCAATTGCAGCAAAAGGACCGCGTGATGTCAGGCCCTACACTGTGGCCCCCAGAGCCCGTTGCGGACACGTCGCAGTGGCCGGAGCGCTGCAGTTATGGATCAGCATTTACTGTCCTGCGGTGAGCGTTGTGATCCACCGCCTCCCCTGTGGGTATTTGTGGTTGAGGCTATAGCTCTTGTGGCCCCCCGGGGGTTCGAACACTCTATAGGTGTCTTCTCTGTCCATATACCGGGGCCCCCAACCCATACCTGATGGAACTGCCTCTGCGGAGTGAAAGCCGTTTTCAGGTTGCTTTGGCGCGAATGTTCCCGCCGCCGGGCTCCGGCCACGGCACAGTACACAGCGGCCTCAAGCAGTATTCCTCGCTGCGCCGCGGATGGGAGTCCTCCCTGTCTCCCCCTGTCGGTGTTCTGTAGGGCAGGTCACGTCTCCTCACCTCTGCGCCTATGGTTCACCCCCCTCGTCTGGGGCTCCGCACCGTCGGGCAGCTGGTGTACTTTAGTCCCCGGCTCTGGCGTGGCGAGTAGGGCCCAATCTTCACCGCCGTCTCACTTTGCGGGGCCCAGGGGTACAGTCGAACAAAGCAGTGCAGCGTGGACCGGAGGTTCGTCCGCTTCAGATGCGTGGGCACAGCTCCGACTTTTTACAGGATAAGTGGACGGATTTTGCAGGGATGGGCTCTATCGTCACAGAGATCTGCTAGTTTGCGGCCATCTTGTCTGGCCGCTAGCCACACCCCCCGTTAAGTGGGTTTCTTGAAGTAACACTGAGGGGCTTATTACAATGTTGGTAGAAGTTGACCCCGGCCGATGCCATCTCTGAACCCGCCGACCTCTGGTTGGCGATTCTGACCACCTGATTACAATGTGAGCGAACACTGTTTGGTCCACACTTACTTTTCTCTATGGGAGCTTGTGTTATGGCCCTAAACCGGTCGTAATAAAGGCTCTTTTAGAGAAATGGGGGGGGGGGTAAAAAACCTGCACCCTGTGGCAGGCACCCAATGGTGCCTCCCACACAGTTCAGCGTTTTACAGGGGGGTACCTCCTCAACCACCAACCATTGGCCTCAGAGGCAAGGGGGCCCTGCTCGGAGCCCACAAATTCGCTTTCCGACAGTCTGTCTGTGTCGAACAGGCCAGAACGAAAAGGCAGTGGGAAACTGACATCATAATTCCAACAGCAGAAACACCATCCATAGGGGTTTGCAGTGCGGTTCTGACCGGCAGGAAGACTCTGAGAGCCAGTAGGAACCGAGTCGGAATGACCGGCCAGTTTACGTTCCAACCGCCAACATCGTAATCGGATGGTCGGACCCCAAACTGACCATGTTGGTCGGAAGGCTTCAAATCTTCAATCTTCAAATCTTTTGTAGCACTGTTCTGAGATGCCCTTTGTTTGACTGAGCCCTATGCTACAGATAGGTACTTCAGGTTATTACTTGGAACCGGGAACATCAATGTATTTCTGAGTCACAAATCCCAGTTTCCAGTTAACTTCCATCTGCGTGCAACCTGGTTTGTTATACAAACATACAATCTGGAAACAGGAGTACCAAAGCATTATCAATTCTGCGGGGACCATTGCTTCTGGAGTTCTGAAGAATATCAGTGGTTCAATAGTTCAACCATTTTGTCAAATCAAGGCATGAGGGTGTTCTTAGGAGCAGTGGACACTCTGTGAGCTCATTCAACTGAAAGAAAACTGTGAAACAGTTTGGCGTCACTTGTCTGTTAAATCAATCTTCCAAATATTATAACTCCATGGTCTATACCTCTACATTTTCAGGAATGCCAGGTATCATTATATTGTTTATTCATCATCAACCTTATGTGCCCTCAGCTCTATATTCTAAGAATACGTTTCTCTCTAGCAAGTCTGCCATTTAAGTAACCTGCTATCACTGTTTGTATTTCAGCCCCTGATGCTTCAATGATCTTCACTTTCTCAGCCAGCTTTTTCTGATCAGCCTTCAAGAGACCCACATCTAGTACCTCAGTGTCTATTTTGTTTTCTAATGCTTCTCTAGCTTCTCTTACAGAGCACTCAAGATACTGTCCAATTTATTTGTGGATTGTCCCAGTTCCACTTCCTTCTTGTCACAGTCTTGCATACTTCCTATGCAGTTCAGTGCTCTCTCGTATCCCTATAACTGGACAATGTTACAGCACTGTGACTTAATTATTGTTCACCAGCTTAAGGCTTACTGTACTAATTGCAGTCTATTTCCCACAAATCTGTGGAATATTTTATGTCTCTTTTCCCATGACTATCATTAGCACCAACATAAATCAGGTTGTGGCCCCATTATGGGTTTAGACAGCCAGATCAGGCATGCCCCAGAGATTGGTGCAGCGCTTTAAGATGTGTCAAAAAATTGAGGCTCCAGGTTTTCTTGGTGAAGGCGGATGGTAGATCCACCCTACCATCCGCCATCACCAAAAATATATATATATGTATATGCTGAATGTATATTTCACAGCACCACAATTAGAGAGAGCTGTAAGCCAGGGAGGGAGTGGGACCTGTCTTCATGAATGTTTTCCACTAAGTTTTGATGCCCCAGTACTCTCTTTTTCCTTCACATTGTTTTTCTGTCCACCCCCAGCAGGTTCATTAGTATCATGTCATTCTGCCCCACCAAATATCCTTCAGTAGGCACCCTGTATTAAAAGGCATTGTGTGCAAATCTTCCAATTCATCTGAATTCAGATGCACTATCTCCCTTTACCTCCACCCTTCCTGCCTAACCTCCATATTGGCCTGCTATCCCTATTCACGTCTCCCAGATGCCACATTCTCCTTCAACCTTTTCTTTGTCCCAGCTTCTACAATATGCTACCAGTCCAGTGCTTCAGCCAGGCAATCTTCTTTCTAACAAGAGGGGCATACTATGGGAAAGGTGTCTGGCATCCTCTGTTCCACTGGGTGCAGTATCCTCTGCCAGGTCCCCCTTTGTCAGAAGCGGCCTCTATGCACAATAGGCTCCACAGCTAGACCTGCTGGGTTTACTCCATGCAAGAGGAGAATGGAGAAAGAGATATATCTGATTCTTAGCTCTGTATTATCACCGCATACGCTGTACCGCTTTTGGCCAGAGTGTCTCCTATTTTGGAGCGGGTGTCATCTTGGTAGGTGCCATGCTCTCACCAATCTTTTTCTGCATTTCTTCAAAATCTGTTGCTTGCACTACCAGCTCTCATCTATCTCTTACAGATCACTCATGTGGCAGGACTGTTTGCAGCAACAAGGGCTCAGATTAATTAGGATATTTGTGAGTGTTTTAAGGCAAATCGGGGGACCTTACCTTTCAATCACTCATTATAATGACAAAATAAGACTTTTGTAATGGCATGTCTATACTTTTATGTATGGGTCTATACCCCTGCTAGAGTAGTATGCATAGTTTACACATACAGCAAGTGTAGAACATAGTGGTCAATCAGTTGCATATACTGGTTGCATACATATGTTACAAATGAGGTACAAGACGTTGCTTTTATAATTCTTATCTTCAACTTGGTTCATGATCTAGTCCAACTTGCAGTGTTTCCATTATTTTCAACTCAGTGAATGCCCCTAAATAGCTAGTATGTTTGAAGCTTTTTCAATGTGCGGCATAAGTTACGACTTTGGCGTATCTTTGCAAGGTATACTTTCGCACCCACGAGTGACATGGATGAACTTGGCCCCATTCACTAGCGATTAATGTGAAAAACAAGTTATTGTAGCCTTGCAAGACACTATTCAATGTGTAATTGATATAGAGGTATTGCTTTAGGGTTACTAACAATTCTATAAAGGGATCATGGGCATTGTGGAAGCAGCAATATCCTTATTTTGCTATTCACAGTATCACACACACTGTACTAAGAAGAATGACATCTTTTCAGTTAAAAGTATGTATTACTACAGGAACAATCTGCTTCCAGTACATCTAAAACAACAACAGAGAATATTATAAAACACAGCAACAAAACACGTTATAAATAACAAGAACAAAATAACATTTGCAGCATTGTTAAAATGTCATCAAAGATGTCATATAGAACCTAGCACCCTAAAGTCTACTTCTATGCGCTATACTATGAGAGCATGGAAGGCAGAACAACTTGCAATCTAGTGTTTCTTAGACAGAAGAGACACACTGCATACCTTATTGACAGTGGAGGCATGAAGAAAGTATTCCCCCAAAAGGGCAAACATCCATAATGGTAGCAGTCAGTTGGTCTTCCTCAGGGATTTGGTTTTATCAGCTTCAGTCTTGAGTCGGGCTGTATTATCTGTGAAATGGGCTGGCAGCAGGTGAGACCGTCTCTGGCAAAATCTCGGGCGATAATCTGGGTGAAGGACCTCTTCTGACAAGTAGTCAAGTGGCAGTCCTCATATACCAAAAATTGGAAATTCTGACGCAAGTTTAGGGATGTCTGACATAGATTATGTGCATTACGGTGCACGTTGCAGATATTCCCTAAGAACATATAAGGCAAAGGATGTCAATTCAGATGCCATTATTTGGGTTACATGTCCATGATCAATGATGATGTCTGTCACATTTAAACACTGCACCACAATCTCTTCAGTTTATCTCCTCCGCATGTTTATGGTCTGCAGCATTCGAAGGTTCAAAGTAGGGCTATACACAGCACACACAGGGGCTAGAGTGACCAGTCACCACTACTTCAGGGGTAACTAAAGGTTATTGAAAATAGAAATAATTTGCTTTGCTTTTTAAAAAAAATCTTCTTTATTGTTTTACCCACATTTTTTTCTTTATAAACCCCCCAGGCACATAGGTAACAGTACATACAATTTGAGATGAATATGATATACTTTAAACCTAACAAAGAAAGCAGCAAAAAAAATATATAAAAACACAATAAAAGGGAAAAGACAGACATGTTGAAGAGAAGAAATTAAACAATCACAGTACAAAATACGAGCAGATATACCTCAGAGCCCATTTAAATCTACATGTATCCTTTGAACCCGCACTTTATTTAGCTTACTCATCGCCATTCAGCCCACCAGGCCCCCCCAACATCCACTCATGGATGGGCGCCCAGATTTTAGCCCCCATTCTTCTCTTCCTTCTCCCTTTGATTCCATAAATTGATTCTTCAAAGCTATACATAGCCAGCAATCTAGCTCTATAGTTCAAGAATGTTGGAGGCTCAAAACTAATCCACTCGCTAGTGATACATGCTCTGACTGCTTCCATCATAATAAAAAAAGTGCATTTTCAGCATCATTAGTAATAGTGGATGAAGACTCCAAGCCTACCCCAAAATCACAAGTTCACCCGTAAGGGTTATATGTTTTTTAAACAATATATTTAAGAAGCCCTCCAAATCATGATAAAACCCCCCTAATTTTGGACAAGAAAAAAACATATGAATTGAGTTAGCCGCAAACAGACGACAGCGATTGAACTTATCCCCACCTATTTTTTTTCAGGACACTTTCCTATAATGCTGGCTTCGATGTCTACCTGTCATTAATACACTATTGGCAAATTCCAATTACCTATTTACATTAATGCCCACCACATCAAACTTTTGCTCCCATTTCTGTTGACAGCTTTCCTGATCATCTGGGAGGGCTGCAATTAATTGTTGATAATAAAGTCCCATCTGGTCCTTTTTTCTCAGTTTCTCTATTAGCTCATTTTTACAAAATTGCGTTTCCATATTGGAACCGAATTTAGCCATAAAGCTCCAAATTTGTCAATATTTTAAAAAGTCTCCCTTGTCCAGGGCAAACTTTTCTCTAAGCGCTGCAAATACCATAATCTCTCCTTGATCCAACAAATCCCCTAAACAAGAAATTCCTTTTCTATTCCATTTAAAACTAACGTGGTCCCTGAAAATTGCTGGTAGCAACCAGGAGGCATTAAACGAAGTATAATAATTCAGTTTTGGAATATTACATAACCGGTTAATTTGCACCCACACACTATGGACTGCCCGCAGAACCTTAAACCTTGGTTTTTTGTAATACGATGGCTCTAAGATAGTCACAAAGCAGTCATTGGCTTCCACACCCTTAATAAGCACATAAATCGACGGCCGATGACATAAAAGCATAGGAGCATTGCCCCCCCAGATCAATGGCCCCATAATCTGCATCATGGCCGCCCAATAATACATTATAAAGTGCGGGACGCCCCAGGCACCACGATTTCTTGGAAGAATCATTTTCTTATGGGCCCTTCGTGTTCTCCGATACCCCCACAAAAATCTTGAACAGATTCTCTCCAATTTTAGAAACATTGAGTTAGGAAATTCCAAAGGGACTTTTTTGAATATATACAAAAATGTAGGGAGAATAAGCCTTTTTAAAACATTACATCTCCCATGCAAGGGAGATGTAGGTGATCCAAGCGTTCCAGAGTGGTATTAACCTTCTCCATGACTGAATATTCAAGCCGGGGATCTCATCCACTTTAGGAGAAATTTTAATTCCCAGATACAATGCCTCAGACGTAACTACCACGCCAGCAGGGAGATCTTGCCCGGAATGAAGAACTTGGGTTTTCCCAATATTGAGGTTGTACGCTGGAAAAGAGCCAAACTGCACTGCTAAGGTTTTGATGGTTGATATAGCAGTTACTAATTCACCAGACACTATAATCATATCATCGGCATATGCCAATGCTCGGTATTCCACCCCGCTAAAACTGATTGGTTTTATATCCTCATGGGAGTTTAGTTTGCACACAAATAAATCAATATATAAGGCAAATAAAAGAGGAGAGCAATGGCACCCTTGACGTGTGCCACCAGCTATATTGAATCCTTCGTATTCCAACCCTGAGATCCGAATAGTGGCCACCGGACTGATATATAAAGTCTTAATTGCTTGAATTATTTCTGGACAGAAACCTTTCCATTGCAAGACCTCCCACAGATAGCACCAGGAGACCCTGTTGAACGCCTTTTCAGCGTCCAACAGGATAACCCCCAGTGCTGAATCTGTTGCCTGTGCCGAATCCAGAAGGGTGATAACCCTTCTTACATGATCAGCAGTGGCCCTCCCTGGGATAAAGCCATGTTGGATGCTAGATACCAGAGGGGTAATGACTGTCAGCCAAACGCAAAGCAAGGATTTCTGAAAATATTTTGCTGTCTGAGTTAATTAAGGATATCGGTCTATACGATAAGGGGGAGAGCTCAGGCTTACCCTTTTTTAAAAATACAATGATCGTAGTTTTTCTCCATGAATTTGGTGCTATCCCTCATTGCGCATTAAAGAATAAAGCCGTGAGCTCAGATATTAAAACACGGCGAAATGGTCGATTAAATTCAAGTTCAAGTTCAAGCTTTGCAACATAAAAGATAACAATAAAATATAAACATAACATGATACAACTCACAACAATAATCGAACTTACAGTTCATTATAATTGAGCACCCTATTATAAGATCTACATTTCATCATATTTGGACACACAAAATTACAGTTTGAATTTATCACAGAAATTAAATAAATATTTAAAATGTTTAAAAAAACAAGTTAAAAAACATTAAATTGGTTTATAACAGCCAGGAGTTTAAGATGGTACAACTAACTAGACATGATTCATGATTTAAACAAGTCCAGGATAAGCAGTTTTTCTTAATTAAAATGAAAAAGTTAGTTTCCATCTAATAAAATATACGGCCAATAAAAATTTGCTGGTTCCAAACACAATTACTTGGCTGGTATCCGTACTTAAGATCCTGCCAGCTTCCCTATGGGAAGTAGAGCCAATATTGCGGCACAAGGGAACTATCCATCTTTTCCTTGCCCTACCATAGCTAGGGCAGAAAAACAATATATGAAAAATATCCTCCCTTTGGTTGTTGGCGCACAGGGTGCAATAGTCATTATCTGTCTTCCCCCATCTTTTCTCGGTTACCTTTGTCCTCAGCGTTCCATATCTGAATTTTATATACAAAGATTTGGCCAATGGTGGCTGGATTTCATCAAAAAATTGTTCAAAGGATGCCTCATTTTTTACCATAAGGAATTTTTCTGTAAGAGGACCGTGTGTTCTTATATACACAGAATCATGGCTCACATATGACCAAAAGGACAGTTTGACTATTTTCTTGGAGGCTGAATTTAGAGATTCTGGCTCATTCCAATAGTGTGTTAATCCGAGCTTAGTTAACCAGATTTTTACATGTTTGAACCAATAAATTTTACTGTCACTATCGAGCTTAAGGACTTCTTCCAAACCATTTTTGTAGTCAGATAGTTCAAGGGTTGTCCACAATCTGACCCACAACAGTACTGGTCTCAATATTACATGATGATCTGTATGTTTGATGTTTAGATCAAGGAATAATGGGGTATTGATGGGAACTTTTAAAAGCCCCCTGATAAATTTATTCTCCAGTATTTCAAAGGTTTTCTTGCATACTGGCCCCCAGATTTCCGCCCCATACAGTGCAGCAGATTGAACCTTGTATCTAAAAAGCTCTAATGCTGGGGTGACTGCCTTATTCACACTTTTATTGTATCTCTGTAATATTGGAAAACAGTTTTGTTTAAACACCAATTTTGATTTCTCTAGTTGTGGGCCCCATCCCATTGTCGAGTCTAGCAGGACCCCCAGGTATGTAAAACTGTGCTCGTAATCTAGTTTTTGACCGTTTAACATTAAATTCCTTTTAAAAGTTTTATGCGGGTTTAGTGCCATGTATTTTGTTTTTTTATATTGATTTCTAATCCTTTTAAAATACAATACTGTTGGAACCTATCTAGTAGGGTCTGTTGGCGGCGTGGCGTTTGCGAAATTAAAATTGTATCATCCGCGAAGAGGAGGGACGCAACACGTTCCCCCCCCCAATCGGGGCGAGTCATTGTCACAATTTTCCATATAGGCTGCTATATCATTTACGTAAAGGGAGAAAAGTGTGGGGGCCAGTACGCATCCCTGGCGTACTCCCCTTTTTATGGGGATTGGGTCTGTAAGTTCCCCGTTTGGGCCCCACCTAACCTTAGCATAATTCTCCTGATGCAAGCCCATCACAAGTTTTAGCAATTCGCCTGGTAGTCCTTGCCTATTCAGAGTTTTCCAGAGTAAATCACGAGGAATTAGGTCAAATGCTGCTCGTAGGTCTACGAAGGTCACATACAAGTGACCTTTGCGGATAATAACGTATTTCCAATACAAGCAGCATAGCCTAAATACCTGGTCAATGGTTCCCGTTTTATTCCTAAATCCCGCCTGATATTTAGATAAAACTGACTCCTCCTCCACCCATGAATTTATTCGATTTAAAATGTGCCTGGCATATATCTTCTGTGTTATGTCTAAAAGGCTTATGGGGCGATAATTGGCTGGATCGCCACGATCCCCTTTTTTAAAAATAGTAATGATTTCTGCGCCATTCCATGTGTCCGGAATGTGGCCGCTAGCCGCAACTATATTAAAAACTTCGACGCTAATGACAAAGCCAGCTCGTCATGGGCGTTACCTGCCCTGCGCTCATGACGAGCTGGCTTTGTCACAAACAAGCCATTTATTACTTTTTCAGCGCACAGCAGGTAAACGCGGTAGCGCTGAAGCAGTTAAATAAATGATTCAAGTAGGGTGCCCAGACGTCAACATTATACAGATAAAGATCGTCCGGAATTTTATCAAGCCCAGACGCCTTCCCTTTTTTTATCATGGCAATTGCTGTCTCTGTTTCTTGCATGTCAAAGACTACCGGGTGGGTGTTAACTGGTATTATGGCAGAGGATGCGTCTGTTGCAACATCAATTGAAGTTTTGGCTGCATACAGCGATGTAAAATGCTTGACCCATGTATCCTCGTCTAGATAGACCTCCCTTGAGCCTTTCTCACGTTTATTCTCCTTAGCTGCAAGTTCCCAAAATTGTTTCTGGTCCTTGTTTTTGGCGGCTGTTAACATGCTGAGCCATATTTCCTCATCCCAAGAGGATTTCGCTCTTAATATTATTTTATTGTAAGCCTTCCTTTTATCCCTAATTTCTATTGGACCTTTCCCTTTGACAGCATCAATCAGTGCAGTTTTGGCAAGACGACATTCCTTGTTATACCAGGGTTTACCTATAGATTTGGCATTAGTCGTACCTACACCTTTTTTAGGTTTTTTTGTAAGGAGTTCTAATAATTTACTGAAAAGGGACTTGTGCAATTTAATGAATTCTTTAGAATCGCAGCTATAAGGACAATATGAGTCAAAGGTATCTGCAAAGATGCAGTAAATGTTGGCCAGTAAATCCTCTCTTCCCAATATGTAGGCCCATTTAACCGCCCTGCGATTGTTACTAAGGATAATATTGTCTGTTATAGGTAAGGATGCTAGGCTATGGCCTCCCTCTGTAGCTCCCAGCCCCTTTAACATACTTTGAAGGAAACTAGTTTCTAAAGGGCAATGGTCACTTTCATATCTCTCTTTGACCTTTAAGTCTACTGTAAAAGGCCACAGGTCAAAAGAGACAATGACATAGTCTAGTTTACTTTCATAGTCACGCCTCTTAAAAGTGGGGGCTTTCGGGCTGTCAGATGGCATACACCCGTTACATGCTCTCAGGCCATGAGAAGTTAACAACCTTGTGATCTGAAGAGCCAGTGCAGTGCCAACGACCATTCTATTTTCATTCAGGGCTGGTATTCCATTGGCAATGTCCTCATCTTCATACAATTGGGCTATGTCTGTAATTGGTTCAAAATTACAATTCAGATCCCCACATAGGATAACACTTACATCTGTTTTTAATGTATCCATGAATGATTCTAACTTCCCTATACATGGTGATTCCTTGTGGGAAGAGTGGGGACTGTTATAGACATTAAAGAGGTAGATCACCCTGTTGTCCACAGTGGTTATTTCCAGACCAAGAATGTCTGGAGAATCGGTGTTAAGCATTTTTATACCTATTTTGATAGAAACACTGATCCATATTAATAGACCTCCAGATGCACGACCTCTTAATGAAGGCACAGCCTCTATTTGGTAGGATTTGTAGCCAACCCTGTGCAACTGTACTGTGGCCCATGTTTCCTGTAGCACACAGATATCAAAAGTGTTCATATATTTGTTCCAGTCAGGATCACATAATTTCGCACGCACCCCTGCTATATTCCATGAAACAAATGAAAACAAGGGGGTTCCCTCATTTGACCCAAGAGGCATTACCGGTGAGGCAACGGACAAACTACTATTAACTTCATCACCTATTGCAACAGTACATGAGCCCATCTTTGAACAACTAGTTCCTTTTTCTTCATTACACCCCACAGTACATGAGACATTTTCATCCCCCCTAACATCATCTCTACTTTTTCGACTTGAAGCGAGTGAGAGCAAAGGAGATCCCTCATTTGTCCCAAGAGACACTGCAGGTGAAACAACATGCAAACTGCTGATTGCTTCATCACATATTACAACAGTACGTAAGCCTAACTTTAGACAACTAGTCCCTAGTTCTTCATTATACCCCACAGTGCATGAGACATTTTCAACTCCCCTAACACCCTCTCTGCTCTTTAAACTTCAATCACACTCCTCCATGCCACTGAATACCTCAAACCTGTTTGATAATTCTAAGGGAGTAAATGGTATCATGTGAGCCATATTTCCATTTTCTCCTAAGTTGTGGCTAGTCGGTATAATATTCCACCCAAGCATCGCAGGAGTTGGGGCTAGTTGATGCATGTAGGCAGGATTCCTGGCAATCTCCACATTAGAGAAATGATTGGTGAAGGGGATATTGTTGGTTAAATGTTGGGGGGGAAATACTGTAGATCTTGGATAAAAATAGGTCAAAGGGCGCGGTACAATACAATTGTTTTCGTTGCCATAAGGCCAGTTCAGGATGTATTGAACGGCTTTTTTGTCCCTAAAGTTTACAACAACAATATCACCCCCTATATCTTTTATTCTTCCTCCCAACCATGATAAGCGACGGACATGGACTATTTCTCCATTTACATGACTGGCTTTGGGTCTATACAATGACAACCAGTGCATTATCTTGTTTTTTAATTGAAAGTAACCTTCCCGTTTACCACTTGAGAGTTCAGGAACCCCAGTGAGTACCACCACATATGGTAGAGCTTCCGGCGGGAGTTCCGTGGGTGGTCTCCTACCCTGTCCCCCTCTTTCATAGCTAATCTCGTTCTCTTCCGGTCTTAGGGGTCTGTTCGTGGGGATACTTAATTCCCTTGCTTGGGTGTTAATTGGAATATCAGTGTTATAGTTGGGTGTTGTAATTAGTCTACCCATAGATGTTTTTAACTGTTTTGGTTTAGGTTTATTGGGAGGTTTACTAACAGATGATGCATCTGTTGGCAAGTGATTAGAAGCAACTGAAATAGCTGCTTTCTGATTGTTGTCAATAGTAGAAGTGGAGGATGTTGCAGCCACTATGTGTGTTAAGGGGGTATGTATTGGAGTTAAAGCTTTGTCAAGTTCTAATGCTTTCAGAGGCCCTAATGACCTGACAGAATTCCCAATAACTGTCAGATCCACCTCTATTTTCCCCAGCCTTAGTTCCACTCCCTTGAGTCTTTCAGCTATGGCCAGCATGTAACTTCGCACAATCAATTCTATATTGTCCAAAAGAGTCTTAGGGGAGGCTGGATGCGGTCCTTCTTCCAATGGAATATGGATAATATCAGACTCTGTAGCTGTTTGGGAGGATGGTATCACAGGTGTAGCGGGGGTTAAGTCAGATCCTATTATTTGTTTGCTGACATGTTCTGCCATAGTCGTGTTAGTAACAGAGTTGGACTTCTTCCCAAATTCTGTATGACTTAATCTAGGCTTGTTTAAGTCCAATTTTTTCCGTCTCCTTTTGGATGGTGGGGGCCCATGTATTTTGTGTGGCAATGGCCCCAGATGTTTGCCTCTTACTACCTTCCCCGGCCTGATTGTAGGTGAAATCATAGTTTTGAGAGGATTAGGTGTGCTAGGGAGATCGTGTATCACGATTAGTGTTTCTGGCTGGGTTTGCATAGGGGAAATGGCAGGAGCTAGACATTCCTTGAATAGTAGGGGCACACTAGCGGTCGAGAGATATATTATCTGACAGTATGGTATTCAGATCATTGTCCAAGGTGACAGAAATAATAGGCTCAGACAAAGTCCTGTTTTTGATACGTTCAATTGAACGGCGACGATCTGCCCGCCGCTCTGCTAGTAGTAGTTCTTTACTACCCTCAGGAGCTACTTTGGGAAAATAGTCATCCAGAGTTCGATTTAACATGCCCCCAATTTTGTCCAAGCCAATAATAGCGGGGCTAGCAGCAGCTGTGGCCATCGTACAATGAAAACAGTGGAGGGGCTATAGTAGGTGGATCACTACTTACTCAGCAAATAGACCAGGACTTCGGGCCCAGTCTCCTCAGGCCTCTGAGGGCCACAGAGGGCCCGCCCTTTGCCCGGGCTTAGCCCGCACGCATCCCGCTACGCGTGACCTCTCTCCCCGATTTAAAGCGCCTCCTGGCGCGAAATCCTTTGGTGGGCGGGGTCAGGTGAGGTCAGCCGCGGGGAGTGGTGGGGCTTGTGGTCTCCCCCCTCGGCGGCCGCACGCAGTGATGGAAAATGCAGCGGCAGCGGGGGAGACCTGAGGGAGACAGCCAGCTGGTAAAAAGCGTCCCTTGCCACCTTACAGCCCCCACGGAGACACCATCCGGATCCTTGCAATGAGTTTTGTCCCAGGTATGGCCAGCAACACAGAACGGTCCTTCGGCAATTTCAACAAGGAGCACCCGCTCCTCAGCACCTCTCTCCCCGATTTAAAGCGCCTCCTGGCGCGAAATCCTTTGGTGGGCGGGGTCAGGTGAGGTCAGCCGCGGGGAGTGGTGGGGCTTGTGGTCTCCCCCCTCGGCGGCCGCACGCAGTGATGGAAAATGCAGCGGCAGCGGGGGAGACCTGAGGGAGACAGCCAGCTGGTAAAAAGCGTCCCTTGCCACCTTACAGCCCCCACGGAGACACCAGCCGGATCCTTGCAATGAGTTTTGTCCCAGGTATGGCCAGCAACACAGAACGGTCCTTCGGCAATTTCAACAAGGAGCACCCGCTCCTCAGCACCTCTCTCCCTGATTTAAAGCGCCTCCTGGCGCGAAATCCTTTGGTGGGCGGGGTCAGGTGAGGTCAGCCGCGGGGAGTGGTGGGGCTTGTGGTCTCCCCCCTCGGCGGCCGCACGCAGTGATGGAAAATGCAGCGGCAGCGGGGGAGACCTGAGGGAGACAGCCAGCTGGTAAAAAGCGTCCCTTGCCACCTTACAGCCCCCACGGAGACACCAGCCGGATCCTTGCAATGAGTTTTGTCCCAGGTATGGCCAGCAACACAGAACGGTCCTTCGGCAATTTCAACAAGGAGCACCCGCTCCTCAGCACCTCTCTCCCCGATTTAAAGCGCCTCCTGGCACGAAATCCTTTGGTGGGCGGGGTCAGGTGAGGTCAGCCGCGGGGAGTGGTGGGGCTTGTGGTCTCCCCCCTCGGCGGCCGCACGCAGTGATGGAAAATGCAGCGGCAGCGGGGGAGACCTGAGGGAGACAGCCAGCTGGTAAAAAGCGTCCCTTGCCACCTTACAGCCCCCACGGAGACACCAGCCGGATCCTTGCAATGAGTTTTGTCCCAGGTATGGCCAGCAACACAGAACGGTCCTTTGGCAATTTCAACAAGGAGCACCCGCTCCTCAGCACCTCTCTCCCCGATTTAAAGCGCCTCCTGGCTCGAAATCCTTTGGTGCGCGGGGTCAGGTGAGGTCAGCCGCGGGGAGTGGTGGGGCTTGTGGTCTCCCCCCTCAGCGGCCGCACGCAGTGATGGAAAATGCAGCGGCAGCGGGGGAGACCTGAGGGAGACAGCCAGCTGGTAAAAAGCGTCCCTTGCCACCTTACAGCCCCCACGGAGACACCAGCCGGATCCTTGCAATGAGTTTTGTCCCAGGTATGGCCAGCAACACAGAACGGTCCTTCGTCAATTTCAACAAGGAGCACCCGCTCCTCAGCACCTCTCTCCCCGATTTAAAGCGCCTCCTGGCGCGAAATCCTTTGGTGGGCGGGGTCAGGTGAGGTCAGCCGCGGGGAGTGGTGGGGCTTGTGGTCTCCCCCCTCGGCGGCCGCACGCAGTGATGGAAAATGCAGCGGCAGAGATCTGAGGGAGACAGCCAGCTGGTAAAAAGCGTCCCTTGCCACCTTACAGCCCCCACGGAGACACCAGCCGGATCCTTGCAATGAGTTTTGTCCCAGGTATGGCCAGCAACACAGAACGGTCCTACGGCAATTTCAACAAGGAGCAGCCGCTCCTCAGCACCTCTCTCCCCGATTTAAAGCGCCTCCTGGCGCGAAATCCTTTGGTGGGCGGGGTCAGGTGAGGTCAGCCGCGGGGAGTGGTGGGGCTTGTGGTCCCCCCCCTCGGCGGCCGCACGCAGTGATGGAAAATGCAGCGGCAGCGGGGGAGACCTGAGGGAGACAGCCAGCTGGTAAAAAGCGTCCCTTGCCACCTTACAGCCCCCACGGAGACACCAGCCGGATCCTTGCAATGAGTTTTGTCCCAGGTATGGCCAGCAACACAGAACGGTCCTTCGGCAATTTCAACAAGGAGCACCCGCTCCTCAGCACCTCTCTCCCCGATTTAAAGCGCCTCCTGGCGCGAAATCCTTTGGTGGGCGGGGTCAGGTGAGGTCAGCCGCGGGGAGTGGTGGGGCTTGTGGTCTCCCCCCTCGGCGGCCGCACGCAGTGATGGAAAATGCAGCGGCGGAGACCTGAGGGAGACAGCCAGCTGGTAAAAAGCGTCCCTTGCCACCTTACAGCCCCCACGGAGACACCAGCCGGATCCTTGCAATGAGTTTTGTCCCAGGTATGGCCAGCAACACAGAACGGTCCTTTGGCAATTTCAACAAGGAGCACCCGCTCCTCAGCACCTCTCTCCCCGATTTAAAGCGCCTCCTGGCTCGAAATCCTTTGGTGCGCGGGGTCAGGTGAGGTCAGCCGCGGGGAGTGGTGGGGCTTGTGGTCTCCCCCCTCAGCGGCCGCACGCAGTGATGGAAAATGCAGCGGCAGCGGGGGAGACCTGAGGGAGACAGCCAGCTGGTAAAAAGCGTCCCTTGCCACCTTACAGCCCCCACGGAGACACCAGCCGGATCCTTGCAATGAGTTTTGTCCCAGGTATGGCCAGCAACACAGAACGGTCCTTCGTCAATTTCAACAAGGAGCACCCGATCCTCAGCACCTCTCTCCCCGATTTAAAGCGCCTCCTGGCGCGAAATCCTTTGGTGGGCGGGGTCAGGTGAGGTCAGCCGCGGGGAGTGGTGGGGCTTGTGGTCTCCCCCCTCGGCGGCCGCACGCAGTGATGGAAAATGCAGCGGCAGCGGGGGAGACCTGAGGGAGACAGCCAGCTGGTAAAAAGCGTCCCTTGCCACCTTACAGCCCCCACGGAGACACCAGCCGGATCCTTGCAATGAGTTTTGTCCCAGGTATGGCCAGCAACACAGAACGGTCCTACGGCAATTTCAACAAGGAGCACCCGCTCCTCAGCACCTCTCTCCCCGATTTAATGCGCCTCCTGGCGCGAAATCCTTTGGTGGGCGGGGTCAGGTGAGGTCAGCCGCGGGGAGTGGTGGGGCTTGTGGTCTCCCCCCTCGGCGGCCGCACGCAGTGATGGAAAATGCAGCGGCAGCGGGGGAGACCTGAGGGAGACAGCCAGCTGGTAAAAAGCGTCCCTTGCCACCTTACAGCCCCCACGGAGACACCAGCCGGATCCTTGCAATGAGTTTTGTCCCAGGTATGGCCAGCAACACAGAACGGTCCTTCGGCAATTTCAACAAGGAGCACCCACTCCTCAGCACCTCTCTCCCCGATTTAAAGCGCCTCCTGGCGCGAAATCCTTTGGTGGGCGGGGTCAGGTGAGGTCAGCCGCGGGGAGTGGTGGGGCTTGTGGTCTCCCCCCTCGGCGGCCGCACGCAGTGATGGAAAATGCAGCGGCAGCGGGGGAGACCTGAGGGAGACAGCCAGCTGGTAAAAAGCGTCCCTTGCCACCTTACAGCCCCCACGGAGACACCAGCCGGATCCTTGCAATGAGTTTTGTCCCAGGTATGGCCAGCAACACAGAACGGTCCTTCGGCAATTTCAACAAGGAGCACCCGCTCCTCAGCACCTCTCTCCCCGATTTAAAGCGCCTCCTGGCGCGAAATCCTTTGGTGGGTGGGGTCAGGTGAGGTCAGCCGCGGGGAGTGGTGGGGCTTGTGGTCTCCCCCCTCGGCGGCCGCACGCAGTGATGGAAAATGCAGCGGCAGCGGGGGAGACCTGAGGGAGACAGCCAGCTGGTAAAAAGCGTCCCTTGCCACCTTACAGCCCCCACGGAGACACCAGCCGGATCCTTGCAATGAGTTTTGTCCCAGGTATGGCCAGCAACACAGAACGGTCCTTCGGCAATTTCAACAAGGAGCACCCGCTCCTCAGCACCTCTCTCCCCGATTTAAAGCGCCTCCTGGCGCGAAATCCTTTGGTGGGCGGGGTCAGGTGAGGTCAGCCGCGGGGAGTGGTGGGGCTTGTGGTCTCCCCCCTCGGCGGCCGCACGCAGTGATGGAAAATGCAGCGGCAGAGATCTGAGGGAGACAGCCAGCTGGTAAAAAGCGTCCCTTGCCACCTTACAGCCCCCACGGAGACACCAGCCGGATCCTTGCAATGAGTTTTGTCCCAGGTATGGCCAGCAACACAGAACGGTCCTTCGGCAATTTCAACAAGTTAAATTCAAGTGGAATACCATCGGGCCGACTCCTTTGCCCCTAGCTAGCGAAAAGATCGCTGCCTCCACCTCTTCCCAAGTTACGTCTGCTGCTAGAGCTAAATTTTCAGCCTCTGAAACTTTATTAGTCCCTAAATTGCCACGAAATTCCTCCATTTGCCCTGCTATATTTATTTTTACTTCATCTGAATATAAACCAGCATAGAATCTGCGAAAGACCTTCAAAATATATCAGTTGGCGACTCCAGTACCTTGTCATTGTGATCACATATCCTAGATATTCGGTTCACATTCTCCCTCTGACACAATCTTTTTGCTACTATTCTGCCTGCACCCTCCCCTAATTCATAAACCTGAGCCCTATGAACAGTCAGCTGAGTTACTAACTTTCATACAAAATGTTGATGGATTTTCAATTTCAGAATAGAAATTGCTTTTAGGGTTTCAGCTATATTTGCTTTGCAACATGAAAGGACAAACAACAGTTTTATTCCCATGTTCTGTTGCAATGGCGCTATGTGACTGAAGAGTTACATAGGTCAGAAGCTAGACTAGGAAGTGTTCTTTGATATTACAATTTGCAACAAGTTATTTTTGTTAACTTAATGCTATATCATAAATGTATAAGCATAATTTTAGGTGTGTGTCCAAAGTATATTTACGAACATATGTTTTTTAACTAAGTTGTAATTAAGAAAGAGGTCTGCCTAAAGTGAAACTACATTTCTAACTTCTGTTGTATTGCTGCCTCTCTGAAAATGTAACATTGTTTGCTTGAGTACAATTTCTAGTCAATGTCCCATGAGCTGTTTCAGAATCTTTAATTGTCAAAATTGTTTGATGTTGCAGTGTCAACTGTATGTTATGTGCGTTTGTCTTAAAATATATGTATGTGTGTAGGGTTTAACGCCTTAACCGCGGCGTTTTTTCTGCCGTGGTGCGGGCGTTCTAAAGGGTGGGCGGGGCTGCGTCGGCCGTTGGCAGCACTGGGGAGGGAGTGCTTCCGTCGGCCGACGGGAGCACGGAAGGGGTTAAAGTGTTGTCACGTTAACATCATGTTGGTTATTTAAGTGAGAAGCCAGAACTTTACATAAAGAAGTAATTGCTGGGAAGGAAGTGGATTGTGTGCAAAATGGTGACTACCATTAGTTAGAGCTTCTACGTTCCATGTCCCAATATCCACAACCATCCTGACATACATGCCAAGGAGTCCGGGAATCGATTGAGAGAACGATTGTCTGACGTGCCGGATACCGTGGATCTATCCCTAGCTGGCTCCTCCAAAGCCCCTGGAGGTGGAACAGACTTCTCCTGCTACTTGGTCTGTGGATCTTGAAAAGCAGCCCTTAAGTTCAGCCGGTCGCCAGAAATGCAAAGGCTTACAGAGGGATCCTGGTATTCCTAGGCAGTCTGCTGCCAGTCCAATGTGTCCAGGGGTGTGGATGTCGGCTGAATGCCGGAAGGGAGTGTCTGAAGCTGCGGTGAGGGAGGCTGCATGGTACAGCGTTCTTCTGGCTCCAGGGAATTACCTGCCCGCTTTAACCAGAGGAAAGGCATGGCCAAGTTGGACTAATGCAAGTACTGCTGCTAGTCTTTCCCTGCTCTTCGCCACACTCCCCCTTTCCGCTATGTGTGAAGCAACTGCTTAACTTGAGACGGCACTGCAATCCATTGTATCAGGTGGAGCTTGCCTTATTATGAATACTGCTGGGAGGCCATGAAATGAGGTCTGGGGACACACCGGCAGTTATTTGGAGCCACAATGCGGCCAAGCACCTGAATATGTAGGTAGCTGCTGCCTGCCACAGATCCTTCCTGTTGGTGCCCCAAGTGACATGGGACATGAGCAGAGCCAGGGCCCAAATCAAAACCCTACAACCTGGTGCCCACTAAGACCAGCCTTAGGATAAAAGGTGAAGCCAGTGGAGTAAGGGTGTGCAACTAAACCATTACAACAGTAGTTGGTCAAGAGGCAGGCACAGTCTTACTTCTAGAAAGGTGGTTGCACTAATTCACTAATCAGACTCCATTACAGACTGGCACTTGGTTGAAGCAAGTTGCATGTCTGTCAAGGGTCTTGGGCCTGGGAGCATACAGGCATTGCACACCCTGGGGATGTCTGGGTTTTTGGGTCACCTAACATCCTACCAGCAATTCCCAATTTTACAGGTATTTTCAACTTTGCTATGCCCTGGCGATGCATGCTGTGGAATTGGAGTAGGCCCCGGAGTTTAATCCCTTCAAGGCAAAATTACTGGTAAACACCCTGAGGTGCACGCTGATCTCCAGGATGTACCGGTCCCTAATGGTGAATATTCCTGATCCACTTACAGAACTCAAAGCCGCTTGCACTAACAAAGTAGGAGAACTGGATGACAGTGAGTGGAAGGAAGGCAAAATGGCGGCCAGAGTTCCGGCTATCGCCTCTAACCTCAACCTTATACAATGAATTATTTCCATAGGGTCTACTAAGGCCAGGGACACTGTGGAAGATGGGCAGGTCCAAAAGCTCAGATTGTACATGCTGCGGTCAACAGCAATGTACTTTTAGGGATGTCATCTGATTTGGGGATGTTGGGAGATAATTTATAATGCCCTGGATAGGTGTTTGAACAACCTACAGTGCCAGGCCCTAAGGTGGCCCTGTTTGAAAAAATGGGTGGGTGGACTCCAGAAACCAGAGGATACTAGGGAGCTTTGTGTTCTTATATCACCAAAAGAGACATTGCCCACTCATGGCGAGTGGCTTCTCTTCCGTCATTGATAGGCTGAAGACGTGGCATGGGCAATTGTGCCACAGCTGAGAAGATGGTGTAAAAGACTCTGTGCAGCAAAACATAACAACATGTATGGTTCACAGCTTACTGATCAAGGTGATATCTAAGGCCCTGGTGGGTTCCATGTCGAGGTCTTTCTTGTATTAGTTGTTTTAGTGAGGGCTGTACTGTTTTGCACGCTATGTACTGACGTCTCTCTGACTGGCCTATACGACTTCGAAGTATGGGTTGCATAAAATAATAAAAATAAATATATTTAAAAAAATAATTGCTGGATATTATTGCACTGCCAAGAGTCATCAACAGTGTAGATGCTGTGTGTTGCATTCATAGTGGGGAAGCCCATAGGTAAACGGGCTACTGGAAACAGGAGTGTTGAGGAAGATGCTCTTGTGGCTGCGGAAACAGGTGCTGGACTTACAGCTTATCTGAAAAAGACCCCCATAATTTTTGGGATGTCGTCTTGTTGCACACCATGCCCAGATGTGAAACATCCAATGCCAGAATATGTACATAGCTATGCATATGGTGATGCATTAAAGCATGGGAAAGCATTTAAAACTGTTAAAGATAAAACACAACGCATCGGGAATCCTAAAATCTAACTAGCGAATAATACAAATAGCAAGCAGCAAAGCAAAATAATAAAATTGCACTTGTCATTTCACATGAACAGAGCATTCATTACAAAAGGGTCAGTTGGAGCACAATGCTAAAATAAATAACATTTAGGGCAGTTTATATAGGTTTTCCCTCAATACAAGTCCTGGGTACCTAATCACATGTCAGAAACTTGTCACTTTCAGCAAAAACATATTTAATGAGCTGGCTGAATGATTTTCTCCCAAAGGAAGTACAAGACATCCTTGAGTAGAAGATAGATAGCATGAATAAAATTCTGAGCTCATTATTCTCCCAAAAACCTGCTACTAACTGGCACTACTGACGTTTTGCAGAAAAGTTCAGACTCACAAGTGCAAATAAAGTGGTTTCTAGGCCTACTAAAGCCATAACATTTTGCAAGCATATTAGAGGCTAATGATTACTTCAAACTAATAAAATAACATCCATATTTGTCTATAAAATACAATGCTAAATACTTTTTGATACATATATATAAAACAATACTATAGTAATACACAGGAATCTATGTTACCTTTTAGCACACAGGTATGCAGTCACAGGAAGTACATTGCACACAGTGTATGCCGACAAAGTGTTGGGAGAACTGACCGAAACTATGGAGGTGGTAAGCGTGGTTTCACTAACCACCCCACAGTGTGGAGGAAAAGAATGGTGCTACCTCCTCCGCTTCTGTTGCAGCAATCGCAATGCAAGCACACAGAGGGTGGATCAGGATAGAGAGCCTGTTGTCCCAACCAACAACTGTTAAGATGGTTTCATTGTCAATGTACCTGTGATCTGCAACATTTGTCAACCCACACTCTGCTTCGATGCTAAAGATGACAATGAGTGGGACTAATCTCCAAGTGCCCTTGGATGCTGTTCCGACCCCACTCACCTGAAAACCAGGTACTGCAGGAACGAAGAATGTCCCATCACTCACCCTATGCCTTGACCATATTCGTGCCCAAAAGAGAACAGACAATGCACCGGGGAAAAGGCAGAAAGAAAAGAAAACAAGGGCAGGTATAGGTGATCACTGGGATGGCCTCCTCTGGATAACACAGAACACCAGGCACGCCACGATGTCTTCAAATCAAGGAAGAAAGGAACAGATAACAATTAGTTCAGATAAAAAGCTGTGTTACGTTAAGAATCATATAATATCACAGAAAGGGAAAACGGTGAATACTGAGTTAAACTAGCTCAACCCCTTTTTGTATAATACACGGACTCTGAGGAAATCCAACTGTAACAATCCACCAACAACTGATCCAGAAGGGAAGAGAGCACCAAGTCTGTTCTCAGATAAGGGGGGACTCCTATAACGCCCTGGGAATTTTGGACACACAGGGAAAAAGCCAGCAAGGCAAAAAAACTGCACCCCAAACAAAAGGAAAAAACAGGAATGAGTCCATGGTTAATCTTCTGAAGGAGGTGCAAGGCATACAAGAGCAATGAAAGGGTGTGTCACATGCTCGCAGTCCGCACGAAAGAAAAAGTGGTACAAACCCGTATCGCCGAAATGCCAACATGGTGACTGATGCAGAAGCTATTCTATCTGCATTCAAAAAAAATTATCAGAGACTATATACAGAGGACATTCAGATAGGGGACCGAGAGATCGAGGAATATCTAAATGGGCAAATTCTTGAACAGCTTTCCCCGAGGAGAAAGAAATTCTAGAAACACCGATAAAAATCAAAGAGGTGAAAGCGGTGATTGATTCTTTGCCACTGGGGAAAGCTGTTGGAACGGATCTGATACCAGTGGAATTTTATTAAAAAATGAGGGTACAGTTAATTATTAATGATGTTACAGATATTCCGTAGAGCACAATCGGGTGAGGTGACCCCCAAATCTTGGAAATTAGCTAATATTGTTGTATTTCCGAAAATAGGCAAACCTATAAATGAATTGGGGTCATACGACCAATTACGCTGGTTATCAGCGACACAAAGATTTACGCAAAAATTCTCACCAATAGGCTGGCCTCAGTTATTAAGAAATTAGTATCACTCTTTCAACATGGATTTGTCCCTGGCCGGGGAATGACCGAACACATTCGACAGACTGTCGCCCTATTTGACTTCACCAAGGTAACGGGAGACCCTATGGCTTTAATACTTTTAGATGCAGAAAAAGCATTCAATAGGGTCACCGGGTCCTTTGTGTGGGTAATTATGGGGACAAAAAGCCTGGACAAAGGGTTTATTGGGGCTATTAAAAGTATGTATCGGGAGGATACTGCCAGAATTGCTATGATGGGCTCCACATCCGGTATAATTAAGATCACACGAGGTACGAGTCAAGAGTGCCCATGTTCTCCTTTATTGTTTGCTATTTACATCGATACCTTAATCAGGAAGATAGAGGAGAACCAAAAGATTCAGGCTATAGTTACCAGAGGAGGAGACACGAAGATTCTAGCCTATGCGGACAACCTGGCAATAGTTACACCTAACCCGCGGGAGGCCATCACGGAGATAGAAAGAGAAGCTAATCACTTTGGCAAGAGCTCAGGGAATCTTCTCAAAGAAAGCAAAATGCTAATTGTCTGGAACGATAAAATAGACCTGGAAGATGTTCGAGTAGTTCAGAATGCCAGATATTTAGGGGTCAAGTTCAGCGCTAATATAGATGAAATTGTCAATATTATTTTGTAGTCACTGCTGCAGAAATCTAAGACAGATTTTAATAGGATGAATGATTTACATCTCACAGTGCTGGGTAGAAGCAACGTAATTAAAATGCTATTTCTTCCATAGCATATAGATTCATCAAGCATTTTTGCGAGCGCAAACGGTGCGAATCGCAAAATTCGGCCGTTTGCGCCCGCAAAAATGGCATTTGGAATTCATCAATGGGTCATGAACTCGCAATTAGAAAAATCGCAAATAATTGCGATTTCTCTAATTGCGATCGCATTTAAGGAATCTCAATTAGAGATTCCTTAAATGCTATTCATGAACCTTTGAAATATTGCGAATTCGCAATTTTGGGCCGCTATTTACCGCGAAGTCAAACCTCGTGGTAAATAGCGGAAACTTAGAAAAATGCACTTCAGTGCATTTTTCAAAGTTGTATGTTACACACACACATGTCCTTGGGACATGTGTGTGCGTAACACCAGCATCCAAGATCATTTCAGGGGTGCAACAGGGTGTCCTTTGGACACCCCTGCACCCTTGAAATCGCAAACTCAAAATGCGAATCGCTAATAGCGATTCGCACATTGATATGTCTTCCCATTCATTCCTATGGGCCTTTAGGCCCATAGGAATGAATGGGGAGTTATTCCTTATTTGCGATTAGCAATTAGCTAATTGCAAATAAGGAAGCTGTAGGAATCGCAAAATAAATTGCGATTTTTACTTGAATCCCGTTTTGCGAGTCTGTAATAGCGATTCCTTAATAATCGCTATTACAGACTCGCAAAACGGGACTTTGATGAATCTATCGGTATATTTCTTAAGAGCTATCCCAGTGGAAATAAGTAAATCATGGTTTCTAGCGATGAACCAATTGATCTCTAGATTGTTGTGGGCGGGGCAGCGTCCACGAAGAGCTTTAAAATACATGACTCTGCCTAGAGATCGTGGCGGTTGGTTAGTCCCACATTTTCAACTGTACTATTGGGCAAAAGCTTTGCTACAGATGGTTGATCTGTTGAGAAGAGACAGCGGAGCTACGAGGGAAACATCTAATGTCTCCATACATTAGTTAATATACAGGGCGGAGGTTAAAGGGTGTCTCATGCGACATATTGATTTCGCCTATTTTAAAAGGGTTAAATTCAAGATATTACTGGGAGCATTCAAGATCTGGACTGCAGTCCAATAAAAACTGAATTTCGGAAGAGTTGATAGATATTCCCCCTTAGTTAATAATAATTTACTTCCAGCCATATTTCATGATGGATATATGAAAATATGGGCTGAAAGAGGTGTAAGGCATATTGGAGATTTAATGGAAGACAAGGAAATTGTTTTATTTGACACAATTAAGGAAAAAATTGGGATAGGGAACAACCACTTTTTTAAATATTACAGGTAAGGGATTTCCTGACCCAGAGGGTAATTAGCTGTAGTAAAATCCCTCTACTGGATACGTTGCTTGGGGCTCGCCCAACATTGTCCACAATATATAAATTACTTAACAAGGAAATGGGGGATTATTTATCAAAACACACAAATTGGTGGCAGAATCTGTTACAAGCAGGGATAGGGGAATGCAAAGATTCCCTTTTACTAAGCCAGACAGCATTTATCTCGGCAAATCTTCAAGTACAGTGTTTTAAAACTTGGCTCAAGTTCTATGTTACACCAGCACGGATTTTTAGATGGGGGGGTCCTCAGGTATACACTGTTCTTGATATGGAATTGTAGCTACTGATAGTGTGCATATGTTTGCCACATGCCCCAAACACACTCCTCTGATAACTTAGATAGGCAATTGCCTCAGCTTACCCCCCAAGTGATAGTTCTGGGGGTAAGTAACCAGGAAATGGTCGAACGAAACCGGATTATGTTATTCACAGCTTAGAGCAAAAAAAAAGGTCTTAAAATATGGGCGCCAATAACTAGATGAATTACCGAGGAAGCTGATTGAATGGATTAAGACCAGGTAGGCTAGCCAAAATTGTTTAATGAATTTAGGTAGCCTTCTGGCAATTTTTATGATTTTTGTTATGGGGGTAACTAAAGGTAAAGAGGGCATTAAAGTAATTTTTTTGGGATCAAGAGGGACGGGAAGGGGCTGGGTAGGGGGGTGGGGGTTGGGACATCCAGGGAGGGGGGATAAAACTCTAAATTTTACATCAATTATATTTGTTTTGTATAATATATGTTATGTTTTTGTCTCCTTTGAATGGTGTCTGAAATAAAGATTTAATCAAAAAAAAATGAGGGGGGGGACAGGATATCCATAAAATACCCGTGCCCTGGGAAATACCAACAAGTACTAGAAAAAACAGGAATGTATCGGGAAATCCAAAAACCCCGACTACATGCTGCAAGGTCTGAATCCTGGGAAGGAAGTAAACAACCTCCAACACGAAAACAGAGATGAAAAGGCAGTCCGCGAACTGGTAGGGAAGCAAGTCCAAGGATGTTCGGGCAAGATAAAAATAACAACAAAGCATCAGCGGGACTCGCACGGCTAGAATCATTCCTGGGCAGGAACCGGATATGAACCCAGCAACGAGGAGCTGGGAGGCTGCTCTGAAATACTCGTTGTCGCCACCCATGGTAACTACTGCGGTTGCGCCAAATCACGATCCCACGAGGAAAGCCCAGAAAAAGACTCAACTCGCGAAAAAGAGGCAGGAAAGGAAACATCCACAACCGAGCAGCAAAGGAAAACCAACAGCACGCAATCCCCCAAACACTCAGGAAAAAAGCACAACCACAACTCCTAAGGTACAGGAAGGGAATCAGACCGGAACAGTACCCCACTAAAAAAAAAACAGCAAGACGGGATTTCAAAGGGTGACGTGCAAGGAAAAGACAAACCAGGCGGGGAGCATGTACAAAACTAGCGGGTTCCCATGTGCGGCCCTCAGGGGGTAACCCTTCCAATCCACCAAATAAAACAAACTACCCTGACACCACCTGGAGTCAAGAATGGCATCCACCTCAAACTCCTCATGCTTGTTAACCAACAAGGGTGGGGGCAAAGCCAGAGTGGGGGTAGTATAGGGTTTAAGTAGAGAAGTTTGAAATACACGATGTATATGGTAATCATCGGGTAATTCCAGCTTCATAGCAACCTGATTAACCCACATATCGGGGCTGCAATTTTCTGGGACCCCCCAGGTGCAAATGTTTAGAAGCCAACCAGACCCTATCTCCCAGGACATAGGAAGGAGCTGTATGACGATGTCTGTCTACCTTGTCTTTCATCCCCTTTTTGGCTGTCAAAAAGTGCTCTTGGGCCTTTTTCCAGAATGTCGGTTAGGGCACGACTCAAAGAGTCAAAAGCTGGAACTGGATAGGAATAGCATTAGGATAAAAACCCATAGAACAATAGAAAGGAGATATACCCAAGGCCGAGTGAAGGCTGTTATTATAGGCAAACTCTGCAATGGGTAGCGCTTTCACCCAGCTACCAGTGAGTGAGGTAAGGAGGCAACGAATGTACTGCTCCATAATTTGATTGGTATGCTCCATCTGCCCATCCGTCTGTGGATGATAAGCTGAGAACAAACGGAGCACCATCTGCAAGGAGGAACATTACTCATCCCAAAAATGGGACACAAACTGCACTGCCCTGCCAGTGAGAATGGCTGTAGGAATGCCATGTAATCATAACACAAGTGTGATGAAAACTTCAGATCATTCCTTAGCAGTGAGCAGTTTGGGAAAAGGAACAAAATGGGAGGATTTGGTAAATAAGTCAACTACCACAAGAATGGAGGAACACCCAGCTTCCTTGGGTAGGTCTGTAACGAAACCCATACTAATAGTATGCCAAGGAGAAGGAAGAACAGGTAGAGGTTGTAAAAGACCTGCAGGAAGGGTATGTGAAGCTCTATTGATAGCACACACTGGACATGATGAAACAAACACCTGTAAATTGTGAAACAACGTCTCCCACGAAAAATAACAAAGGCATATTTATTTCGTCTTGGTGATTCCAGGATGGTCTATCAAAGAAGAAGAATGACACCAAGTCAATACCTTGTTCCTTATCTCAGGGGGTATGAACAACTGAGAGCCATGGTATAATACCCCATCCCTCAACTGAAAAGTGGTATCAGTCAACCAAGGAGTCATATCAGTAGATTTTAACCAGTCCTTGAACTCAACCACTAATTCGTCAAAGGAGCAGCAACCAATCATCCTTTCCTTGGGTACCATAGTCACCTAGCCAGGAGGAGCGGCATCACACAAGGGAAATACATGTCTACAAGACAGGACATCCGACTTTACTTGCTGGGTAGCGGGTCTGTACGTTATTGTAAAGTCATATTTGTTAAAGAACAACACCCATCTCACCTGCCGTGGAGCCAGAGCCCGAGCGAAGCAATAGAACTCCAAGTTTTTATGGTCAGTATAAATTGTAACAGAGTGTGTTGCTCCACATAAATGATGCCTCCACTACTGGAAGGCCAACTTGAAGCCAACAGCTTCCTCTCGGCCACAGTATAGTTTTGTTTAGCCAGCAAATGTTTTTTAGAAAAGAAAGCTATAGGCTGCATGTGCCCTGAGTCGATGTCCTGCTGAGACAAGACCCCACCCACTGTGTACTGAGGCGCATCTGCCTCCACATAAAAAGGAAGTGTCGGGTCCAGATGTTTCAGGACAGGGGCAGTTGAAAACATCTCCACTAGGGTCTCAAAGGCAAGCTGAGCAGACATAGTCCACTGAAAAGAAACCCCCTTCCTCAACAATGTGATGGGCGTAATGATAACTGAAAAATGGGATATAAACTGCTGATAAATATTGGCAAACCCCAATAAGACCTTGATATCTCTAACACATGTCGGAACTGGCCATGTGGTTATGGCCTCTGTCTTTTTCGGGTCCATTTGAATTCTCTCTGAGGAGATGATAAAACACAAAAACTCTACACGAGATATCCGAAATGTACACTTTTCCAATTTAACAAACAGATGGTTCTCACGTAACTTCTGCAGCACCTGTTTCACAGGAAAATCATGGTCCAAAGTGTTCTTAGAGAACAATAATATATTGTCGATATACACAATAATGCTGAAATTCAAAAAATCCCATAGCACCTCATTGATAAAATATTGGAAAGCTGCAGGGTCATTACAAAGACGGAAATATTCAAACAAGCCGAACCTAGTCCGAAAAGCAGTCTTTCATTCGTCTCCTTCACGGACACGAATGAGGTGGTATGCCCCGCGCAAATCCAACTTACTGAACATAGTGGCATGTTGCAACTGATCCAACAGTACAGATATTAAAGGAAGTGGATTCTTGTTCTTAATCGTCATCTTGTTCAAGGCCCGATAATCAATGCAGGAACGTAACTACCCCCTTCTAGGCACAAAAAAGAGGGGAGAATACATAGGAGAAGAGGGCTGCCGGATAAATCTGGAAGACAGCCTCTCTTCCAAATAGACCCGCAGATGCTGTGTTTCAGGCTCAGAAAGCGCATAGATCCGTCTACAGGGTAAGGTGGCACCAGGGACCAAATCAATACGACAATCAAAATTGCGATGTGGTGGCAAAACACTGGCCATGACCACATCAAATACATCGGAATATTCCATGTACGGGAATGAACACAAGGAACCTCAGCATAAGAGCCCGAAGCACAAACCAAAGGAGAAACCCAAATCAGTGGCTTCCTGATAACAATGTTGAAAATAATTCTTGGAGTCCAAAGTCACGGTATGTCTAGCCCAGTCTATCCTGGGATTGTGTGACTGTAACCATGGTACCCTAAGAATAATACAAAGGTAGAGACGTCTATGAGATCGAAACTAACGGTTTCTGAATGACTGTTATCGCATATCAATGTGAGGGGCTCAGCTTACTTTGCGATCAGCCCAGACGAAAGGTTGGTACCATCAATCGCCCTCACTGGGTCCGGCAGTTTCTTATGGATACAAGGGATATCAGGTTTCATAGCTAGCTAGATATCCATGAAATTCCCTGTTGCTCCAGAATCGAGTAAAATGGGAAAGGTGGTTTTCTTACTATTAGTTATAACTAAGGTTACCGATATAGTAAAATTACATGGCATTCTTGATACAGAGCCAGCAACATCATAGGGATTGGTGTTGCCCATCGATTCCTGATATGTTGGTGTCTTCAATTGCTCAATAAAGGCCACATTTTTTCTAGCTGGCAAAACAGATGCTTTAACTGGACATTCACAAGCAAAATGTCTGCTTTTCCCACATTGCAAGCAGAGATTATGTGCCCGTCTCCTATCCTTTTCTTCCTTAGACAATGGACCAGGCACCCCACCTATTGATACAGGTATATTGACAGTGAAAGCAATAGGGGAACTACCACTAGTACTAGCAGACCTATCATGATGAAAAGTTGCAGGTTGTACAAGGGGTACATGTGTTTTAGGTGTGGTCCCAAGATCCTGCCCCCCAGGGGTTATCTCTGGCTTTATAAGCATTGAGTTATAAATGTAAGGCCTGATTCTCCTGTCTTAAATCCCATACTTCGGTCTGGACTGTGGAAAGGGCTAGTGCTAGATCCTGCAGGGTACGACCCACCCCCATACCCAAGGATAAGGGATTGGAGTCATCCCGCTCCATCTTCGTTCAGGCAGCTTAAATGTCATGGGCTTGGGTTTCTGTTCCGACCCCACTCACCTGAAAACCAGGGACTGCAGGAATGAAGAATGGCCCATCACTCATCCTATGCCTAGACCCTTTATGCCCAAAAGAGAACAGACACGAGCGGACAATGCACCGGGGTAAAGGCAGAAAGAAAAGAAAACAAGGGCAGGTAGAGGTGATAACTGGGATGCCCTCCTCTGGATAACACAGAACACCAGGCACGCCACAACGTCTTCAAAAGAAGGAAGAAAAGGACAGACAACAATTCGTTCATGTAATATCACAGAAATGGAAAACGGTGAATACAGTGTTGAACTAGCTCAACCCCTTTTTGTATAATACACGGACTCTGAGGAAATCCAACTGTAACAATCCACCAAAACTGGAAAGGGAGAGAGCACCAAGTCTGTTCTCAGATAAGGAGGGACTCCTAGGATGCCCAGGGAATTTCAGAGAAGCGACAAAAAGCCGCAAGGCAAAAAACCCACACCCAAAACAAAAGGAAAAAACAGGAATGATTCTAAGGTTAATCTGAAGGGGGGTAACAGGAACCTCATAAAATACCAGTGCACTGGGAAATAACGAGTACTAGAAAAAACAGGAATGTATCAGGGAATCAAAAAAAACAACTACATGCTGCAAGGTTCAAATCCTTGGAAGGAAGAAAACATCTTCCAACACGAAAACAGAGATGAAAAGGCAGTCGCGAATTGGTAAGAAAGCAAGTCCAAGGAGATTCGGGCAAGGAAAAAATAACAAGAAAGCGTCAGCGGAATGCTAACGGCAAGAATCCTTCCGGGGCAGGAGCTGGATGTGAACCCAAGCAACGAGGAGCTGGTAGGCGGCTATGATATACTTGTTGTTGCCAACCATGGTAACTACTGCGATTGCACACAGAAGGATACAAAGTTCCCCAGGGAAGAGAGTATTACAGTGTGGAGAGGGAATAAGACGTGCAGAGTCAAGGAACGAGGGAGGTTCCTTTGTCGGAACTAGAGAGCCTCACACACCTCATACGCTGGCAGCACTTCAGCCCAGGCGGTTGCGGGGGTGGCCCTCAGCCCCGTCCGGGCTTCCCGTCCATTTGTCACATTGCTGCCGGCGGTTCAGAGGAGGTGGGGAGCGCCCTCCTGTCCCCGGTTCCACTCACGCTCCTGAGGCTGCACTCTGGGGGTTGTTTCTTGCGCGGTGCCCCGCTGCACTTCGGCGCTGTCTAGACTGGCGCTCACGGCCTGTGAGCATACGGTGTGGCATGCTGGGTGTGTGAGCTGTGCCCCGCGCTGGGAGCTCCTTTGAGATGCAGACGCCCCACCCGGACAGAGGCTCCGTCTCCCTGCCTACCCGATGACTGCTCCCGTGGTATTGGGCCTATTAACCTTGGAGGGCCACTGAGTGTTCACCCCTGTGCCCTCCACATGGCTTTGCTCTGGCTTGAGCCCGGTCCTCCCCATTCCCCCATTGGGGAGCCTCGACTACCAGGCACTAGTCAACTACCCTGTATCCTGCTATACATAATTCATTTCTTCCCTTCCATACCCTGCAGGTATACCCACCAGACAGCGCTGGCCTCACGGGAGCATACTGCGAGGCCCGTGTTACTCTCCCTTAGGGTAAGAACCTTCCTTTTCTTCTCCCAGGAATGGGTGCTGCATGGACAGATTCGGCTAGACACTTTAGATGAGTGTTTTCACTGCACTCCGGTTTCCTCAATGAGGGATAATAGTCGCGCCATACCCAGACCGATTATAAAGGAAAATTGTCATCCACCCAGTGCTCGGTATGAATGTTTCCCCTGCACTCCCCCCTGACACCCCCTATAGTGTGGAGAGCATTGACTACAAGTCACCCTACATTATCTCAATGTATATTCACAATTTCGAGATATGACTTGACTAGCTTTCTTTTAATCTTTTTTTCCTCCTACCTTTAGTTCGCCTAACTAGAGCAGGACCCCCTGGCCCTCTTTGTACCCGACCCAGTGAGGTTGTATTTGCTTTTTACTTTATGAATGAGCATTGTATCACCTTTTTTTTACGTGTAGTACCCTGTTTTGGTCCTGACGAATCGCCGGTTGGCGAGAAACATGTTGACCACACCAGGGGGTTGAGTTAGTTTTCTGTACCCCTACACAGTCTCTAGCTCCCCTCTCACCCCTTTTAATCAGGGAATCAGCCACGTCAATAAAACCCATTGTGGACTGCTTACCCTGTTTTAATATACACTCACTCTGCACCGACTACACTTCCTCTCTTTTTCACTCACACACACCATCGGCAAGGAACAAAAGAACTACGCCAAAAGGGTGCCTTCCGGCACTCCGTCAGACATTGCAGCGCCGGTCTGACGAGGAGCAGTGAGCCGATGATGAAACTGGACATCCTACAGTCAGGGTGTGTTTCACACCCAACGCTCTGGGTGTGTGAGGCTCTCTAGTTCCGACAAAGGAACCTCCCTCGTTCCTGGACTCTGCACGTCTTATTCCCTCTCCACACTGTAATACTCTCTTCCCTGGGGAACTTTGTATCCTTCTGTGTGCTCTAGTCTTGGACATGTACACTGGACCCCATTAAATATCGTCCGATCTCAGTTCCTCTTGTTGTTCAAAAAAAAAAAAAACTACTGCGATTGCGCCAAATCACGATCCCACGAGGGAAGCCTAGAAAAAGGCGCAACTCTCAAAAAAGAGGCAGGAAAGGAAACACCCAAAACAGAGCAGCAAAGGAAAACCGAGAGTACGCATTCCTCACACACTCAGGAAAAAAGCACAACCACAACTCCTAAGGTACAGGAAGGGAATCAGACCATAACAGATGCTTGTGGACCACCAATTTAGTTGAAAAAAAGATGCATCTTTTTTATTATTTTGTTCAAATTTGAATTTCTATTGCCTTAGTGTGAGGTGATCTTGAGGTGTGCATTTTTAGTGTATGTTGTATTTCTGTCATTTGTCAACAGAAACATAGTGAAACTTCATATATCCAAGTGAGATGTTTTGTTTTTAGGGAATACGTCAAACTCACCCTGACCTTTGCTTGTGTTTTGTTTATCCCTTGTTTTTTATTCCTAGTTTGCCAACATTGAAAGTTGTGCAAAATGGTTTACTGCAAAGTGAAGGCCTCCCTGAGGTGCTGGTATTTGTCAAAGGAAGTGTAATTATGATCCATGAAAGTGTGGAGTTCACCCTCACCAACCTTAGAATATGTGCTGTTTGTCCTGTGCATGTGCAAAGTGGTTTAGTGCAAAAACACACTCTAAATGTCCCACTGAGGTGCTGTGTTTGAGGAAGAATATGTCCTTATGATCCATCAAGTAGCAGGTTTTGCCCTGAAAATCCCGGCTGAATGTTCTTTTCAATGTTCCATCAATATGTACACTTTGTCCAAGCTGACCTCGGGGTGTGTGTTGCTTGTCCCTAGTGTATGGTGTTTAGCAATTGTTTGTAATATCGAAGATGATGTAAAAGTGGTAAAGAACAAACTGAGATTCAATATGTCCCAGTGAGATGGTTTGTGAAGTGGTGGGCATAACTCACGTAGTTCCGTATAGCATAATCATGTGGAAATACCCACAAATTCAGCAAGATTACACAGAATTATGCCAGAAGAGAAATTCTGCATTTAGCTCTATTTAAATGGTTAAAAAATGCCCCCTTGGGTCCAAAATACATGCGAGGATGCATTTTGCGCTTAGAAATAGTGCTAAATGCAACAGAACATGAATAGCAAGCACGAGCACCCACTTGCGCTTGTTAAATGTCAACTTGGGGTAGGATTTTGCTCCAATTTACTCCCAACATTTAGAGCTTGTTTCTTAGTGCAAAATGCACCCTCACGTCCAATTGGACAAAAGGATGCATTCTTCGCTAAGAAAATATAGCTAAATACAACAGAACATTAACAGCAGCATGAGCAGCTGCTCGTTTTCGCTAAATGAGCTCTTGTGGAAGGCACAATTTATTATCAGTAATTCTGCATCAAAGAATAATGCAGTGTTACCAAAATTACTCTAATTACTTTGGCATAATTGAAATTCTGCCCAGTCCTTGTTTTGTGTCTCATGGTCCACCAAGAAATGGACTTCATCCAACCAATTCAGTATTTGCATTTTTCGTCTCTTATGTGTGTCATTAGTCCACCGTTTGTGAATACCGAAAAATTATGCAAACTCCCTGGTTGCAAACTGAAACTCCCTGAGCCTATTAACAAAGATAAACTTACACATGAGTAAATCTAACACATGTAAATGTACTCTTCCGCATTGTTGTACATATACTACTATAGGATATTCACCATTTCCAAGATTACATTTACTACAAGGTGCAGACATAAATGTCTCAAACCCCTCAGTTTATGGATTGCTGTCTGAATAAACATAAAATATGACCGTAAACTAACAACTAGTAATTGTACAACCATAATTTACACTCTGCTCAGTTGGTTGAGACATCTGCACCCATTGCGAAGATTTCCACCTCTGAGTCGCAGACCTCAGCAATGGAGGGTATAAGCGAATAATATATACCTGAACAAAATCATGCACACCAGATAACAATACAAGCATTTCTGTGAGGCTTCTTTGGATCATGTCTCCATCTAACCTCCCGCCCCATCAACAAAGATGTCCTCTCTACAATACACACCAACCTACTACATGGGCTACCTCCTTCCCACAACCCTAATGTTGTGCCAGCTAAGATTCCAAAGTCCTCCCTCACTGAAAGCAAACCTGCAGTCACTCACTCATATCTCTCCTTCACACATACCCACATTGTTTGGTACACATCAAATAAATTGACAGTGATGGCAGGAGCCCCCTCAAGACTCTGAACTGCACATTAGGTGGAGTTACCTACTATGTAGTGGTCCTGGTAGACGCGGTGGTGAAGAGCCAACAGCGGGCCTCCAAGCTCATTGGAGCAGATGGAGCCCACAGCAAGGAGTATACAGTGGCTGCACTGAGCTGGGGCCTTGCCTTTCTCCCCCCCACTCGTGTAGGGGGCAAAGTGAGTTCCAGAGAGGTGATGACGGCCTGAGGGGGGATTACCTGACACCTGGGCTTGAGTCCCCCCTTACTACAAGTGCTCTCCCTGTTCTCTTTGCCTGAACTTTGTCCCCCTTTTCTTTCTCCCCCCAGTTGAATGTAGACAAGGTCCAATGACTGATCTGCACCACCAACCCACAGATTATCTGCCTCGCCTGGGAGCACATGGACCAGGTTACTACTCACTAGGACCTGAGGAGTCCTCCCCTGAGGGCGAGCAGCCCTGAAGGAGTATCGATAGGCTGCACATGCCTCCCCGGTGTTGCTGGACCAGGAGAGTGGTGCGGGGGAACAACAGGCCTGAATATCATCCCGCTCCTCCCCCTGTGACCAATTACAACTATGCCCTCCCCCCTTTCTGGCAGGTTAACGCACAGGGCCACTGTGAGCGCACAACCGTGGTATGACACAAAACAGGATAGACCCATTCCAGTGCACCCAGTACTGGAGCTGCAATTGCAGAGGTGGCATTGCTTTCACCTGCCCCAAAGGGAACAAACACACTCAGACGCAGATTGAGTAAAGTAAAGTAAAGTAAAGTCCACATTTGTAAAGCGCACAGTCACCCGTAAGGGTCTCTAGGCGCTGGGGGGGCCGTCGGGAAGATTAAGCGAGCTATTGCCCAGAGTCACATGGTGCTGGGCTAACCTGCCGCCGGAGCCGGGGATCGAACCGTGGTCCCCAGATTCCAGCGTCAGTCGCCCTGGCCGCGGCGCCACACCTCTCCCTTGAGGGAGGGGAAAGCTTGACACCATCCTCAATGCCATTACAGCAACCCGACTGGACCTTGGGGGCATGGTCAGTGCCATAGCCTAGAACTGGGGCTACTGCACGAAGACCAGAGGAAGCTCTCAGACAGAGAGAAAGGGGCAGAGTATCCCATTTCTGAATTACGGCCACAAACTCCCTCCCCTCACCAAGTAGGTAGGCGATCTTACTGATTGGCATCTGGAGGGGGAAGCTGAATGACCTGGAGGGCATCTTCAGGCATAACCACATCCAAAATGTAGGTTTCCTGGAGGGGTCGGAAGGAAGTGATTCCACTGCCTTTTTTGAAGCCTGGGTCTCCACACAAATTGCACCTGAAGGACTTTGCCCCCACTTCACGGTCGAATGGGTGCACAGGGTGCCTACTGTGTGCCCTTCGCTCGCCTGGTGCCCTCTTAAAGGCATGTGTTGGCTAATCTGTTGTACTTCAGAGACTGTTACACAGTATTGCAAACCGCCTGATGAGTAGACCGCATCATATTCGACAACACACAGATCCTTCTTTTTTCGGATTACACCATGGCGGTTCAGCGATGGAGAGTATCCTTTACAGGTATACAAAAGCAAGCTGTGAGAGGAGGGGCTCAAGTACTCTCTTCTGTTCCTCACAAAGCTTAAAGTATTGTTGAATGGAAAAATAAACTTCTTAACGGAGCCAGGGGATGCCTAGGACTGGGTTGAAAAATGGCCGTACACTTCCACCAGACAACAGTGACCCTACACCACGTAGATCTGTTGTGGGTCCCTCCCGGCCAAGAAGAAAACAGGCCAAAGCAGTCCACGCAAACACTGCCAGTGTTTCTGGGGTGCCCTCACCCACACAAGTACACCACAAGAGGACCTCGGCCTTCACTGTAGTGGCACATCTTCAGGACCCTGCCACAGCCTGCATCACAAACGAGTCGGTTGAAGCCTCCTCCGATGGAGAATCTGCAACTGCCTGGCAGAGTACATCGTCTACTCTCCTCCCCTCTGTTATGCCACAAACAGCCAATGGCCTGCTATAACCATCTGGCTCACTGGCATTTGCAACTAAACCAAAGCCCACCCCTTTCAAGATCCGAGGTTGCACTGGATCATGTAACTGATGTTGGGTCCTCTCTACCACCACCTCGATACAGCATGGTAAGCACCACTCCATATGCTCGCACCCCCACATCAGGTACCCTGCAACACTTGGACTGTTGCATTGGAGGGATTGTGAACTTTAAGAATTTAGTTAACTGTTCAGGCAGCCAAATGTTGGGGGTTTGGGATTCTCTGTTGTTAAATTTGAGCTTCTCATCGTAACTTTCTTGCAGCATGCCTGAGGGTCTCCCAACGGAGGGTGACTTGCCGCCCCCTATTTTCTCCCCGTTCTTGGTTCCAGGATGGCAAAACTAACGTTTCTCACAAGGAATGTCCGAAGATTTGGAACATCCGGAACGTGCCCCTCTATTCATCAACATCTCAGAAGGCGAGAGACACTTGTGGCCTTCTTGCAAGAAGCGGACTAGAGACAGGGGAAGACCTGAGATTTCAAAAACTCTGGTGGAGGAAACGTTTTCGAATGGCCAACTTGGGCTACGCTAGGGGGTGCGACCGTCAAGTGCCATTTGAGAGCATTATAATTGAGAGGGACCCATTGGGATGTTATGTGGAAGGAAGATGGACGGGGTGGAAGTACTATTAGGGAAGTCTATATTTGGTGACAGTTGGGCAGGCAAGGTTTCTGGCACACATAGCCTCACTTTTGACCTGATGGTCTCACCTGCCCTTGATAATAATTTGTTTTAAAGAAAACTATCTAAGGTGACCTGTGTTACTTCACTAGGGGCCTGGATTGGCTCCCAACACTGGCAACAATATACAAGATCTAATCAATAACACTTTTTGTTCCTTAACATATATAAACAAAGAGGTTGAGGCAATATTCCAACGCACCTCACCCTAACATAGGGAAAGGTAATCGAAAACTCACAAAGGTTCAACTGCTTTCAACTTTCAAAAATGGAAAAAGAAATTCCAACATTAATCTATTAACACAGTTCAGCACTCAATCAACTGAGCCCCGGATATCCAGTCAGATTGCTTCCTGACACTCTCCAATTGGAGTTACTTGACAGCAGCCAAGGACACATATTCAGAAGCAAGGGAGTGGGCGTGGGCTGCACAAGAGAGCTGTGAGATGTTGAGAGCTGAAGTGTCCATTAAATGCTGGTGTTCTTCTGAGCAGGTCCTGGGAAGTGGAGATGATGCCTGTGCAGCTCCAGATGCTGTATGTGGGCCTAAGGAGTTAAGAAGGAAGTGGGTGTAGGCCCATATGTTTAGGGCTGCTCATCCGACACCTCTGGTTGTTGTAAGGCTGTTGGAGCCACGAGATCTGCCTCGTTCCTGGCTGATGGGTCCACATCCACCTCTTAAGCCTCTGTCCTGAGTTTTCTGCTGGCAGATTGTACCCCCCTCGCTGCTGGTGGAAAGTTGTTGTGCCCACCTTGCAGGTGAGGATCTTCTTCCATGCCAGAGGTCCTGCTCTGGTGATCCTTGGCGTGCCATGTCCGCTTTCATATGTTCAATAACATATATAAATGTACGTCCCTAAATACAAGAGCTGATATTGTGCAGTCTTTACCAAACATATAGCTATTCAATGTTTACATACTCATTTTCTTAAACGTCTAAATATTACTAAATTATACTTTCAAAATAACCTTTGGAATGAGGCCTTTAAAGAATGAGAAATGACTGAGCTAAGACTTTTGCCTAATCATTTTCTTAAAGTAGAAAAGGATGTTGTATAACATCTTACACACATTAACTATTAATGGTGTAACATTGTATTACAATGATAGTACATTTTAGAGAATATATGGTGCCTAGTAAGTAAAGCAAAGGTACAACATTTCAGCATTAAATAAAGCAGGTTTGACAAAATGGAAATGTAGCATATCCCAAATGTTGAAGTTGTGATTTTTTTTTTGTTTGATCTGTTTATTAAGAGTTTTTCATAATAGTGTTACAGCATTTAAATAGACATAAGAATATTACAAGGGTTTTAACAAATGACTATGCAATAGAAACGTTTGAGTGAGCACAACATTGCTAGTCCAGGGTACATCCACGCAATACAAGCTGTAGTTAGCCTGGGCGTCTCGAAGTAAGAGGGAGTGATGCTTCTCAAGGTGACCAGTCAGAATATAGCCATATTTTCTGCAACATTCTATGGCAATGACATCAAACATATATGAATTGTGTAACTGTGAACAACCATTAAGCTCAGGGGGGACAGAAATGAGCAACACAAGGGCGAGATGAAAGAAGCGGGGACAAGGGAGAAAACAAAGAGGCTCGCTTTCTCTCAATGCAGTACCTGTTCGCCTGCAGTGAAATGCCAGCAACTCTGTTTCACTTCATACATATCTCAATGTGTACACAGGTAAGCCTCACAGACAATGGAATCCTGGCCTACGGGAACATTCTTGGTCTGGTGCTAGTTATAGATCGGTAGTATCACCTGCTTCCTCTTCAGGGCACAATGCAATTTGGAGGGCAGTCAAGATCACTTCCCAACTGCACAAAATGGGGTATATACGCAGGCCAATGTGTCCTCTCTGCGGTGATATACTCCTTCTCCTCTAGCCCAGTTAAGGATGGAATGTGCCCAGGCCTGCAATGACGGTGGTTTGCTGGATTTCCAACGCCTAATGATGAGGCGATTGGCTACAATGAGGCAGAGGTCCAAGAAACGAGTAGTGGGCCTATGCTTCTTATCTCTTGGAAATATGCCCAATACGCGGACCTCCCATGCGTTTGTAAGGTGCCGGTCGGTGCATTCAATTAAATGATATGTTACTCCCTCCCAATAATACCGTAATTTGGTGTATGACCACAACATATGTAAGATACCAGTATCATAATGACTACATTGGGGGAAGCCCGCATCCAGCCCGTGAAAGTAACAATGTTTTCTGGAGTAAGATACACCCTGTATATTATGTATTACTGTATTAACTTGAACCTAGCGTTGCAAGGGACATGCCTAGGGCTTGCCAGAATCACATTCCATTTCCCAGGTGTGCATGGACGAGCCAAATCTGTCTCCCAGGGGTGTTGCAGGGAAGTCAAGTCCGTGGCAGTCTGCAGACGAAGGGCTTCCGCAAACCACCGGGTGAGATGACGCCACTCGCCCTTGACATGTAGGTACTGAAGTGTGAGGTGCGTTTATGGTGCTTGCTTAAGGTCTCCCCAGTGGCGCTGCAGTGTGCCAGTCCAAGAGGCGTGACTAAAGAAATGTTTCTGTGGTATTCCCTCTCCCTGTGTTAGAATGCCATAAGTAATACTCTAGGTTGGGTACTGTTAGTCCTTCTTTGGTCGATGGCAGATACAGCTTCAGGAGCGCCACCCCACATCATGATTTGTTCCACATTAGATCACGAAGCATACACTCAATGAAACGGAAAAAGACCGGAGGGAGATACATCGGTAGATTAGTAAAATAGTATAGAAGCCACGGGAGCACTACCATTTTGGTAAAAGCAACCATCCCTGCTACTGAGAGAGCAAGCGTCTTCCAAAACGGCATCTACGACATTAGGGGGGTGAGTGCCCAAGTGAGGTTGCCATATAGTAGGTCTCGGTCTGTGTGAATGAATTTTGAGCGCTGGGTCCTGTATACTGGGAACAAAGGAAAACAAGCAGAGCTTCCAACAGTTGGCGAGTAGTCTGGATTGACTCGCAGAAAAACGGTTAAGGTTGTCTGGTATGACATCCGGGACAAAACAGACATCCTTGACGTACAACTATAGATCATCGTCGTATAATGATATTGTGTGTATATCCTCACCCATGGCTCTGCCGAGGCACATATGGCCAAGGCCAAAGGCTCAATAGCTAAGGAGATAAGAAGGGGGGGGGCAGCCCTGACTGGTGCCTCTGCATACTTTTAACAGTTCCGAGACAAGACTTTCAGTTGGGACCTGTAAGGTCAGTCTGTCATGAATAAAACTAGGTCCAATGTCATATCTAGGTAGTACCTTAAAATAGTAGGGTCTCTCAACAGTGTCAAATGCCTGTTCTAGATCCAGTACTAAACAACCCAATTGCGGCCAGGCATGAGTAGCGTATTGCACTAGTGAAAGGAGACGCTGCAAATTAAAAGACAAACCCGCTCTGGTCACCATGTATCAAAGAGGGTACTAATGGTGCCAGTCTCTCCACTAACACCTCAGCCAAGATTTTGTAATCGGCATTTAGTAACGCCAGCCGGTGCCAGGAGCCCAACTGGGTAGCATCTCTATCTGATTTAGGTAAGGAGACAAGTGTAGCCTCGCAGAGAGAGTCCGGGAGTGGGAAGAAAGGAGCGCCTCGTCATACACCCGTTGAAGGTGCGGGATAAGAAGATCTGCATATGCTTTATAGAATTCAGATTGGAAGCCATCTTGGCCTGCCACCTTCCCATTGGCAAGGGCGTGCGTCGTACCCCGGATCTCAGCAGAGGTGATGGGAGTATCAAGATCTAAGGGTTGATCTAGGGCCAAGAAAGAGCTGATGTATGATTCAGGCGCCTCCAGCGCTGATTTGTAAAGCGACGCGTAATGGAGTACAATCCCCTCATGAATTTCATGTTGTGTATAGCACATTTCGGCTCTAGGAGATCTCAGTGCAGTGATGGGTCGCACTGGTCATTCCTGGCGAATTAGCCAGACAAGAAGGGATCTCAAAAAGTCAGCTGTCGCATGTATCCTGGCTGAGTGTGCCACATAATTCAGGCATCGCAGCCGCTCGAGTAGAGTTGTATGTGTTTTTTTCACTGCAGTGAGATCCGAATCACAAAAAGGTATGGCAGGAGTGCGCATCTCAAGGACCAACAGAGTTCACTCCACCTTCAACAGTTCATCTTCCACTTGCTTCTGCATACCACAATCCAGACCAGGCAGCATCCCCTCCATGTCACTTTTAGTGCATCCCATTCTACCTGAGCCGATGAGGCTGTGCAAGTGTTATGCTCAAAATACTCAATAATAGCGGTAGTGAGGGAGTTGCGGAAAGGGGGCCTCCTCCAGCATGGGAGGCTGTAAGCGCCAGGTAAGGAACCGGGGAAGGTCGGATGACCCATGCAACAGTTCTGTATTGCGCATTGTGGTCTGAATGGGTGCGGCCCAAGTAATCGACTTATGATGGAGGGTAGTAGGTTGGGTGTGCTCAGAATCCTGTCTAGTCAAACATGTAATGCATATGGGTGGTAGTAACTAGAGTATACTCGCGTCATGGGGTTGTGGAATCTCCATATGTTCACTAATACCCACTGATGTGTCCAGTCCCTCAGCGTAGAGACATTAGCAGAGGCTCATATCCTGTAGGGGGGAAGGAGTGATCTAAGCTTTTATCTAAGATGCTATTAAAGTCTCCTCCTATCAACCACAGTAGGTCACACCACTTAGTGAGTCTCTGTGACAGCGACTGTAGGAAAGAGCCCTGATCAATATTAGGAGCATAGATATTGCCCAACAGGAGGTCACGACCATCAAGCCTTCATCTGATAAAAATGTACATGCCCTCGGTGTCTGTCACCACCTCCTCTGCCAAGAAAAGAGTACCCGGGCGAATCCAGATTAACACACCACAGGCGTATCTTCGTTACAGTTTAGATGTTTCTGAGTGCGTTAGGTTAATTCTTCCAATTTGGCAATTTGGGCATGATGTCTTTTGAGATACAAGAATACTGCGTATTGACGGGATGGGGTACACAGACCACGAACATTCCAGGTGATAATACATTGAGGTGTCATGCTATGCCTGTGTAGTAGAGTGTGAAACACCTAAATCTGAGAGTGTACATTTGACTACATTGGAAAGCTAGGACGAGGGTCCACTAGGAGCATGCGTAGCAGAATCTAAACAACATAATATTTAAGCTTGTGCCATCATGGCATATTGTCTATACCAAAAAAGCAGGCCTTAAAAATGGTCTGTCCAAACCAAGGCTCAAACTTTGTTGAACAGAATGACCCCTTCAGAAATAGGGGTAAGAGGGTTAGTGGCTGCCCAGAGCAATTAAAAATAGCTTCCCCCAACACAGTTAAGATAATGTGAAATCCCAGGAAGCATTCTAGTCATGAACAGTGCTTAAATTGTGAACAAATAAGTGCCAGGGCTCTTGTCAGGATGCCATTGCAGTATGCATCACACATTGTCCCGGCATGTTGTCAATAATAGTAACAACACAACAACTAACCATCACACTCCTACAGGTGTGACAGTTTTGACTATTTCAGGCTCCCAAAGCTATAAGAAAGCCTTGGGTGACTGGTATTAGTCTTTTTTAATGTACATTGAATTAATAATTAACTGATGTTGTGCTCTTCTCTAAATTAGCCAGACAGCACCAACTTGTGGCAGACTGTCACGAGCCTCTGTGTTCAAATTAAAGTGCTGGTGCCGAGCACCAGACACCACCAGCTCAAATTAAGCACTGGTCATGAATCAAGTGACAAGACCCTTTGGGGCCCTCCGCTCAAAGGAGTAGAGAGCCTCCCGCCCGCCGCCCCCAGAACTAACCCTCTCCAATCAGAGACAATATGCGGATCCAGAGGTACATGTGAATAGTAAATTACGAGAACAGCAGAGGACGTGCAGTAGTTGGTGATAGATTACATCTCAAATAATGTCATCTGACATCTGTGGTGTGATGTCTGGCAGAATTGTCGAGTTGGTATCCGATGGGCAGGCTACTGAAGATTCCTTGTCTCCAGACAATCGAGTGGATAATGCACCCCTATCGGAGCCATTAGTATGGTCAGAGATCCATTCTGCCTCCCGAACAGCTTGTTTGCGCTACCTGATGATTTGCTCCAAATTCGGTACTGCTATCTGATTGGCCGGATGTCATTTTCCCTGGTGTCAGCGTGGCCCAGGCGCTTTCCCCACAGTACTCTGTTCTCCTCTCCTGCCACTCGGACAGGGACCTGAAAACTACCCAGATGCCTCTAGCCAGTCCCAGGTGTCCTGCGGTGTGTTGAAGAACCTTTATTTACCTCTGGCCACTACATATAGTCTCGCTGGGAAGGGTAAGAAGCACTGGATATCCAGTTGTCTGAGCTGCTATTTTACTGCTAGAAAAGAACTGTGTTGGTGTTGTAGACCTAGGGTATACTCAGGAAAAAACATCACACTGGTATTTTTGCATTCTGACTTCCTCCAGCTTCCGAGTTTCACATAATATTGAGTCTTTGTCCTGGAAGTGCGGGACTTTGAAAATGAACGGCCAGAGGCCAGAGTCCGGCGCAGGTCACCTCGAGGGAATGCGGTGTGCCCTCTCAATAGTGAAGTATGATGACAGGGAGGATTCTGGCAATAGTTCCCTGAGCCACCGCTCAATGAATGCCACTGCATCTTGGCTCTCATCTCCGTCTGGGAGACCATTGAGGTGAACATTATTGCACCTCGAGCATCCCTCTGCATCCTCTACTCTGTCCTCCAGGGGCTGAATCCTGGCTTCACAGTCTCACAGCTGCTTCTCCACCAATTCAGTGACTGGTTGCTTCACTGAGAGTGTCTGTTCCTTGCCTGCTACTCAGTCAGTCAGCTTTCTGTGGTCAGGGTGAATCAGGGTGAGATCCGCCACCACATTATCGATTTTAGATTCAATGAGACACAAGAGCGCTCAATACCCTCCAATACTGCAGCAAATCTATCCCCAGGGGGAGAGGGCTGGCTCTGGGAGTCCACTGTTGACAAAGAGTATGAGGAGGCCCCGGAGCTAGTGCCGCGTGTGCGACCCATCTTTGTAACACCTCTGTTGTCCAAGCAGCTATACGTGTGTTCACCTCCTTAACAGTGACTTAGTAGTCAAGGAACAATGGGGTAACCCAAAATTAACCCGAAGGACCTGGGTAACTTATGATACAGACAAACAATGGTCCAATCGGAAAAAGCATAGGGGAACTGAATATATCAAGAGAAAATATACCTGGATAATTCCATGAAGCAGAAGGGCCCATAGGCTCCACTCGGATGGGCGAACGATCTCTTCTTTAATATATGGTCATAACAGTGACCATAATGGGGAGAACACAAGCCTTCAAATTCAGCTTAGCCGCGTGGTCCAGCCTTGATTCCACTCAGCAGCCGCGGCCGGTAGTGGGAGTACTGACCGGGCGGTGATGTGGGGAGAGGGAGGGGCAGGGTGGGGGATAGTAATGTATGGATTATGGACTTAAACAGAAAAGTAAACATATAAATAAAGAAAACGAATTTCGTTGCGCGCACTGCATCGTATTTGGTGTTGCAGTGCATGCATCGAAATTCGTTGTATTTATTTATATGTCTACTTACCTGTTAAAATCCATAATCCATACATTACTACCCTCCACCCTGCCTCTCCCCCTCCCCACGTCACCGCCTGGCCGGTACTCCCACTACCGGCCGCGGCTGCTCAACGGGTCTATTTTCTCAGTTGGATGACTTTGGCATCCAGGTCACTTCACCTTCCTAGACCTGATAAATACCCGCATTTGAGACATTCAGTGGCTCCTTTCCCTCCCCAAGTGTTGGGTCATAACGTCGACACTCTTTCATTAAGCCTGGATAGTTTGCGTTTGGATATTTGTGCAGAGTGACAATAGTAACTTAACAACTGGATCAGTTCCAAATGCAATATATGTGATATAGAAATTGTATACCAGACAGGCTTCCAAGTACAATAATGTGATTTGTGAAATGGTCTAGAGGCCCTCCCTATTTTCTTTTACATTTTCTACTTCTTATCCACATGAGCATCTTTTCTGAGCACTCATCTTTATCACTTTATCGATTTGCGGAGCTCAGAGTTTTCGATACAATGTGTAAATACTAATGTTGTTTGAGACTGACTTATAAGTGATACAACTAAAGTTTCAGAAATGCAATTATATGTATGTGTCGTAATCTTCTATTTTTGAAATCTTGTCTGCTGCCCTAATCTCGTAACTGTGGATTGAATCTACAAGATTGTTCTACTCCTCCATATAGTGGTAGGAGATCTTTTGATATATTCAGTTCTCCAATGCCTCTTGTTGCTTTTCCCAATTGGACCATTGTTTGTCTGTATCCTTAGCACTGACAGCGTGCACAATAGGGTCGGTATTCAATGTACAGATTCAATTGCTGCTACACGCCAGCTAGCCTTGTTGTACTACAGCACACGTTGCTCTGTGCTGTGAGGTCCCCAAAAATATAGAGAGTTACAATAGCCAGGGGAACAATATCACTATGTGCAGGTGAGCATGTGGCACTGCAGATGCAATATTAGTCAATAGCAGCCAGTATCAGTCAATGCATCACAAGGCAGCATAAAGTGCAAAGTCATGGCATTGTCAATGGGAGGGAATAGTTGCTGTGCAGCAGACACTGTGGTTAAATGTGCAATGATCCTCACAGGGATATCTCCCCAGTGCCCAATCTTCAGATAGGGGCCCCCAAGGTGAAAAATCCAGGCCCTGGCCAGCTTGGGTGCACCCATGAGATGCATCCACCAGTTGTAGAAAAAACTGCAAATAGTCACAGGGCACCTTTAGTTCGTTCGGCAGCCCTACCGGTCAGGAAGCCCGCAGCAAAGAATATTCCAGGTGTGGCGGTAGGTCCCGTTCGATCCCCGTCTGCACCCACAGAGCGCTTGAATCGGGCGGGAAAAGGGTCATCATCTAGGCACAGACCCGCCTCAAGTTGTGCCCAGGTCTCAGTCGCATCACCAACAACACAGGGGGAACCCAATAAACCAAAAAGGCATCTGGGATAAAACACTCAATAAACAAATGATGCCTATGGTAATGTTTATCAATAATTATTAAATAGGACCGATACCATTAACTATCTATCCTCGGAGTTTATATACTCAATGAACTCAATCAATCTCGAATTATGATTTTACACTCATTCATCTAATTACCACCCCTAAAATTAAATAAATCAGAAAAAAAACAGACAAAAAGGTGGTTTGCATCATTCATTTAGTAAAACCATATATTTTTTTGAAAATCAATTCTCTTTTATTTTTACACATATATACACATTTAACATGTATGTTTATACATATCTACAATATCTACATACATAAAAACACTAACAAATAACAGTGAGACAATATCTTGAACCTTCTTTAGTGGTTCTTCTGCCCAATTATTCAAAGAAAGGAAATGTTGGCAATTAATTACAAAACCTTATTCCTTATATCCCGGTCACCATATCCAAATATGATGGAGCTTTGGAAGGTAAAACCCTTAATCCTTCCTTTATAATTTTTGGTTCCTCTTCAATGTTTTGAATGGTCTCAGTCGCAGCCTCCTCCAGCATGTCACAGCCACCCTGCTGCAAGACAGCAGCGCATCTGCAACACACTAGATTTTAGCCGCCTCAGTTCAGGGAGTCAGCCGGTGAGTGCATACCGAATATAGCAGGAGGGCTCGGTCAGGAGCAGGCAGGGGAGGAGCGGGCGCCAAGCCTAGGGCCGCTTCAATTCTCATGCAGACCTCAGCCGCGGCCCTTTTCGATGCGCCTCGGTCTCCTCGGTTCCACAGTCACCAGGACATGCCTCATGGGCGGCATCCAGGCCGCTCGCGGCGATTTCGTCCACCGCCTCTCGTCTGTCGTCAGCACCACCTGGTGTCAATGTAGCCTTCAATCTGACGGAGTCTACCGTCACCTGCGGTCCCTAGCCACTCCATGCCTCTCGCCTCAGGCCATCAGGTTACAGCAATGGCAGCCCGGCCACTGCAAGCTATTCCTCTGCACGTGGGTAGTACGGTTTACTCAGACAGGTGGAAAGGGCTTCGATTATGCCTGGATGTCGCTCCCGGGTGCAGAAAAGTAACGGATAATGGGTGTGGGTGGTGGAGCAACGTTAAGATGAATCCGCCATCATACCCCGGCGGTCCATGCCCCCCCATGTTGAAGTTGTAGTTGAACTGTTAAGTTGTAAGCATTTAAATGTTTAGTCTAGCCAAACAAATCTCCTACTATACATTCAACTTAGTAATTGAAAATCTTGCAATCCTTTCATAACGTACAACAAACACATGTGGAATACAACATGGAAGTCCAGAACGCGCTCAAAGTGAACATATGGCAGGGCACCACTGTCAAAATGCAGGAACACTTAAATGAATATTAAAAAAAATACACTTACAGTATCATTTACTGCTCAAACTCTTCCAGTTGAGAATGGAGGGTTGGCCTGGCTGTTCTAAATAGCATCCTGTACAGTAGTGTAATGTGGTGATGCCAGGAATGTGGCTGTGAGGACAAGCCAATAATATCCTGGGCCTTAATGTGGGATAGCGGCAAATGTTCTCCCAAAGTTTACAGCAAAACCTCCCCGTCGGGTGTAGACACCCACTGCTCTGCTTGGCAAGGTTGTGCCAAATTCAGGCCGGCACCGCATTTCCCTCACAATGATGAAGGTATTTTTTGTGGAGTCCTGTACAAATAATCATCGATTCCTCATTGAGAAATTGGGGGACCCTCTCATCTTGACCCTCAGCCACATTGGGGGTTAGAATATGGAAAGGAGCAGAAGGATGGAGGAGGATGGTTTTGTGTTGTTGAGTGGATGGCTCAGAACGACCACAGAATGGCTAACGTCTTCTTTATGTTTGCAATTTCTTGTTTGTTGCAGTAATGGGGCTGCATCTCCACAGACAGGAGGGAAACACCTGGATGTACAGAAAAACGAAAACAAGTGATAGGATCAGAAAATTCATAACAAGGAATGTTTGTGTCCTTAATGTATGTGCATTAAGCACGTTTTTAGTATGTTTGACCTAAAGCATGAGTGTACTATGTGATAGTTTATACTTAAGTGTTGTTAATGTAAGTGTTTGAATGTTATAGTAATGAAGAGGCAAATTATTTTTCCACTAGACTATAGCATTATTGTTGATAACATTACGTAAAATAAAAAGTTGTCTCAGGATGATATATATATGGACAGTGTATTAGTAATCAACCATTAATCAATGACAAGAGACTGTCGTCCCACATATATTCTACATCCAGACCACCTGAACAAAAAATAGTTAACTAGCCAAGCCCACTCCTGAATCCTCTGATCTCCATTCTATGCTCCAGCCCAGATACTGGGATGTGGGTGTAGATCATTGTCAAGATCTATATGTAAGACCCGTCACTTGCATATGTTGTGAAACACAACAATCTTGCACACCTCTGGGGAGTACTCCAATACTTCTTATACAGCCAAGACACCTGAATCGCGACCTAAGTACCCCAAAAGTATTTTCAATAATTGCTCATATACGTATGTGTGCCTTACTGTATCTCTGTAGAGGTAGTTCAGTTGGACATACGTTAATGGGGAGACAAAGCATACACTTCATCATCTGTAATAAAAGATATGTGGATTTATACAAAAGGGGACTGTATTCATAATGTAATACATCATGCTTAAAACATTTAGTGGGTGTGAGGGTAATGTGTGTGTATTGTATTGTTAGTGATTAATAAGTATGTTTGAGATGCCACCCCCAGACACACATGTAACCTTAGTATGAGGTGTTGTCACAAGTCAAAGAAAAAACCCTAGCAACCAATTGATTTGCCAGTGGTGACTGCCAGTAGATGGAGATGTTGTGTGTGCTTCCAGGAAAGGCAGTGCACACATCAGTGAAGCAGCCCACTGCATTGTAGACAGCTTGCACATTGAGTGCCTGCGGTATCTATAGAGTAAAAGGTGTGCTGTTTGGTGAGGTGGCTTAAATGCCACGTGGTTGCAGTCAATGCCACCTAGCACACGAGGGAAGTGGGCAAATATGTAAAATTCCCTTACCACTCTTTGTTTTGTCACCAGTGAGTGTGACATCGAGATAACCTTGTCCACTCTTCTGCTGATACATCTCAGTACCAGATGCAAGCATCGAGATTGGCTTGCCTGAGAGATGTCAACTTTTCCAGAACTGACACTCTGGAAAGATCCAGTGGTCATGAAATAGAGTACAGCCAGTATTTTGACAAAGGCAGGATAGCGTAGGAGCAGGCTGTGGGTGAATCAAGGTCCTGCTCTCAGTATGCAACCATGTCTAGGATCACATCAGGTGAGAAGCGGTATCTGGCAATGACTGCTTCTCTGGACATGCCAAGGATGGTAATGCTTTGACTGTAAACTCTTCCTCCTCAAATACTTATTCCACAAAATTAGAGGCAAAACAACAAACATGTTCACCAACATAGTCACAGACGGAAATGTTATTTGGTATGTGAGTTCAGCTTATATGGTCAACTTAGCTGTGACTGGTTGGTGTTGAAGTGTGTTTCACCTGTAGATGAGTGATGGAGTTTTGAATAATAACTACTTGCATTACCAAACGTGTTGCAAGCCTTGTTATAATATTCAACAGCATCGACTTTGAAAAAAAAGTAGAATTCCACTACAAATATTAGCCTTGTTAATAAATGCAATAGAATTTGCTTTAAAAACAACCAAACAGTCGGATGATGAAAAAACATGGCAATAACCTTACAAAGAATTTATTAAAACATTTCACAAATCAGGATCTTCAAAAACATTCCATGTGTTTACACATGCAGATTGACAATCGAGAGAGACAGTGTTGACCTACATGATAATATTCTACATAGCAGAAGTGAAGAGGGTCTCAAAAAAACCATCCGAATAAATTAAACTTTTCCTTTAAGAAATGAACAGAAACACTGCAGAACATCCTACCCATTCCATGTGCATGCAGAGTCCATGTAGAAGCATCTATTGATTAACAGTACTAAATATTGGTCAGAGGTCAAGCTGAATCTGAAGTAAGGCATCATATAAATGTAGTGGTGCACCCAAATTTAGAACAATATCGAAAAGAACAAAGTCCAATTAGATCATTCACTTTGCTGTGTTTCTTCCTTAAGTGTATATACTCTTGTGTTTTTGTATTCCACATGTTACAGCCTCAGCCAATGCGTTTTGTTTCTCAAGGGCAGCGATTTCAAGATAAAAGCTGTGTGCCTATACCTCATATCCTGGATATGAGGTCTAGGCATATGACTATTATCCTAAAATTTCCCACTGAGGAATTGGACTCTGGGATTGAAAATACTATAGGGGCTTTAATTGCTGCCCTTGGGAAACTTAATTGATCTTTATCAATAGAATCTGAATGCCCTGACGAAGTGTACTGTAGTGGGCGAATCGCATAGGCTGAGGCTGTAACATTTGGAAAAATTGAAAGTACAAGTGTATTTTGGAATATAAAAATACAAAATAAACACAGCAAATTGGATGATCTAAATGGACTTTGTTCTTTTCGATATTGGTCTAATTTTGGATGCACCATTACATTTATATAATTTTGGGGTCTGCATGGCAGAAGTATCCAGAGTGTTGGATACTAAAAGAGTGTGCACTGTGCATGTTTATATTTGTGGGGCTACATGCGATTCATTGTACCTGCCACTTGTTGCATTTGTTAAGCTAATTCAGAAGTAGGTATTATTGAACAAGTTACTTACCTTCGGTAGAAGCTTATTTGGTTGTGACTCTATCTAGCTGCAGATTCCTTACCTTATAATTATCCCCAAGCGTCAGACTGGGTCTGGAAACTTTTCAAGCAGTATCTCTGTGGGCCAGTAGGTGGCATTATTCGGCTCCACGTCGGTAGGCGTCTATGCTGAAAGTGAAATGCACGGAGCCTATATAGGCACCACCCCAGCCATCAGTTAGTTTTCACGACCTTCCTACGCTAGAACCGCAGAGCAACATAGGTTGATGATGTACTTGTGTGCAGCACTAATGACCTGATAAGGGTGCCCTGTGTGGGGAAATCCGTTCGTGGGGAGGATGGAAGGGTCAGGAAGGAATCTGCAGGTAGAAAGTGTCTCTACCAGGTAAGGTATAATCGAAGGTAAGTAATACCTCTCCGGAGGTGGTCTGAGAATAAATTTAGACCAAGAAGTCCCAGAGGACAGGACAGGCAAAGAGGACGTCATGACATTCCTGACTGTCCAGGCAGTAGTGTTTGGTGAACATGTGCAGAGATGCCCATGTTGCCACCTGACAGATGTCCAGGACAGGGACTCCATGAGCTAACACAGTGGTTGCAGCCCTGGCACTAGTGAAATGATCACACAAGCCCTCAGGGGGTTGCTTATTGGCCAATACGATTGTCAATTTCTTCACAGCTTTTCCTTCCTGCTCCCCGATGTACCCAATGAAAAGTTGATCCTCCATCACGAAATCTCTGGTACCATCAATGTAGAATGACAACCATTTGGTGGAGTCTCTCCTCTTCTTTGGAAGGGTGAGTCGGGGCAAACAAAGTAGGCAAGGTGATATGTTGGCCAACATGAAAAGGTGTCACCACTTTTGAGAGAAAAGAGGCAAAGGTTCGCAGAAGCATTTTGTCGGGATAGAATGTTGTGTACGAAGGGTGCGAGGAAAGTGCTTGTAGCTCACTGGCACTCATGGCTGATGTTATGGCCTCCAGAAAAGCCATTTTGATGGTGAGTAAACAAGGTGAACAATTGTATAGAGGTTTGGACGGCGTACACATTAGAAATGTCTTGAGGTCCCATTGGGGCATAATAAACGGTTATGGCGGAGTCTCCTTAGGAAATGAGTCACAATGGGTTACTTAAACAAAGAAGTTTGGTCCTGCAACCACAAGAAAGCCAAAATGGCTGACAAGTAACCTTTAACAGTGCCCAAACCAGAGCCCTGCTGGGCCAGAGAAAAATGAACAGTAAAACCTGGGATAATGGTGCAGAAAGAAGGTCAATATTCTTGGATACGCACCATGTATGTATGTATGTATGTATCAAGCACTTATATAGCGCAAAACTGTCACCCTACGGGTATCCTGGCGCTTAGAACTTCAGAAGGTATTACAGTGAAACCGACCCGTCATTACAGTGTGGGAGCTAGAGATCACCCCTCGGGAGTTGCCAGGTTTTCACCAGCTTTCTAAAGCCAATTAACGTGTGGGACTGTCTCATGGACTGGGGAAGATCATTCCAGAGTTGAGCCGCCACCACGCCAAAGGCTCTACCGCCCATCCAGGCTCTCTCAAAGCTGATCGTATTTACCAAGTTTACATTGAAAGAGCGGAGCTGTCTTTACGGGTTATACCAAGAAAATCTTTCCCGTAAAGGAATAGGGCCCATGCCGTGAACTGCTTTGTAAACGATGTATAGGGACTTGAAACGAATCCTCTCCTTGATAGGCAGCCAATGTAGATCTCTCAAAGCAGCAGTCGTAGAGGTCCTCCGCTGCCTATTCAGAGCCAGTTTAGCTGCCGTAGACTGCACTCTCTGTAATCTCTGTATGATGTACAGTGGTGCTCCCAAATACAGAGCATTACAGTAGTCCAGTCTACTGAGAATTACGCTTTGTACCACCAGGGAGCGCATGTCCTTGGGCAAGAGCGGGAGGATCTGCTGTAGCATTCGCAACAACGCGAAGCAAACATTGATCGTTTTGTTAACTTGGAATTCCATCTGGAGATTATCTTCCAATTGTACTCCCAGGTTGCGAACAGTTTTGGCCGGAGTCAGGGGGTCGTCCTCTGGCGTGAGCTTAAAGTCTGGCATTAACGATTGGTGCACCTTAGAGGAAGGACAGAACAGCACCTCTGTTTTCCCTCCATTAAATTGCAAGGAGTTCTGCCTGAGCCAGCCTGCTTGATGGCGCATACACTCTTGAAACTTGTCCATCGATATCGCCCCTTTCCCTTTCAGGGAAAACACCAATTGGCTGTCGTCCGTGTAGTTGACTAGGTCGATATCGAAGGACTTAATCAAAAAGAGCAGGGGACGCAGATATATATTAAAGAGGATAGGGCTAATCGCCGATCCCTGCGGAACCCCGTGCGCAACTGAAGATTGGCTCGCCTCATAAGGAGGCAGTGATACTATCTGTTGCCTTCCAGTTAGGTAGGAGCGTAGCCATTGCAAAGCACATCCTTTTACCCCCATCATTTGTAATCTCTCCAACAGTACTGTATGGTTCACCGTGTCGAATGCGGCCGACATATCAAGTAGCACTAAAACGGAAGATTCTCCCTTGTCTGCTCGCATCCGAAGGTTGTCCATAATGGTGACCAAGGCAGTCTCCGTACTGTGGGCCGGGCGGAAGCCAAATTGATCCTTGTCTGGTAGGAGGTTGTCCTCTGGATATCCAGACAAGGTTTTGCTAATGATTTTTTCCAGGATTTTAATTGGGTAGGGTAGGAGAGATATTGGTCTAAAATTAGCTGGAACCAGGGGATCAAGGGAGGGTTTCTTGAGCAGTGGAGTAATTATCGCCCTCTTCCAAGTTTCCGGGACTACTCCCTCTTCTAGAGATTGGATGCAAATTTGGTGCAACCAAGGGTGGGTCTCCTTGCCAGATGTTTTCCAAATTCTATGGGGCAAGGGGTCCCGGGGAGAGCCAGATGTAATGCTCAAGGCCAGCTCATTAAACCGGTCCTCCGATGGAACCTGGAAGTTTTCCAAACCGGAGACTGCTATAAATTCTTCTCCTGATCTTCTAATCCGATCGTCCCCGTTGTTAATATTATTGGGGCCTAATTCGCCCACAATCTTACTGACGTTTTCCTCAAAGTGTATCGTGATCGAGTCGCAGAGTGTCTGTGAGGCGACCACCTAGTTGCTAGTGCAAGTTGGATGTGAGAGATTCTGCACGATGCTAAACAGTGATTTAGTACGATTTGGAGCCTGCAGAATGGAGTCAGCGAAGAACTCTGATTTGGCCTTCGCAATGCCTTCCTTGTAGCAGGCTTGAGCTACTTTTAGTTCCTTCTACATCAACATACTTTCGCCTCCATTTTCTCTCCGCCCTCTTACAGCTAGAGCGTAAGGCTTTCAATTCCACACTTAACCAAGGGGCAGAGGCTTTCTTCCTATTTTTTATTCTCTTAATGGGTATTAACTTATCTAGGGATCTGTCAATATACTTGCAGTATTCCTGATAGTTTTCCTCAATGGAGCTAGATGAAGCAAACAAATTTTGGTTAGGAGGTGTCAAGTAAAGCTTGTTATTGGTTAGTTTGGCCCATTCTCTTCCCTGTCGGAAAGTAGTCCGGCAGCTATTTCTTGTCTTTGATCGGGGAATTAAGATGTGAAAATGCACTAAAAAGTGATCCGACCAGCTTTGTGGTAATATGTCGATTATCTTGGTATCCGTCTGATTAGCGAATACCAGATCTAGCAAGTGCCCTCCCTGATGTGTCGGCTCTTGAACAAGCTGGCTGCGATTACAGTTCTCGCATATATGGCTCAACTCTCACAGGTGAGTACCTAGAGTCGCATTATCCCACAAGTTAAAATCCCCTAATATAATCATTCTGGAATGTGCTAGGGAAAGGTCGGTGATAAAGTCGAACAGTACTTGATACTGAGTATCTGATCCTCGCGGTCTGTAACATACCATACCCGTGACTAGCCTCCCCTTTGTTTACTGCAAAGAGAAGCCCAATATTTCTATCCCTGTCACGGCCTCTATCTCCAAGGGTGAGAAATCCCATTTTTCCTTGAAGATCACCCCAACTCCTCCCCCTCTCCACACTGTTCTGGGTTTGTGAAAGATTTTAAAGCCTTCCGGACAGGCAAAGCCCAATTCTACCAACGAGTCAGTGCGAGTCCATGTCTCTGTAAGAAACAGTATGAGAATTACATATGGTATCCCAACTGGTCTAATTCAAAGACAATTAGGCAACATATGCATACAACATTATCATAAGGAGATAAGGAGACTCTTTTTGTTTTCATGTATGTGCACTTGGCATCATATTTAATACAGAAATGTAAAAAAAGGAAGAAGGTTAAGCAGGGTAATTTGCAGTTATTACAGCACTGCAATATACAAATTAAGACAAATATTGGTAACCCAAATTGTACTTGGTGCTCAGTGTGAGTGAGTGAAAAACACGGTAGCGACACAAGTGACAATAATCAGCGAGGACGGCGCGTAGTGACTTATGGTAAATATATATAGTGAATAGAGGACACAGTGTGGTTCAACAATTATATTAAGGATTCATTTAGATATGGTTTGCTGGTGTTGTTCGAGAACCACTTTGCCTATGTTCGCGCTGAACGGTCGACGGCGTTTCGATCCACTTTAAATCGGGATCATCATCAGGACTTGGGTTAGGTGCAGTGCATGGGCGGCGGAAGGCTCGAGCCCGATCTGAGGCAGTGTGCAGGTGGCAGAGATCTAATCAACCAGGGCTGGCGTGCATTCAGTCGCCGCTAGTATAATTCTTGGGCCGGTCAATGGATCCGGCGGGGGAAATTCAGTACCGATCCCGTGGTGATCGGCAGCGAGAGAATAAATCTCTACGTGGCAAAGCACTTCAGTTGTAAGAAACAGGGCATCTAAGTCCAGGTCCTCCACCAAGCTGGAGATCTATGTATGATGTTTTACCAGGGATCTGCATTTGAGTAGCCCGCAGTTTAAGGTATTATGGTTCTCCCTAGTAATTATAGGAGGTTTAGGCTCACCTCCTCCCTCCCTCTTACCAATATTAAGCAGGCACTCCTTAGAGTAAATTATCCTACCTTGAGCTGGATCAGGTCGGGCAGTATAACTAGCGCTTGGCACGGCCGGTGCGCGGACGGGCGCAGACGGGCTTGCCTCTGGCGCGCCATCGGCGCGCCCGCTGCGTGCTTGCATTAGGCCGTTTAAATAGGCCTACGCGCACCAAAACCTGGCTCTGCACTAGTACGCTACCCCAAACGGCACCACTGAGCGACCTCCTCACTCAAGATGGCGGCCGGGAAGAAAACAACGACCCAGGATTCTCGCTAAAGCAGCGAGTGAGTATTTTCAATTTAAAATGCAAGTGTGTGGACCAGAACAATTAAAAGGTGAGAGAGAGCACTAAATTTAAAAAATAGTCGAAAATTATTTTTCCAAAGTTTTCATTGGCTAAAAAGAGCCTCGATATAGCCAGACCCTCGTAATGCTTGATAAAATCAAATTCACTTACTACAGTCTTCAGTTCAATTTTTTTGCAGGCTGCGCGCTTGCATTAGGCCGTTTAAATAGGCCTACACATGCCAAAACCTGGCTCTGCACTAGTGCGCTACCCCAAACGACACCACTGAGCGACCTCCTCACTCAAGATGGCGGGAAGAAAACAGCGACCCAGGCTTCTCGCTAAAGCAGCGTGTGAGTATTTTCAATTTAAAATGCAAGTGTGTGGACCAGAACAATTAAAAGGTGAGAGCGAGCACTAAAATTAAAAAAAAGTTTTCATTGGCTAAAAAGTGCCTCGATATAGCCAGACCCTCGTAATGCTTGATAAAATCAAATTTACGTCCTACAGTCTTCAGTTCAATTTTTTTGCAGCCGGTCACATGTCACATGGTGCATGTCACATATCTGTCCAAACGCAGGTGTAGACTGTCTTGATGGAGGGACGCCTGGCTGCAAAAAATAACATTGCAGACTTTGGGAGGAAGGTCAAAAGCTGTCAACTGTTGCTGCTCAATCTCCAAGCATGAAGGTGGAGCATGTGCAAGTTCAGATGCAACACCCTGCACCACTGCTGCAACAGAAGATCCTGTCAAAGAGGTAGCTTGATGGGAGGACTGATGTTCATGCTAAGCAGTTTGCGATACCAAACTCTCTTTGTACAATCTGGCACCACAAGAATGACTTGAGACAGGTCCTTCCTGATCTTCTTGCGAACTCTAGGCAAAGTGGTATAGCGTAAAGGCGTGTAGGAGGCCTGAGCTCCACCTTAGACAAAAAGTGTCTCTGAACAAGAGTCGCCTTGGAAACTCCAGTGCACAGAATTGCTGACATTGCGTGCTCTCTGTGGTAATAAACAGATCCAACCAAGGTTCTCCCCAGTCTTGGAAGAGACCTTGCACTACCTCTGGATGAAGACACTGTTCCTGATTCGCTATGCATCGACGGCTGAGTTCATACGTTCAGAGAGCCCACCGGGTGTTAAACCACCAGGAAAATGCCCTGATGTTCCAACCATGTCCAGAGATGCAGGGCCTCTTGACATAGGGTCCACGATCCCACCAGCCCTGTTTGTTGCAATACCACATGGCAGTCGTGTTGTCTGTGAACACCTGAACGAGCCTTCCCTTGATAGAAGGAAGAAAGGCTTTCAATGCTAGTTGGATTGCTCTCAGCTCCAGGGTGATGTGAAGCTGAAAATCTGCCAGAGACTGGAGGCCTCTGATCTTCACCTCGATGGCCACACCAGCCCAGGAGTGACACTTCCATCTCTATAGTTAGCTCTGGCTGGGGAAGGAGGAGGGATCTGCTTCTCACTCAATCGAGGTGTGTCTGCCATCACTGCAGATCTTTTGCAATTCCCTCTAAAATCTGGACCAGGTAGGAGCGATTCCCCTGATGCTATGCTCACTGGGTTAGAGGTCCCACTGCAGAGCCTGCGTATTCCAATGGGCATGTATCACCAGCAAGATGCAGCATGAGGCCCAACAGCCTAAGAGTGAGTCTCATCGAAATCCAGGATAGAGGCTGAAACATCAGAATCATAGACTGAACATTCTGGACTAACGGTTTGGGAGGTTAGGCCCGAAACTGCACTGTGTCCAGACCATCTCTGATGAAAGGGAGCATCTGGGAGGGAGTCAGGTGTGACTTTGATACGTTAATAGTGAACCCCAGCTATTGTAGGAGATTTGCCATAGTCAGGATGTCAGAGATAGCTGCCTGGAGTGAGCCGGTTTGACAGCCAGTCATCGAAGTAAGGAAACACTGGAACCCCTGACCTCTGCAGATGTGCTGCAGCTTCCGCTATCACCTTGGTGAACACCTGAGGGCCGCTGGTAAAGCTGAAAGGGAGCACAGAAAACTGATAATGCTCGTGATTCACCATGAACTGCTGGTAGCGCCTGTAGGCAGGCAGGACGGGGATGTGTAAGTAAGCATCCTGCTAGTCCAAAACTGCCATGCAATCTCCTGTATTATTGGTAGACGTGACCTGAGCTACTGTGAGCATTTTGAGCTTCTCCTTCTTCAGGAAGAAGTTGAGAAGGTGAAGTTCTAGAATGCGGCAGTGTCCTCCTTCCTTTTTGTGCACCAGAAAGTAGCGAGAATAGCATCCACAACTTATTTCTGATGCTAGGATCCTCTGATGGCTCCTATGGTCATAAGGGCATAAACTTCCTGACATCATAGGGAGAGGTGGTCCTCCATCAGCTGGTCATAAGAAGTTGACATGGTTGTCGAGGTTGCCAAGAAGGGATTAGAGTAACCCTGCTTGATGATCTGGAGTACCAACTTGTCCCATGTAAAGGACTGCCAGTGAGACAGGTGATGGAGTATCCTGCAACTGACTGGGTGGCCGTGATGATCTAAGGGGTTTGAAGGCTGTGGCTGCTGGGACAGTGACAGACTAGGCTGACCTCTGGCTGGTGGTCCCACATTTGTGGGAACCATGTTCACGGCTACAAAAAGTCTGGGAAGCGTGTTGGCATTGGTGGCTGTGCATAAAGTGACGAGGTTGATAGCCCCTACCATAGCGACGGAAGGGGCGAAACGTAGAGTGGGGTTGACTGGGGGAGATGGAGAGGCCCAAGTACCTGGCAGTAGCCCGGCTGTCCTTTAAGTGCTCCAGCACTGAGTCTGCCTTTTCACCAAAGAGGCGGGAGCCATCGACTGGCATGTAGATAAGGGAAGCTTGGACATCCCCCAAAAGTCAGTGGTTTTCAAACAGACATGGTGTCTTAGTCCCACCGACAATGCAATTGCTATACATAGTGAGTCGATCATGTCCAGTCCACAGCAAATGGTGATCTTTGCCATGTCTCTGCCATCTGCAATTGCCTGTGACAGTATGAACTGGGCCTCCTCCAAGACCATAGGCAGCACCAGCATACCCAATCCTAATCAGTGTGGGTGTATTGGTCCAAAAGGCAGTGTTCACCAACCTCAGTGCTAGGCTGGCGGAAGAGAACATCCTCTTGCCATAGGTGCCCAGCGTTTTGGATTCCCTATCCAGTGGAGAGTGAATGGGAATGTGGCAAGGTTGGCCACAGAGGTAGAGGCTTGGGTCACCAAGTTCTCCTGGGTGGGATGCTGGGTGAGGAAACTGGGATTCCAAGGAGCGGGAAATGGCAGTGGGCAATAGTCCTGTGCACAGGAGCCCCTGTGCAGGCCTTGGACCAGATCCCAAGCAGGATGTCTGTAAAGGCTTCATTGAATGGGACGAGATGTTCAAAGGGGAAGACTCCAAGTAGATGCACCTTTGTCAAGACATTAGTCTTGACCGCCACTGAGGGCAGCTGAAGGTCCACGACCGCAGCCAAACTTCTATCAACCATCACAAAAGAAGTCCCTGCCTCCATAGTCACAATGGGATCAAAACCAAGCCAGTATCTAGTGTAGTCCAAACCCTTAGCATCTGCCAGTTGCTCATACCTGTTGTTCTCACGTTCATCAAGGGGGTTAGGGTAGCCAAAAGGGTCCTGAGATGCCTCCCAGTAGTCTCCCTCTCCAGGTCTATCAAAGGCAAAAGGCACTACCACCAACTCAGAAAGCATTGTGCCAGCTGGAGCGGGAGTCATCATTGTGTCACGTCGCTCTAGCTCCATACCCCAGAAGGTTGCGGTCTCATGGGCAGAGCCGCTCCGGATCTGACACCAGATCCAAGGTGCCTAACGTGCACCTAGGGCGAACCCGCAGGTGGGAATCCAGTGGGGACTACCTCCAAACCCAGGATCTGACACCAGATCCAAGGTGCCTAACTTGCACCTAGGGCGAACCCGCAGGTGGGAATCCAGTGGGGACTACCTCCAAACCCAGGAGGCCCAAGGTTCTCTGGAGGAGTGGATGTGTCCATATATGAGATGATTGGTCTCATAGAACTCTGTGAGTTGGGTGGGGTTTTCCGGCTCTGGGAAGATCCGGGAGGCATGGGGAAGACTCAGGTAAAGGCTCCCCCAGTGAAACTATTGGAGTGAGGCCTCGACTTGTGTCGTCATTCCCCTGCCTCGTCCTAGGACTTGGATTAGCGCGGTGTAGTCGAAGACTGTTTCAGCTTCTTGGAGTTTTTCTCTTAGTGGGACTTACCAGCAAAGACTTTGACCATGATGACGAGCGTCAACAGTGGCTCCCTGAGTGGTCCTAGGACCTTCCACATGACTAGGAACTTGATCGTCGCAGGATCATCTGACGTTGGATTTATTTTCTAGGGGACATCCCTAGCACACCAGGAGACAAAGTCTCACAAATGGGTTGGAGAAAATGTTGAGACAAAGTCAGTCAAAACGTAACTAGAGGTAGCTCTCTCCGGACCTGCGCTGGCTAACATGGAAAGAAAAGAGCTGGTGTCAGCGCGTTGGGGTGGCAACTATATATGCACGACGCACGTCATTTTTGCCACGCACGACACAGACACTATGCCAAAAGTCAATACCTATCGACAGGCAGAGGTACTGCTCAAAAAATTTCCAGATTCAGTCTAACGCCTGAGAAAAATTATAAGATACAGAATCTATTCTTAGAAGACAATCAGATATGCAAGGTTGCTTCCTCCATTCTACTCTTCAACTAAAACCCAGGATGGAAGCTTTGAAGAAGGTTATGCTTGCTGATGTCCGTTTGTAGTTGGATGCATACCATGTTTATTGTTTGTAGCTTTGTTTTTACTATTAGAATGAAGCTTGACCCTCCTCGTGCTGTAATACAACTCTGTGTGTACCTAGAGGGGCATTGGTTATGCTTGTACTGATGTGGCAAGCAATTACTGCACGTTTTGATGTGCATTTGCTTGATATGGGATCCTCATGAAATGCCGAATGTTAGAGGAGGATATGATATTTATTAGCGTAAATTAATCAATTTCTCTGAAAGAACAAATCAGCATATCACGAAGAGGTTATGAGATTTGATAGCTATAAGTTAAGATTTGATGATGGCAATTTCGCATCCGAAGCTATTTCTTAAGAATAGAAAATATGTGAAGGTGGGAGGGAACTGGATAATGGTCTGAGTGTACCAAAGATGGGGCCTGGGTTATTTGTCTCAAGGGACCTCTGGGCTTTGAATTTGTTAGCATTTGTGTTTATAGCAGATGTTAATTTTATTTTTTGGGACTTTCAGTCTGTTCATACCATCACGATTTTGTGAGAGCCTAACTTTTTTCTCCAAATCCCTAATCCTTTACTAGTGGTTAAAGATTGTCAGTACAATGGTCTGGAATGTTTATGACTTTTCACCCTTTTTGTTGTTTGTGCTGTTTCTGATGGGTTTACTACCCAAATAGACGGTTTTCAACCAAATTTTAGATGAACACTTAGCAGTTCCAAGGGGAGATTGTGTTTGACAGGTTTGTTAATGGTCTTCATGAGATTCGCGTTTGTTTAATTTAAGAGAGGGATTGAAGATCCATAGAGCTCAGAACATCAATGATCATATTGTGGACGGTTTTGTGATCAGGTCAATCTGGATTATCTGGGGTTCAGCCATTCAGTAGACCTTCTGCACTATATATGCTAGGCAAGTGCTTCAAGTTATATCTCAAAATGAGGGACCCTCTTCCCTTGGGCACTGCACATGGCAGTGTCATGTGCACAGAAAGCCTATCTTCAAAAATATCCAGTGTCACTAGAGGAGCACGGTATTACTTAGTCCTCACACTTATAATTACACTGTAATGATATGCCTTTGAACTGAGTTTAACAATGGGATATTATTGGCACATATATGCATACACTAACAGTTTGAAATATCTGTTTGAGGATAATGTGATGCATGTTTACAGAGCTATTGTAAGACTTTTAATGTATTGTTTTATGTATTAATTTCTCACTCTTTCTTGTGTCCTTATTTATATTTTAGACTAGTCTCCAGAAATAATGGGTGACTGGAGCTTTCTGGGGAGGCTATTGGAGAATGCACAAGAACACTCTACAGTTATTGGCAAGGTTTGGCTGACCGTACTTTTTATATTCAGGATTCTGGTCCTAGGAGCTGCAGCAGAAGAAGTTTGGGGAGATGAACAGTCGGACTTTACTTGCAACACTCAACAACCTGGTTGTGAAAATGTTTGTTATGACAAAGCCTTTCCCATCTCCCATATCCGTTTTTGGGTACTTCAGATTATCTTTGTATCAACTCCCACTCTTATTTACTTGGGCCATGTTCTACACATTGTTCGAATGGAAGAGAAGAAAAAAGAAAAGGAGGAAGAACTCAGGAAATGCATGAAAGACAGCGAGGAAAAAGAGCTCCTCTCAAAACAGGGAGGTGAAAAAAAAGAAAAGCCTCCTATTAGAGATGAAAGAGGAAAAATCAGGATAGGAGGAGCCCTCTTACGCACTTATGTTTTTAATATAATTTTCAAAACTTTGTTTGAAGTTGGTTTTATTGTAGGACAGTACTTCCTTTATGGTTTTGAGTTAAAGCCCCTGTATAGGTGTAACAGGTGGCCATGCCCGAATATTGTGGACTGTTTTATCTCCAGGCCTACTGAAAAGACAATCTTTATTATATTCATGCTTGTAGTGGCTTGTGTGTCTCTTTTGCTCAACATGTTAGAGATTTATCACCTAGGGTGGAAAAAGCTCAAGCAGGGCATGACTAACCAGTACATCCCTGACCAGGCCTTTAATAATAACGCACCAGTGTCACCACCCCCTCGAGTTGCTCATCTGGCCATGGGATATCCACCCTACTATACCGAGGCATCTTGCTCCCCTGCATCTGTGCCTTCTGCTATGATACACCCAGCATTCTCCAGAGCCCCTCCACCAGATTTCAAAAGGTTACCACTTGTGGAGAAGCATCTCCAAACTTCCTATTATGGTGGCTGTGGTCACCACCAAGCACTGGAAGCTGAGCAGAACTGGGTTAACATGGCAGCTGAGAAACAAACACGGGAGAGAAAACCTGGTTCTACATACACCGCAAGCAGCTCTTCAGTCAGTGCCTCTACTAATGCCTTCAGCAGCTTGGGAAAAGAAAGCAGTGGCCTGACCATGGGGATTGTCAGCAGTGGGAGCAGCAGCAGTCTGAGTGGGAAGTTAGAGATGGAAAATGGACCAGTGACCACTGAGGTGGAGATGCATGAGCCGCCGGTGCTCTTAGATACACGGCGATTAAGCAGGGTAAGCAAATCCGGTGGCAGTAGAGCACGGTCAGATGATTTGGCAGTATAGCTTATGATCCTGTGGCGGCCAGTTATATTAAAAGAAGAAACACACTGGGAATACTGAAAAACACAATATAAACTGAAAATTGAAAAGAAGATGGCATGTCAGGGAATATGTGGGAGATCAGTTTTAGAAATGTTAACTTTGCTGTTCTAACACCTAGTGAGTTTTATAGGACAGCACACTATTCAGACTGATGTGACCATTCAGGGGCACTTACTCAGAGGGCTAGCAGCATGTAAGTACTATTGCAATAAATAAAGTGTCATACAAAGAAATGTACCGCCAATGTTTAAAAATGTTCACTTGTTGACAGTGTGGCACATCTGAATAGTTGTGGCAGGCAACATGTGGCATGGACTAATAAGATAAACAAGGAGTCAGTTATTCATTTAAAGTTAAGCAATGTTGCTTACTTTGTTTTGATATTGAAGAAGGCTTTCTTACTGAAGAAAAGTGCCTATTTTCCAGACCTTTAAGTATGCACCTTAATCCGATAAAATTGAATATGTTTCTACCTTTAAAAGAACATTTTTTTTTCAATGACCACAGAAATTGCACAAGGGGGTATAAAAAGGGAACCCCTCATTATTTTTCAGAAGCCTAATTACATAGGAGAAAACATGTTGCATTAAGGCACTTGTGATTTTAAGCAGAACTATTACGCAAACAAGGAGCATCCACTAGGCAGGTAGGTTTACAGATATAGTACCACACAAAGAAATATACCGCTGACTGCATTTCCTACAACAGAATCACATTCTAAGATGCAGTGGTGTAACACTAAACCCTGCAGCCCCTGCGGTGCGCCCCCCCACCCCCCGAGCACCAGGGGGCCCAGTCCAGCACTGTACACAGGTGGCGGGCCGCTAGCCTGAGAGCTCCTGACTGGGTAAGGAGCGTGGGGGACTCTTTCAAGTATTCTCTAGGTGGGGCCTCCTCATTTTTATGCCATTGCTGAGATTATTGTAATTAATAGAAAAAAACTACTTAAAACTACATTTTACTTTTGTGTTCAATCTCATACTGAAATGTAAGAAAAGAAATGTGCAGTGAATGTTACTACTGTATCAGTCAAAGGAAACAATTTCATATACTGTATTCAGACATTACCGTTAAAGGTATACCAATTTTCCAGATATGCTACTTCTGGAAAGTAGTCATCTAATGAATTATAAATGATACAGGTCTAATCCAAGTATTAAACATGTGAATCAGATTGAGAAGCGGCAATAATGTAGTTATGATCAGTGAATGCAATTCACAGTCTAAACTGCCATATTATACAAAAACATATGTTTTCGAACTTCAGACCATGCCTTAAGAAGTGAATAGTCACTATTTATTTATTTTATCAGCTAATTTGTACATTCAATTTTGTAAATGCAAGATGGTAAAGACAAAGTTATTGCCAGTCAACTAAGTCCAGCGAAAAAGTCAGTGTCAGTATAACTTGGTAATAATTATTTTACCACATGACCTGTTTAACAGCAATACCATTTTCACAGTGAAGTCTATGTCAGATAACAGCACAAGGGATTGTCTTCGATACTGTGATTCTGAAATAAAAATTACTAATGCATCACAAACCTGCATAAAATTCAATTTCCAAATAAAAGGAGAAAGGTCCAAGCTATTCCAAGATGAGCTTCCAGGAACGAATAAGAGTTTGTTTAATGTGGTCCAATAGAAATAGTATAAATTGAAAAGGTTGACAATAAAGATATCCTGGAGGACTAGTTGTGGATTTTAGTTGTTGTTCAGATCTTAGAAGCCATGAACATAGATGTTAGACTTGACCAGCTGTCACAAAGTGGAGAAACAATAACACTTTTCACTTCAATGGACACTAAACCCAGTATTATAGTAAAAATAATTCTGGTTAGAAAAGAACCAATATTTGTCAGGGTAAAAACATTGACTATATGCAATGACAGATATTACATTTTCACATAGTTGTTTTTCACAATCATCAGAAAATGCAAACCACTAAATCTGCTTTTGAAAGTTACTATTTAAAACATTTGGACAATATTGAGAACATTCTTTTAGTTTGAATCTTTGACTGATGTGTTCACCTAGGCAAAATTATAACTATTAAAACAAATCATGAAAGAGCTGCACTTTGAATACTTTCTTTATAATGACTATGTTCCATTCATATGCACAATTATAATTCAGTTCATGCAAATAGTTCTTCCAATAATTGATGATTGTTGAAATAGTTCTAGGTTTTAGCACAACTTTTTAATGTGGCATTGTTTTAAAACAGGTCTTAACAGTAATTTTACAATGCCACTATTTATGAACTGTTAAATCCTTTCTCAATAACTAAATATTCATATTTACGTAATCCGTTAGCATAGAAAAATAAATGGGCTGTTTTCCTTCAAATGTGTTTCATTTGCAGCAGATCTTTTTGTGAACTATCATGGCATATGTGTAACATTTTTCAAGTTTACATTCACTTTTAAAAGCAAATGACAAAACACATCCTTAACAGACTGATGACACCAAAATAATTTTTAATAAAATGCTGGTTTGTTTTACATCTAGTGCTGTACCACTAGAAAATATTTTACTTTGATTGGATTATAAATGTAGGGTAACAGAAGCTAAAATTAAGGGCTTAGTTTTCACACATGCTTACAGAATAAAATGTGAAAAGTCCTATTTTTATGAACTGACCACAAACCAGGCGCCATTTTATGACACTCTTTATTTTTTTGTGTTTGGATGTTATGTTGGTAATTAGCTGAGATATAGGTATTAAGGTTAAACGTCAAATGGAATGCGTGTAAAGAACACTAAGTGTTAAATGAACCGAGACATTTTACATTTTTTGAAAAAAATGATTACATAAGCAGCTAAGCTAGTTGTGTTTAGATGAAAAAGTTAGTTAGTTAAAATGTCCCTGAGATAAATGTTTATCATTTACAGAAATTCTCATTATCAAAAAACTTGTTTTCAAGCTAATCTTAACTCAGAGGTTACTGTTACACAGAGGGTTGTTATTCTCCCATTGCATATTTTCACAATAGAAGTTGAGATTTCTGGTTAGCCAGTGATGTATATACACAAACATCAGCATACTGTCTTCAACTAAGTGCCTTGTGTTTTAAATTATGTAAGGACAAGTTGATGTAAATGTTAATTTACCTCAAATGTTTACAAATTGTTACTGAATAAAAATTTTGTACTGTATTATTGCCTCTTACATTTAATGGTGAGTTAGGCACAAATGTCAGTCAACGCTGCTCATCCCATCGAAATTATGTATGACTATTATTAGGAGGAAAACAAGGTAAAAGCATAATCAACAATGTCCCAAAAGTACAACTGAAATTGTGAAGGGATAGCACAGTGTGTTTAATGATGAAATAAATAAAATGATACACCAACTAATTATAAAATACTTCTATATTGTGCTTTAGAATCTAGATGTACAGAATGGCACAATTTTGTTTTTTAATGAATACAACACACCAGAAGAGCTACAATGTAAAATAAATGTTTTACCATGACTGCTGGGAACAACGTTTTTGATTAGAGTGTTTGAAGGATATTTCCAAGATTGTTGCAAGGTGCCGTTGTGCTTAATACACTTAATGAATTGAGCATAATGTAAATAGAAATGCATATCGGAGTGAAAGTGCCCATTTAATTTATGACATTTTTCCCACTGAATTAGAGTTCTTTTATTGCATTGTCTACCTCCTAAATGTCGTTGCTTGCACACAATTTGCCACAGCCTCACTCCAACCTTAAAATGTTCACTGGCATCACAGTGCACATGTGAGTCCTTATCTCGACAATGCACATCTCACCGTTCTCAACAGCATGGCTGCATGTGAGGGACACTTGTGTATCATATGTAAGGGCTGCTAAGGCACCCACATCCCAACGATACTGGGGAGATGGCATGAGGCACTAAATAGCAGCAGTTGGTCAAATTAGGATGGTGCTGCGTGCCGGACATGTTTCCTGCGTCTTGGAAAGAAAGTGAAAAGAAAATTAAGTGTTTTGCCTTGCTGCCCACTCTGCTGGAAAAAAAATCTTAATGATAAAAACAAATCCTAATAATGAGGGCAACAAATAGTTAATGCTAAAGCAAGGGTGACTTGGTTTACCAGAGGACAGAAGAACACGATAAAAGAAATGTACACACTCCAACCCAAATAAGCAATGGGATACTATGTAGCACGTATAGGTATTTGAATTCAGCTGGCTTTACAAAAGGCCAGACACAATAAGAGACACAAATGCATTCGACGTAATATGCCATCCTTTCTTTTAGATCCTGTACACTGGATACAAACCTATTTTAGACCATATTGCTGTTCTGGTCCATGTATATGTTCTTACTGCTTAAGAATGGTATTCTCAGTTTATTAATAGTGTGCTTAAATTATATGGCTGCATCAGGAAAGTGCATTGACTCTCACGTTATGATCACCTTAAGAGGTGCTGCAATCTATCGTTAAAAGTGAAAACGTTCTAGTTGATATGCTATCGAAAAGGTACATTTTAAATATTATATTGTTTTATCAAAAATGTGTACTACTTTGTAGTCACTTTTTTGGCACTTCGCCCTTTAATGGACTTGATTGTCTAAATCAAGTATTTGAAATAAAAAAGAAGCACAATAGTGCCGCTCTTCAACACAGGGGCTCTTCAAGGTCCACCCTCTAATTCTGTAATACGACAGTTGGGTACGTTAAGTGCAAAACATGAAGTCGTACATGTAAAACATCCTATCTTATTTTATCCAATATTTTGTATTTTTCAAGAAACAAGAAAAACAAGAACATAAATAAAAAATCATAAAGTTAAGAAAGTTTTTCTTAGAACTTAGAAAGAGCCACACTCATAAGGTGATCACTGGTGAATGAAAAGAAAATAGAAGCTAAGTAGCAGAGGCCATTAAATCAAGCAGGACTGGCAATGCCCATATTCCTGGTTCATAACTGAAGCGCCTGAATGCTTTCATCCATGCAGGCTCCATTGCATCCATTCTCGAGATTACCAGGCAGTAAGCAACAACGTAGATGCAGAACGACTCTCAAAGAGGGGAGGGGAGGAGAGAAGTGCTGTGCCATGGAGACTTGCTGGCACGGGCAGTGGTCTCAGCTCAGCTCCAGTTTCATGAACATTAAGCCTGTGCTATAGCCATTGCCAGTGCCTGTGTCAAAAAAGCAGCACTGTGCTGTCGAGTTGGTTTGGTTTGCAGCATTTTTCAACCCACGGAGGAGCAAGAAGGGGGAACTAGATGCGGAGGTGAGTTGAGCAGCGCTAGGGGGGACTGCAGGCAGTGTTGCATGGAAGCAGTCAGGGTTGCACCAGGTTCTGGTGTGGCTTGTGCTCTTGGCTTCTCCACCTAGCAAAACACCCCCAGGGCATGGCAGTTTGCTTTTGACCACCCCACACCTCTGTGCACATCCAGATACACAGCCGAGATATGCCATTTGGTGCTCACTTGGTGTCCCAGTGTCTGCCATTTCCGAGAGGGGGGAAAGGACCTTTCTTAGCTTAAACTTTGAGCCAGCCGACTAAAATCCGCCTGGCCACTGAAACTCCTCCATCCAGCGTACTCAGTTGGAACTGGGACCTCAGACTAGTCTGAGACTCCTTTTCCCACCAGCCTTAGTGCCAGCCACATGGCCTTTGCACCATGCCTTGGATCTACTTGATTTCTGGCCAACAAAAACAAGCCTCAGAAGAATCCAAAGTACCTAACTGGGCTGTGCTTTATAAGCCTACTGTGGCCGATCTAGTATTGGCTTTATTAGCACAATTAGCTTTATATAGCTGACTTACATAAGAGGAAAGTGGTTAAACAGCCCTCTTAGAGACACAGGGGATATTATATTGTTAGGAGGCACTGAACTTCCACTGGCCACTGGGCGATTAGGACCAGTAATAAGACGAATTTAGCACTAATTGCACACCAAAAGAAGCTAGCTAAACCATCCCAATAAAAAAAAATAAAACTAAGGAATAATGAGATCTGGGAAAACTAGTGTCCTTCCTCAGACACATCCAAGGAAGAGAATAAAACAAACAATCGTCGACCCATCAAAATAATACAAAATAAAAGATGTTGAGGAAGGGCGAAGGTTAATATTGCCCATGAGCACATGTTCCAAAGAAACATTGAAGGCCTCCCCATAGTTTACCTTTTTCATTGACTCTGGCCCACTCTTACCCCAAAAAATAATTGAATTACAGGGCTGCCCCCTCCAATGACACCAGCAATAAAAGATAAGCCCTGCATCAACATCGAGAGCAAAAACAGCAACACATCAGGAAGGAGCGTTGACTCGTGTATGTTAAAGAAAAATAACCTGCTGCCTCTAGCAAGCCCAACAATTGATTCCAAGAGTCCAACATCTGTACAAAAAATTATGGTGTTCTTGATCTCTGGGACTTAGCATTTATGGAGCTAGCTGAGAAGGAACGGAGTGGGGACCAGCCCCTCACAATCTTCAACAAGAAACAAAACAACATGAGTTCAGGATCAAACTATGCAATACACAATTTGGGAAATTGTTGCGAAATCAAACAGCTGCAGCCCACCTTTGGAGTTCCTTAGGGAATCATTCAAACATTATGGTACACCCTCACAGTCAAATCTACATCATGAATAAGGATTCTTCAAAAACGATGTTCCCTATCCACAGATAAAGAGAATTTTAAATGTACAGATTTTCAGTTTACATACATTATGTTTGACAAACCGTTGGACCTGCAGCCATTATTGTTTGATGCTTCTACTGTCAAATTGCCTTTGTATTCAGATCCCGGCATAATCTGACCACCAATCTGGATGTGTGATTCACGTATTGCACTGCATTGTAAGTTGTGTAATAGCATTTATGTCATGACAAGGCATAACTTGAATACGTTGCTGGCCGGCATAGCTACCAGAGTAGCACCTGCCCTATCACCGTGCTACAAATTCACCACTCTTTCGGAACCAACAGCACATTGCATTCTGGTACTTGTAGTATTGGTTTCTATATAGGTTTTGGCTAAAGAGAGACATTTGTTGAAAGCATGTCACATTTACCTCACCATACATAAAATAATTTGAAACTAAACTTTACAGCTAGGCAACAGTAGTAGAAGATTCTAGAGTTTTAGCAAAAACTTATAACAACTTTCAAAAAACAACTGTGTATTGCATATGCAGGACCAAATCATAACATGCATTGCTTTTGTAGCCCGGCTGGCATTAATTTATCATGGAAAGAGCTCCTGCCATGTTGTTTGGAGCACTTTTGGCAAAGGTTACTAGCATATACGATGAGGTAACCAAAATATGGTGGGATGGTATCTACTGGACCGTTGGAAGAGGGACCTCTGCCAACCCAGCGGTCAGTGTGCTGAGGTCTAAATAAGTTTCCCAATCAATTAATCCGGATTTGTAGAGCGTGGTTTTCACCCCTAGGGTATCCAGGCACTGTCCTCTGGCTGCTAGGAATGGATCAGTCGAACAGCCATGTCTTGACTCCCTTTCTGAATTTATGGAGGGAGTGTGTGGTTCGGAGGTGAAGGGGATGGTTCTTCCAGGACTTGACATCGAGGTAGGAGAAAGAGCATCCTCCAATGTAGCTTTAGGCGAATGTGGGGAGTGGGGAGTGAGGGCAAGGGAGGTGGAGCGTAGGTGTCTGGGAGGTTGATGAAAGTTCAGGCAGTAGTTGATGTATGCTGGTCCTTGCTCATGGAGGGCCTTTTAGGGCAAGGGTGGCTCCTCCGTTTGAGTGGAGGCGCAGCTCCTCCGTTTGAGCGGAGGTGCATTGCCCCACTTAATTGGCCCAGAGCCGAAAAATAAAATGGTAAAGTAGTTAATTCATTACCATTTTATTTTCCGTCAACACATCCTGAACCGAGTGTCAGGACGTGGCGGGCTTGCTGAGCGGCAGCCATGGTGGGCTGCCTGTGCACTAGTTTATAGTGCGCCTGTACCTTCGGCCAGCTGTCTTGCGACGGCCAGCCTGACATGCGCACTATGAACCTCTCAACCCAGCTGTCCAAGACAGCCGGGGTGAGAGCCTACACAAACCTCCAGTGTCCTCGGGAGCAGTGAGAGAGGTCGCTCCCTCCAATTCTGGCACTACTCTCAACAGCACAAGAGCAGTGCCAGGATTGGTTAAGCCCAGCTGGACATGATGTCAGGAGAAGAAGACGACCGGAGCGAGAAGGACATGTCTCCGGAAAGCATATATCTTTTATGTATTTATTTTTATTTATGTATTTTTTTAATGAATTAACCCATTTTCTTGCCCCTCCAATCGTCTTACTTTACAGCCGCCACTGCTGTAGGCGTGTATCAACATGTTGAATTGGCATCTTTTCTGTATGAGGGTCAGTGGAGGTTCTTGAGGTGGGGTTGATGTGGGTTTGCTTCTACATCTATTGTAACACAAAAACGTTTAACATGAAGAAAGGCTTCAAACATTTTATTTACTTATTTCACCTAAACATATATTCATGGGTATCATTTAGGTTCACCAGGAATCGCTGCTGCGACCCCTGGCATGTCCCTTGTGACCCCTGGCACTGCCTTTGCTACCCTTAGCACCATCAGTGTCAAAATCAGTGGCAGGAACAGAAGCAGCTCATCCTTATGGACGTCGATGGGGGCTTCACTCACCTCGTTTTTTATAAATTTTTTATTACAGTAATAGTGAATAATATTACATTACTCGCTATTAGTTTAATACAATGGAGTACAAATAGCTGGAATATGACTTTCCCAGGCTGCTGAGGTAAGTAAAAAAAATGCTTTTAAATGTATGTATATTCAGTTTTGAGTGTGTGTATGTGTGAACGTCATGTGTAGGCAGAGTGTGTGTGTGTATGTGTGTGTGGGTGTGTGAGTGTGTGTGTATGTGTATGTGTGAGTGTGTGTGTATGTGAGAATGCCTATGTATTTATAAGCATATGTATGTGTAAGTGAAAGTGAACGTTAAGGGGCATGTGAAGTCACTTCCATTATGCCTGGCATTTTTGGTGAATTGACGTCCATGCATCTATTTATTTATTCATTTGAAAGATTTAGATAGCGCGCACCAGAACCCTGCGGGTATCAGAGCGCTTTACAAGGTAAGTGTCTTAGTTACATAAATACAAAGTAAATAACATAAGGTTCAATGCTGGTCAATGCTAGTATAAACATCCTATCATACATACATGGGTATAAGGTATATAACAAAACATTCAATGCATATCAAGCAAAATATAGATACAGTATCCAGGAAACCTGGCTGGACAGTAGACATTATAAGGTTCCATGCAGAACATACGTTGGGTAGCATAATAACAGTAGTCCATGCTCAAGTGAATTTAGCCATGAGAAGCGATTTCACTTCTTTTTTGAAAGATGCCGTAGAGGGGTTAAGTCTAGTTTCTAGGGGTAGAGCATTCCATATTCTGGGCGCCATCCCTGAAAAGGTTCGGGTATATGTTTTCTTCTTGTTGAATCTTTGCGGTGTCAGTAGAAGGTTTTTAGCCCTTCTTGAAGATATGACCCCACATGAGGGTGCCAGTTTCTGTGCCAGATAGCTAGGTGCATTGTGGTGAATGGCTTTATATGTCATACATGCTATTTTCAGATGTATTCTGGCTTCAAAAGGTCGCCAATTAAGGGATTTTAGGTCAGGGGGATTTGTGGGAGCTTCTTTTGGAGCCAGTGAAAAGTCTTGCTGCAGCGTTGATTGAGGCTCTCAGAGGGGCCGTTGCAGCTTTGGGCAAGAACGCAGAGAAAGACACTCCCGTAGTCAATTCTTGGGATGACTAGAGCTTGTACTGCCAGTTTGAAGTCCTTTTCCGTCAGGAAAAGTTTCAGTTTTCTCAAAGTATGTATCTGAAAGTTTGCTCCTTTTGTTGCGTTTCTGATGTGTTTTTGCATATTGAGGTTTCTGTCCAGTGTAATTCCCAGCGATCTTGGTCAGGAGGAGCCATTAGGAGAAATTCGGTTTTGAGGGCATTCAGTTTTAGATGGCTTTCTGCCAGCCAGGTCTGAGTTTTTCCTGGATTTGTGTTGAGCGCTTTGATGTCTTCTAGGGTATGGATCTTAAGGTATAGTTGTGTGTCGTCAGCGTACAAGTTATATTGCACATTAAACGAGTCGAGAATTTCAGTGAGTGGTTCCATGAACAAATTGAACATCGTCGGAGAAAGTGAAGATCCTTGTGGGACTCCTAACGTGACCGGGACGGGTTTGGACAATGATCGTTGTGATCTGTTTTGGAGGAACGAAGTGAACCAATGTAGAACTGATCCAGATAATCCCATTCTGTGTTTCAGAAGGTCTATCAAGTTATTGTGTTTGACGGTATCAAAGGCCGAGGAAAGGTCTAGCAAGATGAGTAAGCAGGCTCCGTTCTGATCTAGGATTCGTAGAGCATCATCAATTATATGGGTCATGGTTGATTCAGTGCTGTGACATGCATGGAAGCCTGATTGGTATTTGTTGAGTAGGTTAAAATGTTCAATATGTCTTACCAACTTGGAGGTGTGCACATTTTTCTATTAGTTTGGCAAAGGTAGGGATGTTGGATATAGAGCGGTAGTTGTTTAAGTCTGCAGGGTCAGCCGTAGGTTTCTTTAGAATGGGGATACCTGCCCGGCTTTGAGGGTGTCAGGGATGTGCAACCTTGGCGTAAAGAGTTATTTATTATCTTGGTCCATAGAGGCAGCAGCATCTTAGTATCTTGAGCTGATTGGCAGATGGAGTTGATCTCCATCTGCGTTCAGTTATACTTAGGGCTCATCTGTCCTAGTTTAATCTTCCATTGTACCAAGGCTTAGAATCTTTTGTGGAGACTCTCTTCAGTTGAAGAGGGGCAACCTCATTTAGAATCATGTTCATGGAATTGAAGTAGTGGTTGGTGAGATAATGCACATAGGATATCCCTTCAGGAGGAAGAAGTAAGTTGTAGCTGGGAGTTGTACTTATGTTAGGGTCAATGTTTTTCATATCCCTCTTCCATACTTTAGGTCTTGTGGGTTGAACCGCGTTGAATTTCACTGTTTCATTGATAAAGAAGGTGATGATGTGATGATCTGACCAATCACATGGATGGATCATATCTAGCTGGATGGAATTACCTTTAGAGATTACTAAATCAAGGATTGATCCTTTATCATGTGTAGAGCTGTTGCAAATTTGGGTTAGCTCGTGGTCAGAGAGGAAGTTTCTGAGACGATTGACCACTGCATCATTGGGGTCATTCCAGTGGAGATTGAGGTCTTCGAGAAATATTTGGGTCCTTTGATGTTCGGCATTAGTTGAAACTATGTCCATGAAGTGTTCGGTAAAAGTGAGGTTATCACCTGGTTGGTGATAAAAGGTGTGTAGACAGCATATTGGTTTACCATTGCTAGTGATGTCAAGGCATATGTATTCACAAGAAGGGAATACAGGGGATAGGGATTTGTTTACTGAGATATTATTCCGGTGTATGGAAGCGATACCACCCCCTGTCTTAGCAATTCTATTCAGTCTGATGATGTCATAGTTCGGGGGTACTAGTATGTGTGAGAGGATTCCTTTAACCAAGTTTCAGTTAAAATGAGCAAATCCGGTTCTTGTGTGAGAATGAGGTCAGCTATGTCGGCTGCGTGTCTTGAGGCCGATTTACAATTTAGTAGTGTACACTTAAGGTGGGGCGTGATGTGGGATGTATTGGGTTCCTGAATGAGGGGAACTTGTCTAAGGTTGTTTTGACGATGCCTCTAGGGTTGTGTTTAGTGGGTCTGTGAGTGTTGGGGGGGAATAGTTGGGATGGGAGCCAATTTGGGTGGATGTTCTGAAGGCATAGTGTTGTGATTTTGGTGTCAGGGCTCATAGGAATGGAGTAGAGTGAGTAAATCTTTCTCCGATAGCAGATTGGTCCTACGGATTGGGCGGGTCAATTTTTTGTGAAAAGGAACTGATTTCCATCTGGGGGTCGAAAATTTCGGAGTGACTACTGAGTGAGTCAAGTGAAAGTTTGATTTAGTATGTCTAGAGTTCCAGGGTTTGCTCAGAAGAACCTCAGATGGAGCTTGAAGTTCTTCTTTGATTTTTCATAGCGAGAGTATGATCTCATCAAATCTGGGGTCTGGTGAGGGTGGGAGCAAGATTGGTGGATGTATTATGGGTGTGGGAGGTGTACATACATCCCGTTGGTGGTAAGCACATCTTCTAGGTTGTTGTTGTTATGGGGCGTCCTATCTGGTTCCCGCTCCAGATCGGGGATGGGTGTACAGGAATGGGGAGCAGGTGTAGGAGGCGTAGAGGTGTGTGGTGGGGATGTGGTCGTGGGAGTGATTGATTCTCAAGGGGTAGTGGTGACAATGGGGGAATGGGGAATGGATGTAGGAGGCGTAGCGGTGTGTTGTGGGGCAGTGGTCGTGGGAGTGCTGGTTTTACAAGGGGTAGTGATGACAATGGGGGAGATATGTTCTTTCTAGGGGAGGATGCTGAGTCTGTTAAGGGTGTAAATGCTGGTGCAGCAGTAAGGGGGAAGTGTCTTATGGAGGAATCTAGTGGGGGAGGGGAGCTTAATTGTAGCTAATGACTGTGATATTAATGTGGTGGTGTGTGAGTCTGTGATGGGTGTAAATACTGGTGCAGAAGGAAGGGGGGAGTGTCCAAAGGGTGAGTCGAGCGGGGAGTGGGTAGCATAGAGTTCAGGTGTACGTATTAGTCGGAATAATAGTGGAGCGTGGCTAGAGGAAGAATTTGGCGGTGTGCTAGAATGTGTGCATTGCCTGGGGAGGGGTTTGGGGCTTTATCACTTGTTCTTTGATAATGGGGAAGATATTATCCAACAGGTTTACGCTGCGGTCTGTTGATTGCATGAGAATGGTCCGTTATTATAGATGGTGATGGTTGCAGTCTCTTTGAAAATTTTGGAGTGGGAGATAGAAATAATAAGACCTCACGCGGTTTTTCTAGTGGAGGAGATCGAAAATATAGCTAGAAACGCTTTCCTCCATTGTGCTCTTTAGTGTGGAAGATGATATCTGTGGTTATGTGCCCTTTGTTTGTTGAGAAGTAGGGATCAGAGATGGGTGTTTCAGGGTGTAGTTTTATCAAATTGTGTTTAAAGCGTTTGGATGCTTTTTTTGAGAGGTTGGGGGGGTAGTTGACGGTGTTAAGTATGTGCGCCTGTGAGCTCCATGATGAAGCTTTGTTAGTATGGGATAGGATGTTGTGGGATGATATGCGTGTATGTGACCCGAGAAAGGGTCAATCCTGTGAGGAGGTGATAGGCTTGGGAAGTTTGGGGGACGTGAAGGAGGGTGATGGAGCAACTGTGGGGTGGCTTGGGTTTGGGCAGAGGGAAGGGAGGTGGAGGAAGGGGTAGGGGTTGGTTCAAGTAACGTAGTATGTGCACCGTGTCATGGGGGTGAAGCAGGAGCAGTAAAGAGAGGGACAGAGCATAAAGCCAAATTGATAAAAATTTACATTGAGGTTCTGAACTGTATAAGTAGATAGGGAGATCAATTGGCGTATACTAGAAATGTACAGGTGCTGGTCCACTGTGAGGGAGTCAGTCCAAGATGGCCACCTCATTGGGAGTGAATATCAAAGCAAGAAAGAAAGCATTGTATCTCTCTCACCATTAACTGGGCTGAACCAAGAGTAGTCTGTGGTAAATGAAGTGAAGACCACTGATGCAGCAATAAGGATTTATTGCAGAGAAGCAGAAGGAGCAACCTCAACACAAGCTGGCCAGGCACAAACTGTCACCAGCTAGAACCCTAGAAGGAGACAGAGCCATATACATTCTGGAATGGATGACACAGGTAAGAACTGTGGTGGAGTAAAAGAAATAAAAGAAGGATAAATATACAACACATCTCCTCTCGTAGAATAAAACAAAAGAAAAGAAAAGAAACTTAACTCAAAAGAATGTGCATATCATTGAAAGGAAACTTAGCACAAAACTACGGGAGAATTCCTAAAGTAAAGGCAAAAATTGGAGGCATCATAGAACAATAAGCATTCAAACATAAATATAAAACATAGGTAATAATAAGCAATGAAACCATCACAACCAATAGGCATTGAAAGGAATACACGTCACCCCTCTAAAGAACTAATCACAACAGAAATCATTCAAATAAGTAGGTGGCCTGTGGCTCCTTTGAGGTCTGATGGCAGGTAAAGAGGAACTTGAAGAAGCAATGGGGTTGGGATTATAATCAGTCACGGAGTTGGGAACGAGATCAGCAGTGGAATTGGGAAGAGACACAATAGGATCAGGAGCATCCCCTCCACCATCACCCCTAGTCAAAACATTAACAGGAGTAGGAACCACAGGGCCCTGATCCGGAGAAGGAACAAGCATGAACCCTGAGGAGGAAAGATCCTGAACAGGAAAAGGAAAAGGAACAGAACTGGAACCAACTACAGGGCTAACGCCACCTTTCTGATAGAGGGCAACCCTCCTTAAGTTCCATTTCTCCCCATTGGAGAGAACAACATAGTGGGGATAGACCATCTTAACGAGAAAAGGGCCACGGAACTTGGACAACCCACCAGAAACACGACCGGACTTCACCTTGACAAGATCACCTTTCGCAATTTTGCTAGCAACAACCTTGGTGGAGGGTCGATCACTATCACAAGACTTGCGAGAGGGGACCCTTTGAAGCTGACTTGCAGAACTACACCTAGAAGCAACCTTACTGGAAGGAAGAACAGAGCCCTTATCGGAAGGCTTGGGGACCACACTGGAAAAGTCACCTGAAAGCGACTGACAGACCAAATTTTTGAGCCAAGAGGGAATGAGTTTGGTGCTGGGAACCCTGCCCCTCATCATCTCAAAAGGGGATCTGGAATGGGAACCATGAAGAGTGGTACAATACGCATAAACCATTTCACTAACAAGGTAAGGGACAGATGAACCAGTCGAGAGGGCCATTTGAACGGTGCCTTTCACCAATCTATTAAGGCGTTCACAGAGACCATTACCCTGAGGGTTGTAGAGGGAGGTCCTATGGTGGGAAATTCCGCAACCAGACAAAAAGGCTTGCATTTCATGCGAAACCAACTGTGTGCCATTGTCGGTTATAAGTACATTAGGGAAACCTTCTCTAAAAAACAGAGACTTAAGGTGATTGATGGTAGTAGCCGTAGTGATGTCCTTGAGAAACTCCACAGACAACCACTTAGAATGGCAGTCGACAGTGACAACAGCAAACCTCTGGGAAAGAGGTAATTCAGCAATGGGACCTATAAAATCTAAGCAGATGGTGTGCCACGGAATTTCGGGGAATTGCAGCGCACCCATTTCAGAACCCACTGAAACCTTAAGTCTCTTCTCACCCATCTTGCAGGTGGAACACTCCTCTACCCATGAGGAGACCATAGAGTCCATACCGGGCCACCAGAAGTTGAGCTTGAGACGCTGTTGCGTCAGGGTTTGGCCAAGGTGACCCTCATGTGCTAGAGAGATGAGCTTCGGCCTCAAGTCAGCTGGAGGCACAAATTTGTCACCACGCAATATGACATTGTCACTGCACACAGACAAGTCATCAATTACTTTGAGAAAAGGACGGACAGAGACGTGGAGACAGCTCTCTCTCCGTGAACCCAATTTAATAAGCTGGATGACTTCCTGTAGCACAGTATCTCTAGACATGGCATCGACCCACTCAGAGCGAGAGAAAGAGCTCTCAGAAAGAAGAAGCACATCATCGATCCAAGCAACATTCGCATCACATTCCTCCAGACTGAAGCCAACATTAGAACCAGAAGGAACAGCCAACCTAGATAGACAGTCGGCTTGGAAGTTTCTCCACCCAGAAATGTGAGAAATATCAAAGTGGTATTCCTGGAGTTTAGAGGCTAATCTTGCCAACCTTGGTGAACTAAATGCCCCACCCCCAGGGGAAAGAATGCGGATGAGGGGTTTATGGTCAGTCTTAAGGTTGAAGCGTGTGCCCCATAGATATGGACGGAAATGTTGAGCACCCCACGCAGCCGCCAACGCCTCTTTCTCTATAACAGAATAGTTCTGTTCACATTTTGAAAGGGTACGTGAGGCAAAGGCAACAGGTCTGTCACCCTCCTTGTGGGACTGAAGTAAAACTGCACCGAGGCCACAGGCACTGGCATCCACCAACAAAGTGGAGATCTTGGCAGTATCGAAGGGTGCCAGAACCTTAGCACTGCAGATAGTTTCCTTAATGTCATTAAAGCAAGCTTCCATTTCAGGATCCCATGAAAATTTGCAACCCTTCTTCAATAAGGTTCTCAGTGGCAAGGTCTTCTCTGAGAACTTCTCCACAAATTTGGAGTAGTATTCGATCAAACCCATGAATGACCGCAACTGGTCCTTGTCAGACGGGCAAGGAGCTAAGCGTATCGCATCAAGAAGGTTCTTCTTGGGTCTGACACCATTGGCTGAGATCTCATGCCCCAAGTATTCAATGTTCTCCACAAGGAAAGAACACTTCTCCCTACGTAGTGTAAGGCCAGTGTCCCAAATTCTGTGTAGAACATTTCTGAGAACAAGGTTGTGATCAGACACGGACTCTCCAAAGACCAAGATGTCGTCTTGGAAGAATACTACATTTTTGATTCCCTTAAAGATTTCGCTGACCAATCTTTGAAAGACACTCGCCGCCGAAATCAACCCAAAGGGAAGACGAGTAAATTGGAAGATGCCCTCTGGGGTGATGAAGGCGGTAAGATGCTTCGAGGACTCATGGAGCTTAACCTGATGGTAGGCGCTCTTCAGGTCGAGTTTTGAGAAATATCTCGCCCCCTGAAGAGTGGAAACCATCTCCGTGATGTTGGGTAAAGGGAAGGTGTCCGCAACGACACACTTGTTTAGGGACCTGAGGTCCACACAGAATCTCAATTTTCCGTCTGATTTTTTAGAAATCACGACGGGCGAAATCCATGCTGAAGCTTCTGTAGGCTCAATTACTCCAGACTGAAGCATCTCTTCAATCAAGAGTTTCACCTCACTCCGGATTGAAATGGGAATTCTCCTTACCCGATGTTGCACAGGCAGACTACCCTTCTTTAACTTAATGAGATGGGCATACCCCCGAAGTTCATCCAACTCCTCCCTGAACACAGACTGAAATTCAGACAAAATGAATTCAATAGAGTCATCGTCAACTACCATAATCTGATTCTTTGCCCTAGGATTAATGACGATGTAGAGGTCATATTGATGTACCCAACCTAGAATAGGCGGGCCATCAATGGAAACATAAACTTTCCCAAAAATGGACCTCTTTTCAAAAACAATCTCAGATTCAAAGAAACCCAGGATTTCAATCTTCTGGCCATTGAAACCCTTAGGTGAGATATCACTACGCTGTAATTTCACCCCTTCCCAAAAGGCATCGAACGTAGACTTGGGTATAATGGTATGTCGAGAACCTGTGTCAACCATCAACAACACCTCGTGGGAGTCAATCTTGAAGATGGCTTTGGGTCTGGTTTGTCTTGGATCATCACAAATGACATCAACATCATCAATGACCAAGAGTCTGTCAGGTTCAACTCTGGAATCATCAGCGTAGTAGTCATCAACAATATTCACTCTCTGTCTAGCTTTGCCCTTGCACATCTTGGAAAAATGTCCAACTTTCCCACACTTCAAACACTCTTTGTTTGATGCAAAACAAAACCTGGCGTCGGAAGAGTGGCTGCTGCTGCCACACCTGTTGCAGACTTTGCTCACTGAGGTTTTCTTGACAGAGTTGACAGAGGGTCTGGGTCTGTTTTTTACTACCGCAACACTGTCTCCAGAACAATGTTCACAACCCACAACGCTACCTTTGTCGGTGACTACAGAAACTTCTTGGTGAGGAGTAGACTTGTGCGAATCAAGGACCTTCATGCACTTACTAGACTCCTCAATTACTTTGGCCAGATCAATGGCGTCTTTCAAGTTAGGATTTTTGGCTGCCCATAGCCGCTCTTGAATTTTCTTACTTGAGCACTGGACGACCAATTGATCTCTTATGAGCTCGTCATTCATAGAACCAAACTTACACTTTATAGAAAGTTCTCTGAGTCTGGCCACAAAGTCATCTATGGTTTCTGACTCTTTTTGGTGTTGTGTGTAAAACTTATAGCGGTTCATGATCAGATTCTCCTCCTTTGCAAACCTGATCTCCAGACGATCAACTGCCTCCTTAAATTCATCAAAATCATGTCCACCAGCACCAAGTGTGATAGGAAGGAATCTAAAAATTCTCTGCCCTTCCTTGCCCAAGGTGCTCAAAAGGATAGCCTTTTTCCTTTTGGGTGAAAACTCCTGTCCATCAAGCGCTTCCAAATAATTGTCAAACATGATGTACCAATCCTCCCAAGGTATCTCAGGTACACCAGGTTCAGGTAGAAACTGAGGAGGCAAAGTTACTATAAATTGTTGTGCCATGTTGACTTGATTATGCAGAAAAGGAAAGACAAAATAGTAAAATAACCTTGCTTTTCTACAACAGAACACAGTATGGAATTAAAGTAACATACCTCTTGTTATACAAAAGTCCAAAACGATACCAGGATTGTGGACTAGGATTTTGGCTTGAAAGAGAAATAATCCGCTTTAAAAATGACGAAAAACAGCTGAATATGATGGAAAGGCAGGAGTTTGACTTAAAACGGTAAAGATTCCGCTTTAAAATAGCCCAAGCCGGCTGGATTGCGGTGAAAATGAGGCTTGAATGGCAAATAGAGGATAAGATGGCCGCCGCTGAAAACGAGGCTAAAGGTGCTTTGAAAGTGAGGCTTGAAACGCACAAAGGGACGTCTCCTTGGTTACGCGAGTCAACAACGCTGCACGCGCGTTCACTGACTCACGTGCTGACTCCACTGGTGCGTCTCTACGTCTCCCTCGGCGCCTCGCTGGTAAGCAGGTGCTGACGCGCTGACTCCGCTGGTAACGAGGTAACAGTTCTTCGTCACTGCGTCTCCCTTGGCGTCTTGCACTCACGCGCCGACTCTGCTTGTAACCAGGCAACAGCACTCGAGGTCTTCGGCTGACGCGTAGACTCCCCCGGCGTCCCCTTGACAACAATGACAACTCTCGTGACTACCTCACCAGTCCGTCATGCGCCGGGCTCGACCTGCTGGTTTTGGATGACGTCAGCGCTGGTGCGCTCGAGCTGCAGTCTCCAAAGAAGATAAATTGAGTAAATTACCTCAACAGGTGTCTTCTTTTTAAAACGGAAGGAGACCAAAAGGATGTCGACGAGACCAGCACGCTGTAGGTTCGTTTCTCGTTGAGGAAATTACGCTAAAATCTGTTCTCCATCACAAATCTTGGAATTGGACATCAAGATGAGGTCTTTGGTGGTACTGGCCAGCAAGTAACGTCGCCAGAAATTGTGGTAAATGAAGTGAAGACCACTGATGCAGCAATAAGGATTTATTGCAGAGAAGCAGAAGGAGCAACCTCAACACAAGCTGGCCAGGCACAAACTGTCACCAGCTAGAACCCTAGAAGGAGACAGAGCCATATACATTCTGGAATGGATGACACAGGTAAGAACTGTGGTGGAGTAAAAGAAATAAAAGAAGGATAAATATACAACATAGTCCTATTTCACTTTCAGTGGCTCTATTGGAGTTTTTAGTCCCTTTTCAATTTTTATCCTGTGATTCCTTAGATTGTCGATAAATTTCTCTGCCTAGAGCAACAATAAGCTGGAGGCATACCCCAAAACAATGGTATTTATGTGGGCCGCCATTTTGCAGATCTGGATCTCAAAGCAGATGCTGCCCGAAGATAGCAAAAGTGGTGCCAAATGGAGTGCACCTCGCTCACAAGTGCACATATCCAAAAAAAACATATCCAAAGGATAACAATAGATCCCATGGAATGCCTCTACGCTGTCAGTTGTGCATGGGGGTGCGGAGTCGATCTGCTGGCTTCATCCGCACCTCGTTCCCATGTATGGGACAAAGCATATCGATGCGGATACGATGCTGGCTGCATTAACGCTGCTATCAGGCCTGATGGGGGCAGATACGGGCTGCGGGCCCCATCCGCACCTCGCTTATACTTACGGGACAAATCACAATGCCACGGCTATACAGTGCCACATGCAGGACCCCAGCAATTGTATAGGTGCTGCAGTGAATCATGCCCGAGGGGGCATGGCAAGGCTGCGGCTTCGACCGGGGGAGCCCCTGTGTGAGGAGGCTTGGTCCGTGTGGATCCGTGGGCTCAATCAAGACAAATCCGCTGAAAGACAGGTCCGCCGAAAGATGAATCCGCTGCGGGACAGATCGACGTGCCCATGCGACGTCCAAAGTCAGCTGAGCCCTTCCTCTACTGTCACAACGATGTTCCCTCAGAGGTCCAGTCCAGACTCCACTCCGTTGTCGGGGATCCGAGTCGGCTCAGCCCAGCTGGAGTCGGAGCAGGTATGAAGAGGGAGGCGATGTGCTGTGAATGCTCCGGTCAAAACTCTGCTTCGCACCTTACTGCTTGAAATCACCTTGTTACTAAATACTCACAATTTTATCAGACGACGCCTTCGATGGGGTGACAGAAAATATAAATTGTGAAGACTAATACATTATGGTGAAGCAAGGAAATTGCAAAACAAAAACTTGTTTTTCGATTCCACAACTAACAAATTATGCATTCATCGTATTCTTTATATGTTTTTGTAGCATACAAACTAGAAGTGACATGACGTCCGAGTCAAACTTGTCCAAGAGAGACTGCCTTGACAGACCAATGTTGGTCAGTCTGGTGGTCTAACGTGGACAGGTATTATTAGGTGCTTGACATCTCAGCTGGACAGTGTCTGATTGGGCTTCAATGGGCTGTCACGCTTGAGAAGTTCCTTAATGGGGTCACACAGACATGGTGCATAGGACTGGTGCATACCGGCTTTCATGTGTTGGCAGAATCCGACAGGGGCGAGAAGGGTGCCGCAGGTTTTTGTTGGGGTCCCTACATGCAACCCTCCTTTCCAGGACGTCCCTTCTTCTTGCTAAGCCTATTTGTCGGTACTTTGGTGGGCTGGAATTTATAGGGGTCAGCATCTGTGAGTTTAATCATGGGAGGGAGAGCAATTTGACAGTCCTGCATTTTACAATGCACCATTAACTTCCAAGGAGAGACCATACAAAGACCAGGGTTGCAGCAGGCACAGTGGCACCAGGGCCCAGAGGCCCACTCAACCCTGATTATTGCTCTATTTTATGTCATACAGCTGCTGTGGGGGGCATTTCTTTCCTTGCACTATGGCAATTGACACCCTGGCTACCCTACTGATAAAGACCCCTACACAATTTTGAACTCTTAAACTGAAGCAAGGGGTTTCAAAAGGCACACTTTACCACATCATTTCCTAACAGTTCGTTATGTAAGTGCCTACAAGCTCCGTTTTGAAATTGTATTTAAACGTTGTTCAAGTTGTGTTCAATGTTGATGATCAAGTTTGCTATTAAATATGACATTTGTCCCAACGTTAACTAATTGTTTGGAGATAGGGTTTGGGGCAGATGCACAATACCATTTAATATTTTTATGATCCCGATGAGGGTTAACCAACTTTAACCCGTTCCATGCTCATGACAAGCTCAGCTCGTCATGAGTCACACTGGAGCTGTGCTTATGACGAGCTGAGCTCGTCATAACCGCTGCAGCCCTCCCGGCTAATTCCCCGCCTGTGCGGGAGAATTAATCAGTGGGCGGGTCTGTGACGAGCTGAGCTCGTCATGAGCACAGCGGCCCGCGAACCCCCCCCCGCACCCTGGGGGAATTACCCCAGCAGCCAAGGGATTAATGACCCGATGTGCTTTAAAATACATATTAGGAGGGGGCGTGGTCTCGCTGCGGATGGAGTGAGACGCACGCTTTAGGGGCTCCGGGCTGCTGCTGGCGGAATAAGCAATTTATAGCCTGGAATTAGCGCCGGTGAGATCTTACCTGGGGGCGACTGCCTGCAGACAAGCCTTGGCCACATCCTGGATCTCCGTGGACTCTCCTGGCCGGTGAATCGAGGTGCAGGCAGTGAAAGAAGCTAAGAGCCTCGACTCAGGGGAGCGTGCCTGCCATTTTGTGGAGCGGAGTTTGGAGCGCTCCCTGTACGGCTGCAGTTGGAGGGCGGCGGACGGACAGTAGCAGCTTAGTCCCGGGCGCATTAAAGGCAGAGCGGGGGCTGAATCGGCCCTGTGGTGGGCCCGCACTAATATTCCTGGCGGAGTCCTGGGGAGAGACTGCTTGCGGCATCTGGCAGGAAGGTGCCAGCCATTGTGTGTCTGCTGCCCTGGAGCGGCCCTGTTTGGCGGTTGCTGTTACGGGGTAAGAGCCTAGCCCGACGATTGCCCTCAGTGGCGGAGTCCCTCCTGGACTGTAGGCATCTCTGGGGACGGAAGAGCGCTGGTCCCGACATCCGGTCCCCGGGTCGCTTGTCCCGTCGCCATCTTATGTCTTTGGAGACGGGCGGGGTGTCTGCCATTACCACTGCCGGTGGCATCTAGAGGACTTCTGCGGCCCCTGATAGGCCTTCGTGGGAGCCGCTACCACTGACACTGCTCCTCTCCCCCTGCCCGGCTGTATCCGTGGGTGTAAAGAGGTGTTGTTTAAGGCAGGAAATAATCCACAGAGAGTATTCAGGTAAAATAGTAGATTTAATCCAGTAGCTTGTTGAACATCACGGGAGTGCGTCCTTTCTCTCCGGAGCATGAACGGTAACTGACAAGTACAACCGTCCATGCCAGAGAGTCAGGGCGCCCTCACGAGAATGCATCTTTAAACAATAATAATACAATGCTAACAACATTAGACTTCATGCGCACCTAACAGAAGTGTGCGCATGAAGTCGGAATTGAAAGGAAACAATGGCGCGTGCAACTGCACGTGTACATGTATACATATTACATCACCCTTCACATCACAAATAAACAAAAATTAAGATAAATAAAAATCTTTGTACCTTGAAGGAAAAGAGCAATTACGTGTGGGTCTTATTTGTTCAGTACATTCCAGATCATTACTTAAAGAACTTGAAATTGTTGGATTAACTGAAGAGTTTCCTAACTCCTGATCCTGAGGAGGAGCAGGTTGAACCTGACAGTCTAAACTATTTTGCAAACTTGTGTTTTGGGAAACCGGTTCAATATGAAACTCACTTTGTATGCCTAAATCTTCCAAGAAATGTGAAAAGTGTAAATCATCTTGTAACACTTCTTTTTTTTCAATAATTCTTTTAGCTTGATCTGGTGTCAACCTCACCAAAACTCTTTTACTCCACCAGCCTCTTTGACCAAGGAATAAAGATCCCTTTGACGTTTTTAAAACTTGTACAGGAAGAGAAAACCTAGAGAGACCCTTCTTGACTTTCATTGGAGACTTAATTAACACCCAATCTCCAATTTCAAAATCAGAATCATTTTTACATTTCCTGCCACCATAATATTTCTTTTGAACAGCTTGTTTGGAAGCAACATTCTTGAGCATCCTCTCTTTATCTTTACAAACTAAACATGAATTGTCACTTTTCTTCAAATCCCTGATCCATGAAGGACACAGAGTACCATTGGGTTCCCTTTTCCTCAAAAGTCTAAAGGGAGAAACTCCAGATGTTGTGTGTGGGGTAACAAGATATGCCCAAAGTTTTTTTTTTAGAACAATATCTACAGGAACTCTCTCAGTTAAAGCTGTCTGTATCCCTTCTTTTATGACTCTATTCATGCGTTCAACTAAACCGTTGGCTGCTGGGGAATACAAAGCAACTTTTAAATGTTTGACATCATGAGACAACAAAAAATGTTCTATACTAGATGAGGTAAAATGTGAACCATTGTCCGTGACCAACTCTTTGGGAAAACCCTCAGTCATAAAAATTCTTGTCAAGAAGTTAATCACAGAAGCAGATGAGGCTGAAGAACAAAACTCAAATTCCACCCATTTTGAGTAATAATCTACTAACACCAAAATGTATTTTTTATCATTAGGAAGGAGATCAAACGGGCCTGCAAAATCTAGAGCCAATTTCACCCATGCTTCCTCAGGTGTTGGTACATTGTGTAGAGGGAGTTTCGCAATCTTCCAGTGCTTGTCTGAGACAAGACATGTACCACAGGCATTTATCCAATCAGTAACATTAGACTCTAGAGCAGGCCACCAAAAACTTTCTTTTAATCTTCTAGCCGTTGCTCCTATGCCTAAATGGCCCTCATGCGCTATGTCAAAAATCCTTTTTCGTAAAGAAACAGGGGGTACTGCCAAATCTCCACGCATAACTAAACCTCCTACTCTAGAAAGTTCTTCACTGACTTGTGCAAAAGATTTCAAAGTAGATGGTAAGGACCTTTCTCTAGGCCAGCCAGTCACAATCATGTTCTTAACAGCCTGAAGAGTAGAATCCTCTACAAAAGCTTTTAACCAATCTTCCTTTGTTACATGAGGAAGGTTAGAAATAACATCCTCAATAGTGGCAACCACACTTTCTACATCATCAAACCTTGTGGGCAAGTAGCTATCTTTTAATGATAATCTAGACAAACAGTCCGCTCTACCATTACGACCACCTGGTATATACTTGATAATAAAATTATATTCATGCAAGCGAGACAATAATCTTACCAGCCTTGATGACGCTTTACCTGTGCCATTTCCTGATAATAAATGAATTAAAGGTTTGTGGTCTGAGAAAATTTCAAACTGTGTGCCCCAAATAAAAGTTCTAAATTTTTCAACAGCCCAGGTACAAGCCAGAGCCTCCCTCTCTATTGTGCTGTAGTTAGATTCAGCAATAGAGAGAGATCTGGAAGAGAAACCCACAGTGTTCTCTTTCCCATTTACCCATTGGGATAAGACTGCCCCCAGTCCTTTTTGGCTCGCATCCACTGATAATAAACATTTAAAACCAGGTGAAAATGGAGACAAAGCAGGAGCTTGAATAATTAATTTCTTCACTAATTCAAACGCCCTTTGTGCATCATCATTCCATGTAAAATGAACATTTTTCTTAAGTAAAAGGCGTAGTGGTTGGACAACCAGTGCATAGTTCGATATAAATCTAGAATAGTATTCTGTCATACCCAGAAATGACCTAAGTAAATCCTTGGTATGAGGAACCACCACTTCGTCAATAGCCTTTGTGAGGGAAAATTTGGGACTGATTCCAGAAGCTGAAATGGTGTGTCCTAAATAATCTAGTGATTGAACCATACATTTGCACTTATCTGCACCCAGTGTAACTCCAAATTCTTTAAACTTCTCAAGTACTTTTCTTAAAGTAATGATGTGTTCATTCTGATTTTTAGAGAAAATCAGGACATCATCCTGGTAAGCTTGAACTGAAGTAATACCTGCCAACATGTGATCCATGAACCTCTGGAAGACGCTAGCCGCAGAGGCTAAGCCAAAAGGCAGCCTGAGGTACTTATATGCACCAAAGGGTGTTATAAAGGTCGTGAGGTCAGTGGAAGGAGTGGAAAGAGGAATTTGGGGATAAGCCGATTTTAAATCTAAAATGGAAAAGCAAGTGGCACCAGAAATATTTGATAAAAGATCTTGAATTTTCGGTAATGGGTGACAATCTACTAGTATGTTTTTATTCAGTGAGCGTAAATCAGCACACAAACGAATCGAATTATCTTTTTTGCGCACAATAACAATGGGACTCACCCATTCAGAGGAGTCTGTGGGAGTTATGATCCCTTCTTCTACTAATTTATCAAGTAAGATCTTCAAATCAGACCTCACGCTTAAAGGAATGGGCCTGGCCTTATGTACAATGGGGATAGCATTCTCCTTTAGTTTTATAAAATGCTCTACCTTTGTGATCTTACCAATGCGTGTTGTGAACACATCTGAAAATTCACTTAAAATGTTTGTTTTGAAAGATGAAACATCATTCTCTTCAGAATTATCAACAACATCAATAGAAACATCATAATTGATTTGAATGGGATTTTCAGCACCAGGAACTAACTTTAGTCCTGAGGTTCTGTAAGGACCGATACGATGTTTTGGGCAAGTACGAATGTGGACGAGTTTGGTATCTACGAACCGTAAATGACGAGTTTAGTGAGTGTACGCATTTTCGCTACACTACTTGGAAGGGTTCGTCTTATTTTCGTGTTTCTTTATTTGAACCCTTGGGTTCCATTTTAGATACGGCATCCATTTTGTTTCTTGCCCTCACGTAGCCAGCGAAGTGAAAATGTTCGCTTTATGACCCTGGGATTCCCAAGCTTTGCGGATGAAGCATATCCCTTTGGTGCGTCCTTTATGACACTGGAGGATGTCACTGCAAAGGCAGATGGCTCCGCTCGAGGGTAATCGTGCCACGGCGGGCTATTGATTCAGCCTTGCATATGCTAAGTTTGAATCCTTTGATCCTGTGATCATGCTTCCGATATTACCCCCACATTCTTTCCTCTACTGTTGTCTGCCTTCCTTGCACCTGTTCCTGTCTCTCCCTCTCGTCTGTTTACAACCAGAGCGGAATGTGCCTAGCGAAGGGATAATGTGCTTTTACAGTTGGGAACCGGCAAATGTTACTGTAATTATGTTCCGGGTTTCCGACGCCATGAATGAAGCCTTTTAAAGTTTACTGTGGGAACCGAGTTGTAACCTTTTGTTCGTAATGTTATTCTATGACGAAAACTTGTATAAAAGGAGCGATCCACATATGCAATTTGAAGCAGACTCTCAGAACCTACACGTTGTTGTACTTCGAGTGACTTCTGTATCCCTGCAGTAATAAAACTCTGATCTTTGACGCCGAAGGAAGTCTCCCGTGTCTCTGTCAAATTGTACGCCAGAACAGGTATCCCACGAAGGTTTTAGGTGTTGTCCCCTGGCACCGCTGGGCCTTAAGTAGCCCAGTCCTTCAGTGGGCGCCCAACGTGGGGCGACATCAGTGGTACCGGTCCAAAGCCTGACGATCGTGAGGAACTTCGTGTGAAATCTCCGAGGGAAGGTGCACCCCGCTTCATCGATCCAGTTGTCGAAATAAGTGGTCCGAAGACTTTTCCTGCGAAGATTCCCGCCTCCTGACGGCTGCGACGGACCGATGCTCTGACTGTCGACCTGTTTTGGCGCCTGGCGTAGTCCTTTGTATGGCGAGACGATAGACGGGCCTTCCTGGTGACGCCATTGTGCTCTCAGTTAAGTATTCGGTGGGTCGCTCCCAGTGTCCTAAGTTGTGGTTGGTGCTAAGTTGTATGCATGGTTCCATTACGTTTGTGGTCCTAAGTTGTTGGTTATAAGTTGTTATTTGACAGTTGCAATTGCCAAAAACCGAGGGTTTTGTATTTCACGAAGATTTTGTACTTCGATAACCCTTGAAGTTTGATACTAGGTTAGTGTGCACGATGCCTGGCCATAGTAGTTTCCTTAGTTTCTTCAGATGTAATACAATGGATTCCCGGCTGGAGGACTCGTGTCCGATACCCCCAGTTGGAACTCCGATATATGAGCTCTATAGTCGACATGGTGTGGGCCCTATTATATATAACGAATACTGGATTTGTTATACAAAAAATGATGGTGTGCTCAGTTGGCCACCACATGGAAGTTATGACACAGAGATTTTAGATAATCTTGAAGCGAAATTATTTAAAAAGAAAGCTAGGCCAGCTATGTTCGATTCCTTTCGGTTATGGCGCAAAGAAGCCAGGCAGAAAGAAATCAAACAGCAAAAGAAAGATAAGAAGGACAGTAGTATCGTTACGATAATGCGAGATGCAGAGCACCATCGTCAAGGTAATGCAGAAAGAGATAGGGAAGTTTCAACTAGACTGCATCACATGTGGGGGGATAAATGTTATCCGGTTTTATCTTCAACTTCTGATAAAAAGGATGATGATTTACAAGAGGATCCTTTGTTAGGGTATCTGTTGAAATCACCGCCTCCTTATGCACAGGGTGCTACCGCTCCTGTAGTTCCTCCTGTTGCTTTAGCGGCTGCTGGTCAGCCTGTTGTTGGTCCTGTTATTGTTCCTCTACCTGCTCCTCTTCCTCCTGTTTCTTTGCCTGTATCTTCTCAGTCTATTGTTCCTGCTGCTACTCCAACTGTTTCTACGATTACTTCTAATATTGTAGCTCCCGTTCTTCTTTCTTCTTCTCCTTCCGTTCGTAATCGTATTCCTAACTCTGTTGCTAACCTCTATTCTCCACTTTCTGGATCGTTATTTCCATCCGATATCTCTGACGTTTCTCAAAGACGAAGTCAAATCCCTTGTGGGAGAGAGAGAGCGACGTTGGAAAATATGGCGCGTAAATGGGTTAGACACCCTGCTAAATATACCCCGCGCATAGTTTGATACATTTTCTCAGTTTAATGAGCCAACACAGAGATTTGTATTTGAAGAAATGTGCAACTCCTTGAGAGAAGAGTGGGATAATGATGATTTAGATGACGTGCCATCTGATATGGCTGAACTTCAGAGTCAATTCTCGAATGGTATGATAGTAGATGGAGATGTGCGACGCGCATTAGAACGATTGTTGGCTTTTAGGTCCACAGTGCCTTCTCGAGTGTCGTTTGATGATGATTCCGATACCCCGAAAGCAAGCGCTGGTCAGTATCCTATGAGAGAGGTTCCGCCAGTTTGGATGCCAGGTGATCCGCAAGCTAATCCTGTGGTTCCGCCATATTTCCAAAGAGTTTGGATACACCTCCCGTGGAAACGATCAGAAGTTTTGCAGGTGAAGCAATCCTTGCCTGATCCGCGCAAGAATCCGGCAGGTTATTATAAGGAGTTGTCCCAATTGGTGGAGGCTTCTATTATGAACCTTGCTGATATCGATATGCTGTTTGGTAATGTTGTGCCACAACCAATTTGGGCGAAAATTCGCCAAGAGAATCATTTAATTGAATTAGGCGGCGACTGGGCTACAATAATTGCGGCTGATGGACGACAAATTGGTGGGGCTAAGCCTGAGCAGTTAATTACGGATCTGCCCCAAAGAATAATCACGCTCATGAAAACGCTTATGCCAGCAATGAGGGTGAATTGGGACAAACTATCGGCTTGTAAGCAAAAGAAAGACGAGAGTGTCTCGGATTTCTTTACTAGATTTGAGGAAGCATTCATCGATCATAGTGGTCAGGACATGAGCACTGAGGGAGGTCAGCGGTTATTCGTTGATAAGTTCGTGTTAAATTTGTTGCCTGAGCTATGCAACAAATTGAAAAATTCAGAAAGTGCATGGGCTGTTTCAACCACTGCTCAAATTCTAGCGACGGCTCAGTACTACGAAAATAGGGAAAAAGAAGAAAGTGATCGTTCCGATAAGAAAACGAAAGAGCTTAAAACTAAGGTTTTGTTGCAACAAGCGTATCCTCCGCGTTCGAATCAGAATGATTCGCAACATCAATATCGACCGCAGGCACAGTCTTCTAGGATACAGTCACGCTCTGACTCCTCTGACTTTAGATCTATGCTTGGGTATAATCAATGTGCATATTGTAGGGGAGAAGGCCATATTAAATTTAATTGTCCTGCTTTACGAGACCGCTATAACCCTGTTTTGGCACGAGGTGGTCGTGGTGGTTCCCAACAGACGTCTCGAGGTAGAGGTCGGGGCGCCCCTCAAAATCAAAATGAGCGTACTCCTGTTTCATCGGATGTGAATAATTGTTTTGACCAGCGAAACACGAGGTCCGATAGATCTGCACAGTATCATGTGGACGACTATTACGTTGAACATGAGATTGTTGCAGATGACCGTTACCAGGACAGCCACCGACAAAGAGAGGGAGTAGTGTCAGTTCCGGTTGATCAGAAGGGGCCTTACGTCGCAGTTGCTACATCTGGCGTAGTTGAGCCTTTTCTGTTGGACACTGGTGCAGCAAAAAGTTCCATCATGCATTCTAAACTCCCTGGCGCACCTTTGTCTGGCTTAACGAATGTTTCCATTGGATTCTCTGGCGCCCCTGTTAGCAATCCTGTCTCTCGCCCTTTGTCCCTTACGATTGGTCCACGTGAGCTAGAGGCCCCATTGATTTTATCCACTGGTTGTGGTGAGAATCTTTTGGGTTTGGATTTGTTAAAAAGGTTATATGCGACTTTGTACTGCTCTCCTACGGGAGTGGAGCTTACACTAGGTCAGAGAGTAATCTCTCCTATGTACGTGGCGATCGATAAGTTCCCACCGGAATTGAGTTCTCTTCCTGTGTCCCTGTGGGCCACGGGTCCCAATGATGTGGGACTGCTAGACATTCCACCTTATGTGGTCCCGTTGAAAACCAATGTGCGCTTACCACGTATACCTCAGTATCGTATTTCTCTTGATGGTGAGCGTGCGCTATTAGCGATCATTTATGATCTAATCGAGAAAGATGTCATTGAAGAAACTAGGGGTAATGTGTGTAATAGTCCTGTGTTACCGATTTTGAAACGAACCGATCCATCTAAACCTCCTGTGTATCGTTTCGTGATTGATTTGCGAGAGGTGAATAAAATTGTGGTCCCACAGTTTCCTGTGGTTCCCGACATCATGGCTTTGTTGACCCTAATTCCAGCTTCTGCCTCCTGGTTTACGGTGATCGATCTAAAGAATGCTTTCTTTAGTATTCCGATCGCTGCAGAAAGCAGAGACATATTCGGATTCTCATTGGGTGGTCGCAGTTTTAGATTTAAACGCGCACCACAGGGCTACTGTGAGAGTCCTTCAATCTACAGTCAAGCCCTTAAGAGTCAACTTGATGCGTTTGAGTTACCGACGGGTGCGGCTTTGATTCAGTACGTTGACGACTTATTGGTGGCTGCTGATACCGAGGTTATTTGTAAAACTACTACAGTGTCGTTATTGCAACATTTATGTAACCTACATCACAAGATGTCACCTTCTAAGCTGCAATATTGTTGCCAAGAAGTAACTTACTTGGGTCACTTATTGTCAAAAGAAGGGAGAAGGTTGACCCCAGAAAGAATAGCAGCAATTGCTCGAATGACTGTGCCAAAAACTCAGAGAGATGTACGTGCCTTTCTAGGTATTACGTCATACTGCAGGCAATGGATTCCAAATTTTTCATTGTTGGCGAAGCCATTGTTAGCTCTCACGTGCAAGGATGTTCCTACTCCTTTGCCTTGGACTGAAGAGTGTCAGAAAAGTTTTTCGGAATTACGTGATTTGTTGTGTTCAGCTCCTGTTCTAGGTACTCCCGACTACAGTAAACCGTTCACACTTTACGTTCACGAGAGGGATGGTTGTGCGTTGAGTGTTTTGACGCAACAGTTTGGCGACAAACAACGGCCATGTGCATATTTTTCCTCGACCTTGGATCCAGTGGCTAGAGCATTACCGAGTTGTTTAAAAGCAACAGCGGCAGCTGCGGTGTCCATTCGACAGTCCGCAGGTTTGGTCATGGATAATATGCTTACAGTGATGGTCCCGCATGCAGTAGACACTCTTTTGAATCGAACCAAAACTCAACACCTAACGAGCGCAAGGTTGTCTGGGTATGAATTGACGCTCTTGGCAAGTCATATACGGATAAAACGCTGTAATGTATTGAACCCAGCAACGCTGTTGCCGATCAGCACGGAATTAGGTGATGTAGCACCACATGATTGTTACTTAAGAACTGAAGAAGAGACGAAGGGTCGTGTTGACCTGAAAAATATTCCATTGATAGATCCCGATGGTACTCTGTATGTTGATGGTTCGTGTTTCAAGTTGCCGAATGGTGATGTGACGACTGCATATGCTGTAGTGACGTTGAGTACGGTTGTGGAAACTGCGAGATTGAGTCAGAATTCGGCCCAGGCGGCTGAGTTGATCGCGTTGACAAGAGCATGTGTGTTGTCTAGAGGAAAGCGGGTGAATGTGTTTACCGATAGTCAATATGCCTTTGGCGTAGCGCATAGTTTTGGATGACTGTGGAGAGAACGAGGGTTTTTCACATCGCATGGTACGAAGATTCAGCATGGACAGCTTGTGAATGACCTTTTGGATGCACTTACATTACCTAAAGAGGTGGCAATAATTAAATGCAGTGCGCATCGGAAAGTGACGGATGATGTTGGTCGTGGTAATGCGTTTGCGGATGAGATTGCTAAGGAGACAGCCCGAAATCTGACAAATCGAATGTATGTTGCGAGTGCAGTAAGATGGCCGGCGGAAACTAGTATGTGTGAAGACACAATAGAGAGTGTGAAGGAGATACAGAATGAGGCTACTGATATGGAAAAGACGCAGTGGAAAGAAAATACGGGGAAGTTAGACGAGAATGGATGTTGGATTGATTTGTCAGAAAAGCAGAGATGGATGTTACCAGATGCGTATGTGCTTGCTGTTGTTACTATGGCACACGGTACATCACACATTAGCACGAAAGGTATATGTAAGTTGTTGTCTCCTGTGTGGAAGAATGATGGAATTACGAAGTGTGCGGAGAGAGTAGTTAAGAATTGCATGGTATGTTTGATGTATAATCCTGGCAAGGGCACCCCCACTCCACCTGGCCATTTCGCTCCTCCCACATGTCCCTTTGAAATTATTCAGTTAGACTTTATCCACATGGAGAGATGTAATAATCTGAAGTATGTCCTGGTTGTAGTTTGTGCGTTCTCCAGATGGATTGAGGCTTACCCCCTTAAAGATAATACTGCCCTATCCACAGCAAAAATTCTACTCAAAGAATATTTTCCCAGGTACGGAATGCCACGGATTGTATGGTCAGATAACGGAAGTGAATTTGTGGGTAGTGTGATGAAGAGTGTGTGTAGTGGCCTTGGTATAAGGCAAAAATTTCATAGTGCTAATCATCCTCAGTCTGCGGGTTTGGTGGAAGGATACAATGGCACCCTGAAATTAAAACTTGCCAAGATCCAGGCAACGACTGGTTTAGCATGGCCTGATGCTTTGCCTCTAGCCCTTTTATCGACCAGGGCGACTGTGCACTCTCGAGTAGGGCTTAGCCCATATGAAATTGTGTTCGGCCGTCCTGCAAACGTTTGGGGAGTTCCGAGGCCTAAAGAGTTTAACAGACTTGAATATCCAATGTTGATCGATTATCTTTATGATCTTACTGCTAAATTGAGTTTGATTCATCAACAGGTTTACGACGCACTACCGGCACAAACAGAGGGTCCTGGTCATCGGCTGCAACCGGGTGACTGGGTGGTCACCTGAAATTTTGGACGAAAACGCAACCTTGAGCCGAGATTCGTAGGACCCTACTAAGTGCTATTGGCAACGAGGACTGCGGTTCGGCTGGGAGGGAGAAAACACTGGGTGCACGCCACCCACACCAAAAAGGTTCCGCTTCCTTTGCCAGCTGATACATGGATAAAGAGGGGAGTTGGCTCATGTGAAACCGAGTCCCCCCTTTGCTATCTACCGTTTAGCGACGCTCAGCCTGTAGAGAATGATCTAATTCAATCGGACATTCCTGTTGATACACCTGTGACAGCACCTTTGTCTGCAACATTGGAGAATTCAAGCCCTGAACTGTTACCTGAACAATCGGACACTGTGTTGCCATCTGGACCGTTGTTCGAAGAGCAGACTCGACCTGGAAGCCGTCGATATTTTCTCCGCTCACATAAAAAAGACTAATAAAAATCTATTTTTTTTCTCTATCATCTGGGTTGACCGTAGGGCCGTGCGGGTACCTCCTTCTGTTTAGCAGGTATCTGACACTAGGTCGATTACCCTTTGTCAATTTCTGGGAACTCCTGGGAATTGATAATCGCTACTCAGAACGAAGTGCATCAAGAACGTCACGGACGGTTTTTTAGGGGATGGAGTCTTCTAAGCTGTTAGAAATGGAGAAAATGGCGGCGCAAAGATCCAAATTGCACAAGATGTTTCGAACAAAATGTTTTTTGTTACAGGTATTCATGTTATTTTTAACTGTTTCTATGCTACTAGTGGGTGGAGTGTACTTTGGGATTCAATTATTGTTGCCTTCCATTTCACCTACTTCTTCTACATTTGCCCTAAATTCTGTCTCCACTATTTCACCACATTCCTTTCATCCTTTGCCTCAACATGAACAGGTTAGACGTGCGGAATTTATGAACAACTCCTTTATTCAACTTCTACATCAGCATCAGTTGGTGATGAATACTACCAATTGTTGGGTGTGTGGGTTGATGCCACATACCATGGATAAGGGTATTCCATATTTAGTTCTTCCCTATAGCTCCCAGGGGTCAGCTCGAGCATTCCAATCAGTGTTTCGAAGTGCACTAGATTCCTACCCCAGTCGAGAGCCTCGCTCCACAGACCTTGGTCCTGGCCCGTATCACAAGTCTCTGGCGATGGCTATTGCTGATTTAAATAAAGATATTTTTGATTCAACAATCATTCCAGAAGAAGAGGTGCGAGCGTACAAGGATCTGAGTAAGGTTGAGTATGGTATGTTAGTGAGCGATAGACAGCTTAAGAGCTCGTCTCCGATCTGGATTGTACCCCATCTTGGTAATTTTTGTCTGCAAGGTTTGGGTCGAAATCCGAGAGCTCAGCTTGGGAAGAGTGCTTGTACTGAGACGTATGTCTTACCAATGCTCTCTTCCCCCGTCTTTTTGACTGCCAAGGGTACTTATTTTGTGTGTTACGATCGTGCTTATACATGGTTGCCCCGTGACTTTTCAGGCACATGTTATATCGCGAATCTTTTACCGCCTACTTTTACAGTTGCCTCAGACTATCACAAGACTAGAGTTGTGAGAGGCGTTGTTAGCAAAGAGGACACTGCGGGTCAAGAGGCAGGAGACTTCTTTAAGGGTTTCCTACCGTTTTGGGGTCCTATGGTTAACAGTAGGAACTTGAGACAGTTGACTCGTGTGGTGGAACCGACTGCTAATATCACTGCAAGCGCCCTTGGTAACCTGACGGCAGAGCTGCAAGCGGATAGACTTATGACGCTTCAGAACCGTATGGTTCTAGATGTTATACTTGCAGATAGAGGTGGTGTGTGCAGGGTAATCCATTCAAGCTGCTGCATTTTCATACCTGATAATGCTCCAACTGTTTATCAAGCCATTTCGAAGTTGCATAAAATCTCGGAGTCCATACACGTGGACGAGGGAGATTGGACGCTTCTAGGATGGTTTGGGGGCCTAATGTCAACTTGGGGTTGGAAGATTCTGATGATTATGGGAGTTGTTGTGGCGTTTCTGTTCACGTGTTGTCTTTGTGTACAGTGTGGTCCTGCCTTATGTGGCCTTTGCGCTACAACGTGTATAAGAAGGCCATCTGTTACCAAAGAGACATTGATGGATAGGATGATGTTTCAGCAACACCTAAATGATCTGATGAATATCGAAATTGATTCTGATTTCGACTAGTGCTTGCCTACATGAGGGCAAAAGGAGCGTCTGAGGTTCTGTAAGGACCGATACGATGTTTTGGGCAAGTACGAATGTGGACGAGTTTGGTATCTACGAACCGTAAATGACGAGTTTAGTGAGTGTACGCATTTTCGCTACACTACTTGGAAGGGTTCGTCTTATTTTCGTGTTTCTTTATTTGAACCCTTGGGTTCCATTTTAGATACGGCATCCATTTTGTTTCTTGCCCTCACGTAGCCAGCGAAGTGAAAATGTTCGCTTTATGACCCTGGGATTCCCAAGCTTTGCGGATGAAGCATATCCCTTTGGTGCGTCCTTTATGACACTGGAGGATGTCACTGCAAAGGCAGATGGCTCCGCTCGAGGGTAATCGTGCCACGGCGGGCTATTGATTCAGCCTTGCATATGCTAAGTTTGAATCCTTTGATCCTGTGATCATGCTTCCGATATTACCCCCACATTCTTTCCTCTACTGTTGTCTGCCTTCCTTGCACCTGTTCCTGTCTCTCCCTCTCGTCTGTTTACAACCAGAGCGGAATGTGCCTAGCGAAGGGATAATGTGCTTTTACAGTTGGGAACCGGCAAATGTTACTGTAATTATGTTCCGGGTTTCCGACGCCATGAATGAAGCCTTTTAAAGTTTACTGTGGGAACCGAGTTGTAACCTTTTGTTCGTAATGTTATTCTATGACGAAAACTTGTATAAAAGGAGCGATCCACATATGCAATTTGAAGCAGACTCTCAGAACCTACACGTTGTTGTACTTCGAGTGACTTCTGTATCCCTGCAGCAATAAAACTCTGATCTTTGACGCCGAAGGAAGTCTCCCGTGTCTCTGTCAAATTGTACGCCAGAACAGGTATCCCACGAAGGTTTTAGGTGTTATCCCCTGGCACCGCTGGGCCTTAAGTAGCCCAGTCCTTCAGTCCCATCTTAGCCAGATCTTGCCATCCAATAATGTGCTTACCTTGAGGAGCCACATACACTTTTGTATACATTTTTCTCCCCAAACAAGACACAAATTCAAGGAAATAACCATGCATTTCAATGATTTTACCCCCATAACCTTTAGGAATAATATCTAATGTTTCCAATTTTTTGCTAGGCCAATGTTTTTCAAATAGTATGTCTGAAATGATCGTAACTGGTGCTCCAGAATCACCCATCATTTCTATTTTTAAAACACCAATTATAAATTCACCTAAAGGTTCCTTGACCTTTTTCTCAGAGATACTCATATTTACAATATCAATATCAATAGAAAGCATCATTCTTTCCATACTATCAGAAAGAATGAGATTATGTTCAGAAGAATCTTCATTTGAAATTTCTCTAGTATCTAAAGCACTCAGGTTCAGGTTTAAAGTCTTTATTTCGATATCAAAATCATAAAAGACAATATTAAAACACATTTCATTATAATTACATTATTCCTATAAAAACACTAACACCATTGTTTAAAAAGTTATTAAACATACAGAAATACAAGACAAACCTGACCGTAGCATATTAAAATTTGTGAGACAGACAAAAAATGCAGGAAACATACCTCAGTCTGTATACAATATTACAAAATTGGTTAGGGTTGATGTAAGTGAACCTTTATAGAAGAATTAGGAGGCCCTATTAAGTTGTCTACTTCTTGCCCTGATGACCCAAGCCCACCCTAGGAATTTGGCTACGCTCACCACGATCATCTCTGAGGTATTGGTTTTTAAAACCTGAATAGCCTCAGAGGACCTTCTGAAAGGGAGATGCTGGAACAGAGGTTTTAGCCATTTTGTACGGGGCACAGAATAGATCGGGCAGGCAAACAGGAAATGACCCTCAGTTTCTTTATAGCTTGTACAACAACTACAAAATTCAGATGTTCCGTTAGCCCATTTTTTAGTAAAGGAGTTCAAAGGCAAAGATCCTACCCGAAACTGATGGTAAAGCTTCTTGTCCAGTTGTTTGGTGATAATGTCCCAGTAGATCTCACGGGAGGGATCCAACTTAATAGTCAAGAACCTTCCCGTGAGACCAACGGAGCTGGAGGCAGTTATTAATGATAAACGGACCGAGGCCCAGTACAATGCCTTGAAATCCTGTTTGGATGGGAAAGCATTAATGCTTGGGGAAATCCACAAATGTTCTAAACCCATTTCAATCAAGATGGTTCTTACACTCTTTAGCCAGGGGATTCTCCCCGATCCCCCAATTGACCTAACTTCGGCCAGTTCCCTAGCAAAAAGGGTAAGGTCAGGGGATGTCCATAAGCGCCTCCAGAAGGCCACCAGTCTAAATCTAGCCATCTCATTGATAGGGTTACATCCCATATCCAAACATAGGGGTATAGAAGGTGAGGATTGGGGTAACCCAATCAAGCCCCTTAGGAACTTACACTGGGTTCTGAATAGGCTGGAGAGATCAGTATAACCCCAGAGATCAGCACCATATAAAATAGCGGTGTTGATCTTAGTATCATAGATTTTTAGCACTGGGGAGACCCGTTTGGTAATTGATCTCCTTTGCTCACTCAGAAGACAACCAGTGAGTCGAGCAAACTTGAGCTGTTGAGCGCCAACCTGATCTTTCCAACCCAAGCGACGGTCCAGGGTGACCCCCAGATACGTCATGGTTTCGACTTGTTCCAGATTAACTCCACTCAGACTTACGGAGCTCCTGACAGAATGCCTCCTATTAAGAACCATAAACTTAGTTTTACCAACGTTTACCTTAAGGTCATTAATGGCACAGAACTCCTCAAAGCGGTCCAGCGCCCGCTGGAGTCCGCTGCGTGTTTTCGAGAGGAGCAGAGTGTCGTCGGCAAAGATAAGCATTGGAAACTTCAACCCTGCCAACAGAGGGGCATCAGTCGGGGTGTCTGCAAAAAACTTGACCACTTGGTCAATGAACAGCAGGAAGAGTGTTGGGGCCAGGACACAGCCCTGACGAACACCACGGGTCACGGGAAAAGATTTAGATACTTGTCCCTGGCCTCCCCATCTCACCCTAGCATAGTTGTCCTCATGCATTTTAACTATCAGGTCAAGTAGTTCCCTTGGTAGGCCCAAGTCCCTCAGGACGCACCACAGTTTAACCCTCGGCACAAGATCGAAAGCAGACTTCAGATCAATAAAAGCGGCAAAGATGGTGCCACCGCCGAGCAAAACCACCTTTCAGTAGATCAGACAAAATCTGAACACCTGATCAATGGTGCTCGTTCCGGATCTGAAGCCTGCTTGCATGGGAGATAGAATGTCCTCTAGTTCAATCCAACCTTGAACTCTACTTAAAACCATGCGTGCAATAATTTTTTGGAGGGAGTCGATAAGGCTAATCGGGCGATAATTGCCCGGATTAGACCTATCGCCTTTTTTGTGGATAGGGAGTATCTCTGCGCCCTTCCACGACCTAGGGATTCTTGCCCCATTGGCTATAGCATTGGCGATCTTTGTTATGTAGGGCACCCAAAGAGTGGGGTTGGCTTTAAACAGGTCTACAGGGATTAAGTCCATACCAGGTGCTTTTCCCCGCTGGGACAGGCCAAGTGCTAACTCTACCTCTGTTTCTGTGAATATGAGTCTCTCTCCGCGAGTGGGTGGCAAAAGTACCTCATCCAAATTAAAAGGAGGTTCGGATGTTTCGGCACAGAATTGGGCCGAATAGTGGCTCACCCAGGCTTCGGGGGACACATGATTTGTGGGGATACGTGAGTCAGAGTCCCTACCCCCTTTCACTAAATTCCAGAACGTAAGCTGGTTATTTGAGGTAGAGGCGTCCAGGAGATCAGACCAATACATATCCTCCCACTCACGTTTGGCTTCCCACTGAGCTTTCTTGTATTGCACCCTAGCTGCCTTAACCGCACACATATTGCGGGACTTAACCTCTTTAACTAGGTGTCTGTGGGCCTCCCTGCACTTTTTGTTATACCATTTCTGGCGGATTGCATTCTGTTTAACAATACCCTTCTGACCTGGTAGAGAAAGAAGGAATTTGAGCTCGGTGAAACAGCGCTCATGAAGGTCAATGACAGTATTTACAGATCCGCCCCCCCTGCAAATCCTCACGCATAATGTCGCCTAACGAGTTAGAAACCACAATCTCAACACACTCCTGAAGGGTCTCATCCCCCGCTAGCCTAGACCATTTCAACCTTCTACGGTCATTGGTCAAGAGAACGTCCCCTGTCCGGGTGATGTCGGGTTCTTTTAATCTCTTCATACCTGGAAGCCTTAATTTAAGTGAGAGGGGGTTATGGTCGCTTTCTGGACGAGGTACAACTTCCATATCTACCAGCTGCGGCCTAAATTCCAGCTTCAACAGGAAGTAATCAATCCTGCTTTTCCTCAATCCGTTATCAAAGGTGTGGTTGGCACCCAAATCGGATTTTGACCGACCATTTATAGCCCTGAGCCCCCAGGTAAGGCACAGAGCCATCCAATTCAACGCGGCCTCAGTAGCTTTAACAATTTTGTTTGCCGTTAAATCTGGGATGTTCCAGGCTGCATCTTCTGCAGAACCCCAGCTGTCACCAGCTACATATAATGGCTCAAAGGTGCAGTTAAAATCACCTGCCAAGAGGACAAAATCTTCTCTAGCCTGTCCTGCGAGAAGGTGGTCCAATACATCCAACACTGCTGGGCAGCGGCCCCCTGGAAGCCCTCGTGCGTATACATTAATAATAATCATGTCCCGGTGGCCCTCTTTGCTCAATTTAATTGCCAGGAGGTCCGGGTCATCTACGGATATCTCAGATGGGTGATATCCAGATGACTGTTTAACCCAGATCAGCAGACCCCCAGAAGCACGCCCTTTGGCACCCTTTATAGCTGGTTTGAAAAAGTTTACAAAACCTACTCTATGAGTTGAATCAGGTGCCCAGGTTTCCTGCAGCAGAATGATATCAAAACTGTCCATATACTCCACCCAATCTTCCGAATTCAAGCTGCCCCTGACCCCTGCAACATTCCAGGACAGTATGTTAAGTGTATCCAATGGGAGGACTTCTGGAGAGATCATTCGTGCGGGCACAGCAGGGGACAGTACTATACCTCCCCTTGGCCCAACTGTGTTGCATGAAACCACCCTTGGCGGACTCACTAAAGCTCTAGATGGTGTCACCTCTGATGAACCTGCCTCTTCGGCTCTGATCTCGATAGAGCCGAGTACAGGTTTCAAAACAGGTAGTGGGCCCTCCGAGGGTGTATCAACAACAACGTGAGTTACATGTAAATTAGTGATGGGAAGCTTAATTACAGGTCTTAAAACATGACCTGTTAGTTCAAGGGGGACAACATTATCTACAAAAACTTCTAGAGGGGTAGGAGCAGGAAACACAGGCATAGGGGTGGATTCAGGATAATTAGCTGGCGCATTGTCCCTCCGAAGTCAATCGACCTCGTCGAGGCAACCAAATCTGTTTGAGGTGGGGACCCCTTCCCACCAGCCATTTTGACCTTGCCAACCCTCCCTTCGTCCACCCCATGTAGTATTGTGGACTGTAGACCAATTCCCTCCTAGGTTTGTGTGTGGTCGTGGGGGGTAAAAGAAGGTAAGTGGTTTAACAGTAATACCAGAGTTATCGCCCCGTACATCCCAAGAACATAGATGGTGGGCTGTCTTTGGATCAGCAAAGGAAATAACAATGCAATCACCCTGGATAGACTTGAATGAGGGGCCTACCCAGGGAACCCTGCGAACCATTAAGATGTTACTTCTAAGATTGTTCGGTAGTTGTCTATTTACGTTAAGCCAATGAATAGCCTTGTTCTTTAATGAACAATGATCCTCTTGAGACCATGGCTCCAGAGCAGGCACACCTACCAACACTACAACATAAGACCTGGCATCTGGTGGTAAATCAATATAGCCTCCACGAAAATTATGTCTATTACCATCTCTAAATCCCTTGGAGTAGATGCGTGGGTTTACGCTCTTATTTGTTTGCTGGACACTAGCCTGGTGGCCCGTTTTTATGGGTGCTTTGTCCTGTAGAGGGCCGGGAATTGGGGCAATAGGGTGGGGGTTAGTAACCAAGGGGTTGCAGGCCTTTGTGCGGGGTTTTGGTATGGGTTTAGGGTTGGGCGGGGGTAGGGCCGATATAGGTGCCGCTTGAGCCTGTGGGATGCTCTCAACACCCAGTAGGGTATTTGCCTCCATCTGCTTTAAGCCAAGACTAGCTAGAGTAACAATTGTCTTGTCCATTTCTAATAAATTATTTTCAATTCGTGAGAGTCGGAGTTCCAGGGGGGAGAGAAGCCTTTTCAAGGTGTCCCATACAGTTTTGAGGAACTCTTCATCACCCCCCTGTAGCTTACCAGACTCACCTAGCAGTTCCTCAGGGGGTCCCTCTACTAAAATCGGGAGTGATTCCCCCGTTGTTGTGTCTAGGTCTGTGCTATCTATACTGGTAGCAGTGACCGCACCAGTAGAGCGAGTATTGGCCAGCGGGGCACTAGTACCCGCTCTATTTAAGGCCGTGAGACGGCGATTGTTAAAGAAATGTGCCCTCGCAATTTTGGCCTTTTTGCGAGCATAGGCTGATCTTGCAAGACGTTTTCTTATATGTGCAGCATCCCTTTTGTTAGCACTAGCTGGCTGCTTTGACATGTCTAATTGTTTGGAAATACCTAGGTTTAAACTTTGGGTTTTTAACATCAAAGTCTGGGGAAGCTTAGGAGATATCGGCAAAGGAATCGATTGAGGCTCTGGTGGAGGGATTGATGGTGGGGGATGAATAGCTGCCTGTACTATCAAGGGCCGTGGGCCAGACAGGCGTTCAGGAGTTTTAGCCGAGGCAATATTGCCTAGAGATGATTTTTTGGTAAATGCTAAGTCCTGGGATAGTCTTCGCGCTGCCTCGAGCTCCAGTGACACTCTATGTTGCATTTTAGTGATTTCGTTGTCAATAGCTATGTTAGTCTTGACGATGAAATCATCGAGTGTCCCATTTGATTTTAGCCCTCCCTTTGCAGTTTTGCTACGGGTACCCCGTGAACACATGTTGAAATATATACAAATAAAAAGTGATTAAAACCTGTACATGTGCTCACAATTTAGACCAGAGGGGTGGCCCAGTCCAGTCTCTCAGGTCCTCGAACGGCCCGCTCTTTGCCCGGTCTTCGCCCCGAGCTGCGTCCCGCGCTGCGGGAGAATAAGACCTTGAAGTAGTGAGCGTTATGGGCGGGGGGCGGGCCAACAGGGAGAGCGGACCGGAAGTTGTCACTCGGTCTCGCAGGGACTCCTGGGTAATGGAGTCCCTGCTACGCTCGCAGCCCTGCAACAGCCCTCCGCCTGGTTACAGCACTCCACAGCTCCCCGCAGGGTCCAAAGTCCAACCCCACGCACAGTCCGGCAAAGCACTCACTCTAACAATTCTCTTGCTTCTACAAACACTATAAAAATGACCAGTTTTACCACATTTTGTGCATTTTCTACCTAACGCTGGGCAAATGGGGCTGTCACCCAAGTGCGATTTCGCTCCACATCTGTAACATAATGATGAACCTTTGTTTTGCCTTGTTTGAAAAGGCTTGCTAAAGCGTGACCTGTAAGAAATATTGTTAACAGAAGAATCATGTTCAACAACATTAATAGGAGAAACATTTTCCTGATTCAGACAAGTAGACGTAATGATGGATCTTTCTATTCCCTTTGCTATCATAATAACTTCAGTTAATGTTGGATCTCTGCAACTAAGAATCCTCTCTTGTATTTTTTTATGAAAACAAGAGTATACAAATTGGTCTCTGATGTGATAGTCTAGTTCTGCTCCAAAGTTACATTCAGATGCCAAATTCCTGAGAATCGATATATAGTCTTCAACTGACTCATCTGAACTCTGTTTCTTCTTTCTAAAGTTAAATCTTTCTAGCATTACACTAGGTTGTTCCAGAAATTTCTTATTTAATCTCTGAACAGCATCTGTATAGACATTCCATCCTTCACCACCACTTGGAGGTGGAATAGTGACCGGTAAGTTATTAAAAGTTTCACGTCCAACTCTCCCTAAGAAATTGTATAGAATGGCAAGTTTGCGTTTAGCTGAGTAGTCCTCTGCATCTATGGCTACTAAATAGTTTTCAAAAGATTTAATCCAGAGTTTCCAAGGTTCTTTAGGTTTACCTTGGTGAGGTAAAAAATGTTCCAATTGAAATATTTCTTGTTTTGCCATTAATGATAAAGGCTTTGCCTTTCAGAAAATAAAGTTTAAGCACTTCCTTTATTTTACAAGGTCATATATGTATTTTAGGTTTAGTTTCCACAAGTAAGCATTATTCTTTTTTGTTAAAATAAACTTACAGTTTCTTTCTGTCTCAAAATTGTGCTCCGGTTTGCTCCAAAAGCCAGTAAAATCGTTTTCCAGGGAACGATCGTGCTTAAGTACCTTAAACAACAAGGAACAAGTGATAAGCCAATCACTTGATTTGGGGGCGTGGCCGCACGAGGGAAAACCAATAGAAATGGGTTTACCAGCAAGGCGTCCCCTTGGCTTGAAGGAAGAATCACGTGTTTCCTCTCCGGTCAGGATGTCTGCCGGGTTAACAGAGATGCAGGAAGCAGATCGAAGGAAACTTGAAGCACAAATATTGTGGTGATGTTCGAGCAAAAAAAATGCCGAAATCGTCGCCAATTGTAAAGAGGTGTTGTTTAAGGCAGGAAATAATCCACAGAGAGTATTCAGGTAAAATAGTAGATTTAATCCAGTAGCTTGTTGAACATCACGGGAGTGCGTCCTTTCTCTCCGGAGCATGAACGGTAACTGACAAGTACAACCGTCCATGCCAGAGAGTCAGGGCGCCCTCACGAGAATGCATCTTTAAACAATAATAATACAATGCTAACAACATTAGACTTCATGCGCACCTAACAGAAGTGTGCGCATGAAGTCGGAATTGAATGGAAACAATGGCGCGTGCAACTGCACGTGTACATGTATACATATTACAGTGGGGAGCTACAAGGCTGCCTGAACTGCTGAGGCCAATAGAGCTCTGAGAGGAGAACTGGTGCATGGAAATGGGACACAGATGCCAGCTGGCACAGCAGGGGCTGCAACACGGACAGCGGAGGTTGACAGGGAAGGCCCGCCATTTCTTGACCTGAGCTCTGCGCTGGTCCTGCTTGATCTTTGGTGGCTGGAGTGCGGTGGCCCGCTCTCCTGGGCCCCGTACAGGTGCGGGGGTGTTGGAGTCGCCGCTGGGGGGGGGGGCAGCACTTTGGCATGTACTGTGAGAGTCCCCTGTGCCCCCAGTGTACCCCAGGCCTAGAATTGTACTCTAGCGGCAACGCCCCTCCCCCTACTGAAGGTGCTGGCTCCTGCAGACTGCTCCGGCATGTTTGTTGATCTGGACACTCTGCACTAGACATCTTGCCAGCACCCTTGGCTGGAGTTCTACGTCCCCCACTGACTCCAGGCTTTGACATTCTCCCTCGACCCTGGCTGGAGTTCTGACTCCCTGTCCGTGGCCCTGCCTTGCGCTAGTGACTGGCTGTGAGGATACAGAGCCGTAGACAGAGCCCCTTCCTCGCTGGTGCTGACCTGGCTGATCCTCACAGGGCTGGGGCCCAGTGCACAACTCTCTTGACTACCGGGATTGCTCCAGGGGGCTTGTATCTTGCATTCTTGGCTGACTCTCCTGCCTCACTACCCACACGGCTACAGTCGCAGGTCACGAGGGGACCGGTTCCTTCATTGCTCGAGGGGCCGGCTACTGGCCTAGCAGGTCTGTGATTCTCCTGCTGATTTTCTCCCCTCGGGTGGGATCTCCTACATGCTGGCTGCCTCATCTGGGCTGGGTGCATCCTGAAGCTGTGGGGAAGTGGCCTACCTGAGTGACTGGTCGGAGCCCTGCCCTGCTGGCTGCCTCTTAAACCCTGGGCCCCACGTATACCCCACAGCCTTCAGTACCAACACCCCCCATTAATACGCTGGTGTGCCTGACCCCTTGCTGCCATCCGCGTGGGCGGGTGCTGGGGTTGTGTGGTGGGGCACGCTGACTTAGTGGATTGATAACAGTTTGGATCAAGGGGATATCCTAAGGGGGGTCCGCAGCAGCAGGGCAACCCTCCTATATGGTCATGACGCAATCAAAACCTGGGAAAGACGCTTCAGCAGCCCCTAAAGTGTCTACATCTGCAGCAGCAACCACGGGGGATAAACCGGATCCACCTCCTGCTTCTGCGGTGATGTTGGCGACTGGGGGCCCATCTGAGCCAGTTACACAGGCTTTTATGTCACTTTTCATGCAAGAACTTAAATATGAAATAGGGTCTTGGCGAAGTGAGGTGCAGGCCTGCGTCAAAGATCTACGGAAAGATGTGGGGGAGTTGGGTGACCGGTTAAACGAACAAACTCTAGACACCCGTACAGAGGACCAAGAGCACTTATGGCAGCGGTTGGCCACTCTGGAGGAGCAGCACATTGAGTTGCAGATCAAACAGGAGGATTTGGAAAATAGGGGGCGACGGAACAACATACGCATATGGGGGTTCCGATCGGAGCAGAAGGTGCGGATATCATGACTTTTGTGGCGGACCTGCTTCGCGACATCAGGGGAGACGACGACGCCGCTTCGCCGGCCTTGGACTGTGCACACCGAGTGACTGGACCCCGGGGAGGCCTGGCCTCATCCCTGACATCCTAACGCGGGTTCCTTTTTTTACTGAGAAGGAAGGAATCCTCAAAGCAGCTCGGGACAAACCGGAGATCCGGCTCAATGGTGTGCCAATCCAGTTATACCAGGATTTGGCCCCCACGACGCTTCAACGCCGAAGAGACTTTAGACCCATCACCGACAAGCTTCGGGAGCTTAACATCCGCTACCAATGGGGACATCCTTTCGCCCTCATATTCCAGTGGCAGTCCAATCGGCGAGTACTGAGGTCATACAGAAAGGCGGCCCAGCTGCTCCAGATCCCAGACTCTCCCCCCCCGGCAAGCCCCTCCCGACTGCCTACTAAGACCCGGACCCCACTAAAGCCACAGTGGAACCTGGTTCACCACTCTCAGCGCCCTTCTTCCAGAGGTCGCAACAGCTCTTCCCGGGAGAAGGAAGACATAATCCAGCACATCAAATCCTTAGAAGGAGGTCATTCACCCTCAAGCTTGCAATTGGCTGCCATTAAGTACTGAACTCTCAGAGTCCTGCTCACCTCGAAGTATACTATTCACCATACCGGGATATTCCCCACTGTTGACGTTTTATCTATCTGGCTGCCCCACGGACAAATCCTGCACGATTGCTCGTGCAGGGTTGGGCTCAGTTGGGGCTGGAGTGGACCACAACCCTCCTTCACGGATGTTCCCTTGTAGCCGGCTACACCTAACTCGCGCATTGAAAGCAGATTTTACTGCAGTGGACACTGGCGGGATCCTTGTCTTCTGCACGTTTGCAAGCCTATTTCTACACTGTTAGGTGTGCTGCTAGCTCGATTGCCTGTTACTTGGTTTGGGGAGGTACCTAGCTCATGAAGTTCGAATCACAAGGCTCTTTCCCTTCGTGGTTGGAGGGGTCCGTCCGCCTGGGGGAGAACCAGCTCAGATGCTATACTTCCTTGATGCCCCTTTGATGGGCCCTGCAGGGGGCCTCCCTGAGTCTATTGAAGCGTGATGCGATTATCAAGGAATGAGACATGCCACGCTAAAACATCCATCCACGAGAGACTGTGGCAGATTGCTTCAACATTACCAGGAGGTGTCCAAAGGGGAGGAATGCCTTGACGGAGGACCATTGACTCTGGATCCACGTAGGGCTGTTGTCACTCGGCCTGCCCTAACTCTAATGGCCACACTCGCTACCCCCCGTGCCTCGGGTCGGGCTCTGATCGCTGATAAGTAGCTGATGCGCCCTGCTGCTCTGCGCACCGGCAGACACACTGATGATCCTCAAGCGTCTACTAGCCCAGCGGCGGTCTGGGGCTGCGATCCCGAGTCTCTGACGCTTTGCCCGGCGTGATGACCGTCCCCCACTCCTATTCCTGGGAGATTGACATCTCCGGGACAGCCTGTGCCATAGTGCCAGGCTACTCACTAGACTGGACTAGGAATATGTTGGCCATGTTGGCCGTAACAGTAGTTAAGTTGTTTCAGCCACCCCCATCCCTCCCCCCTCTTTTCCTTTCCTACCTCTCTTCCTGGTGGAGGGAGCTCCTGGGCCCTCAGGAGAGCTTCCAGCGGATACCTAGCTTGATGCACCACTTGTCTGAGACGGCGACCCTACCTGACGATAGGCGACTATGACGTCTGTACCCTGTTTGAAAATCCTGTCCCTTAATGTGAAGGGTCTCAACTCCTCCAACAAAAGGCGCCAGATATGGCGATACCTCTTATTACAGAACCCAAACATAATTTTCCTGCAAGAGACACACCTCCTCAGAAATTATGTAAAACGTATGTCTCACCCACGTTTCCCTCATCAGTTTTGGTCCTCGGCAGACTCCAAGACAGCGGGTGTAGCTATCCTCTGTAGGGCGGGCATCTCACAGGGCGACACTAAGGTAGTTCGGGACGCTGTGGGCAGGTTTCTTAAGGTGGGGGTCAGGAGAGGGCATCGCACACTTACTCTTTGCAATGTGTATGCGCCAAATCAGGGCCAAGACACTTTCCTGCGCGTGATTTTACGGGAGCATATAGTGCCGGTGGGTACGGACTCATAGTGGGGGAGATCTGAACCTGGTCTGGGATGCGAAGTTGGACCGCAGTGGGGGTGCGTTTCATGGGGTGGGGGCTATGTCGGCAGTGACTAAAAAATCTTTTACCGCCTTAAATCTCATAGATGCCTGGTGCTATCACCCTCCTGAGAGCTGTGGCTACACATTCTACTCCCACGCGCATCGCTCTTACTTTCGCATTGACTTCCTCTTTGTGTCCCATTCTCTGGTTAAAGATACCCTCTCCTTAGACATCTCTGATATATCAATATCTGATCAGGCACATATAGAACTTCTCCTCCCCGAGCGCTTCGCTCACCCTTCGCAGCCTACGAGATGGCGATTTCCGCTCCACGTTCTCAGGGACCCGGTGGATAAAGAGGAGCTCTAATGTGCCATTTCCTCTTACTTTGAATCTAACGATCTCCCAGAAACGCCCCTCCCTGTTTTGTGGGACTCGTTTAAAGCTACGATTTGAGGTACCCTTACGTCAATTGCACCCCGGCTAAATAGAGTGTGCACAGATATACAAAAGCCGTAACTTAAAAACATTTTCAGGCTGTTGGGTCGTCTTCAGGTGAGGTGTCTGGCTCCCAGAGGTGTCTTATCTTGGTGCAGTGCAAAAATGTCTCTCAAAGGAGTGTTGCAGAAGTCAATTGCTTACTTGAGCAATTGGCCTTGTGGAAGAAAGTCCTTTGAAAGCTTTGATCAAAGGAATGGCATGCTGCAGCACTGTAGGTGCAGTTTCAGCTCGATCACAGACCTGTAGAAAAAGAGCTGTGGTTTGTAGGTTAGCTTGGAAAAAACACATCAATAGGCAGTTGTCTGAAAAATACCTGCGTTTACATTTTCCCCATGCGCTCGATGATTTAACTGTGTGAAACTTTTTCTCATGGTGTACTGTAAGGGAAGTGATAGAATTTTAGGGGAATGGTTAGTTTTAAACTATTTTAATGGTCTTTGTAGTTTGGGTTTCCTCCTCTCCTAGCTACAGTGGGGATAGTACTCTTTTCCTGTGACCTGCTCCGCTTAAAGGTATGACGCTTTGACCGGGGCAGGAGAGTCCTTTTTACCGGCAAGTGCTGCGTGCAATTGTGAGGAGAAGTCGATGTTTGAATTTTAGGCTAATGTGTCCTTTGACTTGGGTCTACGCACGTGGTGTGGAATGAGGTTTTTCCCTAAATAGGCTAAGTTGCTGGGTTACGCCCTTCTTCTGGAAGGATCTTTGGGCTGTTTTTAGGCTGGTTTGTGTGGGTCCCAGAGCGTGGTTACCTGTATTTTTGGGCGTTGCGAAATTTAACAAAGGATACTTACTGGAGGTGGTTGGAAGGTCGTGTATGAGCCCCAGTAGGAACCTGCAGGGAAATGGCTTGAACTGTGTTGTCAGCCAGAGTCAGGGGTCTCTTTGGAACTTCATGTGCTCGGCCCAATAGAGGTGATGCTAATGGATTCAATGGGTTTTCTTATGGATTGGGGTCATGTGGTTGGGTTTTCTTAGGAGTTTCGAGAATATTGCTGCCAGTGTGGCCATCCCTGCCCTCTGCGTGTTGAGGAATCCGGATCCCAACGCCGATACCGGAGCATTCGCTTTGTTTTGGAACTAAAGGAGGTCCTCCATTTGGCTGTAAACCTTGAGGTGGTTGAGACGTACATAGCCTGCCCAAAATTAGACTTGGGTGAGAGGTCCTGGGTGCCTGTTTTTATGCACCAGCTGTGGGGCACACCCTGCTCCTGCGTCAGATGGTCCTCCCCCAAGGGCATGGTCAGCCCACCCTTCCCCGAGGGATCAACAGCAGTGGGGGCCCGGGGCCCCATGTAGGTACCTAGATAGCAAATTCTAGCGTGGACTCCCTGTCGGCATAGCATGGCTGTCCTGAAGGTTGGCGGTGGTGGCAGGTATGGAAATGTGACTGGGAGTGGTATGAAGGGGATGATTTTGGACTTATGGTCTGTTTGTACTCTGTGATTGTGCTAGGGCACTGCCACCCCAGACAGTCACCCCACCTTTCCGGGTCTGTGGGTCCGGTCCCTGCTGGACTGAATTCCCTGTCTGTTTCATCGATTGCCCTGTGTTCAACGAACCATCCAATGGGGTGAGTGCAGCCTGATTTCAGGAAAGCCGATTGTGGGATACATGTGCTTGTTCTGAGCTTGGTTTTGGGGGTGGGTGCTCTGTGGGGGCTGTCCTGGTACTATACCATTCTGATGGAGATGCAAGCGCGGGAGAACACAGTGTCAGTCTGCACTCCAATAAGGCTGCTGAGCAGACTTTTGATGTCACCTGAAGCTAAGTTTATACCCGCGGAGTTCTTTTCAAAGCATGAGATTAGTTTTCCTGCCCTGACCATTTGTGTCCAAGGCACTTAGATGGTTCCTACTTCACCTTGCTTCACTAGCAGACAAATCCTAGCTCAGGGAAGCTCTGTCGGTTTCTCACCAATGGAGCGCTCCCATCGTCTTAGGCACTCCTGCATGTAGGGGTAGTTCCATTTCGGATCTCCCCCTCCATGCTGAATGCAGTCGTCTGCAATGGCCATGTCTTTGGGTTTGAAGGATCCCTCCTCTGGCCAAGGACGATCCTACTAGTGGCCCTTCCTTTTGGTCCAGCAGGACAGTAAATGACAAAAAGGTTGTGTGAAGGCCTCTCCCTCGTATGTGAATATTATCTATAACACCAAACAGTTCTATTGTAATGGTGATGTGATCACTAATGTCAAAATATTTACTTACCTTGGTGTAATCTATGACACCAAGGGTAGCTGGGCTCCTCAAATTACAGCCAAAACTAAAGCAGTTAGGAGCTCGGCAAATGCAATTTTAAGTTTTTCTAGGAGACTGGGTGGGAAGCCGACTGGTGCTTTATTAAGCTTGTATAGGGCAAAATCTGTGGCAATAGCCAGGTATGGCTCAGGCCTGTGGGGCTATGTGAATTGTGAATCTATTCAAAGGGAAGAAAATAAGTTCCTTCGATCTATACTAGGGCTACCCCAATCAACAGCTACGTTTTCAGTTCACCAGGAGCTTGGTTTAGGGTATATCACTGATATCCTTCAACTGGCACCTATTTTGTTATGGATTAGGACCTGGACCAATAACAACCTAGGTTTAAATCATAAAATATTGGGGGACTGTTTAAAACTGGATAAATCTAAAAGTATTGCATGGTTATCATACATCTATAAGTGTTGCTTGGACCTTGGTCGTCCTTAGATTTTTTTTGCCCCTCAGGGTCTAAGGAAATCTGATTTAGATTGGGTCAAGCTCAACTTTTCCAAATTGAAAATCGTGGAGAGGGAGGAACGCCAACTTACAAAACCCACGGTTAGAGCCCTTTTTTTGATCATTACCTGCCTTGCTATACAACCGTACCTCGCCATTGTTAACATCCCTTTTCATAGGTGGAGGTGGCTTCTGGTAAAATTCCGGTTTAACCAGATTTATACGGTTCTTTGTGATAGTCAAGGTTGGTATAAGCAGGAGGATGCACCTGTGTGTAGTTGCGACAACTTTTCACCGCAAGATAATATGCACCTTATGCTGTTTTGTCATTTCTATATTGCTCCCAGACAGAAATACCTGGTACCTTTATTGAAGGACAAAGCCTTCCACCAGGCAAAACCAGCCCTCCTGTATCTCCAAATGTTGGATTCAGCTTTGGTCATGTTTAGCGTGGCCAACTATCTTGTTGCTGCTGTTAGGATCAGGAGGAGACGTCTTAAAATGTAATATTGGGGTTCTGCACTGAAGGATGAAATGTATTCTTTGTACCTGTACATTTTAGCTTAATATTTATTTTTCTTTTAACTGTTTTTAAACTGTGTATATATAAATTGTTATTGATGTATGTAACCTCTCATGAATTTGTATTGTCCATTTTTAAATTTCTTGTAGAATGCTTTTATGATTTTTAACTAAATCGAATAAAGTGGTTTTTGACTTTATTGACTGACTTTATTATCTCTCTAGGTGTTGGTCTGTCTGGCCGGTACATTTGTAGGGAGCAGAAGAAGTCTTCATCGTCACTCTCCTCATGCTCGAGTAAAGGAGCCATGCTGCTCCTTCTGAGTCTCAATTGTGTCCCAATCAGGCTTTCCTGGCCACTCATTTCCTGGTCAGCCCATTTCCTACATTGACGGCCAGGTGATGTGTGTGTGATTCGGTTAGGGGCTTCCCACAAACCACCCTCCCCTCCCCCCCGGCTTATCCATGGGCTCATTTCTATGTGAGACCCGAGACCTAGCTCCTGTTTCCACCAGGGGTTGTTTCCTCTTCTCGCTGGCTTCCCAGGCAAGAGCTCTCTCCCTCTCTGTGTCCATCCTTAGTTCTTGCCTTTCCTCTAACTTCCACCTGGATTGCCTCCTTCTCTCAGTGCTACGTGCTGTTCTTCTGGGCAATGTCTTGGCCTCAACCTCACTCAGCCATGGCAGGTGTAGGGCGTGCCACCGGGCGGTGACGTGGGGCGAGGGAGGGGCAGGGTGGGGGGTTGTAAAATGCGGGAAGCGGACGATTTCAGGTAAGTACCGAAAAAAAACAAAAAACAAGTTTCGTTGCGCGCGCTGCTTCGCCAAATGTGATCCTGCACGCGTAACCATTTTTTTTCTCCGGTATTTACCTGAAATCGTCCGTATCCCGCATTTTACAACCCTACACCCTGCCCCTGCCCCTGCCCCCCACGTCCCCGCCCGGTGGCACATGGCTGACCTCACTCCCTGATGATTTCTCAGTGCCATAGGCCTGACTGGGTGAAGTGTAGCCCGCGGCTTCCCCATTGGAGTTGGACCTTACGGGACTAGCGCTACTTTTTTTGCATGCCACTAGATGAATCACTTGTCAGGAAGGCCACAAACCTCCCTCTGACCTTATGGTGCCTGGTGGGGCATTCTCGAGTATATGCCCCTTGTTTGGCTCTGACCTGATGGGTCACAGCCGATGGGTGATGGGTGAGCCCCGAGGGGGCTTGGTACTGGACTTGGCTGGGGTTGATTGCGTCCGGGCTGGAAGGATCTGTAATCTTCTTCCCCGACTGGCAGCTTGCTGCCCCAGGGGTGGTCGAGCAGCCTCCTCAACTGGTGGATTAGTGTAACCCGGCGCAGCGGCGACTGGGATGGCTGGCATTAGTGAGAGCACATATCAGTGTACGGTGGGGGAGGTGCAGATGCCTTACTTAAGGACAAGGTGATAGTATTGTAGGCTGGGGCCAGCTGGAAGATGGCCCACACTTCTAGTAGGGCCTCCCGATTAGCCTTCCTATGTTCTGTATACCTGGTCTGTATGCAAGTCATCATATACTCTATGGTGTTGGTATCGAATGTTCCCACCTCAGGCCTGGTAAATGCGTGGGCTTTAGTATGGACGTGCCACTCGCAGCCATGTTTCTCTAGTTTCCTAGCCTGGCTGGGGAACCTTGCTTGCATGTGGCTTAGTGGAGTCTCCATAATGGATCAGGGAACTTGTTTTAGGTGTTCTGCAAATTTGGATTGTCTTGAGATTCTTTAAATAATTACAAATTCTCCTCTAATTTTGGGGGACAGTGTACACAGGGTGGTTTCGAAAACAATCTACTGGTTACAAGCGTTATAAAAATCGATGCATAGGGAAAAAGACATTTAACAATAAACAAAAGACAAATGCAATGAATAAGAGCAGTGCAAATTGATTTGTAGAAGTAAACTAGAACATTTTTAATTCTGGTCCAGAAAAAATGGTCATTATTTCATAAAGCATAGGCTTACTTAACATGACATAATATTTAGACATGCAGCATATTGCAAAATATAACAGCACCACAATATTGATAAATGCATAGAAATTGAATAATCTAAAAGAGAAAGGTTGACAGAAAAAATGATTAATTTGTCCAAAAAACCTTAATCTATCCTAGGGCCTACAGCCTAAGTATAGGGATGCTCTGTGTGGGATAGGATAGTGTGTCACTATCGGCTCAGCGGACAAAGAAAGCAGCGCTTTGTGTTAAAAAAATGATTAGCCTGACAGCTATCGGCCCTCCATGGCCAAACACAAACTACGCCTTCACCAAAGTCCGACTTTTCACTAATATTCCGTATTACACCATATATCACACTCGGGGTAGTGCGTACCGACTGCCTGACGCCTAGCGGTCCAAGCACAAAAATCCACCTTTTCACTTCTTTTAGATCATCCGAGGGGTGAGAAACCCCAGAAGTCTCTAAGAAAACCAATGTGAATAAAAAATAAGATCGAGGAGGTGATCATATACAACACACCAATGATCAGGGGTGTACTGTTGTGTCACGCCCGACTGTTCAAGCTAAAAAGTAACCCTATATAACACACCAAGGGTCAGGGGTGTACTGTTGTGTCAAGCCCAAACATTCAAGCTAAAACAACTGGAGCTACCTTCACCTTTCTCTAGCAGGCCGACTAGGGGGAAAATTATTTACACGCTTGTCCTAGTTTGCCATATGCCACATGCTGCGACTAAGGATCAGATATAGTCTCTTGTAATAGCGTCCTCCGGATGGACCTCTGACCTGTGGATTCAGCAGAACTTCTAATAAATTATGGTGTCTGCTCACTGATTTTGTTTGCACAGATAAGACTCTGTTCGGGCAGGGGTCCTTAACCTTCGGCTGCTGTCGGGCTCGAAAAAACAATCTTGCTTGGGTGGCTCACCAAAATGTTGCTGGGATATAAATTTACCTTATAGAAATGAAAAGACAAGAGGCGTTTGGCAAAAGAGAAACAAGTTGGTTTAATTAAACGCAGAGGCAGGCAGAGTCTCAACAGAATGCGTCTGAGGTAAGGCCCTCTGTGTACAAAGTTTTGGCTAAAATTATATATATCTGTGAGGTGCAATAAAGTAATTTCTGCATTCCTGAAAACAAATCTCAGTCATAAATTAACAGGTATGGTCATCTAGTGAGGACACAATTGGCTGTCGTCCTTGGGGAGAGGCAGTGTGGGCCAGTGTGTATCTGTCCAACATGAGGAGCACTTGATCGCTACATGTGGTGTGGATGTCCTGTCCTGATTGGCTGAGTGTTTCTATCTACATGTGGTATTTAGCTTTGTGGTATTTCTTCAGAATGCAAGCCTTTTGCCAAACGTATTTTATTGGGCCAATTGTCTCGGACCTGTTTGGTTGTGCAACTATCTGTCTGTGGGATCGATCCAACTTCTCCCAGGATGCTCGTTTGTCTTTAGGTTAAGAGAGACCCTACCTGTGACTTGTTATTCGATAAGCGTGGGTGTGGGTCGCAGGACCTGCCTGACCACGTATCTCTGACTCGTGGTTGATCGGGAGGTCACTCTAGGTAAATCCGACAGTAATGGTATCATTTTTATCGACATTCTCAACATTGTGCGTACAGTTGTCATAGCATACATTGATATTGTCTTTACTGATATTGGCATAGTTATGCATTCCTAGATCATGGTGTACATCGACATTGCTTTTACTGGTAACAACATTGTCATTAGTGCATGGATTATAGCTTACATTGACATTGTTACTGCTGATATAGTCCCTGTTATGCAGGCATAGATTATGGCATGCATTGACATTGCATTTATAGGCACTGATATGGTCATGCGGGCACAGGTTATGACATACGTTATCCCATTTCATTTACTGGTATTGCCATATCATGGTATTCATTGACATCGTATTTACCCATTCCAACACTAGTTTTTTGTTCTTGAAAAAATGTCATGGTGTTTGACTGTGATTCAGACTGGTTCTACACCCTTTATTATTCCGATGTCTTTTCCTGTAAAATCCCATATTTCTGGATTTACAGTCTATTTTAGATCTGGGGACACTTCTTCAATGGTTCTGAATGGGTAAAGCTGTACAGTATTCTGTCAGTTCCAACTCCACATCTTCATCTGGTGTTTTAAATTCAACTCCCCCTGGGGGACAGTGAATTGTGCAATTTAACTTGCACAACAATTCACATCATAATAAATTTATAGGGCCCACATCACACACAAAAAACTAGTGACTTTCTTTGAATGAACATAGCTTTACAGGCACTTCAGTTGGAATAGGCTTTTTAACTTGCTTGTTTGGGGCTCCTACCACTTCGATCTTCTTTCCCGAGAGGGGAGGTCTGGGACTTCCACTGTTCTAATAGTGGAATGAGTAGCACCGGTGTTGATGAGAAACAACACTTGGTGGCCATTTACCTCTCCTTCTACAAATGGTCCACATTGATCTACCTTTAAGACTGCGCCAGGTACGCAATCGGTCTCCTCCCTCAGGCACCGTCATTGTGCCACACTTGCATCAGAATCCTCCTTCTCGATCATAGGGAACTGCTGTCATGTATTCTGATTTTGTGCCTGAAATGTGTTTCTGATCACTCTGGGCATCTGATCAAAATCCTTTTGTGTTACCACTTTCTGTTGAACCATAGGGGCATGTGGGACTGGCATTCTCGGGATCTGTGTCTACATGGGCACTTTCATTTGCTGGTCAAAGATGTTTTGCCTTTGGCCTGATTTACTCCCTATGATTGATTAACAACATTCATTCTATCTGGATAAGGCCTACAATCGCGTTGCCAATGCCCGATTTTGTTACAAAGATAACATGCAGGTATTTTCTTTACCGTTGCAATATCTACACCTATACCTGGATCAATCCGCACTCCTCAAACCCTTCCTTCTACACCAACCATACCTCCTTGTACACCTTGGCGAAATTCTGCATTGCACCACGGTTTCCTGCAAAAGACTGATTTAGAAAACCTGTTTGTGCAACATGAATTTCTTTTAAATTTTGCTCTGCTTCATCTCTTGTTCATCACTACAGTACTTCACATACTTCAGGATATCATCGAAAGACTTAGTCTGCCAACAAATCATATTCTGCTGTATGTGCTGGCTTATCGCCGGTCTCACACCAATCACAAACTGCGAAATAAAGAATCTTATATCAGTAGGTTTCAAGATGCATCTGACCTGTATGCTGCTGAAATGCCTTTAGCAATCTTTCATAATAGTCACGCTGATTCTTTTACTTCCTGCTGAATTCTGTTCAACCTCACATAATCCAAATCTTTCGGAGGCACTTTGCCGTTCACGAAAGTAATCACCTCATTGTATATATTCATCACAACAAGTGATGGTGTATTCGTACAAGATTCTCTTGGAGGCTCTGCATCTGGCCAATGTAGAGTGGTTTAGCATTCAGCTCACAAGTCATCCTTGATAACAAAGTCAAAGAAAGTGTTCAAATAAATCCACAGCACCTTTGAAATCTTGACAAACCTTTCAACCTGTGTGTACCATTGCATAGGATTTTCTTTCAGTTTTAGAATATTTTTCATGAATGATGCAAGGTCTCCTCTGCTCCAAGGCACATGGACATACCCTGCACCTGGTATTTCTCTCAACAGGAAAGGCAAAGCTCCCTCCTCATCCGGAGGACCCTGAGGTGGCTTCCGCCTAGCCTCAGCTTTTCCTGTCTGACTCTTTTTCTTTTCAAGTTTCTTTGCCCTTTTATTTTCTAAATTCTCGAATTCATTCCATTTAGGAACACTCTACAGTAATTCAACAATGTGCAACAGCATTGTCTCTATTGATTCATTATCCACCTGCACCCTAAAACTTTTCTGTAAACGGATCTTTTTTGAAAGATTGACATTTAATTTATTTGCCAATTCAGTCAGCTTGTCATTTACTGTAGCTGTTCTCCTATTGATTTCTTTACATAAATATATAAGTTATTTTTCTTGATATTGATTTATGTTATCAAGATCCAAACATCCTCTCATTATTTCCTCCTTTTTTTAATATACAGGCATTCAATGGTCTCTCTCTCTTTCTGCATTCTGACTAACTTCTGAACCTCTGCACATTCTGCCTTGGAATTAACTCTGGCAGCTTCCTCAAACCATGCGGGAAAAATTCCACCCTCAAACAAATTTGTCTCACCCTATGTTCTTTGTGTTGTAAAGACTAATCTTTGTTCTTCTCTTGGTGATTAAATAGTCTGCGGGCCGACCATACAACAAGCTGTGAAGTTGGGATAAATCCTGTTGCTAGTGCTCCTCCAACAGCTCCTTGAGCTGCTATATTTGGGATAATATTTACCGGGGCACGGGGTATTCGGTATGAGCCTCTCTACTGGATGTGCTGTAATCACCAGAGTAACGGGTGCTGGTGCAGTTACCATTGAAGCAGTAACATCTGTAGGCATTACTGTCTCAACAGTCCCTACTTGAGCTGATATGTTATTTGGTATGACTGGTTTTGCAACAGGCTGTGTTATTACAGGTTATGCTACAAAAGGCTGGGTCATTGGCAATGGTCTATCAATTTGACATACATTCGTATCAACGGGGGTTGTAGCCAGGGTCACGTCACTAGCCGTCGGTCTTTCAGTAGTAGTCACAGGACCCACACAAGATGGGGGACATGTAGCCAATAAATCGTCAAAAACATCATCTCCTGAATCAGTATCAGATTGTTGTTTTCTTTTTAAGCCCTTTTCCCCCTTTGGCTTTAACCCTTTTGGGTTTCTCAGGTTTTTCTGGTTTCTCGCTTGTAATAGCTGGATATAATCTAGTTCCTTCCACTACCGCTTTTCTCCACCTTTGCTGTCTTTCATCCCATACAGCATCTGCGAAATATTTCACAGTTTGCTTTGTTCATCGTTGGTGATTCCCTCTCGCTCTCCAACTCGAACCATATTCTCCCAAGCGCTTAAGGCTTCAAATTGCGCCGGTCTAGGAGGTGGCTTCATTTCACAAAGTATCTCTGTCAATTTGTCAATAATTCTAAAATTAAAGCTACCCCACCTAGGAAAGCTTAATGGACACCCTTCCTCAATTATCATGTGGTAAGCAGGCATACCCTCAGAAGATACCTCTTCACCTTCCCGAACAGCAATAGTCATATCACCTCTTATTATACCAATATTTGCTTTGAAAAGTTTGATGATTTCAAAATTAATTCCACAAATGGCAAATACTTAAATATAAACTTTCAATGTTTTAATTCTGTTCAGTATATGTCAACTTCAGTAAGCCCTTCTCCCAATCTCAGCGTGACTCTCTCAACCATCCAGCCAAAAGAAACGCATCTCTCCACACAACGTAACCAATCTCAACATTTCACAGTAAGAGGCCAATAACAGCGCAGCACAATGTGACGTGACAACCTGCATTGTGCAGTGCTTTATTCTCTTTTACAATTTCTTCGTACACACACAAAGCTTCAATGCTATAATTCTATCCGACATAAAATAACAGACTTTGTCAGCTTCTTCTAAAGAAATCAATAGACTAATTCAACAACTGGAATTTTTAGGTTTTTACACCCTCCAACTTTTCTCAAGCAAAAAGAAAGTTCGACGCACCCCAATGAAATCTCGGCCAGCGGCAAATCACTTAATCATTGCAGTGTCCCCTTTGTGCATCAGGTTCCAGTAACACTGATCAATTTTAGTGCACTCAAAACAATCTGTTAAGGTCCATATCTCAATTGTGCAGTCAATGACATCTCACAACCTGCACTTCGAATCATTAGCAAACAAGAATACCAAAATCAACTCTTTGTTTAATTCTCTAACCTGGGAACCAGTTCTTCTTTGACAAAAGCATACAAATATCAACAAATTACAGGCTCCTTAATTCAATTCACACATCATTGTTTATACAAATTGCAAATTACAATAGCCATCACAAAATGCAATGCATAACCCGATTGAATAAAGCTGGCTCTGTATAAGCTATACAAAAGTATAGTATATAGTGCAGAGTCCAGTGCATTGCCAGAGGCTCAAGTAGATAATACTAAAAGCTCTATTTGTGGTAGTGTGGTCTCGCAGTTAGGCTTATCAGAGGGCTGTGTTGAGCATTTATTGTACACACTCAGACAAAAAATGATAGGACACACTCAAAGACTAAATCTATACCAATTGTTTTGTATAAAAATGTATTACTTTGTTATTTTATTTCTAGAACCAAGAGGAAATCAGTTGCAGGTAGGTAACAGTTTCAAAAGCAGTAATACGTTTCAAATGCGGTAAGAATGGTTTTGCAAGGCAGTAGAAAATGCTTTACAGTAATATAAATACTTTTGTAGAATCAGATTAGAACAGTAGAACTTTGCAATATAAGTAGATAGAATTTTGTACTGAATAGATAGAATGCAATGCAATCCTATGGGAGAAAAACAGTGCTATGAATTAGCAGGTAAGTACTCGATTTTTAATCCCAGTCTTCGGGGGATTTGACCAAGACTGGGCAAGGTTCAGTTTCAGGTAGGTACTGCACCACCAGCTGCACTGGAGCGGCCAGGTGCAGAGTTCACTGGGCCCAATGTAAATCTGTCGAGACTGGGGACACCTCGAAGAGACACGGTTTTTGCTGGTAAGTACCCACGGTTTCAGGGCACAGTTTCCAGGGTTTGAGATCAGCGCAGGAGGGCCACAAAGCAGCACCAAAGCTACACCACCAGGGGTAGAGGGATGGCTGAGTGCAGGGTGCTAAATCAGCATTGGGCACCCAATGCGTTTCAATAGGGACTCTAAGTCGCACAATGAGGCTGCAGGCTAGGACCCTAAGGCTGCAGGCTAGGACCCAGAGGCTGGATGAAGGTGACCACTGCTGGACAGGTCAGTTGGAGGGCTGGGGGAGGTCGAGGCACTGTAGGTTGGGCTCCCCAAGGCCAGAGAGCTGAGGATGTTGGGGTACCTTTTTGGCATCTGGATTTCCTGGTTTGAGCTGGCCACGGTCATGGAGACCCTTCATGTAGAGGCTGCAGGTGACTTTGTGGGATCCAGGAGAGGTTAGCCACCAAGGGAGACAAGGTCAGAAATGGCAGGGAGACTTCACAGGACAGGTGAGTCACTCAAACCCAGGCTCTGTGGCATCGGGTGCAGAGTGAGCAGGGGTCGCGGATCGGCCAGAATCCAGAATCATTGGTGTAGTTTCTTTTAGACATGGCCACTGTACTCAGGAGATCTGGTCTTGGCTGAAGAGAGGCAGTCTTCCTGGGGTTCTTGGAAGTCGCTCGCCACGGGACAGGCGTCGTCTTCTTCACAGGGTTTCGGAGCTGGAGACAGTCCAGTAGGGCTGGGGAAAAATCAGTAGTTGTCTTCCAGGCTCAGCTGCACAGCGTCTTCTTCATCCTTTTCTTATTGGGTCACAGGAATCTGATGGTCAGGTTCAGGGTAGCCCTTAAATACTGAACTTAGGGGCGTTACAGGGACGGGCAGATGGTAGCCAATAGGCTACTTGCCTTTAGGGTGACTACACCCTTTGAATGTCCCCTCCCTTTGGGGAGGGGGCATCCCCCTAACCTGATTGGGTCAAATCCTTCCATTCAAGAAGGAGGATTTCCTAAGGAGGGGGCTCACCTCAGTCTAGGGCACCTTAGGGGTGGTCCTGGCAGAGAGGGGGGGACGCCTCTCCTGACTACTCATTTTCCCACCGATCTTGCCGCCAAAGGTGGGGCCTGGTCAAGGGGGTGGGCATCTCCACCAGCTGGAGAGGCCCTGGTTAGCATATCAAAGGGCAGGAATCCTTTAAAGCTAACCACCCGGAATGTTGTTCCTGCTTGGTTGTAGGTGTGAAGCAACTCCACCCCTTTGTCCCTGACCCACAAGAACCCAAAGGCTCCCACCTCAGGGGGTGTCAGAATCTTGACACAGTCCAGTCATAGGAGTGAATATGTTAATTCAGTGTCTATTAAAACCCCTCTTCGATCAAAGGTTGTTCAAACAAGTATGTTGCAAAAAGGAGTCCAAGATGGCCGCCGCGAAGCGCAGAACAGCGTTCAAGTGTTTCAATGCAGGCAGCAGGCTTGGAAAGTCCAAGGGAGTCTCCTTTAGAATCTTGCACTTCACCTGAGATTCTGGAGGAGAAGGACCCTTTTCCTTGAACTCGGTGCAAAGGTTAGCTTAGGGTAGTGCGTTGTGTGGTTACTCGATGTTTTAGATTTGCTGCGCTCGAGAGAATGTACCTGGAGACACTGGTCTCTTCTGTGGATGCCAAGTAAGGTTTTCCTTTATTCTGTATCCTGAGGGAGTCTGCACAAAATCACAGTGTCTGTATTTCAGAGTTTGCGCAGTGTTTGTTATCAGACTTTTGACCCTGCGCTTAAACTAGTGTTCATTCCTCAGGGTTTGCGCAGTGTATTTGTTTCCGGAATGTGACTCGCATTTTTTAGCTTGCGCATGTCTGTCAGGAATGACAAAATTGTTCGGCTTTTCAGCAGATATAATTAGACGTCGTTGCACTCATGAACAGACCTCCAGTATGCTTAGTGATTTATTGAAAGCTTATCAGCTAAGAGTTCGTTTACAGCGATTAGGCGCTGGCACGCTTTACTAAAGATTTATTGTGGTGTATTAGTTTACGAATAGCAAGCGCAGAAGAGTTACTGAGGGAGCCATAGTTCAGATGCAAGGTCCTTCTGCTAGTTTATACTACACTTACCTGAGAAAGGTTGTGAGCACTGGTATCCTCTCTCCATGCTCTTCCCCTGGTAGGAATATTTCTAGAAGGAATGAGAATAAAAACAACATTCATGAAAGCATCAGTTCCCTAGTTGAATTACACGCTAAAAAGAGTAAGTAGCTCTTAGGCAATTATAGAAGCACTAAGAGTTCTGTACCTCACAACATTTAAAGAAGAGGAGCAGTAGTCAAGTGAACATTGGGTATGTAACAAAATTAAATGTCATTTAAAAGAATATGCAGAAGACAAATGTATAGAGTAAAGTAGTAAGTTTGTATGTTTATTTGCAGTTCTTCACCCTTGCAAAATACACTGAAGATAAGGCTAGAATGCAGGAGTGAGCAAGAAGATTGGGAGAAGAACGCAGGAGTGAACAAGAAGATTGGGAGAAGAACTAACAAAGATTTGGCAGTCTCTTCTCTGTCCCCTACCCCTTCCCCCCTTTGAGTTATCTTGGCGTTCAAGTTAAATATTGACGCCTGGGAAGTCGAAGAGGCGCATTGGGTTCAGGCGTCATTCTGCTCCCGTGCATGTTGTGGCATTGTCCTTTACAGGGGGCAAGTAACATGTCTGTGTGTGGCAATCTGGTGCAGACCAGTCAAATGAACATGAGGGAGTTGGTCGTTTTTCAGGGGGGCACCTCTAAAATGAGTGCATTTTATAATAAATCCAGTACTTGCATATCTGTGGGTTTATTATGCTGAGGAGATTGATACCAAAGTCCTTAGCATTCAGTAAAGCCACCATGAAGCTGTGGAGTTCGTAATGACAAACTCCCAGCCCATGTACTCAATATGGCTCCACTGCGCTTACAATGTCTGTGAATGGCATAGACACTGTAGGGGCATAGTGCTCATAAAGCTATGCTCTCGTCTGTGGTATAGTGCACCCTGCCTTAGAGCTGTGAAGCCTGCTAGAGGGGTGACTTACCTATGCCACATGCAGTGGTGGTGGGCATGGCACACAGGGATGTGTGCCATCTTGACTCTAAGTTTTGTTTAAACCAAAACACACAGTCTGCAATGGCAGTGTGTATGTGTTTGGTGAGGGGTCTCTGAGGGTGGCAGAATATATGCTGCAGCCCTTAGAGAACCTCTCTGGTCAGAAGGCCCTTGGTACCACTGGTACATTTTACAATGGACTTTTACGTGGGCCAGAGGTGTGCCAATTGTGAAAACAAAGGTACAGTTTTGGGAAAGAACGCAGGCCCTGGGAACCTGATTGGCCGGGACCCAGGGCGCACTCAGTCAAAGTGCATCAGAAATCTGGTAAAAAGTGTGGGGGGGGTTACTGCAACAGAAACCCACTTTACTACACCGATTAATATTCACACCTTCAAATCCGGACCTGCAACCATCTCAAAAAAACTGTACTCAATCAATCTTCAAACTGAGGCCTAGGGCATTTGGGAATTGGGCTTCAATCTACCATGAGAACTTTTTTAATTTTGCAGTTCCTCCTTCTCACTACATGCACAGTCCTCTACTATCAGTTTTGTTGGAGCATAGGAACTTAATAAATATTTGGTTTACGATTCAGAAGTTGTGTCTCAGCATACATGGAAATAAAGTCCCAGTTCTTACTGAGCCCTAAAGCTACGGATCTTTGCCGTAGGTAAAGAATTCTTCAGAAGCGGCAAAATAACCCTTGAATTACATATCACAGTTAAACCTCAATTATTGGGAGTCAAAGATGAGATTTTGGTATGAGTTTAAAGGGTTTTATTAATATCTTTTAGCAAATATTTCTTTATTAGTCATCAAAATGTAACCAATTCATTAGCAATATATTAAGAACAATTGCATAAAGCAAGTTCCATATAAGTTATAGAGTCCCTGTTCTAAATATTAAGACGAGATAAGTATCCTGAACCCATGAAGAGTTCGAAATCGAGAGGTGAAAGCATAAACTTTTAAGCAATTCAAGTAGTACTTCTCAGGAAGAGAAGTTCAGAAATTCAGTGAATCTCAGAAAATTACAGCATAAATTCAGACAAGGAAAATGAATGAATGTCTCCTCGAAGTACATAGAGTCTGAGAAGTTCTCTCAAGTGTGAAGGATGGGAAATTTGCATCTGCCCAAAAAGCTCTCCTCCCTAGTCTAGGTACATACACTAATATAACATTTTGATATCTAAAACTAATACAATTGTTGCAATAGTCCAGCTTCTTCATCTAATGGAATCGCGATGACTTCATGGGAATGGAAATCTTCCACAGTCCACGCTGTCTTGAAACACAGACTTACAAAATATTACATGTAATATTACTAACAACATTGTTCAAGTCGTGGTTTGGTTCCCACTCGCCTTCCTTAAAAAAAAATGTTTTAAACGTTCACGGTTTTATCTGTCATTCCACAAATAAAATCATCCCTTCCTTACATATTCTACCTTACAAATCTTATTCATGAAGAAACATTTAAGTAAGAATTAGCTACATTGCTATTGTATTTTATAAGCAATGTCTCCTTGGGAAGGTCAAAAACTATCTTTTTCATTAGATTATGTCGCTTCAACACATTTTTATCATTGAACTCTTCACTTGTTCATGTTTTCAAGAATGTTGGCCTACGGTCAGAAAGAAAATTGAAAACTAAACGGCATTCTAAAGCATTTCTAACTTGACATGCCTTGCTACGGAAGCCTAGTGCTCCCATTTTTAAAATGTGGCTTCTCGTTGTAGGCCTATACGCTATTTCTACAAGTTAATTGCACAAACTTGTGTTTATTAAAAAGGCCCTATCAACAACACAGCTTCTCCACACAAGAATGCCTTCATTCTGCTAGGAATGCAGCAACGGGGGACACAGCCACCACTAATACAGGTTAACACTACATCGAGTGAAAGAATAAGAAATCCCTTGGGAGCCTATGCGCACATGTAGACTTAACATCACCATACTACTCATTCATTTAGTTCACGCCCCATTCACCACGTTTTTAAATCTCGATAGAGCCACCAAGTACAAAGGAAAATTATATAACCAAAAAATAAAAAAATGTAAAACACAATTTATTAAGCCTGATACAAAATCTCCTCAAATTAAAAACACAGCAAATAAGTACACAATTAAAAAACAGGAGAGGATTCGATTCACATTTCATAAAAATATATCCTACCTAATGCATGAAAAAATGAACAGCGAGTCCACAGACAAAAGTTAGAACTAACACATCAGTCTTAACATATTACACATCTGTTATGGATTTGTATACTAGAACACAGCCTGGAGCAATCACTATTAATGCTTCTCAGACACCGATGTTCCCCAAGCAGATTATGTACAGAGATTTAGCGTCGACGCGTTTCGATGGAGAAATCTTTATAGGTCCATCTTTATCAAGACTACAATGGATATACACTCAGTCTGGAAATTTCTTTTTCATGCGATAACCTTTTTAATAAAGGAAAGAGCGAAGGAGGGGAATCAAAACCTCCCTCATAAGCGACAATTTGGGGTTGGACAGAATCATTGTTTCTCCAAACAGCTGACTAGAACTGTGTGTGAAAGAAGCCAGAGGTTTCTCTTCAGTTCGTCCTTTCTGGCAATCTGTTCTTATTTAAATAGTGGATCCTAATCAGGAATCTTTCCTCCCAGGGGTCGAAAATACTACATCTAGACACTGATCCCTCACAACACCGAGTCAGGGCGCATACTGTGGCCCTGATCACTCAACCCCTGGCGACCGTGAGCCGGAGGGGTGGGGGGAGGGGGGAGTAGGAGGGGGGGAAGGGCTAGAGACATCTTTTTTTAGGTGGGGGCCCTTGATGACTAATTGAGTCAGGGAGCATCTGGACCATATTGTTATCCTTCAGTTTGGGGCTATTGGGCCTTGGGTGGACACCATTGCAAGGAATCCAAGTCTGCTGCACCTCCCAGGTGCCCCACCTCCTGGACTTTTATTGGCTGAGTCATATTGCACGCTTCGTTTGACAACAGATGCACAGTGCTGGCCCTATCACTGTTGAGAATGCACAAGTCCAGATATTTTCTGATTTCACAGCAGCAGTGCAAATGCAAAGGGCTTCCTTCAAGGCTGCAAAGAAGAGACTCTGAGAACTTGGACAAACACACGCTCTGTTATTCCTGGTCAAACTCTGAGTGCAATTAGATGGGAATTCTAGCGTCTTCACTGGCCCAGAGGAGGTCTGGCAATGGCTCAAGAACTACAACTCTGGCATCCACACATGCTTGGGGCCTGAGACCACTGGAAATTGCACTAGTTGATGGCGCCCAGAAGGAGTGCTCTCACAGGAGTCCGGACGGTGCAGCTAGTTCGACAGAGAACACTGACTGGCGCTGGGAGCACTACTAGATCGGATGCTAGCACAATCCTGATTCAGAGTACTCCTGGCACTGCAGACCGCATTATCTGACTAATATGTTAATAACGAACGCTGCCTTTTCTGGAATCTATTCCTAGCCGAGGCGGCTGATCATCCTTTGCCTTTGAGGTGTATTTGCCCTGGACGGGCACTCATTCCTTGGTTTCTGCTCCCCCCCCTGCCCCCCCCCCCACCACAGCCCCACAGGATTATGGGCGTTTATCAACTCCTTCACACCCCATTTATATAGGTTAAGGGTGCCCCCAGAAATACTACAAGATATGGGAGAGGTGGCCGGCCTATCGAGGGATACAGCTAGAGCCCTGAGCAGCCGGTATCACTGGAGGAAGAGATCAGACTCCACCGCTTAACATCTTTTGCAAATGGGTGGGCGGGATGGGAGGCGGTGACACTATTGGGACATGGTTTATGGTGTTCCACTTCCAGCCCAGGTGTGATATCCTCAGTGGGAGCTTTTTTCCTTTTCTTTTAATGTTTCTGGTTCGACCATTGACATTTTTGATATGAAGGCTGTCATTACTGATCATGATCTAATGACAGTTGATCTACATGGTCCGAATGTGCTTGTAACATATTTGTAACTCATGTCGGTGATGGCCAGATTCTGCTGTATGATTTTGTTTGTTTCAAATTCCAATAAAAAGATACTCACCTGGAACGTGAGGGGCCTTAATTCCCCGAGTAAGAGGTATAAAGTGCAAGTCTGCATTAAGAGGCAGAAAGCGCATGTCGCATTTCTTCAAGAAACTTACCAAGTTGGAGAGACTGGAACTGCAAAAGTGATGGTTTCGGAAGAAGGAGGCCCCTACCTGAATGGATGAACCCTAGTAGGGATATAACACTTTTATGAAAACTGACTTAAACACCGGGTTATGTGTATGTTTTCTGAATTTTATCACATATTGTTACTCAAAAGATCGAAGAACACAATAGTATGTGAATTGTATAAAAAACTTCTTTTTAATTTTCTTTTTTCCACAGATATTATGTTGTTTTTTTCTTTTTTATATGACAATTTATACACTCTTTTTTAACAATAATTCATAGAAATTCTAGACATAAATAAGCACCTGATTACAATAGTATATTATATACACTCTGATACATATGTCAACAATTGATTTTTGTCGCCCAATACAAAACCGAATCTGAATCCTACGCATTTCGGCGAGTGGCCTTCATCAGGAGTTCTGTATTTTTCGAGTGCTGATTAGATACTCGAGTGTCTAGTGAAAATGAAGACACCGTGTCTGGATATACGCAGTAAATAGGTCTTGAATGACGGTAAAATCTGTTGGATATAGTCTGACATAGATCATGTGGAACAAGTTCACGGAGCGATGGAATCAATGTGAAGTAGGTGATCCCTTGACACTGGGTCCTGTCAGGTGATATAAACACTGTTCGTTCTGTATTCGTGAACAAAGGCTGAAAAATGGACGGCTTTATGAAGGTTATCAGCGCTGCGGGAATTACTTGAAAAATGCAGCAACTTGTAATTGTTCCTTTTATTGTGGAGGCTTAGCAAGATGTCTGTGGTTATTTTTGCTGATAAGGCAGTGATTAATAGAAGTGACGAATTCTGGAAATATCGTTGCTGTAGGGTCCCGTCTGGCCAAATGCCGCCGTAACCCAGGGTTACTGCATTTTTCAAGTAATTCCCGCAGCGCTGATAACCTTCCATCGCTCCGTGAACTTGTTCCACATGATCTATGTCAGACTATATCCAACAGATTTTACCGTCATTCAAGACCTATTTACTGCGTATATCCAGACACGGTGTCTTCATTTTCACTAGACACTCGAGTATCTAATCAGCACTCGAAAAATACAGAACTCCTGATGAAGGCCACTCGCCGAAACGCGTAGGATTCAGATTCGGTTTTGTATTGGGCGACAAAAATCAATTGTTGACATATGTATCAGAGTGTATATAATATACTATTGTAATCAGGTGCTTATTTATGTCTAGAATTTCTATGAATTATTGTTAAAAAAGAGTGTATAAATTGTCATATAAAAAAGAAAAAAACAACATAATATCTGTGGAAAAAAGAAAATTAAAAAGAAGTTTTTTATACAATTCACATACTATTGTGTTCTTCGATCTTTTGAGTAACAATAGGTGATAAAATTCAGAAAACATACACATAACCCGGTGTTTAAGTCAGTTTTCATAAAACTGCAAAAGTGATGGCAAGGTCAGGTGTATTTCACGACCTACACTGCCTTCTCTGCAGAAATGCTTATCCAGATTTTACCAGCCACGCGCTTTCTTACCCCATATTGAGATAATTGACGCCAAGGCCAGATTGTTGGGCTGGGTGGCAAATTGAAGGGGAAGGACATTGCACGAATATGTTTATATGCCCCTGATATAGATCAACAGGCATTTCTGGCTTCGCTATCCTCTCATAATTCCACTGTTTTACATTACCTATTAATTGTAGAGGCGATTTCAAATGTACAGCAGAAATAACCCTAGTTTGATCACATCCTCTGCTACCCATTCCTCCGAATTGCAATACTGCTAAATTCTTTCGCGGCTGGATGCTGGAGTGGGGTTTAGTTGACTCTTGGAGAGAGGGCAAATCGGTGCACAGAGAATATTCCCACTACTCCGGAATGCATGATCTGCATGTATGGTTAGATACGTTGCTTTGCATTAGTAGTATGTACAGAAGAATGTCCCAAATTGAGAAGCTCGCCAAGACCCACTCAGATCATATTTCATTTCTGCTGACACTCAGCTGGGACACCCTGAGGATGCCTATATTCCGTCCTTGAAACTCAATATTGAAGCCTTAGAGGACCCGTTTTTTAAAGATTCTCTAGTGACGACTATTCACAACTATTTCGCTGAGAATGGGGGCATTTCTAATGGAGAGGGAGACACTGAACGTGGTAGTTAGGGGTCACTGCATAGCCACCACACCGGGGGTCAGTGCACAAATAAATAACGATATTACACAACAAGAACAGCTTCTTGATAGTTTAGAAAAGGCTGGGGTCGTAGACCCTTTCCCACAACCCAGGTCGGCTGCAGAAAGAGAGAAATTGCTTGGTTTGAAAGACCGGCTGAGGGGGGTATCAATATTGCCAGTACAACACCAAAGCGCATAATGTACAGGACAAGGCCGGGCGACTACTAGCCTGGATTGCTAATTCCAAAAGACAACACTCCCAAGTCTACTACTACTGGGGTTAGCGGGGCAAAGCATATGTACATAGCATAAAATCAATAGGCCTTCTATTTTCAGACTCTATGCTGAGTAGCCTGGCCAGGCTGCCCAAGACCTACACACTTATGTCATAAATGCTGGTTCTCACAGGCTGAACAATGACAGGGCTGCCCTGCTGGGAGGGAATATTCTGCACCAAGGATTACCAGGGCCATAAAAACCCTGGCTAAGGGCAAGATACCAGGGCCGATAGCTTGCCCATCGAATTCTACTGAACCTGTTTTGGCTCCTGTACAGACTAAACTTTATAATCCAGCCAGAGAGCTGGGTAGTTTCCCTCAAACTATGTGTGAGGCTCCGATTGTCCCACTCCTAAATAACACGTTACGTCCTACAGACCACCCTCAAGTGAATAATAATCAAAACACTGTTAGACTTATTTTTCTGAAGGGGTTGTTTCCCCAACGGACTCCAACAAAATATGCTTGAAACCAGCCTTCTTCTCTTCGTATTTATATTCCGAAGAAAGTCCGAGTGACATCTTATATTCTATGTATTTAACCTGTTTTTAAAAGGTGCATCAACATTTTAATAGTACACTTGGTGTTGTATCAAGTTATCCTGTTTTATATGTTTTTGACTGTTTGTATTGGCTTTAATCAGCCACACATAATAAAAAACTTGAGTGTGGATCGTTTTGCTCTTGGTGGCAATCTCTAGCCATAATCATAACAACGAAAGAGTGTGCCTTATGTTTGGAAGTGGAGCACAACAGTAGAATCCAACTAGGTTCTCCAATAAAATGTATTTTTTGACACAACCAAGACATTTTTAATAATCACTTTCACTATTCACTGTACACACACTACCAGCTCCGCAGTAATTCTGGCGTTGAAGCACACCAGGGGGGCATTCGGCCTCTACTGGTGGGGCCCGATGATGTAGCATGTCACCAACTAGGTTTGTGATGGAGGGCCTTATCAAGAACCTAGTTGGGAAGATGGCCGCTTAGGCTCCCGGCTCCACCGACCTCCGTCTCCTGTCGCATTATCCTGTTATGTATCCTGATCTTACGCCCGACCTCCAGGTGGATGAATAGTTGCTGACCCCGGTGGTGCAATCCCGATCATTTTGCAGACTTGATCGACAAAGTTACACCGTGTTGCAATTCTCTGCCTAACCCGGCTGGTGAGCCGGGACCTCGAGTACTGGCCCGGCAGGGTTACAATTGAACAACATCGGCCGTGGGACCCAGGTTGGGTCCGGTCTCTCGCTGCGGAGGTCATTTTGCCTGATTCTGATGGCGGTCGCTCGGTCTGCTTAACACCAAAGAAGAGGTGCCGCGACGCTCCTGTGGCCGCGTGCCGGCGTCCGCTGTCCCGGAGACCGAGTGCGCCCCCTCCCCGGGTTCGAAGCGCCGGGGTCCTCGCTCGCGGTAGCGGAGAATAGACCGCTGTGCGGTAGACGATCAACCGCCCTCCGTGACCGTCCGCTCCGTTCTGGCCTGTTCCCCCGGAGAACCGGAGCTCTGGGGACGAAGATCCTGCCAGTAATTAACCGAACGGAGATGGGTCGGACGGAATGCGAACCATCGCTGAGGACCGTCCTAATGGCCATTGGGGCTCTACATTCACATGTGGAGGTTTTGATCCACAAAATGTCCGCTTGTGCAGCTGGGACTGAGAGCAAGAGCCCAAATGTGCGGGGCCTCCCACGGTAAATGCCTTGCCGGTGGATGATGGCCTCGTTCTGGATGCAGTGTTGGAACCCTTGGTTAGTAACCGAATATCTGAATGTAACCTTGGTATCGTGACTGCATTGCCACATCTACTAGTTCTTCCAACGAAGGTGGAACCACTCGACCCTCCGTTTCCCGGAGCCTCTCTTCAATCACTCTCGAACCGCAATAACAATTTATTCCCCCCCGGCAGCTTCATCGTGTTCTCGGAGGAAACGGTATTGGGACTTACTGTCGGAGAGGGGGTGCTTATGTGAGACTGGGATCTGTGATGGACTACTACTATTGACCTTATATGGACTGAACATTTTGGCCCTTTTTTTCCATCTCGTTTATCCCGGAGAGAGAGTGGTTCCACCTGTGGGAGTTCGTATTGCAGACCGTAAGGGCCAAGGTTGAGATTGACTGAAAGGGGCTTGTATCATCGCTTCAATAGACATGGGTTTGCTACCACTATTCTTGCGGAGGGTTGGGCGGTGTTTATAACCTCCCCTGTTAGCTCTGATTGAATATCCTGATTGTTTTTTGGTTACGCGCTCAGGGGTAGGTGTTTCTGGCAGGGGGGAGGTGGGACCGGGAGCTGTATGTCGATTTCCTCCCCCACTTTTCTTTTCTATGTTTAGAACACAGTTAGTTGGGGCGACAGGCACACTGCTAGTTGGGGTTGGGCGGAAGCCTTATGCAGGGGTGCAGGGTGGGGGGTAGGGGTTTGTTGTATTGTTTTTCTTTTTGTTTTCACGTATAGTATCCTGTTCCTCTTCTGTTATTAGATGCCTTACTGAGGGGTTGTATTGATTGGTGGGTGGACGGGTCCTAGGGGTGGTGATGTGCGAGAGATCCTTTATAATGTATTGCCTTCAAGTGCTGCAAACGGGGAGCGATCGTTGTTTTGCTATGGTTCAATTCTTTTAAGGCTGCCTGCCACTCGAACTTTATGATTCTTTTTCTCCTTTAAAATTCTGTTTCTAAGGGTGGCGGCCTTACGAAAAGTGTCGAACTGGTCAGAATGATATATGCTGTGTTTTAACGATCGCATGCCATGGTAGCTGGATATTTAGCTTTCACCTTATGGAATTTCCGTTTATTACCCACTGTTGGTCTGTATAAGGGTTGCTTACTCCGTAATGTAAAGCATCTGCCGATTGTTTTTCTTGTATTTCTGTAATAAAAAGAAGTTTAAAAAAAAAAGAACCTAGTTGGATTCTACTGTTGTGCTCCACTTCCAAACATAATGCACACTCTTTTGTTGTTATGATTATAGTTACCTTGGGGGACTGAGAGTGGTCCTTACTTTGCTTCCCTCCCTCTCTCGTTGTTTTCGGCGGCAATCTCTAGCCACCAGGAGCACTCTCATCAACCCTCCTGGCCTCTGAAAGGGAACACTGTGCCGGGTGATTGGTTTTCTGTCTCCCTAAACTAGCCTTCTAACTTGCTGGCTCCTGGTGTTCTTCGCCTGCTGTTGGGGGCTTCCCGTGCAACCCCTCCACTACCAGCCAGCAGAGCATCCCTCCTACCACACTCCCAGGCCATATAGCCTTCTGGCTCTCTGGGAAGGCACCCAGCAGAGCAGTAGAGTCCACATCTTCTCCCAATTGGTCCTCGGGGAGCATAATGGAGCCAGCACCCCTAGTCCTGGAGAGACCCATCTAGTCATGGGTGGGGTCAGTAGGCAATAAAGTCCTTAGTACATCTTGCAGGGCATCATGAGGCTCCTTTTCCCAGCAGCCCATTCTTCCGCTGTGATTGCCACACTAGTTCAGTATTTTATTCCCATTTTCTCCCTTGTGCAGGGGTTTATAAGTGGAGGAGGAAGATTCCAGGCACTACTGGCCGATCCTAGGATGCCACATCATCCCTTCAACCCTGCCCCAACCTTCCTGCACAGCATTTTGGGACAATCCAATATGGTGACATCAAGTTTTCCCAGTGGAGAGGTTCTCTGAGGACCTCCACTCCACCCATCATCACTGCCAGATCCCTTCTAACCAAAATGTCAAAGGTGAGTGCTTCCTGTGTTGGTTCCCGATGCCTGGGCTTCCTCCTTTGTTCAGTGGACCTGGACTAACCCATAAGATGAGATATAGAGGTCCATCATGCCCTTTTCCTCTACAAGGAACTAGGTCAATCACTGATAATTCCTCTGTTTGTGTGGGGAGGCCTTTGTTGTCTCTGCTTGGGAGCAGATTCCTTAACTTGGCCCAGAAGGTGGGATAAACACCTAGAAAAGGGGGGACAGGTTGATCCTACTAAGCTCTATGCCACACTTCTTCCTCCCAACACAACACTGCTTAAAAACTAAAATAGCATTGACAGAGGTGTAAATGTACCCCTAGTCAGAAAATGAGAAAAATTAGAAGTGTCCCGTGGAGGGACACAAAATCTTAAAATTCAGAATAGTAAGTGAAAATTAGAAAGGAAGAAATAACATGGAAGTAACACAAGTAACATGATATGAAGAAATCACTCTACAAAATCTCTGAGATACATTGGTCTATTAATAACCCTATTACTCTTCCTCTGCACCACCTGACCTCCGTCAAGATCCTTCTGTGTGCCACTGTTAGAGAAATTTCTCAGTGTATGATCATCACTCGGATTGACATAGGGTGGGTTCTCTAGGTTTGGGAACAACTACCACTCTGCTTTTGTTCCAAATCCGACCATCATGTGTTTTGACAGCATTTTGAAAACATTTGATCACTTCCAATCTCCTGGTAAACTTAGACCATTCCGCAAACCCTTTAGGCGCCTTTATCTTCACATCATCACCAGACACACTCCTTACTTTCTTGGACATATCAAATATCTCTTTCCTCCTTTTTGGTGCAGCTATTTGTTTGTTTCTCCACTCTCTATCAGTATTATCTACACACCCCTTGTTCCAATGCATCCAACCAGGATTGACCTTGGTTGACAGCACCCTCCCTTTGAACAATTTGAAGGGGGATTTGCCAGTGGTTGTGTGTGGTGACATGCGATAACGAGATAACTTATTGGACAACTCTTCCTGCCAATCTAAGCCATTGGCCCTTGCCAATTGTATGCCTTCTTTCAATGTTTTGATGACCCTCTCAATAGCTCCGTTGGGCTCAGGGTGATACAATCCAGATGTCTTGTGCTCAATACTACATTCCCTCAAAAAGGTTTCTGTCTCACGTGAACAAAACTGTACACCATTGTCTGTTAATATGAAAAGTGGAAAACCTTTGTCAAACATTTTATCACTGCAGAAGAAGAAATATCATGAACACACAACACCTCCACCCATCTGGAATATAAGTCCATGAGAACCAAGACATAGGGGGTGGCATACTCCCATCTTACTGGTCCCAAAATATCCATTGTTACTTCTTCCCACGGATATCTTGGAAGTGTTCTACACACCATAGTCATCTGACTGGTTTTGGAAGATCAGGCACATTTTCCAAAACATCTTGTCCCTCTGCCCCTGCAATGTAATAATAAGGCATGTTTTCTCTGCACTCAAATTAGTGCCACACACACGTGCATAGTTACCAAAAACATTTTTCCCTTTTACCCACGCAATTAAAGGTTCACCTGGAGAGGGTAAGAAAAATGGCTGTGAAGTGACATTCTGCATATTATATCACCTCCTTTGGTTAGAATAAAACATTAAAACAGAGACAGAAATAAATGAATCAAATGCACACGAAAAACAGGCTGAAATTGCACCACACCAGTTATAACATCAAGTGTTGAGTATACTAGCTTATACAAATTGCTAATCTTCAATAAATTGGACTGATAGAGAAACCACTTTGTCCAATGTCCAAAGACAGTATTTTCAATGCTTGTGGTCATGCAAAACACAAAAAAAAGAAATGTCACCTTCCCACAATACTTTGGTGCTCCGAACATGACAGTAGACTCTCAACAAGACCTTTTAAATGTCGAAATCACATGGTGAATGTCCGCTGCTGACAAAATGTCTGCTAGTCCTCCCAGAACTACCAACTAACACACCCAATGCGCATGCTCAGCGAGTCAACACTTTACGTTCCTTAAGACTTGCTGACAGTGTAGTGTAGCTCCTATTTTCCCAATAGGCTCTGCGCATTGGAATAGTACCTACAGCAGTAAAGGCCTAGGCCAGACGTTAACTAGGTCTACTACTGTCGATACTAGACTTAATTTTTGGGTTTGCCAGCTAAGCTCAGAGTTCGCTAGAAACTTTCTCGAATGTTCAAGGAAGGATTAACTCCCCTGATTAGACAAGAAGGGATTTAGTTTCTGACAACCATAGAACGTGACAACTTTGCTCTCCCCTAATCAAGAGTCAATCTCAAGAGTCGTGTGAGCACAAGGCAATTATTTTACTCAGTCAGTACGTGCATTCTTAGTCTCATCAGAATGTAGAGAAAAGGAAGAGACGGGCGTGTTCAATAAAAGGTGTTATTTATTGATCAGTCTCTTTTCTCGTACAAGAGAAATGGATCGATATTATTGCAATACTTATAGTTAAGTAAAGTGCATACATTAAAAGCAATAGTATAAAATAATACTGTAAAAACATTGATATGGTTTCTGAGCCATATGATGTTTTAAAATGATTAAAATATATTTACATACACATATACATTTGACTAAACGTACTCAACTGGTGTTTCTAAATACGCCTACCCCGTGTACCTGACCTAAGTCTAATGCGTGGGCGGGAATAGAAAGTTACAGTTTAAGTTAAGTTTGTTTTTGCCAAGTGAATAACTAAAGAATTCTCTGTGAGGGGTTATTCAGTTCTGTACCTGGAATTTAGGATGGATGAGGAATGGTATCTCTTTCTCTGCTCTCGATATTCCAGGCTGCCTGCGAGGGCTACCCGGAAGCGCCGGTGCTGGGTCTCTCGGCTTGAGATAGCAGCGCGTCTCTCAGCGCGTCAGGAAGGTGGGGCTGCTGCCAGCGGGGTCTGCTTCTGCTCTCGGCTTCGGCAAGTATGGCTGCTCCGTCTTGTCACCACGCGTGTGTTTGCATAGGGCAAGGTCGGCAATATTTATACCTTAAAGGTGCCGGGATTGACGTAAGGATGGACATAGGTACGTCAATAAAGATGTCATACGACTTGCTCGTTAGCACATTCTTTACTAAAGTTCTCTGTGAAATCAAAACAATGGCCGCACGGATTATCCAGGTTGTCATAGGTTTGATTTGTTATGAGAACGTCGTATGCCTTATCAGGGGCTGGAGGAATGTCGCTTGTCTAATTAGATCTCAAGCGTTATGACCTAATCAGATAACACGTTCCTGTGCCGTAGTGTGACTGCGTCAGATAACGGTATCTGCATCATGGGGGATTTCTTGCCTCATGGGCTGACTGTTAGTTAACTAGATAGTTAGTTTAACCAGAATAGGGTCAGGAATAGGGGGATCGATTCAGAACCTATAGAAATACACGACACCCACTCCACGCTAACTATGGTCATATCTACTAATCTATGCATAGTATAACATAGTACAACATACTATAGAGTATAGTGTATACCTTACCACCCCAAAATACATAAATGCATTTCGAAATTTTCAAATATACTGAAAAATTGCAGTCATATATATTGTATGCACTTAAGCTATGAATTAAATGCAAAAGTAAACACGCATTTTTATGTATTATTGCTCTTTGGTATATGAGTAGTACACATGAAATGGCTCTTAATATAGCTATACAGAAAGGAAAGTCGAGACCATTTCATCACATAATAAAATATTTGTGAACATACCAGCGGGCAGCTAAAGTCTATATAAAGTATCTAAAAATAGAAATCTTAGTTCTCTAGGAATAGTTTCTTACTTTAAGCAGAAGATCAGTGTCCCGGAAAAAAATATATAGAAAAATATTTTAAGGGGCTTGCTGAAAAAAGTTGCTGTCCGTGAACTGGATTGTAATTGTTCATGTGACTTTATTTTTTAAAAGTTGAAGGCCGAATTCAGGGAACGCCGTGTGCGAGTTTACTCAAAAGTCTCTATTTCTGTTCCGGAGAGAGCATCATATCATTCAGGCTTTCGAAAAAACTGTCAACAGCTTCATGGGAAAGTTCCACTAAGTCGGAAATAGGTGTAACCATGCATTCATGCGCATGATTGTCTGCATTGACATTCTGATTTGCATTGCTGACAGAAGGTCGTACCTGTTCGATGCTGCTTTCATCTTGAACTTCACTACCCTTCAATCGCAGTGGTGAAGATTCCAGGAATGCCGTCATCAGGATTGGCAGCCTTTGAGGGCAGCACAAAGCGTGAACCTTGGTAGGAACCAACAGTGTATCTGCATCCACCGGCGCATCCGATTGTAGCGTCAGACAGGTGTTTAACACGCATTCTTCTCCGCATAGAAGACACCTTAGTACAGGTAAAACACACCTTTGCCACATTGGTCGAAATGATAGAAACCAAGTCATGTTTAGGTCTCTAAGCCGGGAGAGTCCCAGGATTTTTGATATCCGGTCCCGGTATCCAATGGCTAGGATCGTATCTTCCATTGTCGCGAGAGTTTGATCTGTGACATGGGTTGCCATAACGAAAAATAAGGACTAGGAATAGGATTCCTGCAATTAGTCCCAGGATCAGGGGAAGTCCGCCAAAAATCGAATGGACGAAATCTGGAAAAATACCCAGTATGGCTTTGAATGGTGTTAACGCCATCGAAAATACTGTCTTAAATACCTTTGAGACCCCAGTGGTATCAGAAATATTTAAGATTTCGCTCAGGATTTCCGCGAAATGTACGGGGGAATTGGTTGATAATAATGTATGTATCTCTGAAGTCCTTGCGACTTGTAGATCATACGTTTCTTTTGATGACGTGAGCCTTGTAGGCGTCTGAAGAAGCACTGTTTTCATTCTGCTTAAAGTGTCTATTCGAATAGAAGTAATTTTCAAACTGGGCCATGCCCTCGCCTCCCTGTCTGGAAAGGAGCTGGGGAACAAAGCACGTCCACAGCACTTGACCTTCGCCGTCGTAGTGACGAGATAAGGAGTCCCGGGCATAAGACTACAACATCTGCGGTCTACAATAAGAATGTAACTCCCATTATAGAGTCTTTGAAAGAATGGTTCTATTTCAGTTGCAGGTGCGCCTTGCTGGTGACATGAAAGGTTGTATGAATTCCCTTCACAGGCTCCGTGCAAACTAATACCGTTACACAGAAGTGTGCCGCTTAGTGACATAGCACAATTGTTGCCACTAAGAAACACTTTCTGTCCTTTATTACTGACACATGCATGTGAATAGGGCAGGTTCCAAGTTGTTTTAAGGTACCCCTTTCCCAATTTCTCGTACATGCCAGCCTGTAAATATTTTTGGCAGTATTGAAACCTGAAGGTTGAGATTGGAATATTTATGATTCCGTGGATTATCCATTCACTGACAGGTCGTTCTGACATTGTCAACGGTAATCTTTCTAGTTTTTCAATGCTCAAGATTGTATAATCAGCACCCTTCTGTGCCATACCGATTTGTCTATCAGTAAGGTTAAAGATTTGGAATAGTGACGTTGTGTTGATTAAACGCCAAGGCACATAGCCTGAACGCAGATTTTGTAACGTCCAGCCAAGCTGTACAATAGAACGCAATTGTGACTGACCATGTTGTAATAACAGTAAGTCTTGCGATAATATATCGATTGCTGAAGACACAATGCTGTCCAATGAAAATATTCTGGAGGACAGAGTCATTAACCCATTGTCCACTACAGAAAGTGATTTTTCCAAATTAATACGGTCAATTTCCCGTATTCTTTCTGCTGTTTCAATTTGAGTAACCTTCCAGGCCTCATTGTATGCTGCATATACAGAGGCTGCTATGAAACGCTTTTGACGCTGTTTGCGTGGTCCCATTATGAAATCACGCAAGTCAGCACCATCAGTAAGTAAAGTTAGGTGTTGCTTAATTTCAGGCAGTGTGGAAGTTTGTAGCCATTGAAGGCATAATTTGCCCACACTGTAGGTTGTTATTATCCCTGGGTGATGTCTTTGGGGATATCTAGGGTCTGGCCTTGTCATTATGAAACCCTGTGTTTTATTCAGGAATCTATCTTGACAGTGATTTGTATCTGTGGGCCAGATCAACCATTGTTTCCAATCAGGATGTGTTCTGTTTTGGTTAAGTATATGGTTTATGTCTATTTCTTCATCTGTTTCAGAGCTATTGCTAAACATTGTTGGCTTTGGAATAGACGGGTTATTTAAATCTTTGATTTTGGCTAAGCCAAGACAGGTGGTTTGTTGAACAGTGTCATTTAAAAATATCATTTGTTCTGGGATCATGCAGGCTCTAAACAAAGCTTCTAAACCCTGTACTTGCCATTCTTTTGTACCCCAAACACTTTTCAAATCAACATTTTTGTCCCAATAATCAAATCCAAAAGTATTCATCTTTTCAAAGAATATGTCTGAATATATCAATTTTGTGTTGGTTATCATGGTTTTCATCCCTGTCTTGTTTGATAATTTATAATAAAATGTTTCAGCATTACTAGTGTTAAAACCTTGAAAGTATGAATATTTGTCATAAACGGTTCTAGAGCTCCCTTTTGGAGGTGTAGCACAATGTTCCCATTGATTATAATTTAAAACATTTCTTGGTTGTGCAGATGTATGCAAAAAACTGTTACCATAATGGTTATAGCAATACATACTATCATAATTTGTAGAACCTTGCAAATAATCATGTTTTGTAAATTTAGCAGACATTACTAAGTCAGACATCATATTGTTTATACTTTCAAAGTCCCAATCATCAGCAAATGAGTTTGGTTTTGCAAAGTCACTCAAGGAGATCTTGATTTGGTGTGGATATTTCAGGATCTCGACCGGACCATAAATTTCATAGTCAGTGTTGTCCCAGGCTATCCCACCAGGTATTGGAATTGCTGTGAAGTTGGCTGAAGAAAGTTCTGAAGAAAGTTCTCTTTTCTCGACGTGTGAAGATGTGTGTGGTTTGAGGACCAAGTTGATGTTCTGACTTGCTGTGTCCATTTTAGCATATTTTCCCTCAATGAAGCGTCCCAAAGTAAATACCATGATGAGCCAAAGTATGAGGATAAATGCACCAAAACCCACCCAAAATTCAATCCATGGGGAAACCAGATATGTTTCTTTCAGTTGTTTCAAAAGTTCCTTAGCTTTGTCTTTAAAGGATTTTGATGATGGCTGTGTCTTTTGTTCGCTGAAACCTTCAGAGGAATCATCGAAGTTGATGAAGTAACCAGATGCAGTTCTCTCAATTGTTCCAATTGGTTCAGGATTTTTGTTTCTTGCATTTTCACTTGGAACTTCATTGTAGATTGGTGTGTCTCTGCTAAATGTTTTTATTTGGGTTTTCAGAGGTCTTAGTTCTATTGCATTGTTGCATAGTCCTTGTTGTTCTTCTGTAGGCGTTTCGAATGTGATGAGCCTCTTTGATAGGACCTCTGTACTGGTAGCAAACCTTGGTGTTCTGCTACTTATTGGGAGTCCACTTGGCCTACCGTTTGTTATCGGCCACATGTTGTGGTTTTACCAGGTCGATGGATACAACTCGGTTCTCCTTTTTTCCAGCAAGTGGCGGTAGTACAACTGATCTTGTCCCGTTGACAGACAAGACAGGAACTGCTTTTCTGTAAGAAGGCCCAAATTCCTTCTTTACCGCGATCTTCTCCCTGACTAGATCCCCGACTTTTGGAATCCAGACAGGTCTTGCTGGGACAGGTGGTGATTCTTCAGTGGTCGTTGGCTGTTGTTTCAACTGTATGTTGCTCAGGTCTTTTCTTGTTTTGTTTAAGTCCTGCAAAATAGCCAAACGGTCTTTGACATCAAAGGTTTTTTCTATTACCACTGAAGTCTGACTATCAAGGTCAGAGATCAACATCCTAGTTCCGAATAATAATTCGTACGGACTGAATCCCTTCAGAGAATTTCTTGGCAAGTTATTTAGACTACGTTGGACACTTATTAGATGTTTGACCCACCCAGCTCCCGAACCTAATACCTTTGCTGTTATAGATTGCTTTATGTCACGGTTTTTTCTTTCAACAATTCCGTTCCCCTCAGGGTGAAATGGACAAGAGTACCGCAATTGCACGCCCATGCTGACCATGGCCTCCTTATAAGCCCGAGAGCTAAAAGCAGGACCATTGTCCGAATGCAGAATGCCAATTGCGTATGTGCTGATAAAGATCCGCAAATCTTTTATAACAGTTCTGGCGTCAGCCGTTCGCTGGGGCCACATCCATATGAATCTCGTGCATGAGTCCACTGCGACCAAGATATATTTATAGTTACCGTCCCTTTGTAAGGGACCGCAGTGGTCTAGATAAACACAGGCTAATGGTTTATCTGAGATTAGAAGGGGCGTCTGTGCTGGACGTCTCACAGTTGATACTTTCATTTTTTGACATATTTCACATGCTAGAACATAGTTCCTTGTTTGTCTTCTCATTTGTGGCCACCAGTATCTCTGTTTTAATAATGATACTGTGGCTGAGACGCCAGCATGGGTAGAAGCAAGCCCTTCGTGTGCCGCTATTACTAGTCCTAATCTGTGTTCCATGTTTGGAATTGCCCTATCCCCCACTCCAGGGATTTGAGCAAAAGGAACATTGTTTCCATCGGTTATGTATGAGTATTTTACTGGAAAGCCTTTAGGGAGTGGTTCTATCGAATCCTTTTCTGAAGCGCTGACAGCTTGTAATATTTCGCTGTCTATTTTTGTTTTTGACCGGGTGACGGCAGCTACGGAAGCCGTTTGCACAGCTGCTTTCGCGGCCTCATCAGCCAATGAATTCCCTGCAACGTGAACGCCATCACGTTGATGACTCAGTGTATGTATCACGTGAGTCTTTGGTAGTTCTTTTTGTAAAAGAGCTACTTGTTCCCAGAGCATTTTATGCTTTATTGTGCCACCTTTCGCATCCTTGAAACCGTTCTGAAGCCAGATCTGCAAGTATTCATTATAAGACTGAACGCAATAATACGAATCGCACACTATAAGTGTGGGGAATTCTCGATCAGTATTTTCAAGCGCCATCTTGAATGCTAGTAGTTCAGCTCGCTGAGCTGTGCAATCTCCTAGAGATTGTGTTTTAGTGAGGGTTGGTTTAAATTTCCCTTCGTGCCAACGACCTTTAACAATCGCGCACGCAGCACTGTAAGCTTGTTTACCCCCTACTGCGGGTTGTGCTGATCCGTCTGTATATATTATACAGCCGTATTGGTCTAGAGGCAGAATTTCGGTTGGCAGAGGACATTCAAATTCATATTGTAGAAATTCTTGTGTTTTCAAGTAAGGATCAAATTCGTACACCACATCTGTTGCAGCAAGAGAGTTAGCCCATTGTATCCATCTCGGATGTAGTGCTTTAGCATTTGGAATGCTCGCTTTTGTTACAGCCTCTAGGGCTGGTATCGGTGTCACGATTATTATTCGTTTACCTTGTGCCAGGGCTCGTTCTTTTGCTATAGCTGTCTGTGTTGCTGTAAGAATTTTTTCCGTTGGGCTAAATTTCATTTCAGCCTTAGTGTACAAGTGTGATTTGAATGCAATTGGTACCTTTTCTCCCTCATTAGAGGTCAGGTATGTGAATCCGCATCTCCCTGGGATGACTCGGATCACAAGGTTGCGTGTCTTATCACGGGTTTCTAATTTTGTCTTAATTAGCATGTCTGTTTGTAAGGATCTCAAAATTTCTGTGTGTGTTTGAGTCCAACTGGATCTTTTAAAGTCTGGTTTAATTAGATCGTAAAGGGGTTTCACCCTTTCTGCGTAATTTGCAATGTATGTTCTTCCGAAATTTAGGAAGCCTAAAATTGACTGTAGGTTTTTTAGTGTTTTAGGAGCTTGGATTACGGCACATTTCTCTAGGAAATTGTCTGCCAGGCTTTTGCCTTCACTTGATAGCTCATATCCTAAGAATAGGACCGTCAGATGGGCAATTCTGGACTTTTTGAAGTTGAATTTGTAACCCTCTGCAGCGAACCCAAGTATTATGGTGTTCACTCTTTTCAAGTGAGTCTCCAAGTCATCATCTGTTAAGTAAATGTCATCGACATAGGATAATGCTTCATCATCATATAGTTGTAGTAATTCTGTTACTCTCGCTGAGAATACCCCTGGGCTGTTCTTGTACCCCTGGGCTAACCGACAGAATTGTTTTTGAGTGCCATTTACTGAGAATGCAGTTAAATATCTGCTTTCTGGTGCTATGTTTTGACAAAAGAATCCATTGGAGATGTCCAAGGTTGTTTTGTATTTTTTGCGCACTATGTTATTCATTAGTGCAGCACTGTGTGAGTTTTGCACTGCAAAAGTTTTGCAACATGTGTTAAGGTGTCGGTAATCCAAAACTAGACGGTACGAATTGTCTGGTTTGGCGACCGGAAACAAAGGATTGTTCATTTGTGAGGTGCAAGTTTCAATCACCCCCTGGTATTCTAGCTGATCTAGTATTTCATTTACTTGTTTTTTAGCTTCTTGCTTAATTGGGTACTGCCTTTGTGCAGTTGGTTGTGATTTTAACTGGATTTTGTGAGGAGGAGAATCCTCATCCCATCCTACATGATTTTTATATAAAGCAGGTGCTAAGGCCACTGCCCACTTTCTAGCAAGTGTGTATTTTTTATGAATCGGTATTTGATTCGAGAAGGCAGGCATAATTACCTCTTCGCCATGAGGGCACTCCCTGACAAACTCTGGTGGCCAGTCTTTTTCAGCTAGAAGGATGTCATAGCCCTTGGATAGGTTATCCCAAAATAGTCCCCTTATTTTCCTAGTCTTATCTCCCTCTATACGTAATGTTATCTCGTATATCTTGTGGGGCTTGCTAACTCTGGTATCTGCAGTTTCCACTTGAAGGTATTCATTCGTGTCCACTGTCTCCAGATGATTCATAAGGACTTTGCGAGCTATGCTCACCTCTGCTGCGCTGTCTAGCATTGTCTGAGCCCACTCTCCGTTTTTCAGTTGTGTCCTCAGTATTCTCGGCATTGTTAACTACCTTGATACTGGCTACCTTCTTTTTAGGAAATTGTAATTTCTTTTTCAGTTGAGCAGGTTCCTTGTCTTTGGACTTGGCGTGCTCTTCTGATCGTCCTCTTCTTTCCGATTTCTGCGAGGAATTCTGAAAAGATTGAGAGGGACGTGTATCAATGTCTTGATATCTATCAGGTTTTTTAATATTATCCCTATTTCTAAGGTTATATCTATTCCCAGAGGGGTCACTCTGCGGTGACCTCTGTCTTAGGTTTGGAGATTTCTCGCTTCGCCTCGGAGACCTTCCTCTGGACTGGAATTTCTTTTCTTTGGGATTGGATTGTTTGTTTCCATCCCAGTTCTTTTTTGGTGAATTATTATTATTAAAAAATATTTTTTCTGGACTTGTAGTCAGTTGCGGTTTTACTGGTATTCCACCTAGACTATCTCTGCCTAGTTCTTCATAGGATTTTTCTATGATTCTGGCAATTTCAGCTGGTTGGTCTGCTATATCTGTCTCTTTTAACCTCTGGCGGATCGCCACGTTTGCTGCTTCACCTTTTATGTTGGCTAGTAATATAGCCGAAACCTGCTTGAAGTCTTTCAGTAATTTCATACCAAGAGTTAAAGCAGGTTCTGGACCGTATTCATCTTGAATTTGTTTTAGCACATCTGGTATTACCGAAATGGATGGAACACCGTGCGTTTTTGTATAGATGGAAGCAAAGACTGTACCCCAAGTGTCACAGTCCTCAATGTGTGGTGCGATTCCCATTGGGAGACATATAGTGAGAATCCTGTGTTTTTCCAGCGGGGTGGTGTCAGGAAACACCGCCTCTATTTGGGTGATTTTCTGTGCCAACCAGAATGGTATTTGCTCCCGTTTAGCTGGAACTTTACCTAGGCAGGATTGGATGTTCTGTGGTGTAATTTTATTTGTGTTCCCCTGGTGAGGGTCAGCTGTGGAAGTTTAATCGCTGGCTGAATTGTTGAAGTCCGCATTACATACTGAACTAATTGTCTATTAATTTTTAGTAATTGTTTCAGCTGTGTTAATAATTCAGCTGCAGGCATCCTATCGATGTCTGGATGTGGTGTGTATCCGGCTAGGACCGGCCACGTTGCTCCTGGTCTTCCTAAAGGACCGAGCCTTGTAATGTGATTATTGTGTTTTAGGGCGCCATCAAATAAGAGCAAATGCTCTTGGAATTTGAGTGGTACTTCCACCTCCTCGAAAGGAGTGTATGTTTCAGGAGGTTCCTCTACTTTGTAATAGTGGAAGTACTTTGTTACAGCATTAGCTGCTGGAAAATGTATCCATGTATAGTATACCTCTGTCTGCCGATATTCGTGTGCCTCAATTACGAATATGACTGTGCCACCTCTAGGTGTCAGTCCATTTTCTATAAGTTTTAAGGTTATAGATCTCCTTTTGGCGACCTGGATGAGTATTATATCCGGGTCTGCTGTTTGCATGGTAGCATCAGCATCTGCTATTTCAGTAGCTAATCTAATTGCCTCTCTTTCATCATCACTCTCTGCCATTTTACAGACAGGATGGTATTATGTTTGTTTGCAGATCAGGTTTCTTTATGGAAACAGAGATTAGATGCACAATATTCTGGAACTGTTTTATCCTTCAACGTTGACTTGACCAAAAACCATACATAGGAGTTCCCCCCTGCGAGGTTTTGGAGGATATAACCTTTCACCCACTCCAGACGTCTTTGGAGTATTTGGGAAAAGGGGTCTGAGTGAGAAAGCACGACTGAGTTACTCTAAATGTCTTACGTTAGTTTTATCGCCCTTTCCAAACGCGTTGGGCGCCATGTAGTGTAGCTCCTATTTTCCCAATAGGCTCTGCGCATTGGAATAGTACCTACAGCAGTAAAGGCCTAGGCCAGACGTTAACTAGGTCTACTACTGTCGATACTAGACTTAATTTTTGGGTTTGCCAGCTAAGCTCAGAGTTCGCTAGAAACTTTCTCGAATGTTCAAGGAAGGATTAACTCCCCTGATTAGACAAGAAGGGATTTAGTTTCTGACAACCATAGAACATGACAACTTTGCTCTCCCCTAATCAAGAGTCAATCTCAAGAGTCGTGTGAGCACAAGGCAATTATTTTACTCAGTCAGTAAGTGCATTCTTAGTCTCATCAGAATGTAGAGAAAAGGAAGAGACGGGCGTGTTCAATAAAAGGTGTTATTTATTGATCAGTCTCTTTTCTCGTACAAGAGAAATGGATCGATATTATTGCAATACTTATAGTTAAGTAAAGTGCATACATTAAAAGCAATAGTATAAAATAATACTGTAAAAACATTGATATGGTTTCTGAGCCATATGATGTTTTAAAATGATTAAAATATATTTACATACACATATACATTTGACTAAACGTACTCAACTGGTGTTTCTAAATACGCCTACCCCGTGTACCTGACCTAAGTCTAATGCGTGGGCGGGAATAGAAAGTTACAGTTTAAGTTAAGTTTGTTTTTGCCAAGTGAATAACTAAAGAATTCTCTGTGAGGGGTTATTCAGTTCTGTACCTGGAATTTCGGATGGATGAGGAATGGTATCTCTTTCTCTGCTCTCGATATTCCAGGCTGCCTGCGAGGGCTACCCGGAAGCGCCGGTGCTGGGTCTCTCGGCTTGAGATAGCAGCGCGTCTCTCAGCGCGTCAGGAAGGCGGGGCTGCTGCCAGCGGGGTCTGCTTCTGCTCTCGGCTTCGGCAAGTATGGCTGCTCCGTCTTGTCACCACGCGTGTGTTTGCATAGGGCAAGGTCGGCAATATTTATACCTTAAAGGTGCCGGGATTGACGTAAGGATGGACATAGGTACGTCAATAAAGATGTCATACGACTTGCTCGTTAGCACATTCTTTACTAAAGTTCTCTGTGAAATCAAAACAATGGCCGCACGGATTATCCAGGTTGTCATAGGTTTGATTTGTTATGAGAACGTCGTATGCCTTATCAGGGGCTGGAGGAATGTCGCTTGTCTAATTAGATCTCAAGCGTTATGACCTAATCAGATAACACGTTCCTGTGCCGTAGTGTGACTGCGTCAGATAACGGTATCTGCATCATGGGGGATTTCTTGCCTCATGGGCTGACTGTTAGTTAACTAGATAGTTAGTTTAACCAGAATAGGGTCAGGAATAGGGGGATCGATTCAGAACCTATAGAAATACACGACAACAGTACACATGCACATATTTCTCCGTGCTTCCACTTGCTCTGAAGAGGACTCCAGACTTCTTGCCCCCACCACACAACAGGGCTTGATGCTGGAAGTCGTCCGAAGAGCATCACCTGCCACAGGCTGCCTCCAGAAGCAAGTATTATCTTCAGGAAGGCGTTAACTCATCTGTTTGGACTCCTCCGATGGGGATGACTCTACCACTACACGCCGTTGCCCCAGGAAATGGCGCAGCATGCGGGGCTTCGACCGCCTCCTGATGTGTCGGGCGTGCTCCACAGTGAGTTTAAGTCAAACTCCAACCAGCACATGACACACCGGAGCACCACTGTCTCACTCCCTTTGCCCCCACAACTGCTTCACTGCTTGGAACAGAGTAAACCAGGGCACCTTCCCGACTAACCTGGCTGAGAGTGCTGAAGATGTATGACTGGCAGCAGTTGACACTGGGACCCACACTGGAAACAGGGCAGAGCTCAGCTTCACACGTCAGTTACTGAAGACCAGGAACCATAATCAAACTTTGGTGTCACCTTTTTAAGGTGCATACCCAGTTCCTTGATCCTCATACCATCGGTCGTCGCCAAAAATGTGATGTCTTCAATAAAGATGAGCAAGAGACATTGAACGGTAAGTGAGAGCCTCTTTATAAATGCACCTTTACCAACGACGACACATTGTCACCCTCCCCTTCCAAGGTTCTTTACCCAACAATCGCCTCTGAGATCATCACATTCCAGGAGAGGCAGGTTGATCTTACTAAGCCCTAAGCCACAGCAGGCTTTTTTAATCCTGAAGGCAGGGCGCTCGATTTGAAGTGTGAGGGTACCTCTGCATGAGCAGAACACCCCTACAACTTTCGAAGTCCATTCTCCCGGGTTGTAAGTGCATCAATCATTAAGATACATAGGGTAGCCATGTGTCTTTACGAGATGACCATCTCTAAACTGGCTGTAACAAACCCAGTCATGTTTGGTATCAAACATGTTGGAATCATACCTCCTCACCATAAACGGTGTGACAAGTATGATTCCATGCACTGTACAGCTCCTCCAGGAGGCCCTCAGTGCTCCCGGTACCAGACTTCTGTACACGGACAGCACAACATGGCAGCTGACGACCAAGGACACAATTCTGCCCTCCTGCTGCGGAGTCAAGCTCGAGCAGAAAAAGGCAGAACAATAGGTATCCTGTCACAGGGAGGTGTGACCATCTCCCAGACAGGGATTAGTGTATTGGGGCCGGGTGGGAGCGCTTGCTACTGCCACTTAGTCTGCTTGAGGGGCACATTTGGTTCCCTCCTTGCATAGACCAGATCAAATCAGCTCAGGGAGCCGTTGGCTACCGCTCTGGCGGGAACCTGGACAAAGGCCATGGAAGTATCCTCCCCACTGTCTGACCCCTCCCCTGGGAGGGGACCCTGAATCGTCCCAACCGTCTCCTTAGGGTACTTAAGGGCTTACCTGTAGGTGGGTCCCTAGAGTCATCGTGGGATTCGATTCAGATCAAACTCTGCATCCTCTTCAACCGTCTGGACATCCTGATTGAGCTGTGCAGACAGCATCAGACTTCGCCTTGGAACCAAGAGTGCAACGGGAAGACTGTGTCTACTTCTGATCTCTCTGTTCCGCAACCCTGCTACACTGTCCATGTCCATGCGCCATACAGGTCCTTTCCAGGACCTTTGGACATCCAAAGACACCCGAAGGAATCTCCCTTGGAGTGAAGAAGTCACTCCCCTGCATCCGCAGGCACCGCAACACAGCTGACTGATTGCTGATCCTGGTCTTCTACCGGGTCAGTAACACCGGTGACGGTCCTACAGCTTCCTCGAGGCCTGCACGGTCTTCAGACTGAGTCTGCAGCCAATATCCCTCATCAACACGACCGCAACCCTGTGCACCACATTGGCTGCCTGTTTCTAAGGCTGGGTGACTCTTGTCACCAGAGATCTTCGGGCCCTGTCAACTCCAGTGGGGTCCCCTAGTTGCTCCTGGCCTACTTTGACTCACTTGCACATAGTGAGTATCTTGGACTTTGCTGGTCCCGATGTCATATAGTTCCTATAAACCTATATAGGATCTGCCATCGAACATGACAACCCTGTTCCATCAGGGATCGTGGAAACAGTACAGTACTTTTCGCTCAGTCACTCGTGCTCACTTTGTCTCAGAGAGATACACAGTAATAAACGGTGGGGAAGTTTTCAATAAGTATTTATTGAACCAGTGTCATTCTAGTGCAAAATCAGTGTGCTGAAACAACCATAGGACAGAAACAGATATAAATGATTATAAGCACCAACAGAGTAAATGGATGGTAGATTCCTACCATAGTGCTAAAACAATGAATACAGGCAGGTATATAAATACATAACAGTAATAATGCGTACTCCTACAATGCAACCCTAAATAGATGTACCTAAGTGTAGAGCCAAGAATCCCCTAGGCTGAAGCCAATCCCATTACCTGAAGTGAGAGGCTGTGGGACCCCGTCTTGGTCTTGAGATTGACACCCCTGCGAGGGATGTCAGATCACTGCGAGCTGGAGTGTTTGCATGCAGGAATCTCAGCGTCTTGCGTCAGTGTGTCAGCAAGGAATCCTTTCATTCTATATAAAAAGGGGGGAACATAGTCAGAAATCAGCTCAAGAACTCTGTCACTCACTACAGCTATGAAGAGGCTACCATTAGGTATGTCACAAAACATTCCATAGATAGCAAGATGAATAGGCAGGGCATTTCTGGGTGATGACTCTCCCTCCACAGACACCCATTCATGCAGTGTGGACACATCATCAAAGTAGGTACAACAAATATCAATTTGCAACACATACAAAGTGTTTCCCTTAGATATATTATTTGAGGTAGTTGGGGTGGAACTTATTTTTCAATTTTCAGCAGCAGCATTAGAGCATTTTAGAAGTGCCCGCTAAGGAGAAGAACCCCCTCTGCATCCTGAAAAGCCCAAGGTGATGGACAATTCCACTGGACTTCTTGGAGTTTGTGAATACAGTTACACTCTGTTTAGCAGCAAGATTGCATGCAGAACTCAGGGTAACTATTTAAAATAGCCAGCTTTCAACAATTTCATACAGGGTACAAACAGCATGTCTGGCTACAAGTGTTCCTTAATCCTTTCTGAGGCATGAACCATCCATCAAACAGATTATCATATCTGTTAAGTCAACTAGAGGCTTTGTAAGGTTGGTCTGTAAACATCAGTCACGTGTCTCACCTTCTTGACAGCCAGATGACTAAGGAGGCTGATTTCAAGGTACGAGGACAAACTAAGGGAAAATGAAAGCTAGACAGTAACAGGATCGTATAATAGGACAATCATGCAGTGGAGAGATGTTTTAGTAGTGACCAAAGGGCAGCAGCAGAAGGTGGTAGGGCAACTATCAGGGTGGCCCCAAACACGATGTTCTCAGAAGTCTATATGAAGTGGGGTGCTGCTATGACAGAAGGCAGAAGACTAATAGACAATAGTTTTTTGTCTGATGCCTGTGGCCCTGCACCAATACTCCAAATGCAAGTCACTTGTGTTCATGACCATGCAGCATAAAGGACTTATCATAGTTCTGAAGTCCCAGGGCAGGTGCAGGAGTTAATGCCGGTTTCTCTTGCACAAAGACTTGCCGTGTCTCTTCAGTCCAATGCAAAGGCTCAGAGGTACCTCTCAACATAACTTTGGAGTGGTCAAATCATATCAGTGAAACCTAAGATCCACTGTTTGCAACATCTCACCATGCCCAAGAAAGTGCGTTCTTACAAGACTGTCACAGGGAGGGGCACCCTACAGATTGCTTCAATCCGGTCAGCAGACAGATGGCATTCTCCAGCAGAAATGTCAGAACCTAAATATCATGGTAGAAAAAAGTGTAAGTTCTCTTTAAAAACCCTATGACCCTTCTTATCAAGCTCAGTGAGCAAGTAAAGGGAAAGCACCATCCATTGAGTGGCATAACGTTATTAACATAGTAATCCAAATCTGCCTTTTCGGTAAGACCAAGGTGTCTAAAGTATGTTTCAGGATTTTGGAGAAGATAGAGGGGGGACTTCGTAAACTCCTGTGGGAGTCTATGCCAAGTTAGCTGGCCTTCATCAAATTTGAAGGCGAATATTGACTTTCTTTTTGAATGGAGATAGAAAAGAACATAGATCAACCACTGTAAATGATCAGGCGGGGGCTGGGAAGCAAGAGGAAATAGTAGGAGGGTTGTGCACTACAGGAAAACTGTAAATAACCACAATATTGTGGTAGATAAAACACCCAGAGAGGCCCACTGAACTCTAATACATAGTTTGTGAAAAAAATATAGTAAGCAGCAAACATATTCTGACTGTGAATTTGCAATTTCAATGGACCAGCACTTCACTGCCTGAGCCGTCAGAGAATACAAAGTACAATTCATTTTTGATCTTCTTTTATACATTTTGTACAATGCAGCAAGCGGGGGATAGAACAGGTGGTTATAACAAACTCAAGATAGCGACTACCAAGCAGGTGCCTATTTCTTCTTGTGGGAAGAACGTGAGACTCTCTTGGGATAGAGATACAGTTGGGTATGGTAGAAGATGGACTTCACTAATTGTACAGTTCTTGCTGGTCTATGCCAACTTCAAAACTCACCTTAGCTTACTGAAGCAGCAAGGCCAAATCTGCAGTGTACAACCAAAATACAAGATGAGAGTACATTTACAATGCATGATAATGTACAATAACGCAAAGGTAGTACCTTAAGTAGATATAAAAACTATATTTCATATCACCTCCCTTTTTCACTGTGAGATAAAAATGAAAAATTCAATACCATTTAATCTGATCATTTCAGCAAAAAAAGTCACCATCCTTACCTTTTTCTTTTTCTACGTAACAGTTGGCACCACCAGCAATATCAAGAGGATGAGCAAGGGCAATGCCTATGTAACTGCAAGTGCTAAATGATGCACAAAAGTAGTTTAATCAAAATGTATACGTTAGCATAGAATTTTTATCAATTTAAAACATGTTCATACCCACTTCCCAAATATCTCATATATCCAAGACCAGAAAGCACTTCCACTTATGTGTAAAGCACTTGTGTAGTTCCTTAACACTACACTAATGCCGAGTGAGGTGTTGGGCATGTATATTCAACGTGCGAGGTCAAGTGCACTCCTATTTGCTTTTTAACTCTTTATCGATTTAGTCCATGTTTGCAATGTTTGGCGTGCGCTCGATAGCGGTCTGTCCTGGAACCACATGGTGAATAGATGCAAGTGAAATTGAAGCGGGTAACTTCAAGTTCGAGCGCGCCGCATTTGCCGGAACGGCGCATATCAAAAGTTCATCAATCATTTCACATTTTAATTCTTTTATTTTGTATTCAAATTGTATCCTCAGTTGTGCTTGTTACAGGGTAGACCGTAGAAAGTGACACTGCTTCTACACGGCAGCTGTGTTAAAAACTTCTTGCTGTCGCATGCTTGTACTTTCAAACAAATCTTTAGTGATTCTGCTGGTTCCCAATGCATTTCGGGCTTATAATGTAGCCCTTCTTCAGGGGGATCACTACAAATTTAAACAAACATCACTGTTACGTATGAACATGTCCCAACTGTGTTGTACACATAGCCTTATTACCCATAGCGATAAACATTTTCCAATAGACATTTTCCCTCTATGCGCTTAAAAAAGCGCAAAAACCTTAAACCAAAATCACATAGATGTTATCCTGTTATGATAATACTACAAGTTTGAGAAATTCAGTTATTTCATACCTTCAAACGAGGTCCGAGCAGCCTTTAGTTTCTAAAAATGAGTTCTTACGCTACTTTCTAACATGCTCGTCATTCATAGGTGTTCCTCGGGACTTCGCCCTATTATTTTTGACCAATGAAACGGTAGATGGAAATACCCCTATACTACGGGTCCCATAATGCCGTGTATACAACCCCGATTCTCCCTCCACTTTCTTCAAAACGTATGCCACATTGTAATCATACTGTAATCTTGGTTTAAAGACAGTACATTCGTGTACCCCGCCCTCCCTGGATTGTGTAATACATGTCAATCAGAATGTTATAGATGGAAACACGCACAGAAATAAGTCTGTAATGAGGTATAGCAACATTGTAACGGTTCGAAAGTATCCACGAGTTGGGTTTAGTAGATGGGTAATGGTTCTTTCTGTAGGTTTTGTTCTTGGTAATCTTGGGTGCAACTTGATTTAGGACAAGGATATGAAAACAACGTGCGAGGTCAAGTGCACTCCTATTTGCTTTTTAACTCTTTATCGATTTAGTCCATGTTTGCAATGTTTGGCGTGCGCTCGATAGCGGTCTGTCCTGGAACCACATGGTGAATAGATGCAAGTGAAATTGAAGCGGGTAACTTCAAGTTCGAGCGCGCCGCATTTGCCGGAACGGCGTATATCAAAAGTTCATCAATCATTTCACATTTTAATTCTTTTATTTTGTATTCAAATTGTATCCTCAGTTGTGCTTGTTACAGGGTAGACCGTAGAAAGTGACACTGCTTCTACACGGCAGCTGTGTTAAAAACTTCTTGCTGTCGCATGCTTGTACTTTCAAACAAATCTTTAGTGATTCTGCTGGTTCCCAATGCATTTCGGGCTTATAATGTAGCCCTTCTTCAGGGGGATCACTACAAATTTAAACAAACATCACTGTTACGTATGAACATGTCCCAACTGTGTTGTACACATAGCCTTATTACCCATAGCGATAAACATTTTCCAATAGACATTTTCCCTCTATGCGCTTAAAAAAGCGCAAAAACCTTAACGTTTTGAAGAAAGTGGAGGGAGAATCGGGGGTTGTATACACGGTATTATGGGACCCATAGTATAGGGGTGTTTCCATCTACCGTTTCATTGGTCAAAAATAATAGGGCGAAGTCCCGAGGAACACCTATTAATGACGAGCATGTTAGAAAGTAGCGTAAGAACTCATTTTTAGAAACTAAAGGCTGCTCAGACCTCGTTTGAAGGTATGAAAAAACTGAATTTCTCAAACTTGTAGTATTATCATAACAGGATAACATCTATGTGATTTTGGTTTAAGGTTTTTGCGCTTTTTTAAGCGCACAGAGGGAAAATGTCTATTGGAAAATGTTTATCGCTATGGGTAATAAGGCTATGTGTACAACACAGTTGGGACATGTTCATACGTAACAGTGATGTTTGTTTAAATTTGTAGTGATCCCCCTGAAGAAGGGCTACATTATAAGTCCGAAATGCATTGGGAACCAGCAGAATCACTAAAGATTTGTTTGAATGTACAAGCATGCGACAGCAAGAAGTTTTTAACACAGCTGCCGTGTAGAAGCAGTGTCACTTTCTACGGTCTACCCTGTAACAAGCACAACTGAGGATACAATTTGAATACAAAATAAAAGAATTAAAATGTGAAATGATTGATGAACTTTTTATATACGCCGTTCCGGCAAATGCGGCGCGCTCGAACTTGAAGTTACCCGCTTCAATTTCACTTGCGGGCATGTATATTCAACATTCTGACCCGCCTATGGCCCAAACCCCATCCTTGGAAGCAAGGACAAAGTGAAGGGCCATTCTATTTTGAAAAAGCATGGTCTTCTGGGTGTCTAGCACATTGGTTATCAGACCTCAAACAATAGCATCAGTATTGACAGTTTCCTCTAGTATTTCATCCTATTTTGCAGATGGTCTGCACTGCACCATAATTAGGAAATAAAAAGGAGAACCATCTGTTTGCCTTACACTCACAGCCTCTTGGTAATCTCTGAAGGGGATGTTCAGCAGTGCGCCTGGTAACTGGGTCTACATACCCAGCATAACAAACCCCAGTCCACTCTCAGGGTAACCATACTTTCAAAAAATCAAATGAGCTTCATTTTCCCTCGAAACAACGTTCCAGAGAGAAAGCGGTTTTCAAAGGTGGTAACGTGGTCAGGTATAATCTCCAGAAAAGTTTCACAAAGTTCCATAAAGATGCTCCAGTTAATTAGATCTTGATGTTCACAAAACTGTCCATGCTCTGAGTAAGCAAGATAGATAGTGTTTAACAAGAAATAACCTTTAGGGCCATAGACGTCTTCCATATTCCAGATTGTGCATATTCTGAGGAGGTGCTGCACAGTCAGACACACTGTGTCCCGTGTAGAATTAACCATGGCAAGTTTAATTTTTTTCTGAGGGGTACTTTGATCAGAGGTGCCCCCCCCCCCGCCCTCCAGATGTCGGCGGGCAAGAGAGTACAACCCAAGCAGGAAGAAAGATTTATGGTTTGATGACATTTCTAGAGCAAGGAGTTGTTGTGGTACACAGATTACGGGTCGGGCTCCGTTCAAGGACAGGTGTAGTTCAGTTTGGCTTTTCACCAGCCCCCATTCAATTTATATGAGGTATACCACAAGGATCCAAAGAACAAAGGCAGTAGCAAAGAGAGCACACAGAAATCCAGTTTTAGGGGACAGTTGTTCACCTTGTACGGCAATAGTAGAGATGAGAGGTGGGCAGCACATCACTGTGTGTCTGCAGGGAGCATGGTGGATGGGCTGATTTCCCTCAAGAGCAGACAGCGCTGTCTGGACTTGGATATCCTGGCCATTGCAGAAGCAGTTGGTCCTGGTACAGGTCTGGAGTTGGGCAGACGTCTTGTGAGTGTGCTACATGCTTGCACTGGTACAGGCCATGGTCTTGTTAGTAATGAGTAGCACAAAACAGGTCCCCCTCCACTGGGGCTGCAAGGCAGACTTCCTCCAGCGCACCTTGCTAAAACCCAATCAACTGGCTGAAGGGTGTGGAAGATCCCAGATTGGCAGTCAGGTAAGGCAGCTTCAATTGATCGCCCATTATTTTCTACGCCTATTAGACATTAAATACTGTTTTTTAATAAAAAAAAGTGGCCACATCCATATACCGCTTTCTTCGGATGAGTGATCTTGAGCCATCTATTATCTGGATTTTTCCTTGCTTTTAACTATATATAAACATCCTTGATGGGGGTACCTATGAACTTTCATAAGTTGTCATTGGACATCAATCCTTAGCTGCATTGTCGCCCTATAGCTGGCTTACAACTGGAGACTTATTCCAACTTGTGCTGTTAATAAGATTCCAGTGTAAATATCAAATTTTAGTGCAATAGACGGTCACCTGATGAAGGCAGCAATGCCGAAACGAGCATAGTCTACATCTTCCGCATTGCCTCCATCAACTCCACGTCTATTGTATTCACCTATGGAATCAATTTATTTATGTGATTTTTGTTATATGGATTATATGAGATGAATGAACTATTTTTGAAAAAACAAAATATTAAAAAAACAAAGTAAATTTGAGAATTCAAAACAATAATAATTTGTATTGAAAATAAAATGAAATATATTCTTCAAGAGTTATTAGTGTTTAAATATTTTGTGTACTAGTGGTTATTGTCTACAGAGAGATTTAGAATAGGTGTTGTTCACTATTTGATGTAAACTAGCTATAGACCTTTACTTAAAGTACTTTTTCCCTATGTATAGCTTGTTTATTAGATACATAGGGGTACCCTGTTTCCAAAAGAATAACCATGATTCCCAAACAGTAGATGCCATTCTAAAGTGACCAGCTCCATATCTTCCATAAAAGTTGTTCAAAGTCTATTAGGGTTTGCTAACCCCTATCTATGATTCATTACTCATTTCTCAGAGATTGTTACTAAAAAAGTAAAAATATTTTGAGTGGTCTGTGGAAGCTTTTTATTTTATTTTTAAATTTTTCTTTATTGATTTTCAAGATTGCTACAATTCAAATCAAAAGAAACAGGCAACAACAAAAAATGAAACAATGGTGTATAAATAGCCATCAGTACGGTCTAATCATTAGACAGAACAATGTTCTAAATGTTTTAAAAACAATATTGCAGTGAGCCCAGCAATGCACAATACAGTATACACAGACAGCAGGTGCCGTCTAATAAACAGACGGACATGACGATTCTTAATTTGACAGTAATATACGATGATCCTCCACAATACTAATCAGTCTTTTGAAACCATGAAACAGAAATCTACCAAAGCTTCAGTTTAGCGCTATCCAAATCCAGATCAACTCTACTTTGTGGAGGCCAATGCCTTGCAAGTCGCAGTGGAGATATCCTGGTTCCAGACATTTACAGCCATTAGTCTTTTACTCCAAGAAACTTCTTCCAGCTGAGCAGAACACAGTGGCAATTAAGCTAGTTTTCTCAGAATGGAAACATTATTTACTGAGGACTAAACACACTATTCCGATCATAAGAATATGCAGTTCTGTAGCTCAGTAAATGCATTAGCCTCAGACAATTGCATTAGCTACTATTTTTAGTGAGTTCCTCCCCCTGTTTTTTAAGAGAAACTTAGAAAGAACTGCAGACGCAGTCCAGCTTACCTATCAGAGTGTTCGATTTGAAGAAGGCTTTTCTTCTCGAAGCACTAGTTTCTCGAGTACAACCTACAAAGAAGGTAAGACAGAAGAAAGAGCTAAAACACATAACCTGTGAACTTTGCACCTCCCACAGCACCCTGCAAATGAAACAGGTTAGTACACTAAGCCTCATAGACAAGCCATTGGGAACTTTTAATGACTTGGTAACATCTCAAACTCAAGCTATTTGGAAGCTAGAGAATGCTAAAACGCCACAGAAGTGTATGAACTGTGAGATTTTACTAGAGACTGGTCCGTGTACAGCAATCCACAAAAAGGTTTAAAAAATCCTTGGGAAATTAGCAAGGAGATAATAATTAGGATGTGAGGAGGGCCAAGCATCTATTCAGACTCATAAAACTAATCTTTTGGCAGTAGTAGAAAGGAGGTTACAAGAAAGATGGCAAGCAGGTAAATTGGCTCACTTCAACTATGGGGAGGGGTGTGGCAAGTTACTTGCATGGAAGACAAAAAGTGATCAGCCGAGAAGTTTTATAAAAGAGTTCAATTATGATACAGCTGGTGGTCCAATAAGAGTGGAGGGCAGTATATAGGCTACTCTATTAAAATACTTTGAGGAAGTGCACACAGAAGATCTAAGTATAACAAGAACCGAGGTATCAGAATGGTTAGAACAAGAGCTTCCACATAAAGTATCCGAGTCTCAAAAGGCGGTTATCAATGGGGAGGAAGAAATAAAGAAGGCCATTAAAGTAGGGAAATGAAGTAAGGCAGCAGGCCCAGACGTCTCCCCATGGAAGTTTATAAAAAATTAGAGAAATATTTAGCTCCGGCTTTATGGAAACTGTTTTTGGCAGTGTTTGAAAAGGGAGAAGAGATCCCCCTGTCATATAGCTAGTGTTATTGTGAATACTGTGTTAAGTTAGCGTAGGCTCATGTAATGTTTAAACGCCATTTATTCCTTTTGCTGCTTCTGCACACGATACATAATTGTTGATTTAACTTTCAACCTAGTAGTTTACTTGAGAATAATATGTTATTGCTTTCAAATCAGCGTTGCTTAATAAATAATGTCTGTACAGTGAGTGCTGAAGCTGCAAGGATAACAAGACACAGATTGTTGTGAGAACTGATCTCCGCACCTCCATAGACATAACATAAGTGCAGCTCCTGCCAAGTTCGGGCTTTGGGCGGGTTTTATATTACAATGTTCAGAGCACAAAAACACACTTGATGCAGTTCGCATGCAGAGAGAGCTGGTGTATGCTGATGTGATCTCTTCAATCTAGGATCCTGAGGTATGGGCCCGCCCTAATAAAACCCAAAGAGACCTTCTTAGCTATTAATATAATATGCGAGTTAGGGAGGGTGAGAAATAAGTGTTATTAACTCTTATTCATTGACAGCATGTTAACATGCTGTCACCATTCGCTTTCTATGGACTAGTAACTATGCTGATAACTTTGCTTTTGATAATATGTTTCCTTGTATTATCTAAGATACTGCGCCTGAGAAGACGACATTAGTAAATAAATATTTCAAATGTTCACGTGTTCTTCTTTACTCCACGTTCTGGTTTGAAATGATTGTATAACGAAAGAGTGCTCATGTGTTCCACGTAACCTGAGGTATCATAAGTTCATGTTCTGGTTTGTCTAAACATTGGGAATTGGTTATGACCAATGAGACACTGTAGCTAGCTCGGTAAGGGGTTTGTTGGGTACTAAAGTGAGTTTTGGGTCACCCTAATTCGCTGAGGTTCCAATCCTCTGTGCACAGTTCTGTGGGAGAACAGAAACCCTGCTACATGGCGCCCATACGTTGCTGGTCTTATATCATGACACTCGAGTAGTATATCGTTCAAACCTTAACCCCTTCACTGTCGTTTCCGGAGAACGGTGGTGTCGGTGAAACCTACCTATTTTTTTAAATAGGTCTTTTCAAGCTTGAATCTATCTAAAACGGTTTCTTTGAATTACTACCCAGTTGTGCTACAAAGTTCGCTTTGTTTTTCAGTAGTTCCAGTGGTATCATGGCTGTGGCCATTGCGCAACATAGTCACATTGCGGTGCGCAACCATCTACAGGCATTTCAAGTCCCGTTGGAAGGCTTGGCTGTGATTTTAGTGGTGTGTGCAGATCCGGCGTACCCGTTCGAACTGTTTTACTCATGGGTAACGTTTCCGGAAGTGGACGCAAATTCTGGTGTGTTCCACACCTACACACCCTCCCCTGTACCGGCTGAGTATACACCGTACAGGGCACTGGAAATACCTATTGATCATTGGCAGCATCGTGTTTGGTTTGATGGCGCCCTTCCCCACTCTTTGTCCGCTGCGAGGTTAGGTCCTTTGTCCATTCCAGGCACGAATTGGCCTGCATTGGGTGGATTTACCCCGCTCCCGAATCATGGCGCTTGTCCCCTTGCGGATATTCGCAGACTACACGTTGTCTCGATTGCCGTGATTCGTGCATTAGTGCAATACATTGGTCGTCATCTCCCGGGAGGTCTCCCGGGGGGTCCGGCCATTCAAACGGAACATGGCGGCTTGAGACTAAATCCAGTTATGGTCAATTCGGTTTTTGGTAAGTGCCCCGATGATAAAGATGACTTTCCTTTCTGGCTTGCCGAGAAATTTGATCAACTGGAGGCTGTGTTTCCGAATTCTACTCCTGCTGATGAACATAGAATGTTGACGATTACTTTGCCTAAGGATTTAACTCCTGAGCTTATTGACTGTGAAAGCTGGGGAAAAACTTTTGCGGCCGTTTATACGAGGTGTTTCGGCACCCTGTCTATGTCCGTACTGCCTACGATCGTTAAGCGTGTTCAGGATGATCACGGACCGGAAGCAGCGGTTGAATTGGGTATGCGCCTGTGTGGTTCTTTTGAGATTGTTAGCGATCTCATACTCTCCAATATAAAGGGAGATGCAGTGAACTTTCAGGTGTCGAATGCTTTGGCTGCTCTGCCCGATGCCGATAAACCCAGACAGTTAGCGAAAATAGTAGTGGCCGCATATAAAACAATTGGCCGCACTAGTAAGGGTCTGAAATATTTTGCAGTTAAGGAGAAAAAACAACCACAGGGACAGTCTGCTTCGGCAGATGTCCAGCCCAAGTCCAAAAAACAAAATTGGCCTCAAAAACAGAAACAGGGGAAGCAACAACAGCAGACACATGATTCTTATCCTGCGCCACAAATTCCTGCGCCAACAGAGAAAGTTTATGACTTGCGCGATGATTAAATCACCTGATCAATTTCAGGTTTCTGATCAACGCTCTCCTCGTTCCTTTCAGGACTCATCGGCCCCGAAGACCGGTGGAGGAGGAGGCAGTAGGGGACGTGGTGGCCAACAGGGACGTGGCCAGCCCCGCCAGACAGACGGCGCAGCGAAGCAGGAGGATTCTACGCCAACGAGACCACAGTTTGCGAAAAAGAAAGTCGCAGCCTTAACAGCGCATCGTTATGCCACAGATAGTGAGAACGCTGCTTCGGAATCTGACGTGGGCTCTGACCTTGCTGGACAGCGCGGCGGAGATTACCATAGTGAGAGAGGCGCTGCGTCCACTACTGAGGGTGACAGCGACTGATGTCTACGTTGTAATTGAAACAGCCGATACGAGACTTGCTCCCACTGAAAGACTTTATGAAATTGTCCTGTTGATTGAAGGTGACATACAGCGTACCGTCAAAGGGGTATTTTGGGAAAATCTTTCTTCTACGTATGATATTTTGCTTTCGGAGGCTGACTGGTCCCCACCTTTTGTGCTCGCGGCGCCACGAGGGGAGGAGGTAATCCTCCCCAGTTTCGCGAACACTGTCTCGAAAGAGCATTTTGCAGAAGAGTGGGCTCGGGCTCTCGCACCGGCTCTGTACCGTAACCAATGTGGTTGGGATAAATTGTCCCCTTGCCACGAAATTCCCTTACGGTCTCAGCCGCAGCCTCAAACTCAATATCCCATTCGTCGAGAAGCAAAGGCTTCCGTCGCGGAAATCCTTGATCAATTGGAATATCAGGGAGTTATTGAAACGTGTGTGTCACCGATGAATAATCCTCTTTTTACTGTGACCAAGCCTGACGGATCATATCGTTTGGTATTGGATTACCGGCATTTAAACTCGCATTGCCGTAACTGTGCAGTACAGAATACTCACGGCTCTGCCCTAGTGGATAGTCTAGTGCGTAAGCGTTTTAAAACAACGCTTGACATATCCAACGGTTTCTATGCCCATAGATTGGATAGCTTCAGCTCCCAATGGACCAGTTTTACGTGCGCTGGGGTACAAAAACTATTCTGGCGTCTCCCAATGGGCTATAAGAATAGTCCTGGTATTTTTACCGCACGCATAGTTTCTCTTTTGGAGAGGATCGACCCAGATGCTTGCTCGTATGTGGATGACATCTATCTCACAGACGACGAAATTTGGATGCATCTGTGTCGGGTAAATTCGATTATTTGTAACTTTGCAGACATGGGTTACAAATTTAACTTTGCAAAATCGCACATTGCTGAGTACACAGTGTTGTTCCTGGGCTATGAGCTCAACAACGAGGGTAGAGGTTTAGCTCCTCACTTCTTGGAGAAATGCGCTCAGTTGCGCGCTCCTACAACACTGAAAAAATTACAGTCTTTACTGGGTTTTTTAAATTTCGGGAGGACATACATTCCGGAATATGCCCAGCGTATCAAGCCTTTGTATGCTTTGATACAACCAACTTTTTCAAAATCATGCTGGCTGCCTGAGCACTCAGCCATCTTGCAGTCCTTGCAGGCTGATCTGCTCGCTTCTACGTTCTTGCTGACTCGTGATAACCATACCAACCTGGTGATAAGAATTATTCCGGGAACAGTGGGTTTCACGTACCTCACTTTTAATGAAGGAGACACAGTACCTATTGCTTACAAGTCACACTTGTACACTTCGGCTGAGATGCGGTTTCCCACTGTGGAAAAGGTTTTGACAGCTGTGCAGATGGCTATTCTTAAAGAACGAGCTCTGTCACAGGGGAAACGCATGTTGGTTGTTACACCCTGTCCTCATTTGGAGGCAGTCACGAAAGCCAGTGTACCTAATTCAAAAGCTTTTCACCCTCGGTGGATTCAGTGGGCTGCGTCCTTGACGTCCACGGATGTCACGTTTATTTTTGACGCCTCGTTGCGGTCGCAAGAGTACTTGCAGTATGAGTTTGTTCATCCTGCTCCTCTGGCTATGCGACCTTTGGAGGACTTCGATTGCATCATTTACACTGATGGTTCGGCGCAGGTTGCGCATGGCTTTAAACATGCCTACGTTTCCGCATGCGCCATTGTGGTCGGTGCTATGTTGAACGATGAGTTCAGTTCCAGGGAAGTGCACACGTTGCCACTGGGAGATTGTACCGCACAATTGGCAGAGCTTCGTGCTCTCTTACTAGCATTGGAGTACGCTGAACCTAGTGTTACTACTCTTATTGTAAGTGATTCTTTCTACTGTGTCCAGTCTTACAATGAAAACTTGTTCTTTTGGATTCAGAATGATTTTCGTGATTCCAAGGGTAGCACAATAAAACATAAGATGATCTGGGTTCGAGTGGCAGAGCTTAAGGCTACGTTGCCGCTCGTTTTTGTAATTCATACTCTTGGCCACCAGCGTGTTGGAGTCCACGCTGTCGGTAACTCGCTTGCTGATGAAGCAGCGAAATCAGTAGTGTCTACATACTTAGTTGCAGCAGTTACTCGGTCCAAAACTAAGATTGATAGTGACATCTTGGCGGCTGTTGCTGCCACTGAGAAGGGAGGTAAACATCCTACGGGGTTCCCTTCGAAGTACACATACCACTTAAGTCCCGAAAAGGTTCCTTTTGTGAAAATTCCTGATGTTGGAGAACGTTTGATTCCCAACTCGGATCGCAGGGCTGACTTGATTACAGCGGCACATGAAGGTGTGGCGTCTGCGCATGCGGGCGTCTCGGCAACTGTAACTCAATTACAACAACGTTTCTGGTGGCGGGGACTGTACAAACAGACGCGTGATTATGTCCTTCTTTGTGACATTTGCCAGCAGATTAAACCTTCGACTGCCACGTGTCCACCACAGACACAGTTGTACATTTGTAATAAACCACTAGGTTGTGTTTATTTAGATCACTGCGGTCCTTTTTCATCTGATACTGCGTATAAGTACATCTTAGTAGCAGTTGATTCATGCACACGCATTGTGTGGGTATGGCCCCATCGCAGCGCTGATTCACAGACTGTCATTAGAGATTTGCGTATCTTTGTAGGGATTATTGCCTGTGGTACCTTTCATTCGGATCAGGGTCCGGCTTTCGCCTCTAAGGCGTATAAGGATGCCATGACTTCGTTGGGGGTCCAAGTCAAGTTTTCGTCTCCCTACAGACCTGAGGGTAATAGTGTAGTGGAACGAATGAACCGTGATTTAAAGCAATCTTTGACAGCTCGAGTTATAGGCACTGGCAGAAACTGGCTGACCCACCTCAATGGCGTGCAGCGTGCACTTAATAATCTCCCTAGAAGGTCTCTGGGTGGGCGGACCACATACGAAATGCTCTTTGGCATCAAGATGTACGTACCTGACCTTGACGGTCTAGACTGTGTGGTTCGCGCCACTTCCTTTGACGCAGATGAACATTGCAATGTTTTACAGAATCTACAAAAGACCAGAGACAGTCTTGCAAAGGAACATTTGCCCTCCACGTCGGATGTTGCATTGCATATCCCGGTAGTCGGCTGGCTACCCCAAGTTGGAGAACTGGTTCGAGAGAAGATCGATAACAAGAAAGAATTTGGTCCTTCCTATCGAGCTCCGGTTCCAGTCCTTGGAGTGAAGGGCACAAGAACAGTCGTATTACCACCACTTCCTGGTCGTAAGGAAAACAGGTTTATTTCAATTGACAATGTCAAGATACACAGAGTGGCCGATTCTTCTTAGCATGACACCGGCTGTTCCATTGTGAGAAATTCAGTTATGCCCACTGCTTCTAATCATGAAACTGAAGTGGCCATCGAATTACCTGCAATTTCCAGTCCTTTATTAAGTACTTTGCCCAGTACAAACCATGATGAAATAGACTACACTTACCCCACTGACTTGTCCATGCCTGACCTGCAAGCACGTTTGGCCACAGAATCCAGATTTTCATTTGACTCTGTTTCCAATGCCTCGAAGAAACCTTCACGTTTTGCAGTTTATGCTAGCTTATTTAAAAAACATTTTTTAATTCCCCCTTGGACATATATTTGGCTGGTGCTTTTTTCGATTTATCTTTTTATGTCAATTGGTTTTGTATTTTAATTTTTCCGATTGGTAAATGGACACTATGTCGAGGAAAGAACATGCATTCGCCATCTCAATGGAACTTTGGCCCCCCTTTCCTCATCGCATTCTGCACATAGACTGAGAAGAGACTTGACATTTGTTAACATCACTGCTTGGCCTGTCCTTGATGGGATAGTGTGGGATGCCGTTCGATTTCAAATTCATGGCCCGACGGAGGTTGTTAATGTCCCTAATGTGCTTAGAGTTAATATGGGGGATGTGGTGAAACAAAACATACGTTCTGATGATTGGGATGTTCAGACCGTAGAATCTTTGTTTTCCGATTTGAAATACTATGCTGCCTTTGATGCTGAAGATTTGTACTTAGAATCTGCTAATTATGGTGATTTGTTTAGCTTTCAACATTTTGGCAATCACTTCTTACATAAAACAATTTCCAGAAGGAATACTGTAAATTATACACAATGGGAGCATTGCCCAGCTCCTAAGCAAGGCAGTTCAAGTACTTTTTTGAAAAAGTATACTTATTTTACTGACTTCAATCAGTCTAATCCCAAGTCCTTTTATTTCAAAATGACACAGAAGCCTATGTCCAAGGTTAGACTTACCGATACCAAATTATTGTACTCGAAGTCCTTTCTTGAGCAGCTGGCAGCTATGAATCATGGAAGGAAACTATTGACCTAAAATCAGTTTGGGGTTCTAAAGACTGGCAGGTACAAGGCCCTGAGGCTTTGCACCGTGCATGTCTCATCCCGAATCAAATGTTGTTTTTGAATTCTACTATTTCGCAGACAACGTGCTTTGGATTGGCTACTTCTAAAAAACTAAATTTTCCTGCTATCCCAGAGTTAGGGGAATATTCGAGTTGGAGTAATTATACTCAGTTTTCGATTAGGGACTTACAGACCATGTTGCTGAATTCATCCTTTAACATATCCAGAGTGGACCCTAGGGGTTGGCTAGTGTGGCACAGAAGTGCTGATTCATGCCAGCGCCGTTTTCTGGGTTTGTCTGATGGCTTCACACAGGTCAGACCTGATCCACGTTTTGAAACAGAACATTCTGTCACTACCTACTCAGTGGGAAAATTATGTCAAAATTGGCTGAAACATTCTAAATTAGCTGCCGTTAAATTACATCTTGCAAAACTAAATGATGATGTAGATTTAAATGATTTCATAAAAGGCCCGGCTAGTGGTAGATCAAAAAGATGGATATATGCTGTTTACAATGAAATCTGGAAGACATCACAGATTGAGGCAGCGACACGACTTAGGGCTATAGATCAAGCAAATCTAGAGAAAGTGCTTGCAGTAGTAGACAATAGTATTAACATGCTTTCTTCCCGCATTTACACTCTAGATAATATTGTGTCTTCTGTAGTGGATATTGTGCATGATGAAGTATCTGTGTTGTACCATGGTCAGAATCAACTACGTTCTATCATGCAATTTGCATGGACCCTTCAAACACTTAAATCTGGCAAGGTGCCATGGAGCTACATGAATGTTTCTTCTCTCTTTGCCCCCTTTAATTTGACTGACAAACAACGCTTGCTTTCTATGCGAGATGCTTCTTTTTCTATGTTACATATTGAGAGATTGGAGTCCTTGCCTTTTTCTGTGGCAGAGGCCTCCGCTGCAACGTGGCTTATCCACGGTCTGATAACATTACCTTTTGCTTTGTATAAATTTACGAACTGTATGAAATATGTTGCCATAGGTCGCTCTGAGCCTTTAGATAGTGCATTTCTCCATGAAGTATGGTCCCTTCCTTTCACTTATAGATGTTTGAAAGACGGCCAGGAGGTTTATCTGAATGGGGAGGAATGTACAGAAACTCCAGATCATTCTTTAATGTGTAGGCACATACAATTACACGGTTCTTGCAACCAGGACCGACCAAACTTGGCCTGTGTTTTAAAAGGGACTCCTGTGTCTGCAATCACCCCGACTTTTACCTTATTGGGAAACAGAAGTTATTTACTTTTGAATAATGAAGATTGTTGTGGGTTAATCAAAGGTGTAGCTTATGTGGTAACCGTAACTGAACGTGTCGTTTGCTGCAGAAATGTCCTTTACCCACCCACACATGAAAATAGGGAGGTTTCCATTTGGCCACGCATCCCAACCTTGAAAGCACAGTTCAACGGCATGAGCAGACTAAGGGCTCTATTGTCCCAGAAAGAAGTGGCCTTGAGTTCGGCTCGGGAAACTTTCGTGCTTCACATTGCTAACACCCGGACTGAGGTTCAGGCCCTTTTAAATACTGATTTACCGTTGCATTTTGGCGAAATGATACATTCTATCTTTAACGCGTCCTCCACAACTGGGCTGGCGCATTTTTTTAAAACAGTTAGCAGTGGCCTTGTAACTTCATTTGAAAAAATATTTGGAGTGATCCCTGCTTTCTTCCATTCCATCTTTTCGAGTCTGTTTGGTGGATTCCCCGTTTTACTGGCACTGGCGGCAGGCGTCCTAATTGTACTTTGCTTCCTTAAATATGGATGCCCCACATGTGGAAGGAGCCGCCCAGCCCCTGCTGGCGTTGTTCCGCAACCGGATGCTTGAATATTTTGGCACGCTGCCGCTTGCGATTTTGAGCACGGCATATGGATTATCGTTTCGATTTTCCTACTTCACCTGTGTCCAGCCTGCGTTTCACTGCCTGAGCTGTGATTTTGATTGGGCCATTGATTTGTGTCTCTGCAGATCGGTTTCTCCTGACGTCGATTTTAATCAGCTGATGAGTCCTATCACTACTCACGAGTTGGTTTGTTCTGGCGAAAGGATTATGGCCTTAGCAGCGATGCATGGACTAATGGGTCCCTGGAACGTATTCGCAGCAGCGCAGGATTTCTTGGAACTGAGCTTTCTTGAGAACCCACCGAGTTGTCCACTGATGGTAATAGAGGCTCCGGTACTGGAGGAGCACGTATGTTCTTTTCCACTTTTGAATTGGATGGCTGAACTGTTTTCGGATGAAGACTGTGATTTCATGCTAGAGGCTGTTGCTGCATATTTTGCTTATACGGTCTTGTCCTAAAAACTTTTCCATGTTTCAAATCCGGCCATTTGACTTTCAGCTGACAATTTTTTTCTTCCTCTTTTTGCAATTTTTAGTACACGTTATTAATTTCCCAGACCTATTGACTTGAGCAAAATTTTGATTTTTTTTCAAATTTACAATATATTCATTGCTCGTAGTTCTTGAACTATGCTCTCATGAGATGGCCCTTATGTTCTCTTATCTTGTCCGTACTCGGATCATGGGGGGGTGTCATATAGCTAGTGTTATTGTGAATACTGTGTTAAGTTAGCATAGGCTCATGTAATGTTTAAACGCCATTTTTTCCTTTTGCTGCTTCTGCACACGATACATAATTGTTGATTTAACTTTCAACCTAGTAGTTTACTTGAGAATAATATGTTATTGCTTTCAAATCAGCGTTGCTTAATAAATAATGTCTGTACAGTGAGTGCTGAAGCTGCAAGGATAACAAGACACAGATTGTTGTGAGAACTGATCTCCGCACCTCCATAGACATAACATAAGTGCAGCTCCTGCCAAGTTCGGGCTTTAGGCGGGTTTTATATTACAATGTTCAGAGCACAAAAACACACTTGATGCTGTTCGCATGCAGAGAGAGCTGGTGTATGCTGATGTGATCTCTTCAATCTAGGATCCTGAGGTATGGGCCCGCCCTAATAAAACCCAAAGAGACCTTCTTAGCTATTAATATAATATGCGAGTTAGGGAGGGTGAGAAATAAGTGTTATTAACTCTTATTCATTGACAGCATGTTAACATGCTGTCACCATTCGCTTTCTATGGACTAGTAACTATGCTGATAACTTTGCTTTTGATAATATGTTTCCTTGTATTATCTAAGATACTGCGCCTGAGAAGACGGTATTAGTAAATAAATATTTCAAATGTTCACGTGTTCTTCTTTACTCCACGTTCTGGTTTGAAATGATTGTATAACGAAAGAGTGCTCATGTGTTCCACGTAACCTGAGGTATCATAAGTTCATGTTCTGGTTTGTCTAAACATTGGGAATTGGTTATGACCAATGAGACACTGTAGCTAGCTCGGTAAGGGGTTTGTTGGGTACTAAGGTGAGTTTTGGGTCACCCTAATTCGCTGAGGTTCCAATCCTCTGTGCACAGTTCTGTGGGAGAACAGAAACCCTGCTACACCCCTTCATGGAATGATGCCACTGTCACCCTGATACTAAAACCTGATAAACCACCAGACTGCTGTGATTCTTACAGGCCCATTCCGTTGTTAAATTTGGATTATAAAATCTATTCGAAGATACTAGCTGATAGATTAAATGGAGTGGTGGGAGCACTCCTTTATGAAGATCAAAAAAAGTTTGGAAGAGGTAGAAGTATTAAAGATCTAACCTACAGTCTTATCGGTGCTATCGACTCAGTAGATAAAGAGCCATTAGCAGTTATTACAGTGGATGCGACCAAGGTATTTGATCGCGTTAACTGGTGTTATTTGCAAGAAATCTTGAGATTATCCAATCTGGGGGAACATTTTGTAGGGCCATAATACAGCTATACAAAGCCCCCTCAGCCATTATATTAATAAATGGGAGGTTATCCAAGAAATGTAACATCTGCAGAGGGACTAGACAGGGGTGCCCGCTATCCCCGCTCCTTTTTAATCTCTATATTGATATCTAGTGGAGAAGTTCAGGAGACATGATAAGATTTTTCCCTTTCAAGCTAGGGGCTGGCAAAAGAAAGTGGGATTATGCAGTTGATTTGGTGGTGTATACATCAAACCTCAATCTTGCATTACCAGTGGTTTATGATTTGGCTGCCGGTTTTGAGAAGATCTCAGGGTATGAAATAAATCAAAGCAAAACGGTTATAATGGTTTGGAACATCAACACACAGGCAAACTGTGTAAAAAAGGAAATGAGGTATTTGGGCATTAAAATAGTGCAGAATGTTGAACAAATTCCTGAAACCAATTTTCATAAGATCAATAAGGAAATTGGGAAACTCCTGCTGGGATGGTCTCACTTGCCATTATCTATTTACGGAAGAGTTTATATTATTAAAATGACGATCCTTCCAAAAATTACGTTTCTATTTCAACACATTCCTATGGCATTCAAGGAAGAGTGGCTTAAAATGTCCCAGTCAAAAATCACTAGTTTCATATAAGCCTCTAAAGGAGTGCGCATTTCTTGGAAAAAACTTAGACGACAATATGAAAAAGGAGGATTGAGGCTGCCAGATTTATCTTATTATGCTTGGGTGCTCCTATTAAAAGGAGGGAAAGGTCTGTTTAAGGCACCAGAGGATTCGGAAATCGGGAAAATGTATAAAGCAATGTTAAAAGATGTAAAAGGGGGAGATTTTAAATTTATTCATAAGTACGGGGACCCACGTTACTTTAAAAAGATCCGATTGAAAACTTTGCAGGGATTAGCTATAACATGGTATAAAGTTAGAAGAGAATTAAAAATCAACTATTATAGCGGGTTGGTGCCAATTTTCAATTCACCAGGATCCCCGGAATCGGTTAAGGACTGTCTGGTGCAGCCATTAAAGGACGTTGGAATACTTACCTGGAGCCAATTGATTAATATCATGGGAAGAGGGCCAAGTTCTATTTAACGATCGACTATCAAGATTTAAATATCTTCAAATGTTGAGCTGGAGTCTCACTGATGGCCTTAGAGCAGGACTGCCTAATAAATTGGAATCATGTTTGGTAGCCAGAGTAACTCAGAAAAAAGAAGTGGCGCAAGGATATTGGCTGTTAATGGAATTGGGAGACGGCGATTTTGACTTGCCAAAGGAGTTGAGGAAGAAGAGCTTGCCAGGGAAGCAGATCGAAGACTTATGGCAAGTATCTTGTAATACATTATATTCCACAGTTCGGCCCGCAAATTTAAGGCGGAACCACATCTTTTGTCTCCACAGGGTCTATTGGACGCCACACAAATTATCTAAACTGGGGAGCGGTGCAAAAATGTCCCAAATGTGTATTGTGGTGGCCTGGCCACGTCGGACCTATTGTCTTATTATCAGGCCTCCCACTTGCTGGTACTTAACGAATGGTGGTATGGGGACAGGGGAGACCCAGCATACGCCCTAGAGCGCTCGCTGATGGGTGATAACACGTTACACACGATCCTAAACTCGGCCAAGCTACGGCGAAAGCTGCCATGTACCACGCGAGTGGTCTTTGTTATATGGCGACAGGCGCTGCGTCGCATGGACTGGTGGGGCAGATTAACAGCAGAGACTCCGTTGTGGAAGAACGGGAGGCTCCCCGGGCTGGCCTCGTTGACGGGGTTCGGTGGGTGGGACGCCATCGGGATCTCGTCACTAGGACATGTAATGACCGGGGTCACCCTCAAATCCTTCCAGGAGCTCAGTACCGAGTTCCAAATGCCCAAGACCCAATTCTTTCGCTATCTACAGTTTCGTCATGCGCTAGCGCCTAGCAATGCGGGCTTGGAGTCATTACCGGAATTCAGCCCAGTGGAGGCGAAAGTCTTCATGGGGGACCTCGTCGATAAGAAAGTGTATCGAATCTATCAGACGCTAGACACGCACTGCTCCTCCTCCCTACTTCCCCTTAAAGATGCCTGGGAGAAAGACATTGGACCTTTAGATGATGATTGGAGTCCCCAAGAGGGACTGCCATAGCGATACGACTCAGGCTCATCCAGTTCAAATACTTACACAGGGCCTATTACACCCGGGAACGGTTGTGGAAGGCGGGCCTGATTGTGTCTCCGGAGTGCCTGCGCTGTGGAGTTGAGAAGGGTACGCTGCTGCACACTGTGTGGTCTTGTGCTGGCCTGACCAGATTCTGGAGTGGTGTATGGAGTTGGTTGTCAGAGGTATTGGGGTGAAATCTTCCCCGCACCCCCAGATTAGGGCTCCTCCATGTATTGGAAGGTGTAGGAGGAAATATATACAAGCGCCATCTATTGTTACTGGGTCTGGTCGTTGCAAAAAGGGACCTGGCACGAGCATGGAAGGGAGTGCGAGCCCCCCCACTGTGTGCATGGAAGGCTGGCCTGGACTACTTTATGGGGCTGGAGCGCCCGGTGTTTGAGGCCAGAGGATGCCCCCGTAAGCACTATAAAATCTGGAAAAGGTGGGCGGAGTATAGGGGGTTGCCTCTGGACCCCCCGGCAGAACAGGAGGATGGACTACAGGTGGAGGAGGACCCTCGGGCCTAGGGAGGTGCACCATACCAGGCACACTACGACCAAGTGCTGAAGGCTTAATGTGATCACGTGCATGGGGTTAGGGAGGGATAAGGGGTGGGTAGACAGGAAGTTGGGTGGTTGGGGTAAGGGGGTGGAGGTGGGGGGGTGGCTCTTATTTTCCTCTTTTCATTGATTGGGCTATGCAATAATACTGAAACGTGTCACGATATTTGGTGGTGATCTCCTGATTGTGGAGAGCCGCATATATGCTTTTACCTGATCAATCAATAAAAATTTGTTGTGAAAAAAAAATGTCCCAAATGTGGTAAAGAGAAAGGCGATGATATTCATATGCTTTTAGAATGCCGATGATTGAAAGCTTGTGGTTGGAAGTGAGTGATACAATCTCTTTAATACTAGGTGAAACTCTCCAGGTAAGCAAATCTTTAGTCTTTTTTGGGCTCCCCGATAATTATGAATCATTGATAAAAAACATCAAAAAATGTATATTCTTCTTCATACTACTTGCTCGTAGGGAAATATGCAAGAATTGGGTGAAAGTGACTCCTCCTAATAAAATAGAATGGTTGGCCTTAATACAATACACTAATGTATTAGACAGAGTATGTAAAAGTACGCGGAATAATTTCTGGATTCCTTATGAGAACTGGGTAAAATCACTTATGTAACAGTCCGATGAATAGGCCTCTATACCATATTGTCAAAATACTCTGATGGTTGCTTATAAGGGACTCAACGGAATAGCTACCTATGGGTGAGTAAGGTTGGCGAGGTGTAGAGTGTTCCGTCCCGGTATATAAGATCACTGGGTGGTTTCCACTAAATTCAGAGGGAATCTAAGAGTGAACCTCCGGTATACCTGGGCAATGAGGACATAAAAAAAAAGGAGATAATTCGAGTTAGTAGACATATTACAATTTGATCAAGCTGTGATTAGAGAGTTTCGAGGTATGCAGGTATGATTGAGTAAACAATATGACATTTCAAATGAAGAATAGTAAGGTAGAATATAAGGTTCTTAATAAGTGTTGGTTGTCATTTCAGATAAATCCCAGACAAAATTGGATCTTAGTTAAGCAGAGAAAGGGATCGTATAAAGTCCAAGGAATGAATCTGCCCTAGAAAAGGCCCATGAAGAGAGTTATAAGGGTACAAGACAACACCAATTCTTTCTACAATTTTCTCCTCCTGACCCCCTTTCCCCTCAGGAACACCTGATGGCCCTCAGTGCACCTTCCCAGAGTTGAGATGTTCTTGGACAGAATGGGTGACCATCATTACCCCTTCGGATTCCCTAGTCAAGTGAGTGGCAAGTGGAAACAGGAAGGGCGCATACCAGTGGGGTATTGCAAACATCAGTGTGACAACACGCCCTGAGCTGTCTCTCAAGACTCCTTCTGGGTCCCTTGTACATTTCTACTTGTTCAGTATTGTTTCTCGACTTCTGAGGCTTATTCATGTAATCCAGATAAACCCTTTAGCGAATGAACAGGAAGCAAATCAGTTTGTTTAAGATACATAACAGCTTCAGGATGGCAGAGCCTGATGCCATGCAGGGAGCAGCATTACGAGCTAGCTCCTCCACTGGCTCGTGACTCCCCAGCCCTTCTCAGCCCCTACACGCTACTGATTACACCAACAGCCTAGAGGTAGCTGTAGACGACGCAGTGCTCTTCGCGCATTTTTAAAAAACATTTTTATTGATTTTAATCAATGCAGACAATTTTACATCAATGACACTAGTCAATTACAAGCTACATCGCAGGACGGGTTCCTAGAGGGTCTAGATATCCTTAGTCATGGCAACAAGCACTAAAGGAGGTATTGGTTCAATCATTTCATAAATCAACAAACTTGTAAAACAATTACAACTGGCAGGTCATAACAGTCACAGATTTCTAAAACCCTGCTCAAATAATACATAAGCATGCCGGCACTTGTTGGTGAAAACCGTATGGTCTGTTTCTATAAGCAATTGCTGTGGTGAAGTCAAAGTTACACAGAAAGGCAGTTCAATTACAGACATTATGTTCGAACCAAGGAGCAACAGTGTGGCATTAGGGGTGGGGGGAGGCATGGAAGGGGGCACTCACAAAGTTTGAGAGAGTGTATTGGATGTCATAACTCTCCAGCTATCCCAGGATATCAGGGCTCCTCTGAGAGTACCTGTAGCTCATGGAGGAGTGTTTCCTTCTCCAACACAATGGGGACTTTGCACAGGCCTCTTATTTCTTCCCCGCTGCGCTCGTCACACCTGACCCGGTGGCATTCAAGCCTAGCACGAAGGGGTTGGCTAAAGCACATCCCACTGTGGTGGGAAGACCCCCCTTTTTTTTGGACCCATACAGCAATGAGGACTTTGATCGATGCTAGCCCCATCCCCTCCTGAGCAGGGCCTGCTGCCTGTGAGGGCAGCATCGTTCCAACATGGACTGGAGTGCTGCTAGCCTACACTGGAGCACCATATTACATGTCGGAGCATCCACGTGGACAGGCTGTGACACCGGCAGCTGAACTGGTAGGATCCTAGGGCCCAGTGACAAGAGGCAGTGTTCCATACTACTGTACCAGGTGGCCTTACAGCCTGACTGAGTGGGGAGGACTTCAGACTCCCCCCTCTTGTTGGTTTGTTTATTAGCTGCCTCTCTGGTGGACCACTAGCACTGTGGGGGTACACCCTCTGGGGGAGTGGTGGTGTGCTGCACTTGTTGGTGGAGAACTATTGGTGCCCTGCTTTAGGGAGGTGGTCAGAGGGCCAGGAGACGGTGCCCCTTGACGGCTGGTAGTCCCACTGTTGTTGTGGGGTGGTGGACAGGCCCCGGGTTGTGGACGACTGGCAGTGCTTGGTGAACCTACCTGCACAGAGAACACTTTGACTGCTCCTGCGGAATCTATAGTGTGAGACACCTTTGCTGGAGATCGCCTGTGGCTTTACCCCCCAGTGGTTGCGTTGGCCCCTGCAAGCCCTTCTATATCCACTGATCACTTCTTGGGTGCTATAGATTGTACTGCACCCTGGTAGCTGGGCCTTGACGCAGTTTGATCCTCTCATATTGTTTGGAAAGACAAATATTTAGGAACAAGAGTTTTAAATAAATATGGACTGACAACAAATGTTACTGACAACAAAGGTTACTGACTATGGATAAACAATGCAAAGGAACATATCATCGAAAAGATACTTTATTCAAAAATATATTTATTAGGGATCTGGTTTTAAACATTCATTGCCGATCCAGCATTGATTATCGTGGTGTGCATTTTATGCTTACTGTGCATCACAGTACATTTCAGTGTAAATATATATTTCATAAATGAGGGAGAGGTGTGGCGCCGCGGCCAGGGCGACTGACGCTGGAATCTGGGGACCACGGTTCGATCCCCGGCTCCGGCGGCAGGTTAGCCCAGCACCATGTGACTCTGGGCAATAGCTCGCTTAATCTTCCCGACGGCCCCCAGCGCCTAGAGACCCTTACGGGTGATTGTGCGCTTTACAAATGTGGACTTTACTTTACTTTATAAATAGATTCAGGTGAATACAAAAGATAATATATATACAAGGGTAAATGTTGTAATCACAAAAACATGGCTAAAGGTAATTTGACATTGCTACGCGCGTTTCGGCCATGAGCCTTCATCAGGAAGCCATGATATATGTTCCGAGTGTACCAATATAATGGTGCAACCACGATGGCGGATGTTAGACTCTAGATATACTTGTGGGGTCACTAGAAATCCAGGTAATGCCACAGAGGGGTTGCTTTTTAAAATAGAGATAGTGCGATGTTTGTGTACGTTGCTATCCTCTGGTTTATAGATGTACAAACAACTACAGCGGAGACTCAAATGGGATTAAAAAAGAAGAGAGATAATCCAGTATGTTGCAGAGGGCGTTTGATGATTACTGAATGCAATGGCGACAATGCGTCATGTAAAGAGGTCCAAAAGAGGTTACTAAAAACAGAGTTCGAGCTGCAGTGAGAATAAATAAAACTTAGTTTGTTTATTTCAGGTGTGGGCAGGTATCCACTCCGGATGGAAAAGGGAAAGTAAAATTCTTGCTTAAAAACCAGTCACTATGGTCTTCACCGGTATGTACTTCTTAACTTCGGTGTTAGAAGAGAAAAATGGGCAGCACTTGAACTTCAGTTAAAGATATCCTCCGATGGTGGGATCAGGTATGGCGGCGTCTCGGCAGCAGTCGGGATCCTCTCATATTGCCACAAAATGGGTCTCTCCCAGAGACTTAAAGATGATGCCTTGACTGGCAACCCCCAAAGAGGGGATCAAGCAGGGCGAGTAAGGTGGTGAGGACTCGTAGCTCGATGGCAAGTTTGACAAACTGCTGGGGGCTATTGATGGCTCTGGAGAGCAAGATTGACTCTATATCAGTCAAACTGGGTCTTATTCAGGAGGATTTTAAGAAGGTGTCAGAAAGGCACAACAAGCGACACCCCACACTGTGAAGCCTTCTCTGCTTTCTTTAAGCTAAAGACCGACAACATAAGAAATGACCTCATCATGGATGTAAGCCGATTCCCCAGCCACACCAGAATGTCTAACACTCAACCTAAAAATCATGCATCATGGTTATCCTTCGACACCTACTCGGAAGAAGCAATACACAAACTGCTCTGCACCTTGAAGCCCTCTAATCACCTCATAGACCCCCTACCTGCTAATGCTGTAAAAGACTTCATCCCCCTGCTCCTCCCACTTTGGACCAAAATCATCAACAGCTCCCTTCAACAAGGTCTCATCCCAGACTCCCTCAAGGTGGGGCAAGTCACGCCTATACTCAAGAAACCTACAGCTGACCCGTCTGACCTGAACAATTACCGCCCTATCACCAATATCCCCACCCTGGCCAAACTGCTGGAAAAATGTGTCCAACTCCAACTAACAAAACACATTGACCAATTTGACCTCCTCAACCCTCATCAATCAGGCTTCCGAACGAAACATAGCACGGAAACAGCTATGACACACATAATTGATGACGCCCTCCAAATCCTTGATCGCAATGAGTCCTGCCTCCTCATCCTTCTTGACCTCTCCAGCATTTGACACGGTCAAGCACGAGAACTTACTGGAGCTGCTAAGCACTAGAATGGGTCTATCGGGAACTGTTCTCAAATGGTTTACTTCCTTCCTTCATAACCGGTCTCAGAAGTTCAAGATCGACAATGTGTTATCTACACCTGTGCCAGCAGATCTAGGTGTTCCACAAGGATCTTCCCTCTCCCCTACACTGTTCAACCTCGTCATGGAACCGCTCGCCGCCTTGCTCCAAGCATCCAATGTTCAATTCCATATGTACGCTGATGACAAACAACTTTACCTAAAGCTACGATCCCCGGAAGATATCAAACTTCTGAATTCCACACTTAGTAACACTCAATCTTGGTTGGCCGATAATCACCTCAAACTAAATGCTCTGAAAACCAAGTTCCTACTCATCTCACCTCCGGCGAAAATTACCACCACCCAAACCTGGCTCAATAACCTAACAGCACTCCATGTCCAACCTACCATCGTGGATTCTGCGAAATCCTTAGGCATCACACTCGACGCCAAGCTCAACATGCAACAGCACGTTAGCAAAGCCACAAAAGGAGCTAATTTCCAAATCAACACACTGAGGAAACTTAAACCCTTCCTCCCAGCCAAAGACTTCCAAACTGCTGTACAAGCTTTAGTCATCCCTCGCATAGACTATGGAATTGTGGCCCTCAGCGGACTCCCGCTATCCACAACAGCACCCCTAAGAGCCTCCCTGAACGCTGCCGCGAGACTCATTACTGGCTCAAGAAAACATTCGCATATATCCCCAGACTTAAAATCTCTAAAATGGCTGCCTTTTGAAGCCAGAATACAGCAAAAAATTGCCGTTATGACACACTCGGCCGTGCACCACAAGGCACCCAACTACCTCGCTCAAAAGTTGTCTATATCAGGAGGTTCGAGATCCAATAGAAGTACAAAAAATCTACTCCTGAAACCTCGTAGATTCCGGAAAGAAAAAACATACAAGCGCTCCTTCTCAGGAATGGCACCCAGGATCTGGAATGCGCTCCCTCCTGAAACCAGGCTTATCTCCTCCACTGCACTCTTCAAGAAAGAGGTGAAAACCATCCTTCTGGCCAAGATCTCCTGAACTTTATAGGTGTTGGATCAGAGACTCTGCATCGCTTTGTATTATTGATCACCTGATTGTCTCTTGGCACTATATTCTTACTTGATTGTGACACTATTATGCTACTCTCCTACTACCGACCAATATATGATACACTTTAGTTTGTTGAATCACCCTCCCGATGCCCCCACCCAGTGTTCTCTCTATCCTAAGAAATTGGTATAAGCCATCCCTACATCCAAAGTTTACCTGAACTCTATTGTAGCGGGATCAATGACTTGCGCCGTCTTATATTACTTGTTACCTGATTGTATATCGGTATGTTTTCTGTACATTACTGTTATCCTATTATGTTAGTGACTATTATACTGCTCCCATTATTTCCGTTCAGTCCTGTTGCCCCTACCCCTGTCTCTGTGAAGCGCTCTGATATCTGTAAAGATCTTGTTCGCGCTATATGAAACTTTGAATGAATAAATAAATAAATAAACGGGTGTCTGCCTTGGAAACTTCAGTCCAAAGCCTGATGCCCGAGATGATGAATATGGAGCACAGTTTACGAACCTGGAGGCCCACACCCATCGATTGGTGGTCAAGCTAGATCAGCAAGAGAGTAAGGCCTGCCGCAACAACATTAGTTGTCTGCCGGAGAGAGTAGAAGGCTGGTCCATGCTTAGTTTTCTGGAAGATTGGCTTCAAGAGGATGTGGCCTAGGATGGCCTGTCCAGGTTCTATGAGCTAGAACTAACGCGTAGAATCCCTGCCTGCCCCAATGAATCCGCTCCCCTCCCCCAGTGGTTGCCCGATCACTCCATGTCTGTGATAGGGACTTCCTTCTTCAGCAGGCGTGCAGCCTATTCATTTGTGGAGAATGCTAGGGTTTCTATTTAGCCAGACATCCCTCTCCAAGTTCAGACTAAGAGGGCCTCCTTCACCGCTGTGAAGGAGCTTTGAGAGCTGGAATTTCCCTATGCCTTACTGTTCCCAGCCTGCCCGAGAATACAGGTGAAGGACAAGTCTAGTTTTTTTCACAGACCCTGCAGTGGCGTGGGACTGGCTGGAACTCTTTGACACGAGTGCCATACGGCTGGATACTGCGGATCAGCCCAGGCTTCAGAGACAAAGGCAGCAGCGATCCCACCTTGACCGACTAACCAGCAAGCAGGTGAGGAATAGACAAGGGCGGTGGAGGCAGCAGCCTCCTTGGGCTCTGGAAAGGGTTTACAATACCCTGGGTCACAGTCTTAAAGAGGTTCACCTCTAGCTCAACATTTTGTACAGTACTGAGCCTAGAGAACACTGTATCAGAGGTTACCCCAGACACAGCTGGCTACCTACTACTCTGACCTTCACCTGAGATGATGGTGAACTTTGAAAGTCATCGTTTGTTGTAGTGTGCTTTTGGGACTGTCATATTCCTCGTATAGTTCACTCTGCTTTCCTGTTGGGCTGGGGAGGAGCTGGGTTGGGGTGGGTAGTCTGCACTTTGTGGGACTTGCTATCAGACACGCCACTGATGCGAATTGTTAGGTTGGCGTGACTCTTTCCCCTGCAGAACTTTGTTATGGAACCCCAACAGCACTGGAGGAGGGCTTTAGTTTGTAGGACATTGCTTACGCTTGCTTGGACAGGATGTCTTTATGTCACAGTCCGAGGTGCGGGTTGTGGGTGTTTTGTTGTTCTAGTAGGACCTTTGTTCCTTGTTTTCTTATTTGTTGGTACTTGTGCTGCAGACAAGACTGTGAGGAGTGACTGGCTACTGGCATTGCCTCAGAGTGCTTGGCGTGGGGGACCCTGGGGCTTCGACCTGTGCACATATTTTCCACAATGGCTGATTGAGTTAGACTGATTACCTGGAATGTACAGACTTAATACACCTTCCAAATGCTACAATGTTCTAGAATATATAAAACACAGGGGGGCTGGGCAGGGCTCACCGAAAGAGGTTGAAGGGGCATCTCTATTATATGGCTTATTCTACGTTTGCAAGGGGGGGCCCTGATTTCGATCAGACCTGGAGTGCACTTCCAATTGCAGTGGTGAACTCTGAGCATCATTATGTCCTAGTGGTGGGTCGATTGGACCGCAAGGATGTCGCACGGCTTAACCTCCATGCCTCAAACACTGACCAACACTCTTTTCTGACTAGTTTGATGCTCCTACAATCAGCAGCACTGCCCTACGGGAAGGTGGGATTTTAACTGGCTCACAGTGAAGTAAGCAAGCCTCAGCAAGGCCTACCAGTGCAAGGGGTTCGCCCTTCTCTGCACAAAGTCCTCAGATCATAAGAAGAAGTTGGCACAGAAACTGGAAAATACAAAAGCATAGTTTATTAAACCTTTAACCACTTGGCTGCTAAGGGTCTTCAACGAGCTCCATTGACTTTCCATTGAAATCAATGGAAAGTCCATGACGAGTTACCCTTGTCATTAGCGCTGAAGGGGTTAAAGGTGGTACTACAGTCCACACAACACCCTTCAGTATTGTATAGAGTAGCACACCAGACAAAGAAAGCATGGTCCTTTTATACCCACGTATGGGCTCAAAAGAAGGCGGTACAAAATACAAGAGCAAATTTTATGTACATATAAGGGCATATTAGAAGGCATAATCGATGAGTGGGTGGAGTTAACAGTTTTCAGAAACTAGTAAACACATTCCTATCTGGAACTAATTAGTAACAGCTGCAGACCCTACTAGGCATGCCTGGGCATGCTAAAAGTGGGGGATGCTAAATATAGCCTGTTGCTGGGCAAAGTTCAGGTGCAGTTAACAAGGCGGTAGGACAAAGCACATGATGAGCACATGGCAACATGTGGCAGACAAAATGGCTGCCACAAATACAAAATGGAGTCTGCACGACGATACAATAGTTACTGAATACAGCATGTATTCTGCTAATGCTTAATCTAGCCGCTGCCAAATTACAACAGACGACCCTTTCAGCATTAGCTAAAGACATTCCGCTTTCTGGGGTAGTCCAAGTATTCATCCTGTATATTTATTTTCATCATTTCAGCTACCTCTTTGTCTAGAATATTTTGCACTTTCATCTCTGCAATATCTTTCTTAGCTGGTATACAAGCAGTAAGACACATAGAACATAACATTGGACCACAGTGAATACACACACAACATGTAAAGATTATTGCAACTATTATACATAGAGCAGTCAATACTTTCTCGCCCCAAGCAGAGATTAAAGTCCAGAACCATCCTGCAAGAGTCCACGTACCATTCTCTGTGTGGAGGTCTGCAGCGATCTTATGGAGTTTATTGATCGCTTTATACAGTGATGGTGTGTGATCTGGAATGAACACACAGCAACTACTACCTATAATGCGACATGCCCCACCTCTATCTGCTAACATAACATCCAGAACCATTCGGTTCTGTAAAGCAACAACTAGCAATTTGCAATTCTTCAGTGAGGTTTCCTAGGGCTACAGCTGCTTGATCTGTAACAGCTTCTACAACTCTAGTTAATCGTCGCACTTTTCTACTATTTAATGCAGCACCCACAAAAAAGAACAATCCTAAATTAAAGTCTATATACTGTTGCAGGCTAGTGTCTGTTTGATCTACATCATGAGTATTCAAGGTCCTCTTATAACGGTATACAGTAATATTGTTGAATAGTTTAAGATCTCGATGATACAATGGAGGTGCCAGAAATACAGGAGGCAATAAAAATGATACATAACACACTCCGGACCACCCAGTTGGTAGTCGGTAATATCAACGATTTCCACATACAAAATACGCGTTATGAGAAGCTAAAAAAGTACTATTATTTAATCCATCTATATTTTAAATAGCAATACAACTACTAATCCCAACAGGAATACGTCCAATGCTCTGTACACATAATTCTGCTTGTGCCTGAGTGACAGAGATAACAAAATGTTCACTTTCAATAGAGTCTCTTGTATTGGTGAAGATATATGGCGTTGAAATATTGTCCGGTCGATATTCCTCCCACTCCCATTTAGTTCAATTCGCTTTGGGATACCCATCTTTGTCTTGATGACATTCTTTATTCAACCGGAAAAGAAGTCTGCCCACTGTAGGCGTCCTAGTTGCAAAAAGCAGGGTATACCAGGCTCGACAGGAGCCATTATGCGAAAAAGGGAGAGTTCCTCCCTTCTTTTGATGTGCAGGCATCATCCCACAAATCCAACAATTCGTGGCATTTGTTGCAATGTGGGTATGCTGTAGCATCTGAATAAAAGTGTTATTAAGGTAGGATTTTCGGTGCTTCAATTCTTGACATGGGAGCGTGAAGAAATAATGCTCCTCAGGTGTCGGTGTAGTAACAACAAACAACTCACGAGCAGGAGTTGTCTCCTCAACAGACCATGTTATTGTTGCCACAATTACCAAGACAACAATAAGCCCTACAGCACAAAAAATCTTCTTCTTTTCCATTTTTGGTGAAAGCACAAACCAATTCTTCCTGAAACTAAAGTAGTTGCCAGAGCTCTTACCCCTGGGCAGCTGTTGATTTCTTTACCACGGGCCAAGACGGGTGTCACTACTTTAATGCAGGGCTGATTCTCCCCCCTCCTTGCCACATCGGCTCTCCATTTCACTAACCCAGGGAATGCTCAGACAACTTTCACAAGCACTGCAGACTCCTTTCTCGGTCTCAAATTGTATCTCGTTGCTACAGGGATTGTCTGGTCCGGGAAGAACTCCTCAGATCCATCAGGTGTCACAGCGTTGCCTTTCTTCGCAGTCAGAACCTCTCGATGGTCGGTCAACACAGCTAGCTCCACCAAGGTAGGAAGTACTCGCCGAAAATGGGTGCTGTGGATCCAATTTTTCCGGTTCGTGACTCGAACTGCTGTCCTCGTGGCAAGTAACACTTGCTCTGGTCCACGCCACCTTGGCTCCAAACTGCTCGACCTCTCGAAGACCTTGATCATCACATGGTCGCCAGGTCGGAGTTCATGGCCTTCACCTGTAGATCTATCAGGAAGTGCTTCTCGAACCTGTTGATGAATAGAAACCAAGCTATCAGTTAATTGTGCTAAATAGTCATTCATTAAGACACAGGGTACATCATACACAGAACTCCGTTTAGGAATTCCCCAGATATTCATAGTCCTACCAAATAGGATCTCATAAGGGGTGAGACCTGTTCGAGAATGACGCACTGATCTAATGGACAACAATGCCAGTGGTAACGCATCTGGCCAAGTCAGAGAAGTAGAAGCCTGTATCTTGGCTAATTTTAGTTTCAGAGTAGCATTGTATCTTTCCACCAATCCTGATTGCGGGTGGAACACTGCATGAAACTTCTGTTTGATCCCTAATCCTTTCAGGATATACTTGATAACATTCCCTATAAAATGAGGTCCGTTATCACTCCACAAAAGTCTACATACACCATAGCGAGGAAAAAATTCCTTCAAGAGCACCTTTGCCGTAGTAATTGCAGTATTATCCTTTGTAGGGTACGCCTCAATCCATTTACTAAAGACGCATACCACCACTAAGACATACTTCAGATTATTGCAGCGTTCAAGCTGAATATAATCCATCTGCAAAACTTCAAAAGGCGCAGTTGGTGTAGCAAACCCTCCTGCTGGAGTTAGTGTCCCTCAATGGTTAGAGAGGCAGACCCTGATGCAGAGGTCTGGCCCGGGACCAGGGTTCAATTCCTGCCTTGGCTGGTCTCGGCGGATCTTGGGCTCATAATTCCTCGGACCTGATTTATCGCCTCGGTGCCTACTCTAAGCATGGGTCCCACGCTGCAACTCTGGGCAATAGCTTGCTTAGTCTACACAACGACCCCCTACAGCGCTAGGGATGCCTGGTTGCACCCTGGGGATGCCCAGGAGTGGACATTTCACGGGGGAAAACCAGGAAGGGTTCCCTAGCGGTATGAGTACAGCGCCAGGACACTCAGGAGTATCAGTGCGCTTTACAAGTACGGCTACATTTACATTTACATTTTCCAGGATTATATTGCAGGCAAATCATACAGGACTCTACCACTCTCTTAGCTGTGCTAGCAATTTCTGGATGCTCCCAAACGTGCGTAAGCAACTTCACTATAGCTGAAGCTCCAACATGTGCTAGCCCATGTGCCATCTGAACCATAGGTTATACAAAAGCTATAGGCAACTTCCATTTATCCATCTGTTTGTTTCGCCAACAACCTTCATCATCCAACTCTCCATCTTTCGACCATTGCTCCCGTTCTTTGTCACAAGCAGTCCTCTGTATCTCTAATACTTCTTGCCTAGCATCGTGCCACCGCTCAGCTTGTGATTTCACTACATACATAGAAGTAGTGTTAGGCTGCATCGCAGTCTCACGTGCCACTCGATCTGCAAAAGCATTTCCCTGTCCCACCTTATCAGTCACTTTCTTGTGCGCACTACATTTCACTATAGCTATTTTCTTTGGATATGTTAGTGCAGTAAAAAGATTATGCACTAGATCTCCGTGTATTATCTGCATCCCGTGTGATGTCAGAAAACCTCTTTCCTTCCAGAGCAGACCAAAATCATGCCCAACTCCAAAGGCATAGCGGCTATCTGTATAAATGTTCACACGCAAACCTGTACTAAGCTCACATGCTCGTGTCAAAGCTATTAGTTCTGCTGCTTGAGCTGACTTCTGTGGTATGCGGGCTGTCTCCACTATCATGTGAAGCGTAGTAATTGCATATGCGGCTGAAGTTGTACCATCCGGCAACTTCAGACAAAACCCATCAACCCACAGTTCTACATCTACATCTGGAAGGGGCGTATCTTGCAAATCAATACAACCCTTTGTCTGTTCCTCAGTCAGGAAAATACAATAATGTGTTTCTTGCGCCTCAGACTGAGTCACCGGAAATGGCAACAACGTGGCTGGGTTTAGTGTTGCACATCTCCTCAATGTAATATGAGGGGCTAACAGTGTCAGCTCATATCCTGTCAGACGAGCACTAGTTAAATGCTGTGTCTTTGTTTGATTCAAAAGGGCATCAACAGCATGGGGTACCAGCACCAACAGCTTATGTGATAAGACTATCCCTTTACTCTGACGTAAATGTAAATGTAAATGTAGTTGAGCTTATATAGCGCACAGCTACCCGCAGTGGGTTTCCCGGCGCTTGCTTAGGGAACCCTTCCTGATATTCCCCTGTGAGATAGCAGGGTATCGACAAGGTGAAAGTCAGGCATCCCGCCGCGAGGGGCGGTTGTGGAGATTAAGCAAGCTGTTGCCCAGAGTTGCAGAGTGTGAACCCGTGAGTCGAGGAGGCACCGGGACGAGAATTATCGAGTCCGTGGAATTTTTAGCCCAAGACCCGCCTGGGCGGGGAATTGAACCCTGGTCCAGGACCGATCTCAGATTCCGGGTCTGCCGCCTCTAACCCCTGAGCCACACTTCTCCACTTGTATTCTCCACGCGTATTGACACAGCTGTTGCCGCAACCGGGCGAAAACATCCAGGCAACGCTCGAGCAACAGGATTAAGTACTGCTGAAAAATATGCACAAGGACGTTGCTTATCGCCATGTGTCAGCACTAAAACTGACAATGCACATCCATCTCTCTCGTGTACATACAATGTAAAGGGCTTCGTATAATCTGGAGTACCTAACACTGGTGCTGAACAAAGGGCTTGTCGTAACTGTCGAAAAGCGGTCTCACATTCATCTGTCCATGGAAGGGGTATTGGAGTGTCTTTTGTCAAAAGTGCTAACAAAGGCTTAACAATGTACGAAAATCCTAATATCCATTGCCTACAAAAGGAAGTAAGACCTAAAAATGCTCGAACTTCTTTCTGTGTAGAAGGTACTGGTGTGTCTAAAATTACCTGAATGCGATCTGATGTAAGTGCACGTCCCTCCTTAGACAAAAGGTGACCTAAGTAGGTTACCTTTGGTCTACAATATTGCAATTTCTTTTTCGATACTTTGTGATGATGTGAAGCAAGGAAAAAAAGCAAGGACAAAGTGCATTTTTCTCATTGTTCAGGGGTATCGGCTGACAACATGATATCATCGACATATTGTATGAGCGCCACACCTTCAGGCAGAGCAAAATAATCAAGTTGTCTCTTTAATGCTTGGCTGTAAATACTAGGACTCTCAGTATAGCCTTGAGGAACTCTACAAAATCTATATGATCTATTATTCAAAGTGAAACCGAACAAATATCAATCAATCAATCAACAGAATTTGTATAGCGCGCTACTCACCCGTTAGGGTCTCAAGGCGCTGAGGGGGGTGGGGGGGTGGGAACGCTACTGCTCGAACAGCCAGGTCTTGAGTTGTTTCCTGAAGGAGAGATGGTCCAGGGTCAGCCGTAGGTGAGTGTGGAGGGAGTTCCATGTCTTGGCTGCCAGATAGGAGAAGGATCTTCCTCCGACGGTGGATTTGCGGATTCGTGGGACGGAGGCGAGGGTGAGGCTGGCAGAGTGGAGTGGAGTTGACGGGTGGGTGTGTAGAATGTGAGTTATCAGGATGAATAGGGATCGAAAAGAAGGCGTTCTGCAAGTCTATAACAGAGAACGTGGTTGCAGTAGGTGGAACTAGAGTAAGAAGTGTCGTAATGTTAGAAACCACTGGGTATTGTGGCACCACTATCTTATTCACTTCACGTTAATCAATTATGAAGCGATAGATCCTAGTGTCAGTGTCTTTCTTCAAAATTGGGAGAATCGGACTGTTACAGACATTAAATGGAACTTCTTCAACAACCCCCACTTCAATGAGATCTTGTACAATTCGTGTAAGTGCTTCCTCACCCTCCAGTGAAATTCTATATTGGGGCAGTCGTGGCAACACAGCTCCCTCCTTTACACTAATATGCACCAGTGGAATAACCATCTGTCCCACATCAGTATTCGAAGTAGCCCACAAAGTTTCGGGTAGGGAAGCTAATGCAGTATCCTCTTTAACAAGACAAGCTCTTTCCATTACAGGGTAGTTATTCAAAATCACACGTACTCCTTCAGGGGAACATCTTATTGTAGCTCTGAAATACTTGAGCACATAAAGACCCACAATATTATCTGGTGTATTTGGGGAAAGCAAAAACGGGCATGGAGCAGCAAATTTATCAACATGAAATGCAAGTGGTTGTGACAATGGGCTAAGGGAAGGTGTTCCATCGAACCCTATCGATGTGAGCCAGACAGGGGAGCCCTCGGAACCAATTGTTTAGACAAAGCGCTACGAGTAGCTCCTGTATCAACCAGAACCTGATCAGTAGAACCCAAAACATGTGCTGTAACATAAGGACTCCTCTGATCTCCTGGAACTTCAACTGATTCCTTACCCCATCCTACGCGATCCTATGCATAAGCAGAATCATGTAAATCAGGTTGCGCATAATCAGACATTTGGTATTGGTTACGCCTGTCGAAAGTATTGAACCCATTCTGCACCCGTGCATTAGAATCAAACCTAGCGCGATCGTTCGTATTGCCTCTGAGTCCTGAATATCCTGCGCGATTCCTCATTGGTCCACGGGCATAGCGTTGTGAGCGCAACAATGGACACTCATCTGCCCAATGGCCAAATTTCCTACAATACGCACATTGATCAACAGCCAAATTCAAGCGAGTATAAGAAGAACCATAAAATGCTCGTCCGCCTCTATTATTACCTCTATTAGGCGAACCATAAACCTGAGATAACATAACCTTCGTTTTTAGTTCCTTAGACTTCTTATCCTCACTACCCTTCGCTTCTAATTCCTGACGCTCATAATATTGAGCCATCATCAGGAGAGATGCCGGAGAAGAGGTAGTCCAAGAGCTTTCACTAGCTTTTAAACGGCTAGCCACTCCTGGTAATAGGTTCGTAACATATTTATCTACAAACAAATGTCGGCCCGTATCGTCCGTTAGCGACTGACCACTAAAATCATGAAAGGCTTCCTCAAAACGCGTAAAGAAATCTGAAACCGATTCATCTGCCTTTTGCTTACACGATGCTAAAATAGTCCAATCAATCTTTTTAGGGGGAATAATCGTTTTTAATTTAGTTAGTATTGCAACAGGGAGATCTAAAATCAAATGACATGGCTTTTTCGCTGGTTCTCTATCCTCGTCTTCCGCCTCTATCTCCTTCCATAATGCCCCATAAGTTGCACGATCATCAACTTTCCGCACAGACCTCCACATATCAGGCGGTTATATTAGCCCGAAAAATAAATCGATATCAGCTAATGTCATGGTACAAGAATTTATGGCTCCCTCAACTTCCTCATAGAAAGCGGCTGGATTTTTCCTTGGGTCAGGCAATGCAGCTTTAAGTGCCATTACATCTGCCCTATTCCAGGGAGTGTACATCCAGTTATAAATAAAGTAACCCTTAGCATCAATAGAACTCTTATCATCACTTGTACCAGCTCCTTTAGGAGGGACATATAAAGGCGCGTCCTCTCGCATAGGCTTCGCATGCACTATACTAGTCTTATCTGCTCCGAAGATAGGTGATTGTTTCCTGCCGAGCGAATCCGTCCGTGCATCTGCATCTTTTGTCCGTTTCTCCTCTTGCAGGCGAAGCGCCTCAGTTCGTAGTTTAAACAACCGCCTTATCATATCAGCCACCTGGGGGAGAGTAAAAAGCCCATTACGCATTTGCTTACAATCGACTGCCACATCATTAGGTTCCAAAATACCAGAATCTTTTCGGAACATTTCAACAACTTCTTCAGCAAAATGCTCAGTAAAATATAATTGCTCCCTTTCCTGCCACCCCTGTAAACTATCTAAGATGCTAGACATAGTGACAGTATCACGAAGTGCTTGACGAGCGATCTTCCTGAGTTCGGCCGCACGATCGACCGACAGCATGTAGCGAGTGTCTCGTTTCGTTCGGTCCAAATCAGAATCCTCATCTTCGCCAGATGGAGCGGACGGAACGGCATACGGAAGCGGAGGACGATCTAGTAACAAAAAATCATCTTGTGGTTTATTAAGGACAGGATAAAGAGGTTGCCGAACAGCATATTGGCCAGATATCTATAATCTGCGTTCCTTTTCCTGTCTTTCTTCCAATTCTTTCACTTCTTTCTTTCTCAATTCTTGCGCTTTCTCATACACATTCTTCCGTTGCTCCTTTTCAATCAGCACTTGCTCACGTCTCTCACGTTCACGTACTTCTTTCACCCACATTCGCACACATTCAAACATGTCTTGTCTGGATTTCCGCTCGAACATACACTGTTCCACATACTCAATCTTTCGCATATCAAATGACCCATACATTGGCCAACGCAACTCAGGATCCTTACGAGTGTATTTATTCCATAATGTGCTGTCCATTATAGAAGAAAGACCATATTTAATATACATATCCCTATTAGGCGGCCCTTCTGGGGGAGCCGGATGCGATTCCTCAAGTTTTAACCGGTTATTTCCACAAAAGCAGCACATCCTACGAAGTGCGCTAAAAGCAGGCATGCCAAAAATAATGCAAAATATGCAGTATTATAATTAAAGTAGCACTTAAAGTATCTTTAATACGATTTGCCGTTCAAATCAAAATCGCAATATAGAGAAAAATCTCCTTATTACCGGCCTATATGTGTTGCAACGCATATATTTTAATTCCACATACAAATCATGACTAGTCTACCAAATCAAATTGCCACAGCAAGCGTATCCTAAAACTGCCTTGCCAATCCCAGGCTTCCAAAACCCACAGCAAGTACCGTACAACGGTTCTTACCAATCACAGGGCGTCCAGATTCCAACTGCCAAGTTCTAAATTCGACCAAACGGCCACTGCACGGCAAGCCAACAGAAGAGATCTTAGTCGAGGACCGACACCACCTGGAAGGTCAGATCGTAAAGAAAGGAAAAAACGCCTTGGATGCCAAGACTCGGGTCTCCTCTGGCATGCGATCGCGTCCACAGCGAGATTCCAATCCTTTGTCACGACCACTCCTTCGGGCATCCGAGTCGCCGATGAACCCCACGTTGGCACCAATTGAAGTAAGCAGGCCTCAGCAAGGAAAACCAGTGCAAGGGGTTCGCCCTTCTCTGCACAAAGTCCTCAGATCATAAGAAGAAGTTGGCACAGAAACTGGAAAATATAAAAGCATAGTTTATTAAACCTTTAAAGGTGGTACTACAGTCCACACAACACCCTTCAGTATTGTATAGAGTAGCACACCAGACAAAGAAAGCATGGTCCTTTTATACCCACGCAGGGGCTCAAAAGAAGGCGGTACAAAATACAAGAGCAAATATTATGTACATATAAGGGCATATTAGAAGGCACAATCGATGAGTGGGTGGAGTTAACAGTTTTCAGAAACTAGTAAACACATTCCTATCTGGAACTAATTAGTAACAGCTGCAGACCCTACTGGGCATGCTAAAAGTGGGGGATGCTAAATATAGCCTGTTGCTGGGAAGAGTTCAGGCGCAGTTAACAAGGAGGTAGGACAAAGCACATGATGAGCACATGGCAACATGTGGCAGACAAAATGGCTGCCACAAATACAAAATGGAGTCTGCACGACGATACAATAGTTACTGAATACAGCATGTCTTCTGCTAATGCTTAATCTAGCCGCTGCCAAATTACAACAACAGACCTTACTTCAGACAGGTCTCACCCCCTAGTAAAATCAATGCCTCTGCATAAATTGGCAGGGTCCTTCACACTTGGATACAGCAGTAGGGTCTCATTCCTAACGCACGCCTACAAAGTCCTCCTTGACCTAGGACCCACCTACCTCAACCACCAACTGAACTTCTACCAACGCGCTAGACACCTGATCTCCTCTTCACTTGCCCTCGAACACCCTCCGCATCTGTGGTGCCTGCTCCTTATCCTACATCACATCACTGCCCAAACCGGGAACAACCTTCCCATCTACCTCTGTACAGCTAGCCCCACTGGCAGACTTCAGAGACTCAAGACCTGGCTCTTCGACAGAGACACAGCGCCTAGATATCCCTAGGGGTGACAGTGTCATGCTTTACGAAGGCTGTCTGATTGATTTTTGGAGGGCACGGGCTTACTCGTTTCATTTTGGACTGCATGCTTTGGATGTTCACCTGTATGCGGTGCTCTGTTGTGATGCAATATACATGCGAGTGGTAGATGTGAAGTATTTGGCAAGAACATACTTAGACCATACATAACCCCTTGCTCTGCACTTACCGATGGTCGCCCCGCAGGGCTGTGTTCTGACCTGGCGGTTGGATCCTGATCTTCTTGAGGACACGGCATTTCGGGCTTCTCTTGGAGAGGTGATCCATAATTATTGACTGGAGAATGCACAGACTGGATCATCAATTGGGGTGAAATGGGGACATTGATACTCTCCAAAAAACTAGGTGTTAATTAGCTGCACGTTGACATTAAGTTACAGGAGGAAGTAATGAATAGTATGCCCCTGGATATGTTAGAGACAGCAGAGGGCAGGACATGGATGCTGGATAAAAGGGAGAAATTATTTACCCTGATGGAGAGCTTGAAGCACTATGATTACAAAACTTATATTGGGTGGGCCCGTGCAGATAGATATAATTAAGGGAGCATTTTTGCTAGGCTCCTCAAGTAGGAGACCAGGTGACATGCTATACTTCAGACCCAAGATGCAGCTGGGTGGGATGTGTTTATGCAGGGGAAAAAAACCGATGTATTTACTCAGTATTATTTTGAGTTATATGCTACTGGCGTAGTGTCTACTGAGGCGGACATCTTGCAGTACATTGTACACCCCTTTCCCCCTGTTCTGAACCCGAGGTGGTGGAGTGGCTTGGTGCGGAAGAACAAGTTAATTACCTTTGGTAACGATGTACCTGGTAGAGACATAGTCTAGCTGCAGATTCCTTAACTTAGAATATCCCCAGGCGTCAGACTGGATCCGGAAAACTTTCCTCAGCAGCACCTCTGCGTGCCGGGGGCATCTGCGGCTAGAAGGCTCTATCAGATGGCAACCATCAGAAGCACCCAAAACAGTAAGAATGATAGTCGAGTGGAAGACTGGAGGAAACAGAAGCAACTGTGCAGACGGTGAACCACACAAAGTAGAACAAGAACCCTCCTGTAGGGTTGTGTGGCAACCGGCAAAAAGGGCACCAAGCAAGCTTGACATCCACATAAGAGTACTTAGGCGAGCAGACCGGGTCAAGGACCACGGACATCGAATGAAGGAATGGTGACAGCACGATTTTGCTGTGCAACAGCACAGCAGATATAGAGGCAAAAAAATATGGCCAGAAATGAAGTGTAACACAGAGGACGCGAGAAGTACCAACAGTCATGATGAAGCAGAAGTGGACAGAACAATGTACAGACTAGTAAGTCACATTAGCCCTTCACCCGGGAGGAGCAGCAGTCCCCGGCAAGATAGAGAAGGAGACAGAGCTAGATACGACAGTCGGAAACAGTCAGGACCAATCGAATGGTCTAAGGACTCAAGAAGCGAGTATCCTAAAGAGAACACTCCCCTTGAGAGTAGTACAGCAAGAATCTAAGCAGAAGTGTGTAAAAACACCTGTGCGGAAAGCAGCAGTGAAATGTGTAAATATTCCTGTGGGTAAAGTGCCCCGAAAACTAGGGCACAAGGCAAGGTACAGTATATGAGGTACAGGGTGAAACCGCCACCTTCAAAGGCAAGCCCAGTAAGGACTGAAGTACGAAAATGTTGTTTACCCCAACCCTTAAAGGGGGAGGGGGCGAGAACCAGCACCACAGACGTGGAAGAATCAACGCAAACACCCTATGATAGTAAGTGTACCAAGGTGCATTCCCAGGTTGCACCAACACTAAGAAGCGTACCACACAATGGTTGTATCTTGGCACAAAAAGAGCATAGAGAGTCAGTGGTGAGAACTGCGCCTAAACTGAATAGAACAAAGCACTAAGATAGTGACTGGCAAAAGAAGAGCAGCCATCAAGGGCAAGAGGATCACAGCAACGCTGAACCCCCCCCCCCCCATGTGAATACAGGTGAGGCAGAAGCCATACGGTAAGGAACCCATACCGAGGCAGTGAAGGATTACCAGAGCTAACTGCACCGAAGGTGTAATAGAGCGATGCTAATGTTAGGATCGCAGAACGGCATAAAAAAGAGGCCAACAGCAAGATTCTGGTGAAAAACTCCATAGGAGCGGGCCAAGGCTAAGGCAGTCACCGAATAGCCTATAAATACTCCACATAGGGTAAGTGTCATCCCCTGCGAGGGGGAGTCCGCTTGGGCAAAGCACACATTCAGAGGACTGAAAGGAAAGACAAGCCCAGCCGCCAGGCTGCACGTAAAGAATACTGAGATGGTGGAACCACCGCCTACACTATCTGGGTGCTGCGCAGAGTACCGGGACATGGACGTAATCAGACCAACAAGGCAACATCGCTTACGCAGAATAAAAGAATACTGATAAGACAAAAAAGGGCGTGCCGCAAGAGTCATGATAGCCCTGAAAAAAGGCGGTAGACCGCTGAATCTGCGTGGCTATCAAAAAGGTCCACGCCATTGAATGGTAGATGCCTAAGAGTATCCCAAACATTGTCCTGGAAACGACTGTCGCGCCGCAGCCACTGACCGAGCAAGAGCTAGTCCCACCGAGTCAGTGGTGTCAAGAGAAAAGCGGAGCGAGAATTGCGCCATTCCCCTGCCATAATGCAGAAGGCAGACTAATTCAATCCGCGGGCCTTCTGGAATTGAAGGTAGAAGAGCCTAGACCAAGTCCCAAAGGGTAGAGGATGCGCGTGCGAACACGCTAGCTGTATTCAAGGCGCGGATGCCAGCACTGGCCGAGGCGAAAAGCTGGTGACCATATGCGTCTAACCACCTAGACTCCATGGTGGGAGGCAGGGCTGAGGAAGACTAAGTCGAAGGCTGCCTGAACAACTAGGTCCTGAGCCCTAGGGTGAAGGGACAGACAGAGCGGATCATTAGGGGCAGGACGGTGTCGACGAGCTATGGCCCGTTCAACAGGGTCACCTGAGGAGGGCCTTGCCCATATGCCCAGCATGATGTCAAACAAGGATGCCCCAAAGGGCAGCAAAGGCTCCACTTCAACCGGCTCCATATGGAGAAGATCCAACAAAGGATCAGAAGGCATAGGAACCACAGGGGGCTGAAAAAAAGGATAGTAGCCGCCCTGTAAATAGCCCGTGCGTAGGCAGCACTTGCCTCAGTTGCCATCCGGGGAGGTGACAATAACCCATCCGTAGGGGACGGCTGGAGACTAACCCGTTCACTAGACAGCAACAGTGGAGGAGCCGGGGGTTGATCCGGAGTCCACGCCACACAAGGTACCTGCACCATGGGCCGAAATGGCCACAGATCAGGGGAGTCCAAAAGAGCGTCAGCGTGTGGCATAAGAGGAGGTGTAGGCGCCGGCATCAACCGATGCCGCGTGGGAGTCGCATCGACATCTGAGGAGTCTGGTGGAACATCAACCTCCTGAAATAGAGGAGACGCAGACTTCGGCACTGGCGTCGACGGACGTCGAGCCGGAGTCGTCTGGACATAGACGACCTCCAAAACGGACCCGGGCTGGGCGCCGTCCGACGTTGTTCCTAGTGCAACATGTGGGGAACAGGGCATCAAGCCCGTCGCCACTTCTGACGTCGACGCAGGGAGCCGCACAGGGCTAGACGGACGACTGACTGGGTGGGCTAGACGGACGACTGGGAGGACCCACTGGGCCGTGTCCCGTCGGCATCAAATCAGCTCCGGAACCGGAGTCGATGCACCCAGTTGGAGCAGAGTACGAATCCGCTGGCGAAGACCCAACATGAGTGCCTTCCACCTCTATGGGACCCAAAGGCGCACCAGGGAGAGGGGGTGACCCAACATAAGAGCGGAGTGATTCAGAATATGCCTCCATTTGGGCTTGTGTCGCTCCGGCACCCGGAAAGGGGGGTACGGAGGTAACGACCGTCGGACGCCCGTTCCCGGCAGGGAGCGAGAAGAGCAGGCGCCAGCGTCAAGGGTAGGGGAGGAAGACCTCTTGGATTTACGTTTGAGTTTACCCTCCGAACAACGTCTGCAGGAACAACCTCGGGAGTGGGCTCGATCCCGAGAGAGAGAGCGGTGCCGCGAAGGGGCAGGACCGGACAGCTGTGTGGCCAGCCATTTCATCTGACGCTCCCGTAAGGCCTTTGGTTTCCTCCGCTGACAATCGTCGCACTCTGTGGAGTCGTGGTGCACCCCGAGGCACCACATACAGATGGCGTACGGGTCCGTCACTGACATCTGACGTGCACAGGTCACACACACCTTAAAGCCTGAAGGCATCGCACACTGTTCCCGGGACACCGAAGGTGTTGAGAAGACCCAAAAAACAGGCCAAGGAACCGCTGGTTTTCCAGAGCCGCGTTGGGACGCGGGAAAGAAGAAAAACTGACGTCAGCGCCACAGGAGAGGCATATATGGATCCGCTGACGTCACGTCCGTGGATGATGTCAGGGCGGAGCCGTGCGGTGCAGCCCCGGCTCGCAGAGGTGCTGCTGAGGAAAGTTTTCCGGATACAGTCTGACGCCTGGGGATGTCCTAAGATTAGGAATCTGCGGCTAGACGTCTCTATCGGATGTCTCTATTCAGAAGTTGAGGAGTGCGATAAAGGAGCTGGCACGGGGCAAGGTCTCAAGATCCGATGAGTTACCCATTGAGTTCTATGCCACTTACAGTACCGCCCCTGGCCCCTAAATGAACGGATGTCTTCAATGGGGCACTGACACTGGGACTACTCCCGCCTTCATTGAGAGAAGCCACAATATTATCGCTGCCTATGAAGGACAAAAAACCTGGGCTAGCGGATTCCTATCGCCCCATCCCTATGCTCAATTGGGATTACAAATTCCTGAGCAAGATTCTGGCGAATAGAATCTTACCTTATGTCGGTAAACTGATAAATCCTGCTCAGACGGGGTTTGCCCCCACTTGCAGCACTCTGCAATATGTATGCCAACTGATTCATATTCAGGATATCCGTGAGCACCTCTCGTCGGACTCCCTAGTGTTGTCCGTAGATATCAGGAAAGCATTACTTCTGCTTGGGGTTCTTCTATGCCACCTTACTTGGGATGGGCTTTGGACTACAGTTAGTTAAATGGACCCCCGCTGTTACATACCAAGCAAGTGGCACGGCACAGTATCGTGGATATCATTTGCTTTGGTCATAGAGCCTTTTGCCCTTACTGTATGGCGGGGGGCATTATTGGGGGCTGTAGAAGGCGGTGTATAATCGCTACAACTCATTATATGCGGACATGCTATTATATATGTGGGGTGAGATGCCTGACCTGGGAGGGGCGATTGCGTCAATGTTGACGTTCAGGAAGCTGTCGGGTCTTGCCGTTGATTGGCATGAATCCAGTGATTACTCACTGTGGTCCTGGCAGTGCGGTGGGAACAGACTACTATTCGTTATTTGGGGGTGGCCATCTATAGATCAGCAGAACAGCTCTTCGGGGGTAGTTTTAGGAGGGCCATCGCTGCCCTGTGGTGGTTGGTTGCCTTTTGGAACACCCTCACTCTTTGTCAGTGGCCGGATAGCCCTCTCGAAGGGGGTGATCCTGCTTTGCTTCCTCTACTTGTTCTGCCACTGGAACTCTTTAGAGTACTCTTTTGGGAATTGGATAGCAATATACTAGGGATCTTTGAGGCATCGGGTAGCCCTATGAAAGCTGTGACTCCCCGCGGATGGGGGAGGGGGGCAAAGGCTGCTCCACGCTTTGAGTTTTATTATCTGGCCAGATTCATGGATTTGGCACTTATCCTAGCACGTAGAGAGTTGACGATTTGCTGGAAATCGACTGGATGCCCTGATCTATGGACCGCCAGGGAAGGATCTTGGTGGAGGGCCGTCTGGGGAGCACTAGATGGACCCGGCTTCGCCTCGGCGCACACTAGCAGTATTGCTTGAATTGGGGTGGTGTCAGATCAGAGACTCCTGCATGTCTGACCGTTTCGCGGGTGGTGGCTCTGGAATGCTTTAGTATGATTGCCTTTTGTTATTATGCCATTGATTCATTACTACGTCAAGGAGTTCATGAAGTATCTCACCACTCCAGCTTCACTACTGTGATTTACTATGTTCATTCCTGCCTCGATGATTGTCTCATCTAGCGCACATGTGCATCTCCTCTAGGATTGTTTTGTTGTACTGTTTTACTTGAAAATACAATAAAAATGTTTACAAAAAAAAGTATATAACAGCTTCAAAGACAAAGCAGCTTATTTCGCAGCACAATGAGCAAGGGTATTTCCCTGAGAAACTTCATCGTAAGAATTTTGATGGGCAACACATTTAACAGCTGCAATCATGAGCAGCAAAAGCAAAGCACATAGATATACAGGCAAATATTTTTTGGGGTGCCACCATCAGTTAAAAAACCCATCTGACTCAAGAGAAGCCCAAAGTCATGTGACAGACAGAAAGCATACTTTGAATTTGTGAAGATAGCTACAATCTTTCCTAACAAGGATATAAACTATTGTAAAGGCAAATACCTCAGCAACCTGTTGAGATCTCACATTGGGTAATGGTGGCTTTCAATTTGATAAACAGTCCATACAGTGTATTAGCCAACAAGCTCACCCTCGTTATTTTGAAAATATGACACATCTACAGTTTGGTATGGGAGGATCTGTTCAATGTGGGGCTTTTGACACACATTTGGTTCAACAAGTGGTTCCCACTCCTCATTAGGGGGCATTAGGGAAGCGGGAATTAGAGAATGGCAGCAGACTAGAGTGATGTGGGCAGTAGACAACAGAAATATTTCGTATTCTGCCAATCTGGCAGGGGAACGGTGTTGGGTTTTGGTAGTGAGGAGGAAAGCAACAACAGCAGCATGAGGAAAATCCACAATCAATGAAGAACTAAATACAGTGTTTTCAGAGGCTTCAGCATGGTGGGAAGCAGTGACTACAGAAAGGAGGCGCAGAGGGAAGCCTACTGTAATGGGGAATAGATCAAAAGAAAAATAGGCTAAGGGCTTTTTCCAATTAGCACGATCTTGCACCAATGTTAAATCCATAGTGTTAGTGACAATAAAGATTAAACTGTTTTTTATTATCAGGAAGCTCCAACCGCAGAGGCAAGGGCTTGTTTTAGTTGTACAAACAAAAGTTCAGCTTCTTTTGAGTTTTGCGAAGGTTCAGGGGTAACCTTTTAAATATAATTTTGCTACAGCAACATACCCAATGATCCACTGTCTACAGTATCCAGCCATACCCATGAAAGTTAATATCATGGATAATTATTTGTTTTGCACAGTCAAAAATAAACCAGACAAGACCTCGTTGATGCAGTAAATGCAGATGAGTGCTTCTGATCCCACATGAATAACCCCTCCCCACACCCGAGTACAAACGATTCTTGGATCTATGAGCTATCCAGCCCCAGGCATGAGATCAAAATAAGCTAAACAGAAGACCCGCACAGTCCGAAGCCCCGATCAGTCTAGTAGTCCCAGCCATTTTCCCCAAATTCGCTTGTACTCCTTTGGGCAATCCCGGGCCAGATATATCGGTTGCTCCTGCGAGGTGCACCAGTCCACACCCTTGCGCCATTGGGTTTCGTGGGGGGAGAGGAGCTCTCTATTTGGCAGCAATATCCCTTTTGGCCACCATCAGGGCCGTGCCCAAGAATGACCTGTCTACACTACATCCTCTCACGCCCTCCAGGACCCCACGAGCACAACCTGGGGCGTACAAGGCATTTGAGTTTCCAACGTTTTGCTCAATTCGTCCAGCAGCCTCGCCAGGTAACTTACCACAGGGCACAGATCCAGGTCATATGGAAAAAGTCTGCGGGTTCAGTTGCACAGCGGTGACACCTCGGGGAAGGCAGGCAGCCAGCGTGGTGTGATCTCACAGGGGTGAGGTATGCACTGTGGAGGTAGGAAAGATGGATTAGCCTCAGTCTAGCTGAGATGGTGATCACTCGGGGGGGGGGGGGCATAACAGCGTCCCTCCAATCGTCGTCCTACCGCGGGCCCAACCAACCCTCCAATTTGGTTTGCAGGTGGTGCAGCGTGGTGGCGGGATTTATAACGAGGGATTTGTATATCCAGGAGACCCCTCCTTGGCCTAGTTCTCCCATAAGTATCTTCGCCTCCAAGGTGCTAAAATAGGGGAGCGTGGTGTTCTTGGGTATATGCGTAACAAGGGCATGTCGGAGCTGCAGGTACTTATGAAATTGAATAGTGCTAAGAGAGTATGAGGGCTGGAGGTCCTAAAAGTTTGGAGGGGCTCTCCCTTCCAGATGACCCCAATTTGGGAAATACCAATCAAATCCCATTTTTGGAAACCTTCTAGTCGTGACACCTCCCCCAACCACGAGTCCTGCCATATGGGTATTTGCAATGTGAGTTTGTGGTCCCATCGGGTGTAGCGAAGCGTGGATGGCCAGGCCCAGAGGAGTGATCTGGTAACAGGAGGAATCCTCAGAGAGATTGGTAGATTGGTGAACTGTATAGCATTGCTTGAATCTGTGGGAGCCCCAGCCAATCGAGTTCCAGCTGGTAGGTTGGATCTGCCCACCCTCCTGACATCCATTCGTTGATCACCAATAAGTGTGTGGCTATGTAATACAGATATAGGTTTACCATTTCCATACCACTATCATAGGGGGCCAGCTGACAGAGGACCAATGCTATGCGGGACCGCGAGTTGCCCCACAGGAACACAGTTGACATTCTGTCAAGAGCCTGGAACCAGTGTCTAGGTAGGTGCAGCGGGGTATTTTGTAGGACGTCGAGAAAACGGGGCAGGATCATCATTTTATACAGTGCTATCTTTCCCATTAGATTTAGAGGGAGAGTCTGCCAGTTCTGTAGCTCATCTTTGGTCGACGGATGAGTATGAAAGTCTACCAGTCAAAGCACTCTCGGGAAGGGTGGAGCGGGACCACTATAGACTTGGCTTGATTGAGTTTCAGACCCAGGGCTTCTCCAAAGCGCTGAAGAACCTGCAAGCAATGAGGGCCAGAGCGTGCAGGATCTGTCATGTATAAAAGCACATCATCCGCATATAAAGCTATGCGGTCTTCGTGAGATGAGACCCTACATCCTTCCCTGGAGGTGGTTGTCTGATCTAATGTTTTGGGCTAAGGGTTCAATGGCTAGGGCAAATAATAGGGGAGGAAGGGGGCACCCCTGCCATGTGCCACGTCTGATGTGAAACTCCTCTGATAATATACCATTAGTCATGACCTGGGCCGAGAGGTTGGAATATAGCACTCTGACCAAACCTCTGAAGTAGGGGTCGAGGATAAGGCTACCCAGTACGGCGCCCAGGTACCACCAGTCCACCGTATGAAAGACATTCTCAAAGTCTACTAATAGGAGAGCCAGGTATGGTGGGAGCAGGTGTCTTTGGGTCAGTGCAGCCTGTAGGCGTCGCAGACAGTGTCTCCTGCGGGGCATAAACCCACATTGGTCAGGGTGTCTGACGGTCGTAAATACCCCTTTGAGTTGCCTCGCAAGGATTGAGGCGTATAATTTAACCTCTGTATTAAGGATTGAAACTGGGCGGTATGCTGAGCACTTGGTGGAGGGAGAATCAGTTTTCGGGATTACCACGATCGTCGCGACATCAATGTCACATGTGAAGCCACTGCCTCCTCGTACAGAGCTAATAGGTGTGTGGCCAGGAGATCCCTAAAGGTCAGATAGTATTCCACTAGGTACCCGTCGGGACCCAGGGTCTTACTTGTGGCCAGTGACGAAACGGCCTGTTCTATCTCTTGCTGGGTGATTGGCTGATCCAGTGTGTGGTAAATGGGATCCCTCCCAGGAAGTGCGTTATAAGATTGGCAGTTGGGGACTGGGTAGTGGAGTACATCCGTTTGTAGTAGGATGCAAATGTCTGGGCAATTGCTTCTGGGGCCCAATGTGTTTTATCTTCCAGGTCTGTAATTTCAGGGATTATCCTATTGGCGAAAGGGTAGGTTGCTAGCCAGTAGAGGAGTTTCCCATTCTTATCTTCCCATCCAAAGACCCATACCTAGTGGGATCTCTACATTTGCTTAGCCTACTTGAGTGAGATGTGTTGTATTTCTTCATGGATGAGATTGAGCTGGCGAGCCTGAATGTCCCCGGTCTTTGCGCCCCAGCTCCCTCTAATAACATAGTCCGTGCTTCCAGTTGGGTCAAACATGCATTCCTGGCCGGGTGATTCCTTCAGACTTACCCTTTGGCAAAGCCTCTGATCGTGGCTTTATCCGGCTGCCCAGAGGGTGGTCCACGAGGCCACCGATCCCTCGTTCTCTAGAAAGTACTGGCCGACCTCCCTCTTGAGCGCTATCTTACAGTCTCTATCTTGCTGGAACTAGGTGTTTAGACGCCATATAGGGCGGAGGGCACTATAGTCCATACAATAGTAGCGGGGAGTGGTTCGAGGGTCCGAGACACCTCGGGCGAGCGTGTGGACATCAGCAATCGGTATACAGTTGGGGTGGGCATAAACAGAATATCAATACGTGAGTATGGTGGGCAGCTGATGTGTGTGTTTTGGTAGAGGCGAGTGTGCCATGTTCTCCAAACATCACATAGTCCCAAATGGGAGGCTCAGGCAGAGAGTTTCTTAGCTGGGCTAATCCGCTGTAGGGCGGGGTGCCCGATGCATCACTTCCGGGGTTCATGACTGCATTAAAATCGCCTCCCACCACGGTAACACCCAGGGGCAGAGAAGACAACAGGTTTCCGAAGTCGTGGAGAGAGGGGCTGAGGATTGCTGGAGGCATATAGACCGAGATCAGGTTGGGATGGCATCCCCCACCACTCCCGAGAGGGCCAGAAAGCACCCATGGTCATCACAGATTATTCGATTAAGTACAAATAGGAGGGAGCGGCAAAGGAGGATTGCCACCCCACGGGAACCCCTCGTGAAGCCTGCATCATACACTCTGTCTGGCGAGAAACGGACATTGATCCCCACAGATGAGTTTCTAGCAACATGAACCCATCAGGCCTAGAACGGTTGGGGGTCTTCAGGAACGCGGCACGCTTCACCTTGTCCAGGGGTCCGTTAATGTTCCATGATAGGATCCGCAGGGATTGTAGGTCTTGACGGGTGGCAGCCATGAGTGGGAATGTCTGAAGAGGGGCTGTTTCCAGGCCAGGGTGTGTTGGGGCACTGATGGGAATGCACCCTGTGGGTGGGGTGTAGAAATAGCGCGCATGGAGGAGTAGTGTGTGATTGGTACAGGTCTGTCTTGTCCAGTGTCGCATAAAGCCTAGTCAGAAGAACCCTAAACAAGTTTTTAAAAAAACAGAGAAGCTTCCAACCATCCCCATTCCCCAAACTTCAACCCCAGAAGCATCTGTCGACCTGTAAAAGAGAACTAAAACAACAGCAAACAGTATAAAACCGGGACGTGGTGATGGACCCATCCATAATGACGGATATTTCCAATTTTAGGAGTCTGGAATTCTGTGCCTATACAAAGGCCATAGTATGTTGGTTGGCGCTGAATGCAGGGCTTTAGTTCAAATCATTGGACTGCATGAACGATCAGAGTCAGGGATCTCTGCCATTGCCGGTTTCGGGTAGCGGGTCCTGGATCTTTCAGTGGTGTGGTCCGTTCGGCCGAGGGGGCAGGCGGCCTTTTACCCAGCAGGAGACATTGAGGCAGTTCTGGCCAATGATTTCGGCAATGACTATTTCTTCCTGCTTGCTGCACGCCCCCGACAGGATGGATTGCGATGGCCCGGTGGCCTGGAAGCCCGCCTCTTATCGTTGTTGGGCTGTCCTCTAGCCGCTGCGGAAGGAGACCCGGCCCTCCTGGTCAGAGTGCATTCTTCTGTGGCCCAGCTCCATGCCGCCTCTGGGGTATCAAAGAAAAGGCTCTTGTAGTCGTGGATCACTCTCAGTCGGGCTGGAAACAGGAGTCTATACGAGAGGCCGAGCGCGTTTAACTGCAGTGTATTATCTTCACTGCGCCTGCACCACCCTGGTGCAGTCCGGGAAGATCATAACTTTATTCCCTTGGAAGGAAAGGTTGGCTTGGGAGCGCGCTTCTTGCAAAATGGAGCCTCTGTCTTTGAAATTGAGGAAGCGCGCTATGATGGGTCTATGCAGTGCTCATGGGGGAGGCCGAGGCGCAAGTACGCGGTGCGCCCTTTTAATCACGAGCCATGCAGATAGGCGCCCTGCGTCATCCAGGACCTAATCCAGATTTGAATGGGGCCACTTGGGCGGGCTGCGTGCCCTCTGGAAGGCCCACCAGGCGGAGGTTATTTCTACGCAAGCGATTTTCTGCATTTTCGGCTCGCCTGTGGAGTACCGAGGTTTGAGAGAGAAGTTTCAAGATCTGAGCCTTCATAGTGGTGACTTCGTCCTCCACAGAGGAAAGTCGAGATTCCGCCTCTGTGATTCTAGCAGTGGCATTGCAAAGATCCTGGAGTATGAGAGCCATATTGACTCGTACTTCCCCAATTTTAGCCCTGGGACGTACGGATTGCTTGAAGGATAGGGGCCAAGTCCCCCCGGATGATGGGATAGCACTGCTGGGAGCGGCATTGGAGCCTGCGACAGTCGTGTCTGGGAGGGAGTAGGGGTTTGGCTGGCCTATCCTTGCCCATGTCTGCCCTTGGGCAACTGAATTTTGCCACTGTTAGGAAGTTGAACCACTGCATCTCAGTGCTTATATATCTATATTTCTTTTCATAACACAGCCTCTGTGTCACCTTTTCGAGATAGTTCTGAATGCATTGCTTTTCTTCTCCACCTTTCTCTGGGTTCTCCCTGTTGGGTATTTCTAGCGGTGTTTTTCTGTCTGACGTTCTCCTAGGAAGGGACTTGTTTTGTACTCACAGATTTGTAGTGGAAGCTAGCCTCATGCTTTCTTTACTGTACCTGTGTTCGGGATTTCTTCTTTGTGTTTTCACCCCAGATAGTATCAATTGCTGTTGGAATGTGGCGCTTTGCTCTCTAATGGTTCCTGTGGCCTTGATCTTCCGAGCTTCGGCTATTCATGATTCCAGTTTCCACTTTGGGGCTGCATAATATGTTGGATCATATAGATTAGTGTCTTTTCGACATTGTTTTTCCCTTGCCTTGGGTTCTGCTTAGCCATGCGTCCCCATATCTTTTTTTGGCATACTGTTATAGTCTGTGGTATATATATATATATATATATACCTATAGCTAAGACATACACACGATCCAAAGAGCATTGCCATACTGGTAGATACCTAGATATACAGGTACACACACAAATGAATATATATATATATATATATATATATATATATATATATATATATACACACACTCCATAGATAATACAGTGATACATACAAATATATCGATGAAAGAAAGCAGCACCATGCTGACGTTCATGAACATAAGTAGTATGGGGCTGAGCAATTAGCAAGGTAGTACAAAGAAATTAGGACAGTGATGGATAAAGGAGGTGCTGCTGCCCTGATCCTCCTTGACCTATCAGCGGCTTTTGACACAGTCGACCTTGACACACTGCTACAGCGTTTGGAAAAAACTAGGGGTTAAGGGGTTGGCTCTATCCTTACTATCGTCTTTTTTAAAGAAAAGCCCAACATTGACCCTGGACCAGTTTAAATCAACCCCCTATATGCTTCCTTGTGGGGTCCCTCAGGGTTCGTCACTTAGGCCATCCCTGTTTAACATCTATGTTTCAGAACTGGCTCCCTTAATCCAGCATTGTGGATTCAATTTAATATCATATGCAGACGACACACAGATTGTGGTAGCTGCACTTAAAGACAAAACACCCCCTGCGATGCAGTTTCAAAACTGAATTAGGGGAATTAGCAGCTGGATGGACAAGCATGGTCTCAAACTTAATTCAAACAAAACCGAAGTGATCTTTGGTAATCTCCAACCAAGATAGGACGGACTCTGGTGGCCTGTCGAGATCAAAGAGTTACCAAATCCTGCAGAAAAGGCGAAAAATCTCAGGGTCCTGATTGACAAACTTACTTTCTCTCAGCAAACAAACACTACTGTTTTGGCCTCCTTCAATTGATTAGGAAATCGAAGAAGGTTCTTCCCTATATTCCCTTCAATTACAGGAGGACAGTTGTAACTGCACTGGTATTATCAAAGTTTGATTACTGTAACGGTCTCTATTTGAATATGTAGAAGCAAAACCAGAAAAAACTACAGATGGTGCAAAATGCCGCTGCAAGGATCCTATTAAATCTGCCAAAGCACAAATCAGTTTCTAAAGAAATCCGGAAACACCCCTGGCTTCCTGTGGCACAACGCATCAAGTTTAAGACACTTTGTCTAGCCTACAGTGCCTTGTATAACACGGGGCCAGTATTTTTGGAAAGCATCTTCTCTTGGTATCATCCTGCCAGACCGTTACCTTCTACTGGTGCCAGGCTTATGATGGTTCAGAAGATCCGTACTTCTAGTAGGGGAGTTCGAAGCATTGGCCACGGCTCAGCGAAACTATGGAATTTGCATCCTATGGACATTAGAGCTACAAACTCACTTGCCTCATTTAGAAAAGGACTTAAAATATGGCTATTTAAGAACTAGTTCCCTTCATATCCCCGGGCTTACATTAAGGTTCAGCGTCAAGACACCTCCGGGTATTTGTGCGCTTAATAAGTTATAATGCCATAACATGGGAAAGAGAGGGGGGAGAATCACACCCCTCAACAAAAAAAACCACTGGTGAAGCATTAAGAAATTATGCTAGCCAATTAAAGCCTGAAATAGGCTGCTAAAAGCCACAGCCTGAAAGAAGGGTCCAAGTAATATATTCCATATAACGTAAAATAGGGAAAATATAGAATATTGATCACATAGAACAAAACAAGAAAAGTAATGAAAAACGTTTAATAAGTGATATCCCTACACAAATTCGAGAATGTACAAATTTAATAAGAATGATATAAAATGAACAAACAAAAGACAATGGGGCTCAATAAGTTACACAAAAAATCATAAAGAAGATGAGCAGTGTAAACAAAAATAGTAGCTGGGGCAGCAGCATGATCGGCATGGTGCACGCTGCGTTTACTTGCTAGTAGTTGGAGCTGCTACGCTCTATTGAGGGACCGTCTAAATACTATCTGGCCCTATGTTGGAGCGTGATTGGATTTTCTCCCTGATTTAAGAGGAGCGTATATTGATGATACATTTTTTTTATTTACTTGTGTTGCGCAACTGCGCTTGGATTACATGCCAATGGAGCCCACTACTTTCTTTGCTGCGGACTCCTCGTGAATAGATTATTTTACTGGATTTTTCTACTGGACGCTCTAATATTGAATATTGTTTGTCCTGATGATGACCACTCAAGTTTAATGTGGGTGAAACGCCGTCGACGCCTACATGTGGCCTTGAATGAAGAGGACACATTCTTTGCTATTCTTGTTTTATTGTTTTGTCTAAACACTTTATATGTAATTTTCCTCAGCCACTATTTATGTTTTCACTGCTCATCGTCTTTACGGTTTTTTGTGTCACTTATTGAGCGCCACGGTCTTTTCATTGTCGATTTTATATCATTGTCTAAATACATTAATACATAAGCATAAGGGCCACAATTTTGAACCAACATGGAAAATGCCAATCGAAAGGAGAGGCAAGTGAAATACAAATAAATACATTAATTAGAGGAAAAGAAGTTCTACAAAAAACAGAATTCATCAAAATTGAAGGAAAGAGAAGGGCAATCACATTCTAAGCCCAGAGTGAAAGGAAAAACAAGGCCAAGTACAAAGTCCTATGCATGATAAGCCAAATACAGTGTGCCAAAAGAATTGATGAAACTGCAGTAAAAAGAAGAGAAAATCACCTCCAAGTGTAGAAAACACCAAACGGGACTCCTGTGGCAATAACAGATTCCGGAGGATAAGGCTATACAACACAGTATAGCACAATAGCACAACCTAACATAACCGTCTGTGAAAGAACACACACCTTACAGGAAAGGAAGCTTAAAGACTAAACCATTGGTTAGAAACAAGTAGTAAGAACCAGGATGCCATTAACCTAGAGAAAACAAATGTAAACACATTGATCCCACGCGTAATAGAGGTGGCAAGAATAGATAAGTCGCATTATGCAACAAAAGTACTCAAGACCTGACAGTAAGAGTCAGAAAAAGGACACGAGGCTGGTCGTAGAAAGAGAACATCAGACTCTCATGCACGACCGCACACATAAAGCTTGTGGAATAGACCACAAATAAAGTAGATCAGCAGGACGAACCTGTGCAAAGTGCAACCTGCTAAAGAAAGGTAAGAAAGGTCGTCAAAAGAAAATTGGGACTAGAGAAAAAGATGTCCCAACGGAAATTACTGGTCAGTCCCAGAACATGGATTTCCAAGTAGAGAGTATAAGAGACGTTTCACTGCTCCACTGGAAATTGCTTTAACATAAAGGGTGCTCCCTAAGAGAATCAGGAGAGACTAACAATGCGCCAGTAGAGGCATCTCAACAAACTGCTCCCAACCTTTTACAAGGGGAAAACAATCCACAGGATCCCTTAAGGGATAGCAAATTAGTAAAAAGAATGGTAATATGGCTACTGCAAGTGCCCCTAAGAGCAGGTAACACAGGCAATCGATCTCGTTTGAGTAAGAAATAACATAGAAAAAAGATCTCTTGGGCAAGGAGCACTTCAGCAGAGATAACAGAAAAACCTAATCAACAGGTAGTAGACGCATGGTTAAGCAGAACCCAAGGCAATGGAAAAACAATGTGTCAAAAGACACTGATCTATATGATCGACATATGCAGCCCCAAAGTCTACAGCCCTACATGCCAAGAACAGATGCTTACAGGGTAACATAATCCATTTGAGGCATGTGTGCTGTAGATACACATGCTTTGCATAGATTGTAGTATAGCAGTATCCTCTCAAAGCTGTGGCTAACCAGTGGATGTTGCAGTTGTTTGAAAAAGTGTTTTCAGCACTGCCTATCCTAAATTAGCTTGTTGACGTGCTAATGCATCCACACAATAATGTTTGGTAAATGTGTGTGGTCTAGAACATGGTAGCTGCCTTACATGTCAGCTAAGGGAATGTTACCTAAAAAGGCCGTAGGTGCTCCTGTTTTGCACGTAGAATGTGCTCTATGAGGTATATTTAAAGTCCTTTTAGCTTTAACATAGTATATTTTAATACATTTAACAATCCACCTAGAACTACCTTATTTAGAGATAGGATTTCCCTTATGAGGTAGAGCAAATGCAACAAAAAGTCGTTTTGCAAAAACCTTTTTTTCTATCAATATAGTATAACCCCTTGCGTGCTTCTGTCGGCTAACGGCCGTCACACGCACTACCTTCGTAGTGCTGCGCACGTCCGTTGGCCGCCGCGGCCTCATTCACTCCGCTAAACCGCAGCAACGGAATTGCCGCCACGGTTAAGCAGCTAATAGTGCTCTTTTGACATCAAGTGTGTGTAGAGCCCTTTCTGCTACTGAATCAGGTTGAGGGAAGAAGACAGGTAACTCAACTGATTGGTTACTATGAAACGCAGAACTACTTTTGAAAGGAATTCTGGTTTTGTATGAAGAACTATTCTATCTTTATGCAGTTTAAAGAAGGGTTCTTCTAAGCTTAATTCCTGTAGCTTACAAACACTTCTTAATGCAGTAATAGCAATTAGAAATGCAAGCTTTCATGAAAGAAATTATAGTGCACAATTGTGTAATGGCTCAAAAGGTGGGCCCATAAGCCTTGTGAGAACAATGGTCAGGTTCAATACAGGTGCAGGTGGTAACCTAGGTGGTGGTATTCTTTTAAAGCCCGGCATAAAAGCCTTTATTACTGGGACTTTAAACATGGCTAAATGTCTGTTTTGTAGATTTGCAGCTACGGCTGCAAGGTGTAGTCAAATGGATGTGTAGGCTAATCCAACTCGCTGTAGATGCAAAAGGTAACAAATAATGTTTTGTATAGATGCATCTAGTGGATCAATATTATTACAATATATAACACATCTTTTGCACTTTGCTGCATAGCATGCTCTAGTGGTAGGTTTTCTTGCTTCCTTAAGATCGGTCCTTCAACCTGGTGGTAGATTTAGGTATCCAAACTCTATGACTTCAGGATCCAGATTGCTAGGTTGAGCTTCTTGGGCTTTGGATGTCTGATTTCTCCATGGTTGTGTGTGAGAAGGTTGTAAGTGAGGTGCAATTTTTGGTGTGGAACTAAAGACAGTTCTAGTAGTGTTGTGAACCATGGTTGACGAACCCATGTGGGATCCACTAGAATTAGTGTGAGTGATTTCTGTCTACGTTTCCGAACCAGGATTGGAAGGAGAGGGAGAGGCGGTAAAGGGTAAGCAAATATCCCGGACCAGTTCATCCATATGGCATTGCCTTTGGATAGACGATGTGGGAATCTGGAGGCAAAGTTTGAGCATTTTGAGTTCTCTGCTGTGGCAAAGTGGTCTATTGTGGGAATCCCAATTTGTGGAAATATGGAAAGAAGACCTGGGGATGAAGTTCTCATTCGTGTACTTGTTGGCGCATCCTGCTGAGGTCGGCAAATTGGTTGTGCATGCCTGGAAGGTGTTCTGCTAGAAGATTAATTTTGTGATTTATTGCCCAACGCCAAATATTCCGAGATATGTGTGACAACTGTAGAGAGTGTTCCCCCCTGTTTTGTACATGGCTGTCATATTGTCCGTCCAGACTAGGAAAAACTTTCCGTACTAGGTTAGGCTGAAAAGATTTTACAGCTAGTTGTACTGCTTGACACTCCAAGTAATTGCCGTGGAGACTTTTGTGTTTGGTGTCCTATAAACCTTGGACTGTTAGATGATGGAGTTGGGCACCCCAACCTGTGAGAGAGGCATCTGCTGTTAGAACGACTTGTGGAATTGGGGCGATGTAAGGCCGCCCTTTTGATGCATTCCACGACTGCAGACAGCGATGAGTGCGGCCGTCTACCAACACTAGATCTGTTAATTGACCCTGTGATCGATTCCAATGATGTGCTCAACATTCCTGTAGAGGACGCATGCGTAATCTTGCATGAGGCCCTACTACAATGCATGATGCCATCATTCCTAACGGTTGCATTCAAGTCCTCACTGTAAGGTATTGGTTGTTTTGAAACTATATTAATAAAGTTTGAAAATTGTGAATTCTGGCTGGACTGGGCGAGGCTAGAGCTGTGTGTGTTTATCGTTCCTCCCAGATATGTTTGCTGTTCAGAGGGTTGAAGATGGGATTTTTGTGTATTGACTGTAAATCCCAATTGAGAGAAAAGGTTTTTGGTATCTTGTGTGTTGTAGACACTTTCTCTCTATGTTGGCTTTGATGAGCCAATCGTCCAGATATGGGAAGACAGGAATGTGTTGTTTTCTGAGATGAGCTGCTACTACTGCTAGACATTTTGTGAATACTCTGGGTGCAGTAGTCACCCCAAATATAAGTACTATGAATTGATAGTGCTTTTCTGCTATCATAAATCCGAGATATTTTCGATTTGCTGTCTGGACAGGAATATGGAAGTACGAGTCCTTTAATTCTAGTGTGGACATAAAGTCGCCTTGCTATAGAAGTGGTAGAACTTGTTGAAAGGTGACCATATGGAAGCGCTCTGACAGTATGTATAGGTTTAACGGTCTGCGATCTAAGATTGGTTGTAGACACCCGTCCTTTTTGAAGATTAGGAAGTAAAGTGAGTAAACTCCTAATCCTTGATGTTGTAATGGAACTGGTTCTATAGCTCCTTTCATTAGAAGAGCTTGTACTTCTTATTTGAGGAGCTGTAGGTGTTGTAGTAGGAGTTTTTGAATGCCAGGTGGAATATTGGGAGGATTGCTGGTAAGCTCTAGGCAATAACCATGTTGCATAATATCCAAAACCCATCTGTCTGTTGTTATTGATTGCCAAATGGGAAGAAACTGTTGTAATCTTCCCCCGGCAGGTGACAGATGGTTGGGTGGGAAGAGGTAGCAATCACTGTTTGTTAGAGGATTGGGAGGTACGTATTGGTGTACCTCTTACCTTTAAAATTGTTTCTTCGATATCCACTCTTGTAGAACCCTCTAGGTAGGGGTGACAATGTTTGTGACTTGTATGAAGAGGCAGCTGCATCTGGGGTGTTGAAGTTAGTGTTGGAGCCTCCTCTGTAAAAGGAGTGACGAAAGGAACCTCTGTTAGTGGGAGATTGAAGTGCTCCCATGAACTTTGCTACTTCTGTATCTTTAATTTTGTCTAGGGGCTGATCTATTTGAGGCCCAAAAAGGAGTTTCTTATCAAAAGGAGCATTAAGAATGGTTTGTTGCACCTCAGGTTTGAAACCAGAAATTCTGAGCATAATGCAAGTGTTGATTGCTCTAGCTGCAGTATCTGCGGCATCTAATCCACACCTGATAGAGGAATTCGAAATAAGTTTCCTTTCTTGAACTATTTCCCGTCCTCTCTTTTTGTGTTCTTCTGAGAGATATTTTAATAAATCTTCCATTTCATATCTGGACAAGAGGCCTTGTGTATTGGCTATACGCCAATGGTTGGCTGATTGGGCAGCTACTCTTTTACCTGATGCATCTAGGATTCTTTATCTGAAAGTGGAGCCTCCCCTGATGTTTGTTAGTTTGCCCTTTTATGGACATTAGACACCACTAAGGAATCCAAAGGAAACTGACCACTAATAAAAACTGAGTCAGAGGGAGGGGGTTTATATTTCTTGTCCTCTCTAGGTGTTAGCATACGTGCTCTAACTGGGTCTTTAAAAATATCATTAATGTGCCTTAACATATCTTTAGGCATAGGCAACATTTGTGTGATTTTGTCTGTGCTTCGAAAAATTTCAAATCAGAAATCTTCTTCTAGTGCCTCCTTATGTAAAGGCACTCCATGGTAATTAGCTGGTCTAGCAATTAATTGTTGATATGCAGTATTATCATCAGGCGGGGAAGATTTTGCTGGATATAGATCAGGGTCCGTATCTTGAGGTGGATCTAGGTTATAGGAATATAGCTCCTTACAACATATGCAACTTGATCGCATGCCATTAGAACGTGGTTGTTACAACGACCGTGTTGTTAGTACGCAATACCATTACATCGCAAGTCATTACAACGACCTGCAGTAGGGGGCGCACTGGACTTAGGAATAGTATTTTTTACTATTCCTACTCCAGTGTGTGCAACAGCAGGGAAAGTGTTGGATTTTAAATCCAATACCAGTGTGCCCCTTACAGCAAGTCGTTGTAATGACTTGCGATGTAATGGTCGTGAGTACTAACAACGCGGTCGTTGTATCAACCGCGTTGTAATGGCATTGCGTTGAGGAGACAGCGTTGTAAACGCTGTTTCCCCTATTATAGTCATCCCATGGATCTGGTGGTGGCTGATTATAATTGTCATCATTCTCCTCTATATCAGGATTTGTGTACGGAGAACCTGATGGTGTAATGTGCAAAGGATCAGTATCTGGTATAATGGGTCTTGGTGAAGAAGGTGGTGGGGTCTGGGGAATATAAATAGGGCTAGTAGCCAAGTCCTTTTTCTTTTTGAGAGCGATTCTGTGTCTTCCTTCTTTTTTAAAGGTATTACTGGTTTAGCTGTTGTCTGTCCAGTATCAGGATGTATGTAAATCTTCTTTTGTTTAGGATCCATCTTTTCCATAATTTTCTCCTAAATCGGCTCCGGTGACTGTCTTTGTTTCAGTCCCGAGCTGGATTTTTGCTTTTTCTCTTTCGATCTGATATGTTTCGGAACCGGAGTGGTATCATCTCGACTCGGCCTGAGCCGGAAGACTTGACTTGCTGTTTCAGTGGCAAGCTGGAAGGCGGGGCATTTGAATCAGAGTCTTGGTGCCGACCATGGCCTGTTAGCAGAGGTGGCCTGATAGACTTTTGGTTTGTTGGTTTGGGTTTGGTGGGCAAAAGGGCTTTGGTACTCATGGAGCCTTGTCTAGCCGGAACTTCTAGGGACTCGAGTTCTATCTCCAATTCAGAATTGGATTCCAGGAGGGAGAAGAACTCCTCTTCCTCCGCTGCCATTTCTTCCTGCTTCTGCTAGATGTCCTCACCGAAGATATTAGGGGTGCCCTGGATACTCTGTCGCTGCATGTTTCTCTGTTGAGCCAGACAGTCCTACAGAGTCTTTTTCGAACGGAACGACCGAAACACGTCACAGTCTTCCTCTTTACGGTCCGGTGAGAGACAAAGGTTACAGACCATATGCTGGTCGGGACGTGGATATTTGGAGTGACATCGAGGACAGAATTGAACAGCATCCATTCCATCGGCGGAAGGCTGGACGCTGGTTCTCAAAGTAGAAGCAGAGGAAAGAGGTAGGTCCGAAGGTCGCGTTTAGAGTTTTTTCGATAAAATAGACAATGTTTCCTTAGATTTCGACACAAAAAGGTGGAGACGCGATCAAAACAATACCGACGAGGTTAGGGTGAATTACGCACCAAAGGGATCCTGATTAACGGTTCAGAATTGGAGCGCCGCAATACACGTCGGAACTTGATGGTGGAAAGCAAACAATCTGACAATGGAGTCGATGCTCATGCGTACTATCCCCGAAAGGAGGAGTCACCATACCTTGTGACTGGAAAAGAACTTCTTCAAAGAAAAGCAAATTGCAAACATCCGGACCCAGTACTAGATGGCAGGAGTATGCACAGCATATGTATCTACAGTACACATGCCTTGAACATAGAGTGGTGCAGCGGCATAGAGTGGTGCAGCGGCATAGAGTGGTACAGAGAAAAGCAGAGAGGCATAGAGTGTAGTGACAGAGCGATGTAGAGACGGACAGAGTGACGTTAAGTACAGTGGCGTAGAGTGATGCAGAGACAAGCAAAGCGGTATAGACTGCAGTAGCATCGAGTGCAGTGGAGTACACTGCAGTGGCATGGAGAAGAGCAGAGTGGGGTAGAGTACAGTGGCGTGGAGTAGTGCAGAGTAGGATGATACAGCAGCATAGAGTACAGTGGTGTGTAGTGGTGCAGAAAAGAGCAGCAAGCAGTCACACAGAGTGATGGAGGCTGGGTTAGAGTGGTGTGGAGTAGTAAAATGCAGTGGTGCAGGATAGAGTGCAGTGGAATAGAGTTCAATGGCAGAGAGCAATGGCGTACAATGGGGCAGACTAATGAATAAATGGTTGGAGGTATTGCACTCTGCTGTCCAACTAAACCACTTGCACGGTACGTGTGCTGCACTAGATTGGTGCCTGCTGAACTCCAATAGAACAATGAATATGGCCTGGGACCACTAGATCACCAGGACTCTAGTGCGCACTTACTAAATAAAATTTTTCAAATTTTTCAAATTGACACAATTTTAATACATATTCTTTGTTTTTTGATTCATCTCATGTTGAACGAATAATATGTGTTTCAATGCAATTCATACACGAATAATACACAATTGCTGTATTTTCATCGTACACTTTTCATAAATCAATTGATACAAAACACAGTTATATATACAACCCAATGCATTTCGGGGTTTGAACCCCTTCGTCAGGGGCCTAAATAACTGGTTGTAGAGTAGTTGCGTGTACTACATAGTCTATAAGTATCTTGATTCCCGGTAGACGAAAACCTATCTGGAGTTCTTTCCTACTTAACTGCGGAGTTCGGGGATCTGCGAGCCTTTTTTAAATTCTCACGGTCTCGCTAAGACACAGCATACTCCCGTGCAGGGGTACAGGAGAAACGGCGTCGTAACGGCGTCTTCCCTCGTTGTTTGCGCTGATGCTTTACCGATACATCTAGGACTTTGTTTATATTTGTGTAGGACTTTGTTTATATTTGTGTAGTACTACACAAATATAAACAAAGGACTAGATGTATCGGTAAAGCATCAGCGCAAACAACGAGGGAAGACGCCGTTACGACGCCGTTTCTCCTGTACCCCCGCACGGGAGTATGCTGTGTCTTAGCGAGACCGTGAGAATTAAAAAAAGGCTCGCAGATCCCCGAACTCCGCAGTTAAGTAGGAAAGAACTCCAGATAGGTTTTCGTCTACCGGGAATCAAGATACTTATAGACTATGTAGTACACGCAACTACTCTACAACCAGTTATTTAGGCCCCTGACGAAGGGGTTCAAACCCCGAAATGCATTGGGTTGTATATATAACTGTGTTTTGTATCAATTGATTTATGAAAAGTGTACGATGAAAATACAGCAATTGTGTATTATTCGTGTATGAATTGCATTGAAACATATTATTCGTTCAACATGAGATGAATCAAAAAACAAAGAATATGTATTAAAATTGTGTCAATTTGAAAAATTTGAAATTTTTTATTTAGTAAGTGCGCACTAGAGTCCTGGTGATCTAGTGGTCCCAGGCCATATTCATTGTACAATGGGGCAGGGCAGAGAAGAGCAGAGTAGCATAGAGGGCGGGGAGGCGGGGGGGGAATTCCTATCTCTCGACGCCCGAGACACCTAGATTTCTAAGGAGGGCAAGAGGTTTTAATTTGTCTTTTGTCCAAAGGACAAGTAGACAGTCTTATGGTATTCCGATACACAGCTGTTCAACCCTGTTGGTCACAGCCATGTTAATAAGCAGCTCTGAGCAGTTTAATGGAAGTGAAAGGGTCAATGCAAAAGCTGGGGCCTGCACTTTAATTTCCCCAGAGCAGTACATGATAAAGCAAAACTCAAAGTTGAAGCCAGCTCCATAGGGTAGTGTGGCTTCCAGGCTCTCCCCTGTTCCTTTTATTTTGTTAGAGCATGAGAAATACATTGAGCTTCTGCAGCTCCAGTACACTCATAGCACTTGTAAGAGGCTGCCTTATCTGCCTCTTGGCCCCTTGCTCAGACTTGAACTGTATGACCCCTGCCTTTTATTCTCTGCTCCACTCTCGCTCCTCATAGGGCCCCAAGATCCCTGCTCATCTTCAACTCACTACGCTTTCTCTTCTCATGCAGCTTGTGCACCCCCTTCTTTGCACTTTGCCTTTCCTGTACACCTTATGTTTCACCCAGTGCCTAAACATGCTAACCCCACCCCACCACCCTCTGCTGCCCTCTCGGACAGCCCTGACCCGGTTCCCTTGGCCTCTCATATCTTATGTCATCCAAGGCTTACGTTAAAGCTAATTAGTTTATGCATGAGGCTTTCATGCAGGCCTAAGGCTACTCCCATTTCTGTCCTTACACTAGGCCTCTCCTCTCACTTTGTGCCTGCACCAGGGGCATTTTGAACATACCGCTGTAACAACTACAGCAGCTGTGGCGTTCTTGATAGGCCTCTTCAGTCTGCTGGTGCGCAGACAAAGGCCCATAATGGATTTAAGAGGGTGAGTGAAACGGTGGATGAATAGATGTTTGGATGAATGAGTGAAAGCGTGGATGGATAGATGCATGGATAAATACGTGAAAGGGTGGATGTATAGCTGCATGGATGAATAAGTGAAAGAGTGGCTGATAGATGCATAAATTAATGAGTGAAAGGGTGGATGGATAGATGCATGGATGAATGAGTAAAAAGCTGGATGGATAGGTCCATGGATTAATGAGTGGAGTGAAAGGGTGGATGAAAAGATGCATGGATGAATGAGTCAAATGATGGATGTAAGGATGGATGAGTGAAAGAATGGATGGATAAGTGCAAAGGTGAATGAAGGGATGGATGAGTGGATGGATGGGGTGAAAGTGGATGGATGAGTGGATGGATAGCTGAATGAAAGGGTGGATTAATGGGTGAGAGATGAAGTAGATGAATGGATGGATCAGTGGGGAGGTGGCTGTCTGGGTGGAAGGGTTGATGGATGGATGGATGGATGGGTGGATAGTCGAGTGTAAATGTGGATGGAGGGAGGGATTAGTGAAAGGGTGGATGGATATATGAGCGAAACAGAAGATGGATGGGGTGAAAGGGTGGATGGATGAGCGAAAGCATAAATGGAGGAAGTGAAAGGGTGTAAGAATATATGAGTGAAAAGATGGATGGATGGGATGGATGGGGTGAATGGATGGATGAGCAAAGGGTTGGATGGAGGGATAAGTGAAAGGGTGTATGAATAGGAGTGAAACGAGGATGTGTGGGGTGAAAAGATGGATGGATGAGCAAAAGGGATGGATGAGCGATAGGAAGGCGGGATGGATGACTTTGATCAATAGGTTTGAACAGGAGCTTCGTGAATGCCCCACTTTAGCAGCTACAGTGGAGGTGGAGCTCTTGATGGGCCTCTTCTGTCTGCAGCTCGACAGACACAGGCTCGTAATTAATGTGAAAGGGTGGGTGTGAGTGGATGGATGTGTGGGTGAAAGGAGTGAGTGTAAGTGTGGCTGGCTAGATGGATGGATGATTGAGTGACGGATGATTGAGTGACAGATGGTTGAGTGACGGGGATCGTGGATGGACAAGAGATGGTGGATGGACAAAGGATGTTCTAATGAAGGAAAAGGTGAATGAATAGATGGGTTACAGGGTGTATGAATTAGGGAAAGGATGGATGAATGTAAATGATGGATGGATGAGTGGAAGGCTGGATTGATGGATGGGTAGATGGATGAGTGAATGGATGGATGATGGAGGAAAGAAAGGGAGGATAGATGATGGAGTGAAATGGTGGGTGTATGGAAGGACGGATGGCTGAAATGGATAGGTTTGGAGATGGATGGGTAGGTTTGGATATGGATGAGCGGAGGATGGACTGACAGATGAACGAACAGATTGGTGAAAGGCTATTGGGTGAAAGAATGAGTGGATGACAATGAAAAGGTGAAATGCTAGATATCAGTGGGTGAAAGGATGAATAGATAGATGCGTAGATTGGAGAATACATCCAAGAACAAGACCACTAAGCCCGGACGACGAAGGAGAATATCTTAGACTCGACATCCAACAGAGAATGCGCACACAGGGGGCACCCTGAGCGCAGGAATGAACAAGACCCCGTTCAAATTCTGCCGCCAATGCCACCACAAGTATGCGCAGAAGTACCAGCACCCGGTTTATAACCTCTGCCTGCCGGTCGACCACGAAAGCAAGAATTGCAACGCCTGCTCCATCTTCACGCCGAAGACTCAAAAAATTAGAGAGAGCCATAGGATAGCCAACCACAGCATTCAAGGAAAAGGCCAACCTCCGTCGCTTCGGGACTTGGGCCTCTCCAGTGATTAAGAGGACAACATCGCCGAGGGACCAGATGACTTCACGGTCGTAGAGACCGATAAGAAAACTACAAAAGAGGTAGGAGAGACGTCGACCCCTAAAGCCCCGACAGACTCTCAAAAGCCTAAGTCAGACTCTCGAACAAGCATTTACAATGCAATGGTCTCGCCATTCTTAAAGTTAGAGCTATTGGCATTGCTCATGACATTTTTATTTATGTTTTTTGTTTTTAAAACATAAATAAATGGCATTGTAATTTACAATGCCAATAGCTTAATCGCTCGCAAATGCGAGACCTATTGCATTTGCACCCACACAGAGCCACACACACAAAGCCACACACACACACATACAAAGCCACCCACACAGAGTCATTCACATAGAGCCACCCACACAGAGCCACCCACACACACACAGAGCCACCCACACACACACAGAGCCACCCACACACACACAGAGCCCCACACACACACAGCCCCACACACAGAGCCACACACACACAGAGCCACACACACACAGAGCCACACACACACAGAGCCACACACACACAGAGCCACACACACACAGAGCCACACACACATAGAGCCACACACACACAGAGCCACACACACACAGAGACACACACACACAGAGACACACAGAGTCACACACACACCGAGACACACACAGGGAACAGAGGCCTGAAAAAACGATCACAACGAGGGAACAGGGGGCAGGAAAGCAAGCACAACCAGGGGGCAGGAGAGCAAGCACAAACAGGGGGCAGGAGAGCAAGCACAGCCAGGGGGCAGGAGAGCAAGCACAACGAACGAGGGGGCAGGAGAGCAAGCACAAAGAACGAGGTGCAGGAGAGCAAGCACAACCAACGAGGGGGCAGGAGAGCAAGCACAACCAACGAGGGGGCAGGAGAGCAAGCACAAAGAACGAGGGGGCAGGAGAGCAAGCACAAAGAACGAGGGGGCAGGAGAGCAAGCACAAAGAACGAGGGGGCAGGAGAGCAAGCACAAAGAACGAGGGGGCAGGAAAGCAAGAACAACGAGGGGGCAGACGCCAGAAAACGGACACAATCAGGGAACAGAGGCAAGAAAAGCGAGCACTCACCGGAGGACTCGGCAGCTTCTCTACTTCTTCCGGTGGCGTTCCAGCAGAAATGGCTCCCGAAAAAGCCCCGACATTTTAGGACTGGGGGGCGTGTTTTTCATTCTCTCCTCTTCCCATTGGCTGGAATGTAAAATTCCAGCCAATTGGAAGAGGAGAGAAAGAAAATAGAAAGAACGTAAACCCCCCCCCCCCCCCCAAATCCGGGCTTGAACGGAGTGACGCCCCTCTCCTCCAATGGCTGGCCTCGGTTTAGGAAGCCAGCCAATGGAGAAGAGGGGCGGGTTCAACCCCCCATACTGTAAAACAAAATGTCTCACCAGCGAGACTGCGCAAGTGCAGCCTACGCAGGCCGAGACCTAAAAACGGTCAGTCCATGATCTAGTGCACTCACATCAGAAAATTGTTACTCTAAATTGCTGATTTAATCCTGCCTGCAAAGTGAACATGGCTCCCATCAATCGTTATTAACTCGCCTTATTGAAAACGTACTTATCCTGCTCCCTTCATAGACCTTAACAGATATCTGGTCCTCTTGGGACTAGACTACAGCAATATTACTGAGCATACAACAGTTTCAGAGATACAGACTCAAGTGGCCAGCATATACATTAACTGAATTAACATATACTCAACCACTACCATGATGTTGACCGATTGTACAACCTGCACAAGACCTTCTAGGGCAATTATCTTCAAAACCTTAATACATTAGCACCAACAATTTGAAATCAAGTACAATTGCTCAGATCAACTACACTGAACTCTGATTAAAAAAAAATATATATGAACGAGGCCAGCCACTAGTCATTCACTTCATGACATGCTTAATCAAACATTGAGAACACAACAAATTTGCCAAATGTTCAAGAATTACCTGAAATGGAGTGAGCCCTATTTAGACAGGTTCTGCTGACTACACTGTCACAGAGGTATTACCCACCCCTCCTTCATACCCCTCCATTGGCAGGACTGATTCTTCTTCTTGCATCTGGTTTATCAAGCTAAACTCATGCCACCAAGCACATAACCCACCCAAGAGAAGTTCAAGTCATCCACTAGACACTAATTCAGCGATCCTATGGGTCTTACAGTGCTCCAATTATTGTGAATGTTAACTGGCAGTTGTATACCACACAATCTGCTGCTATAGTGGCATCTCTGTGCCCTTTGCTAGGCTAAAGAGAGACTTTGAAAATATTTCGACAGTAGACAAGCAACTACTCTGGTTTTGTGGACACTGTCAATCTCAAAAATCACAAATGTGCATTAGAGCAAAGGAAGGAAATGTACATCTCTCTCCTATTTTTCAAAATAAAAACTTACATAACTTAGAGAAAGGCACTCACTGTATTCCATAGAATTTCCTTACAAAAGTGTCTAAATATTGATACTGTAATCACAGATGGGAAAGCCTCAGGATTCTGAGCTCTAATTTTGCATAAACTAAGTTGTCAAAATCTGGCTGCATGGTAAAGTTCCAGATTAACATGAATATGAAAATGTCTTTCCAAATACAGAAGGCAACAATGACCCAGCAACTGATCCAGAGGTCAGAGATATGACAACCATTAAGGAGTGACTAGGAAATCGACAACAATCTCTAAATGTTGGACTAAAAACAAAATGGCTGTATTAATTCATACTTAAAATTATACCATTTAAACAAGGCTACAAAACACCAGCGAGTTGTATTTGGTAAAAAAATACTGTTTCACATTGACAAACGTTTAAAAAAGGCCCCATAGTGTGTTTTGGACCATACATGGGTGAAAAACAGCAGATTGTAAACATACATCTGGATCCTCCACAACAGAGTGAAAATGTATCACATAAGCAGACTCTATTTCTCCCATTAACAATGACCGACAAAAAAGCTGCTCATTTCATTGCTGCTCATGTCCCTGAGTTGAGAGGATGATGGGAACGAGCTTTAGGCGAAACCTCAATTTAGCTCAATAATAAGGGCTGCCTGTCACGAAGGGGTTGACTATAATAGCTGAATAAAAAATTATTCGAAGTCACAGCAATATAAATTTGACTTGATATGACAAGAACCTTCTTAATATTCTCCAATACGAATTGTGCAACTGCCCCCCTCAAGTACAGAAAAGAAATATGCATTTTAGGAAGCGATGCAATTGCTACTCCTGCAGCACAAAAAATAAAAATATAACTTCCATAAATTGTGTTTTATTATCATTTTATCCTACATTACAATTGAAGTACATGCTCAAACAAGACACCTCAGAGTATTTTAAAGCAGAAACCCTTCTAGTCAATTTCTGTATATTCTGTAGTTTTTCTAATCCGCTCTCCCTGTGGTTGAGCAAAATCGAATTGCCTCTCACATTTTAAGACAGCTCTGTGAAGGTGATAATAGAGCTGCTCCCTGATGTCATGAGGCAGAAAATTATGAATATGGGTGGGCCTGCACACCTGTGGTATACTAAATTTTGTCAAATAGTGAAAACTAATAAACACAATGTATGTGCGTGCGAAGCTTACGGGAAGGGGTACCATCCCCCCTAAGTTTAAGTGATTGAGTTGAGCCCCTGGGGACCAAGGGCTGCGCCTCGCACAGCTATCAGGCTGAAAGCCTCAGTATTCTACGTCTGTTTTTAACAACACTTTATTCAAGTTTGTTGAGCACAATTATATGTATGCTTATACATCATAACGCAACATGTCAAAAAGTAAAAAGTAAAAACAGTGCTTGTTCGCAAAAGCATAAATGTCAAATGCAGCCCGCCACTATGGGACGGAAAGGTGGGTTGTCTCTGTTCTTGTGCACTTTGGGCAACATGTATATTGAAGGGATTCTAGGATGTTGATTGAACAGGAATTGTCGGGTTTTGTTGTCAATAACCCCCATTTCTACTCCTTTATCCAAGATTTTAGTGAGTACATGCTGAAGTTCATGTGTGGGATCTTGAGTCAAATGGATGTAGGTGTCCTCGTTGTGAACATGTGTATGTACACTTTGATTGTAAAATTCAGTGTCCAGAATTACTAAAGCTCCTCCCCTATCAGCCGGCAGAAAGGTGATGGAAGAATCCTGTCTTAATTTGTTCAAAACTCTCCGTTCTTGTTTAGAAAAATTTGAATAGGAAGATTGTCTGTAGTTGATTTGTTCCAGATCTTTTTTGATTAGTACCTCAAAATTATTAGGGAATTGGTGTAGGAATTTATGTTTAACTTAGCACAGGCTACAGGTTTTTCTTGGTTTAGTTCTTCTCCACTCTCGGTACTAACCTCACCTACTTTTTCTAGAATTTTTAGTCACATTGGAAGGAATGCAAACCCTGAGACTACTGGTGAAGGTGACATATGTAAACCTTATATGTTCTTTACTGTGTAAAAAACATTAATCCTTTTGTTCGTAGGCGCGGAAACTGAACTATCCCGAGGAACTTCATTTCTAGCAAGAATTATTACCACCCCTGATGAAGGGTTCAGAGTGAACCCGAAATGCATTGGGTTTTCATTCATTAATTCACTTGATGAAATGTGTTTAAACATGAAATTTAATGTTATACTTTGACATTTATGCTTTTGCGAACAAGCACTGTTTTTACTTTTTACTTTTTGACATGTTGCGTTATGATATATAAGCATACATATAATTGTGCTCAACAAACTTGAATAAAGTGTTGTTAAAAACAGACGTAGAATACTGAGGCTTTCAGCCTGATAGCTGTGCGAGGCGCAGCCCTTGGTCCCCAGGGGCTCAACTCAATCATGAGGCAGAAAATGGCATATGGGGCTAGAAAGAAATAATACAAGCATTTGCAATGCAATAGGTGTCGCATTTACGCTACTTTGAGCTATTGGTATTGTAAATGACAATGCCCTTTATTTATGTTTTTAAAACCAAAACATAAATAAAAGGCACTGTCATTTAAAATGCCAATAGCTCAAACTTGCGTAAATGCGAAACCAATTGCATTGCAGATGCTTGTGATCTGGTGGTTTCCAGACAGACTATCGGTGCCTGCCACGAAATGCCTCTGTGAACTGGCACTGCTAAGCGATATATTGTTCCCTAAAAATGACGTGCTCTTGCTAACCTTTAGGGAGAGGGGTGAGGATCAGAATCAGAAGCACACACCCAGGAGCAGTCAAAAGAACAAGGGCCATGGTACTTACTGTTTTAAAAAAGTACGTTGAATATGCTTTTCTAGGGGTTGAAGGGTGTAGCGGGCGGCGGTGTAAGGAATGGGACAGACATACTTGGACCTCGAGGGTGAAAGGCCACGCATGGACGGGTCCGATGGGAGAGCTGTAGCAAATGTTGGCTATTAGCCCAAACCTGCCTAGCTAGAATGTAAGGTTGGCAGCCACCAATTGTGTGTTAACGGGGAAGAGTGTGTCATAATTTACACTGTCACACTAAAAAGTACATAAGAGGTACACATCTGTAGGAGCATGTGCTGTGTCCAAGTCATGCAGGAGGCTGTAGCAGATGCATCCTTCATCCTAACTATCCGAAGAGCAGCAGACAATGTACTATGGTCCTTATAGAACGTATCATAAAAATACAGTGTTCTAAGAAAAAAATCAATGGGAGTTCAGGTAGGTGGTGATGCATTGGGTGCACATATCAGGATGATGAATATTATTATCTTGTAACACCTCTACTTCAATAATAGACACCAATGTGCTATTAAACCACTTCTGTATGGCTGCACATTTTAGGATCATGGAGGTGACGCATCTTGTGTACAGACAGTAAAAGGTTTGAGAATAAATAAAAACAAATCTAAAATAAAACCATAAATGAAAATGAATAGGTATGCACTAAAATATTTTAACTGTGCTGCCGGTACCTGGGCTTTGTACCCAAATAATACGATCAACACATATCTGCAAGCCTTGAACCTCTCCACTTCCTCCTAATGCCCCCCCCCCCCAAAAAAACCCAAAAAAAACCCAGGGTAAACGTCTGTAGGAGCTACATTGGATGTAACGAAAGAAAATAACACATGAAAATAATAAATAGCGCCCAGCAGTTCATGGATGCATATACTGTCCCGGCCTCTTTGAGAAACAACCCAAGTCAACATTTCGATTCTACCGGCAGCCACGCCCACGCTACGAAAAGGAATCGATCGCAGGCTCCTGAAGATGTCCTTAAAATGCTGTTTAAAATGTTTGAGACCTGAGAAGAAGTCACCAAGAGAAAAGGCACGCACAGTTTATTGTAACCTTTTGCTCAAGTCTATTGAAAACTCAGTCGAAGTGAACAGAAGCACACACACAGAGCAGAAACAAATAAGATATACGTGGTTCCTGTAATATTTTAGTAGCAGTGCAGCCGGCTTACAATGGAGAAACAAAGAAAGTCATTATGACAGCATGCCGACAGGCGCCCCTCATAGAGCTGAAATAATGTAATACCAGCACTGTTCCACGAGTCATCTGCATCGGTAAACGTCAAGAAAATAGTTTCTTACATATGCATCCCATGTACAACTTTCTCCCCATCTTGCAAACATCTAGATGTGCAGAAAGTTGTACATGGGATGCACGTGTAAGAAACGACCAATACAAAACGCAGGCGATACTAATCGCAATATATATGGCGTTACACATAGTTCTGCCAACATGGCACATTGGCCGCTATAGGCGCTTTTCTCGTTAGCATTATGATTACGATGGGATGTGCCACGTCAATAACAGGTAAATGTCCTTATAGTGACAGGTCAAAAAAGTTCACAGAAAACTGACTCCTCCCTACAGCTTGTCCGTGCCCTAATTCACCTTCTCTATACGCAGCCAGTTTGAAGCAACACTCTGAAGGTCTTGTGCAGCACCAGTTTACATTTGTGAGCCATCAATATATCCCACGCTAACAAAGAATAAACAGCGTTGGTGTAGGCACAGCATATTTATCAAAATATTGAAATAGTTAGCTTAGGTACTAGTACAGTAAGTCAGTTGTTTTCTACTTAGCGTCTTACCGTTAATGGTGGTGGGCCGGCCGGTGGGGACACACACTGGCTGCACTGCCTTTGCTCAGCCTCGGTTTAAAAACGGATTCGTTCAACTAGGCGGGGGCCTGGTGCTGTTTGCTACCAGACAGTCACAGACTCACAGTAGTACTGTACTACTGGCTGATCGATGCGGCGATGCCTGCACATGCTGCCCAAGGTCGTCACGCTGAGGATCGCTGGGCGCGAAACAGCGCAGCGGGAGCGCACGTCGCCGTGAGCATGCACATCGGATCGCCGGAGAAGACACGCAGACCTCCGAGGCTGCCTGCTGCCTACACTGACCCGCTGCAGAGGAAGAGGGACACGCGGAAAGAGCCAGGTGAGTGGGTGGGGGGGCAGAGAGGGGGGGAGAATGTGTGTGTGTGTGTGTCAGCGTGTGTGCACGCGCGTGTGCTTCCGTGTGGCTGTGTGCGTGCGTGATTGTGAGAGGCTGCCGCTGTGAATGTGGAGCAAAAGATGTGCACGGCTGGGGGGGGGGGGAGCGCGCGCGTCCACGATGTGCAATTGGCGCTCGTGCACGATGTGCAATTGGCGCTCGTGCACCAATCTAACTCCCTTGAGGTGCAACTCAATCACAATAGGTCGAGAGAGCTCGACCTAAAAATAGGCCTGCACAACAATATAAAAGTGCCCCCCCCTATTAGCGAACCAGATATCTAAAAAAGCTAAAGCTTTGTAAATCAGGCTAGTTTAAAAAAAAAAACACACCCCATTGCAGTTTGCAAGGTATACGAGATTGCATGCACCTGTGTTTGCTGTAGCCCGTGCCTGAGTGCGGCAATATCAGGGAAATCAAATAAACATCCCACCTGGGGGGGCGTGGCTAGCTGAGCAGCGAGATGGCCGCTCTCTGAGTGAGCTCCGCCGGCTACTCTGACTAATCCTTCATTAATCCTACTTCTGGCGACTGCGGACCCTGGATATCCACGGAATCGATGTCTTTAGCCTGGGGGAGCACTCGGCTCGAGTTTGAGGCGCATCGTCAACGATCCTGAGGAGCGGCGGCGTTCCAGTCACTGACCGACCTGCGCGCCCGCTCTGCTCCCGGCCGGAAGTGCCGGCCTCTGGGCGTTGCTGAGAACTGTAGACTGCGGCTGCGTGGGCCTCCGGGGACCCGGGGACCCGCTGTGCTGTAGCCGGTATCTGTGTCGGAGAGTAAGCTGTGACCATCCGAGGCACCGGTGAGTCCCGATCGCGCAGTTGTAGGGGACTGACTGCTGTGATCCTGGGCACCGCGGTGAAGGTGGACCGCCCCTGCTCCGACCGTGACTCCAGAAAGGGCGCCGTGCTGCACGTGAGCTTACACCCGAAGCCGCGGTAAACGATCCGGGAACCAGGGGCTTCACTGGGGGACAGGGACACAATTGGTGACCGGCACACGAGGGACGGGGCAGAAGCAGCGCGAAGCTGAGGAGAGGCGGAGACCGGTCTAAACCCTCCCGCTGAGCCAGTACTCCTGACATATCGGTTGCCGACCGTTGTTGTGACCTGAGTGCCGGTCGAACGCTGCTGCGCCCTGCTACTCGGGTCCCCGGGTCTCCATTGAACTGCTGGACCTGCAAACTACCGCACTGCCTCTCTACTTGAACTCCGGGGCCCGCCATTTTGTGACTTGGTGCTGTCTTGCCTTCCCTGCAGCTTCACAGCAAAACTGGGCAGTCTCACCAATTGAGCTCTACACCTGGCCGGAGACTTGCTGCCATTTGGGTCGGGCAGGTGCACCTTGACGCCAAGAGTTCCATCACACGCACATTACTAGGAGAGGCGCGGAAGGGCGCTGCTCCCTCGCGACGCTAGCGGACACCTCCGAGCCTCGAGGATGGGGAAAAACGAGGCAAAGCAACCCAAAATTAGCTTTGACAACAAGAGACCCCAAAAGACACAAACGTCGGAGTTGGAGGGCGGCGCACAGTCGTCGCAAGGACCACCGCCAGACATAGACTTCGGGGCACTTATTATGGAGGTGAGGTCCAGCTTGAAGAGCATTGACGCTAAACTCGACAACATGGCTTCGCAGCTGGAGTCTGTGAAAACTAAAGTGGATGCCCACGAGACCAGACTGGACTGCCTAGAAAACAGGCAGACTGAATGCTGCGAGTTCCAGACTCAGGCCAAACAACATATCACGTCACTGGAGCGGGAAATAGGTAATCTACGCGCCAAGACAGACGATTTGGAAGCGCGCTCCAGGAGGTCCAATATCCGAATTACGGGTATTCCGGAGACAACAAACATTGGCAGGATGGAGACGTTTGTGACAGACCTCCTACATGAACTATTCGACCCTAATCTGTCCCCAGTCTTCACGGTCGAGAGGGCGCACAGATCGCTTGGGAAAAAACCTCCGCCTGGAGCCACACCTCGACCCATCCTTGCTAAATTGATCAACTACCAGGATAGGGACCTCATCCTACGCTTGGCGAGAGAGAGGGGTAAGATCACGCACCAAGGTAATACCATCTCCTTCTACCCGGACTTCACCCCTCTTGTGCAAGCGGCCCGTAAGGAATTTCTGCCGGCGAAGAAAGTTCTACTGCAGGCTGGTGTGCCATACTCTCTACTATACCCGGCGAAGCTGAAGGTACAACACGAAGACACCTCGCACTTCTTCACGGACGCTAAATCTGCGCTAAAGTTCGCTAAACATATTTGCGCTGGGGCCAGGAGAAAATCGCCAAGATTGGAGGATGCTGCGGAAAACCTGAGTGACAATGACTGAAGGGGCTAATACTGTGGAACTGCACAACTGCTCCTTCGCCCCCCTTCGAGTCTCCAGGGGACACCTGGGTTCCCTTGGGCGCGCAGTTATTGCGTCTGCACTGAGTACGTGGTGGTAAGTCGCTGAGGCGCCCTTGGGCGTCGAGCTGAGGCTGCTGACTCCATGCTCTCTTTGTGGCTGTGGTTAACTGAAGTGTTTCGTGGACCCTGGGATGGGGGTTCCGCTGGTCACCAGGAGATCTAACATTTGATTGTAGCCACCCCGTCCGTACGGGGGTGTACGCTGGGCGCACCACGCCTCATGGGGTGCTTCCCATTGTCGCCGATGTTGGGGGTTCTGTGGGGTATGTCACCACCTGTTTGGGGGGTTGGTGAGGGAGGCGGGGAGCGGGGGGGGTTGAAGAGTTTGCTGTTTGTAGTTTTGGTCTGGTGCACTGAGAGATATCTTCTATTTTCATGTCTGGGCGCAGGGGCATTATGTGTGCTGTGTGCAGGGATGGGTGGCTATGGGGATTGGCTGCCGTTCGGGGTTCTGTTGCCTCTACTGTACTTCTATGATGGGGGGGGTTAAATTGTGGACCTGGAACATTAGAGGCCTTGGAGACTACAAGAAGGCCCGGTTGATGCATGGTATGCTAGCCAGACATAATGTGGACATATGTTTCCTGCAAGAAACTCACCTTAACGCTGTTCCTTCACCTAGACTGCGTAATTCTAGATGGTCTAATGTGTATTCTGCTATATTCTCCAATTATGCGAGGGGGGTGGCTATCCTTGTACGAAGAGGGCTGGACTGGCGGGAACGCACCTGCGAGCAGGACAAAGATGGGAGGTATGTGCTCTTGAATGGTTCTTTGCAGGGCAAACCGGTTGTGCTGGCTGCCATCTACGGCCCAAACGTGGATGATCCTGGCTTCTTTCTGTCTTTATGGGCGCGCATTGCACTGCTTGATTGCCAATCAATTATTGTTGGAGGGGATTTCAATGTGGTGCTGGATGATGATATTGATAGGAGGGGTGTGGGTAGGCCAACCCATGCTAGAGCGCGTCAGGCTATATTTGATGTAATGGGGGAAGGGTTGCTTTCAGACGTGTGGAGAGTTCGGCACCCCGGGGAAACGTTGGGCACCTGCTACACATGTCATCAGTCTGCATGGTCTCGCTTAGATTACTGGCTGGTATCGCCTGAGGTGGCGACGTGGGTGAGGAACGTTGACATACAGGCCAGATCACTGTCAGATCATGCTCCGTGTGAGTTGGTGTTGTGTGTGCCTGATGCGATGCATAGGAGTTTCCAGTGGCGTCTACCTCCACATGCTCTCACGGACCCGGTATTTGTTGAGGAGATCAGGACAGATATTATTACATACTTTGCAGAAAATACTGGATCGGTTTCGTCCGAGGCCATAGTGTGGGACGCCTTTAAGGCGGTGATCCGGGGCCAGTGCATAGCGCGCCAAGCGGGTGTGCTGCAATCCATTCGTGGAACACTGGCCCGACTAGAAAGGGAGTTGAGAGATCTGGATGGGGCCTTCAGTCGCACTCTGTCATTGGAGGTCGCTGGTCAATTTAAAACCAAGCTTCTTGAATTCAATGAGGAGGCAGACCGTGAAGTTAAATTCCTAGGGAAGCAAGCAGAGGCTCGGAGATACGGAGAGGGAGATAGGCCAAGCAGGACTCTAGCTAGATTGATAGCTTCACGTACGCATTCACACTACATACACGCCATCCATGACAGTAGTGGATCCCTGGTTGTGGGCCAAAACGAGGTTCTGCGAGCCTTCACTGACTTCTACAGGACCCTGTATACCTCCAGACAACCTGTCGCTCCGGCTTCTTTGGAGGCCTTTCTAGATTCCATTGCCCTAGTGTGGTTTAACGACAACCACAGGCAATACATGGATCTCCCGGTGACCGTGCAGGATATTATTCAGGTCATCAAAAGCATGCCGGCCAACAAGGCTCCGGGCCCTGACGGTCTGACTACGTCCTTCTACAAGGCATATGCTGACGAGCTGGCACCGAAACTCCATGCGGTGTTCGTGGAGGCCCTCGAATCGAACTCCCTCCCAGATTCCATGCATGAAGCCTTAATTATTACGCTTCTGAAACCGGACAAGGACGAACAGTCCCTGGACTCTTATAGGCCCCTCTCCCTGATCAATGTAGATGCGAAAATCTACGCCAAAATTATTGCAGATAAACTTCAGCCGATGCTACCGATCATCGCACTCCCTGATCAATCCGGTTTTGTTCCTGGGCGAGCTACATCGCATAACCTCAGAACTATCTTTTCTGTCTTGCACTATTTACACCCTTCTGTACAGGCGGCGGTGGTGTTCCTTGACGCCACCAAGGCGTTCGACTCCCTGGAGTGGCCGTATCTCTTCCGGATATTGGAGAGAATGGGATTCAGTCGCAATTTCATAACCCTTATTAAGTTGCTGTACACTGCACCCAGGGCGAGAGTGAGCGTTAATGGCCTCGTTTCCCAGCCCTTTGAGATCTCTAGGGGAACCAGGCAGGGTTGCCCGCTGTCCCCGCTCCTATTTGCTATAGCAATGGAGCCGCTTGCGGCCAGGATACGGCAACACCACACCGCGAGAGGGATCGGGTTCAGCTCCCGTAGTCTGCTGATTTCATTATACGCAGACGATGTCACTCTGTACATTGTGAACCCCAGTGACAACATGAATCCATTACTCCGTGAGTTCGTGAGGTTTGAGGGACTCGCGGGAGTGTCCGTGAATTGGACTAAATCGGTCGCGTTCCCCCTCACTGATGAGACAAGCCAACCGTCATCGGAGTACCCCTTGCGTTGGGAAACTGACGCAGTTAAATATCTAGGTATCTGGATCAGTCGTGACATGCAGGAGTTGTGGTCTCTTAATTTTGGCAGAGCGGTGGACTGGCTCGAGAGGAAAATCGAGGTCTGGAACAAGTTACCCCTTTCCCTGGTGGCGCGCATAGCACTGGTGAAAATGGTGGTCCTACCCAAATTCCTATACCTGTTCGTTAATATTCCATTTCCCCTGACGGCGCACTTTCATGCGCGGGTCCGCTCATTGCTCTTGACTCTGGTTTGGGCTGGGAAACAGGCGCGTGTATCCTGGAACCTGCTAACGCTCCCACTGAGACAGGGCGGCCTCGGAGCCCCTGACCTCAAGCTATACTCCCTATGCGCACAGGCACAGTTTCTTCATTTCTGGGCCTTCCCCACCCCTTACCAACCGCACGTGGCGGTGGAGCTCGCTGCTGCTGCCCCGTTACCGCTGCGAGTGGCGCTTTATGGCAAGGTCAAACGACCCTCGAAGGATGTGGACACGGTAGAGATGATTCGCTGGGCTTGGCGTGAACTGCAAAACAGAGCAGGACTCTCCGTATTGTATGCGCCGGCTGTCCCCTTACGGGGCAATCCAATGCTACCTTGCCTGTGCGCCAGAGGAGGTACCCTTATGCTCCACGGGCGGCGACTGACTACATTTGCCGATATCTATCCTGAGGGCACTTTTGTTGATTTGCCAGCGGAGACGGACGATCAGCCCGTGTCTTTCGCGGACGCGTTGCTGTACCACTCCCTCAGGGAATCCTGTAAGGGATTGGGACCCCAGTTTCCTGAAGAGCCACAGCCCCTGGATGCCCTTCAGAACCTGCTTTCGAGGCCGACCCCCAAAAAACTGGTTTCTAGACTATATAACTGCATGCAGGAGCAGGCCCCGATTACGGTGTCCAACGCCAAACTGGCTTGGGATGCTGACCTCCCAGAACCACTGTCAGATGACATGTGGGAATACTGCTGCAGACAACTCATGGCGCTATCCCCGAATTATCGTCTTAGGCTCATTCACTTTAAATTTCTGCAGCGCTACTACCGCACGCCAGTTCTGCTACACCGAATGGGAGTCCGTGAGGACACTGCTTGCTGGAAATGTGGGGGAGGAGACGCGTCCTTCATTCATGTGGCGTGGAGCTGTCCAAACCTGGAGGAGTACTGGTCAGCGGTTTTTGCTGCTATTAACAAAATTCTTCACAGGGCCGACGCCCCTTCACCGCTGTTGGGTTTGTTAGGCTACGTCAAGGACACGGAGCCTTGCGATAGAAAGTTGCATGCTATGCTCCTCCTATATGCCAAACGACAGATATCGCTGCACTGGGGTAGGAGGGCCCTTCCATTGTACGCAGACTGGATTAGAGATGTGACATACGGACACACGCAACTGACCAATTATTGGGAAACGATGCCAGCGGCCTCTAGACCCAAAGATATCTGGGAACCCTTCCTACAGTGGACCAGAGAGCAGTTGGGATCGGTAGCCTCCGATGATCTGTCTGATGTAGGTGTGTCAGATGATATGGGTTGAGAGCTCTGTGCAAGGGGTATGATGTGACTGTCTGGATGCGCGGAGCTGGTGTGATCCTCCTTGTTGACAGGACTTGTCCCATCTCTTCCACCCTTAATGTTCCCTATATGCGACCCTTCGGGCCTGCCCTGTTCCACCCCTGAGGCCATGTGACCCTCTGGCTTGTCCTACCACGACCCCCTCCAGGTCCCCCCCCTCCTTCCCCTTTCTCCCCCCCCCCTCCCCTGGCTCAGCGCTTGGACCCTGACACATGCGCGACTACAGATACTGCCACTGTTAGACACTCATTCGCGGCTACATGGCACACATGCGTAAGGCCATACACGAGGGTGGATATTGCATGCTCGATGTCTCTCGACTGCACCGATGGTTACTGTTCATGTTGTTTCGTTTGTATGTTGGGACAAGTTGGGTGTAAACAGTGCTTGTGGACGATTTCTTTTCTTCTGCCGCTTCAGCAGGCTGTGTCCTGTTGCTGTGCTTGAGGCGGACCTGTTACCCTTAGATTCACTTGTCGCCTGCAGCACTGATAAAATGTAAGATCATTACCGTGCACGATCTGCACTGCTCATGTCCATGGTGATCCTGTTTCTTATATAATGTTTTTGATGATCCAGTGCCCGCTGAGGCAGGACTGACCCATTGCTTTCCTTGCTGACATGTGATGTGAACACCATAGCGGCCTGCCTCCGGGTTGTTGGCGCGACGCAGTGTACAAATTATGATTCCTCTGTGTTATACATGTCTTGCACAATAAATAAAAAAAAAAAAAATAAAAAAAATAAACATCCCACCTGGCCGTAAAACAGGCTAACAAAAGTGCTAAAAAAACGGGAAACCCCATTCTATCAGACCCGCCCCTTGGACACTGCCCGGTTGCGCTACAGGGAGGTCCGACACTGTTTCTTTCCCTGTTGCATCCAGTGAGCAAATTGCAAATTTTCCTTTTCATGGGATCTCATTCATTCATTCATTTTCATAGGGGGTCCTTGCAAATGACGGACACAAAACGCATGGGCAATTTAGTACCTGTGGTGAGTGCCTAATTTGTGACGGTGACTGCACAAACAGCCCAGTGATATGCGTGGAAAGTGAGACTCTGGCACATGCCTTTATTTTCTGGAGTGCTGAGGCTCCAGGCCTGGTATTCTCACACTTCCCTGTGTTTACTTCACTCTGCTGTCATAGAGCCATTGCCTTGAGTAAAGAGGTTGCATGGAGGCGGATGGGTCTGTTTCCTTAATAATCCTGACAACTCCCTGATCATGGACCCTCTGTAGAAGCCCCCTTTCACCCTGACACCTCGGTGATTACCTCGAGTAGCGAAACCCCGCAAGGGGAAGAGAAAAGTTAGGGGATTCCCCAGGAACCGAACCCTGGGTAATGTTACTAGCGGATAATAAAAGGTTGACACCCTTTATTTTTGTTGGATGCTCAAAACTGCAAATGCATTCATCTATTTATTTATCTAAAAATCATGTTTGCTTTGAATATTTATCTTTGACTTTTTCACCCATCTCGTCCTTCCTTCCACCAAATAACCCCTCACACAGCCACACCGTCAGCACAGTGTTTCCAGAAAACAAAGCCTCCGATTCCCGTTCAGATGCCCGCATGGTTAATCTCCCATATAAATTCAAATTCGCGGAGAAACGCGAAGTCCCTGCCAGGCGTGGCCGGCATTCTAGAGAAATACGGGACCTGAGTGAGAGGTCGCATTGTTGTGAAAGGCTGCAAGGCCTGGGAAGGAACACGCTGAACTGTTTAGCATACCAGTGACTCTTTCCCAGCCCTGCTAGCCTACCAACTGAGCGAACCCTACTCTTGCCATCGGAAATTCGCTTGCAAGTTTATGTTTCTTCACGGGAGGTGCTCAAATATAGCTCTGTAATTATCCTCTAAATAGCGTGTTGGGTGGAAGGGAGGCGCTGGCACAGGCCTGCAACAAAGTCCGCCTTACCGATGCAGTGGGTGCCCTGGGTGCTGAGCCAAAATCCGTTGTTGCAGACGCAGGTGTAGCTCCCCTGGTGGGGCACGCACCGGCCCGGGCCGCAGATCTGGGGGTTCAGCTCGCAGACGTTGGTCTCTGAAACAAAGCAGGAGAGACAGGAAGTGTGGGGTTACTGGACGTTAGTCCGCAGGGCACACAAAAAGACGTCACCTTGGCGTGGAGGAGGAAGGCCCAAGCGTCTTGTTAGTCGGCGAGCCCGCGGGCCGCCTTCCTACTGAGCGACAGGTTGAGGAGCACTTGCTGCCCAAGGTCGTCACGCTGGGGATCGCTGGGCGCGAAACAGCGCAGCGGGAGCGCACGTCGCCGTGAGCGTGCACATCGGATCGCCGGAGAAGACACGCAGACCTCCGAGGCTGCCTGCTGCCTACACTGACCCGCTGCAGAGGAAGAGGGACACGCGGAAAGAGCCAGGTGAGTGGGTGGGGGGGCAGAGAGGGGGGGAGAATGTGTATGTGTGTGTGTGTCAGCGCGTGTGCTTCCGTGTGGCTGTGTGCGTGCGTGATTGTGAGAGGCTAACACTGTGAATGTGGAGCTAAAGATGTGCACGGCTGGGGGGGGGGGTGCGCGCGCGTCCACGATGTGCAATCGGCGCTCGTGCACGATGTGCAATCGGCGCTCGTGCACCAATCTATCTCCCTTGAGGAGCAACTCAATCACAATAGGTCGAGAGAGCTCGACCTAAAAACAGAGTCTAAGTCCACGAACGGAGCACTGGGACAAACAGCCCAGCGGATCCTTCAAAAAGGACTCCCAGGGGGGCGAAAACACACGAAAAGCCTAGGTCATCGAAGCACGCCCCGGAAAAGGACCCGAAGGCTTTTTCGAAATCGACGAAGAGAACATCCGAAACACTTGACGCCGAACAGTCCGCCGAGATGGAATGGAAAAAGAGAAGGCTCAAGGCCAAAATGGATAACATCCTGCAAAGGAAAAGAGAATTCGACGAGCGGATGAAGAGGTTCACCATCCCGTCAAAGCTGGCGACGACTATCGTTGAAGTCGAAGACGAGGAGGAGTTCGACGCCGTAGAGCCGCCAAAAACTCCCGAGCTCCATGAACACCAAGAGGAAGAGGGCCTATACTATTTCGAGGAAGGCGAAGAAGACCAGCGCACGAGTTTGGACTCGGCATCCTCGGTGGCGCAGAACCTGGATTGGCAGGACCTCGACGCCGAAAGAGGCCATGGAGACGTACCCTTCGAGGCCTTTGCCGCCAGATGACATTGGGATCTACAACATAGTCATCAGGAACGTGGCAACAGCTTATGGAGTGGAACTGGAGGAAGTAAAACCAAAAGCCTGCTTCCTCCTAGAGACCCTGCTCCCCACTCAAACCAGGAGTCAATTCCTCCCCATGCTACCAAGTGTCCTGGACCAGGGGAGAGAGAGGCATTCAAAGAACCAGCAAGCTGCAGGTCTGTCACACCCAGGCCAGAGAAAAAATACAAACACTCCTCTAAGGATCCTCCCTACATCCCGGGATCCGTTACAGCTGACTCCATCATTGCAGCAACAGCCAGAAACAAGCATTTGCAATGCAATAGGTCTCGTATTAGGAAAGTTAGAGCTATTGGTATTGTAAATGACACATTTTTTATTTATGTTTTGTTTTTGAAAATTGAGAAATTAATAGCTTTGTCATTTACAATGCCAATAGTTATAACTCTCGCAAATGTGACACCTATAGCATTTGTAATGCAATATGTGTTGTATTTACGTGACTTACATGTATTAATATTACAAATAACAATGTTTTTTAATTTTTTTTTAATAATTAATACTTAAATAAAAGTTATTGTAATTTATAATGGCAATAGCTTAAACTTTTGTAAATAACATTTGTGAAGATTATGTTCAGTGTATTTTATTGTGACGAAAATCCAAGAACATATGTCAAATATTAACATCTCATTAAAATCTAGCGATGTTTTTTACCCGTTTCAATTTCACATTTTACCTACTCTTGCATTCCCTATGAGCATCTGCTTTTTTTCAGGATGTCTTGTTTCTGGAGGTTTTTTTCCCATGCAACATATCACTCTTGTATAGTGCGTACAATCTATCAAAAGAGTCCTCTCTGTGTATCTGTGTGCGTTCAGGCTGCGGGTGAGTGTTTTCCAGCGGGCCACGACTGATACCGCTGGGAGTTCAGGCTGAAGCAAAGAGTTTTTCAAACTGCTAGTCAATGAGTCACTAGTCTAGGGGTTTCAAAAATACATGCTCAGCCAATACGTGCCTCACCTGCGGAGTGCACAGGCCAATACAGGAGGTGCCAAATGTAATTCTGATTTTATGCGAATGTGTGCATAGGGGTATACGGTTGTTGACATACTGGTAGGGTGAAAGTAAAAGAAAATTAAATAATTGCTTACAGTAGAATTGGTGTGCTGTGTGTGGAGAGGAGGGGGTAGTGAAGTAAAGGAGATGCAAGGAAGTAGGTGCAGGAGAGAGTGAAAAGAGGGCCCTTAAAAGGAAAGCGATGAGGAGTGAGGTCTGGAGATGGAAGGGTTCAGAAAGATCTTCAGAGAACAAGCATATGGTGATGGGGTGTGAGGCCAGCCGAGCGCACGCTGGGGGAGCCTTTGAAGTCTGCTGGCAGGGGGAGGAAGGGTGACGAGACGCAAGCCCTGCAGTGAATGAATAATTATGGGAGGAGAGTGTGAGAAGTAGGCCTGATATATAGTGCTCACTATTCTAGTGATCACTCTGTATCATTCCAAACAACCCTTATTGATGATTGGTTGTAAGTCAACCTTATAGACCAGCTATCCTAGTAGCGTGGACAAGAGCAGTCTTTAGGCTAAACTCTAGAGGGTGTGTTAAGCCAGCTGTTTTACCATCACATATACCCCATGAACACCAAGTGAAAGGACACCACACACGTTGTTATAAAAATAAAGGATATTTATTAATAACAAGTCTACCCTGAACTCTTTATGAGTCAGGGAGCTAAGCACAATACAAAACTCTTACGAAAATACTACAAGTTGCACAAATAACACAAATGCCCGATGGGCACGAAAAACCATGTACTCTAAAAGTGGAATGCGAAATACTAGCAGGTAAGTAACACGATCCAGAGGCTTCAGGACCGCTAGGACTACCTTACTGAACCCTCAGGTCAGGAGCAAGAGGCCTAGGGAACCCGGGTGTAGAGTGGGAACTCTTACGCGGGATGCGGGACAAAGTCTATGGATGCTAGTAATTCTAAAGTTACTGTTTCCGGACGAATCCGACTAGGTAGACTAAAAACGAAAAAGGATCTGGACACTAGGATAGTGAACCTGTGCTGGAGCACCGAAATGCTCAAGTTACCTAGCCCAGGGGCTGCGGCTGCATAGGGTTCAAAAGACGTCGGGAATCCTCGTTGTAGTCTATGGAGCCTGAAAGAAGATGTTGCTGGCAGGCGACCAGTGAAGATGTTCGGTGTGATCCAAGGCTGGATCAGTGAAGAAGACGACCTGAAAGCAGGCGGGACTCAGTTCTCAATCACTAGCCAGTGATTGTGTGGGCACCAGGATGGCACCGGATGAAGTCACCGTGATCAGGTGAGTGGGTGACGCTGGACTCTGCAGCCACACGGGCCAGGAGGCGTTGTCAGCGTCCAGGCTGGAAGTGCGAGCTGTCCCACGATGGTGTCTGCTGTCGGCGATGCTGGATCCAGGATTGGAGCAACAAGCCTTGGCAAAGGCAAGCCCACACGGTGGAGTCAAAATGGCATCTGGAGTGGACCAGGAGGGTCCAGGGCACTTCTTGTTGGACAAGGAGCAACGGCCAGTCTAGAGGACCTAGACCAGCGGTGAAAACGTCGTGGTACGTCATCAGGAGGGTCACTAGCCGACGGGCAAGTGACCGGACAACGTGGTAAGCAGCAAGGAAACAGAAGGGCCCCACGCAGATCTCGTGGATGCTGGGGGGGCTGGACTTCGGTGCTGGAGCTGCTCAGGGTTGGGGCTTCTCAAACCCCAGTGCACCCACTCGAGGATCCCTCGGTGGTCGTGCTGGTTAAGCGTCGTGCAGGTCTTGAAGATAGCCGGTCCCTCGGGTCTCGTCGCACCCACGAATCTCAGCTGGGCTGATGATGCAGGTAGAGGTCAGAGATGGCAGGGAATCCGGGTCTCGTCGAGCTGGGCAGTCTTGATCCGGAGGATGGACGTGCAGCAAACCGCAAGCGCTTAGATGGTGCCTGCTGGTGCAGGGTGGCTACTCCTTAGCCACAAGGGAGAGTCTTCAGAAAATGACAAGAGTTCCTTTCGTGGAAAGTAGTTCAAGTTTCAAGATTATCCAATTTGGGAAGGGTGCCCGCTCCTACCTTTATTCTAAAAAAAGGGGCTGGCACGCGACTAGGTCCTGCCCATGGGTGGGACCAGGAGGGGGGTGGTTACACCCCTCTCCTTTGTCCGGCATCCCCCCAGCTCAGGGGCTGGTGTGCCCCTGGAACTGGTTTGAGCCGGCATATGCACTGTGAGCACCGGGGTGCCACTTGCAGTCACCTTCCTCTCAGCCCTGCCTACCTGGGATACACAAAATCCTGTCTGGGATGGTGCTGGCACCGCCCCTGACAGGAAACCCTTTGTCCAGGCCTCCCTCGCTGGAAGGACTCCCAGCAGCAGGAGGTCAGACTTGTGTCTGTGGTGGCAGCATCCATTTTGTGATGCTGAGGCTTGAGTTAACTTTAACCGGGGTTCACAGTTACATACATGTCGTGTCCCTCTAGAAGGGTGGAATGCTAACCCCGTCGCCAGAATTGGCATGGGGTTAGTATTCCAATTCGTATGACACCTTACTCGACATGTTTTGATAATGCTATGCCAAAGTTAGCATTTGACCGCGAGGTTCATAATGCACTTAAGAGTATATGGTATAGCGTTATCATGGAACAGCTATTAGGACTTGGTTCCGCAAGCTGCAAACGGGCTCAGCTCATGCCAGAGCACCATCTCACATAATTCCAAGCACTCTGCCTTCAGGACTGATAAGGCCTGCCATAGGAGTGACTGATAGGAATATACGTGTCCATTTTAGGGTTAGATATAGGAACACTATATCTAAAGCAAAGGGTGATTACACCACCTTGCCCCAGCTGTCGTGCAGCCAGTTGTGTCAGATTTGGGTGGCCAGCCAGGGGTGGCATAATACATGCTGTACAGGGACTGATGAGGTGGCCCAGTACCAATTGGTAAATGCACCTAAGGTACATGCTTGTCAATTTAGAGAGACAACAGCTAGGCTGTGGGTCTGATTAGCAGGCCTACAGCCAGGGAAAGTCGTAAACCAGTGAAGCAAAAAGCAAAAATCTGGGGTGGCCATGGGATTGCAGACCCCACTCTCCTACAGAGAGATGCTGGCCTGAGGCAGAGCGCAGCATATGGAGAGGGAGGGGGTTGGGCCGAGTGCAGGAGAAATGCTGCTGGCAGGGGGAAGGCTCGGGCAAGGACTATGTGCCGGAGCCCGCTGAGCGTGGTCAGACGTCTGGAGAAATTTGGAGGGGGAGAGGGTAATAAGCCCATTGTTGGGCAACACTAGATTTGCACTAAATAAGTTACAATACATACAAACCGATACATTAACCCACTGAGCCAATTTTACTGGTTGCGCCTGACAATTTGCACTGGAAAGTTCCAACTGCACTTTGTTGTGCAGGCTGGCGAGACCACGTTTCAGTTAAATTAATGTGGCACAAACCGAGATGGAGACGTTCAGCACGCTATTGCAGCTTCATTAAACTACGTGCTTGGGAGCTGAGCAAAAGATTGTTTGTAACTCCGGTGGGATGCTGGTTTGCTTTTTACTGGGCAGAGCTTTGGTTTTTAAGCTGTGGGTGTTAGAAACAAAGAATGTTATTTGCAGAACAGCTAGGGATAGAACATCAGACGGAAGGCAACAAGTTACAACAAAAAACAATAGAAAACAAACAGCAATATCGAGAGGTGGTGGGGGCAGGGTGAAGGAGAGCGAGGGATAGAGAGGAGGCATCAGACGGAAGGCAACAAGTTACAACAAAAAACAATAGAAAACAAACAAAACAAGCAGCAATATCGAGAGGTGGTGGGGGCAGGGTGAAGGAGAGTGAGGGATAGAGAGGAGGCGGGGCGGGGAGCAGAGCCGGGGAAGTAAATGCGAGGCATGGCCTGCGGCCGTGAATAAGTGACGGTGGGGGGCGGGGCAGCGGAAGCCTTTGATGTGGCAAATGCTGCTGGCAGGGGGAAGCTCGTGCACGAGGAGCTTGTCACGTGACTCGCTTCTCGTGAACTGTTGAGAATCCGGGAATTCTGGATTGACTGCAATAGGTTCGAGTAAACTCGACCTAAAAAAAGGGCCAAGGTTCCCACAAACTCAGGCCCACCACCTGACAAAGAGAGTAAGAGGATAGACCTCACTGGAAGGAAGATAGAGAGGAATGCAGCAGTACACTAGCGCCTTGCCAACTCTAATGCCCTACTCAACAGGCATACGTACCAGCATTGGGACGAGGTCGGACAACTGCTCAAACGCCTCCCTGAGCAATACCAACAGAGGGCAACACACCTGGTAGAGGAAGGCAAGAATATAGCCAACTCATGCCTAAAATCAGCATTGGATGCGGCAGACACGTCCAGCAGGCTCATGATGATCGGGGTCACAAAGAGAAGACATGCCTGGCTGAGGATCTCGGGCTTCAAGCCGGAAGTACAGAACAACATCCTGAACACCCCCTTCAATGGTGAAACCCTGTTCGGAGCACCAGTGGATGAGAAACTCACCCAACTCAAAAAGGAAAATGAAACTGCAAGGTCCATGGGGGCCTTGCAATTCAGAGGAATGAGGAGAGGCACACCGACACTGAGGCCAGACGGAAGAGGGGGAAACCAGCCGGGAACGTCACATCAGACATCCCAGCAGGGCTACCAGGGCGACAACCAAGGACGGCAGGGCCAGCACAAACAAACCTGGCAATACCAGCCTCGGGGCCAGTCCTTTTGCGGGAGGGCGACTGGACGAGGGCAAACAAGAAGGGGTGGCCAGCAACCCACCTCAAAGTGTCTCCGCACCACCAACTGTGCCCACCTACATGACACCTCTAGGGGAGGGGCACAACAATGTCAGAAAAAAGGGTCTCACGGACAAAAGATCAACGAACATGTAACACCAGTAGGAGGCAGACTAAAACACTCCTTCAAGGAATGCAAGAAAATAACAATGGACAAATGGATACTGATCATCATACAGTTCGGATACTGCATAGAACTGGAAAAGAAACCACCAAACAGGAAACCGAAAAGAAAAACGCACTCAGCAAAATAACTAGCGCTACTCACAGAGGAAGCTCAAGAACTCCTACACAAAGAAGCCATAGAAACCGTACCATTCAAAGAAAGAAACAAGGGAGAGTCCTCAAACTACTTCCTTGTACCAAAGGTGGACGAAACACTAAGACCCATCCTGGACCTACGGTTCCTAAACCAATACATAAGAACTCAAAAATTCAAGATGACATCTCTTCAAGAAGTCATTCCTTAAATAAGGGACGGAGACTTTATGTCCACCATAGACTTAAAGGATGCCCACCTACACATTCCCATGAACAGACAGCACAAACTTCTACTGAGATTTGCAATCAACAAAGCACACTATCAGTTCACCGCCCTGGCCTTCGGACTAAAATCTGCACCAAGGGTCTTCACCAAGTGCCTCGCTGCCATGGCAGCGCACCTAAGGAGGGAAGGGATCCATGTATACCCCTACCTCGACGACTGGCTCATAAAAGCAAGTTCCTACAAACAATGCAAGGAACATGCACAACGGGTCACGAAAACGCTAACGGAACTGGGATTCTCAATACACTGAGGGAAATCCTCGATAGAACCAGAGCAAGTGAAGATCTTCCTAGGTGCACAGATCAACACCATACAGAGCAAAGTGTTCCCCAGCGACAAGAGAACACTTGCCCTGCTGAAGGAGACACGTCAGTACCAGAAGAACAAGTTACTTACCTTCGGTAACGATATATCTGTAAGAAACAGTAGTTAGTATTAGATTCCTTACCTTAGAATATCCCCAGGCGTCAGTCTGGATCCGGAAACTTTTGCGTAGCAGTACCCCTGCGCGTCGGTAGGCGTCGTCTGCAGGCGTCCCCTGCGGCTCCGCGTCGTCGTGCGCCGTGATGACGTCGCTGGAGTATATAGACGCCGCCTCCGCGCGCTGACGTCAGTTCTTTGCACACAGCTTTTCCGCGCCAGAACACGCAGAGCCATGTGAGAACCAACACTGGTGCCATGTGAAACTAGGGCCCTGAAAGGGATTTCCTTAACCCTAGGTATCAGTTCGCAGAACGGGGAGGATGGGTGGGGCGGTAAGGAATCTAATACTAACTACTGTTTCTTACAGATATATCGTTACCGAAGGTAAGTAACTTGTTCATCTGAAAGAAACAGGTTAGTATTAGATTCCTTACCTTAGAATAGATACCCCAGCAATACCAACCCCGGTGGTGGGTCTGCGAACCAATACAATCCTACACCAGAAAGTCCTGGAGGACCGAACGGCCAAAGAAGCCATCCCTCCGGACTTGACTGTCCAGGCAGTAGTGCCTCGCAAAGGTGTGCAGCGAGGCCCACGTAGCCGCCTGGCAAATGTCCTGCAAAGGGACTCCCCGGCCCAGGGCAGTAGTAGCCTCCGTGGCCCGAGTGGAATGGGCTCTCAGCCCAACAGGAGGCTCCTTCCGAGCCAAAGAGTAGCATGCTTTGATGCACAGGACGACCCATCGAGAAATGGTTCGTTTCTGTACCGCCCTTCCCTTCTTCTCACCCACGTAGCCAACAAACAGTTGGTCATCCACCCAGAACTGGCGTGTGCGATCCATATAAAATGAAAGCGCACGTTTTGGGTCCAGACGATGGAGCCGCTCTTCATCTTTTGAAGGATGCGGAGGCGGGAAGAAGGAAGGCAAGGTGATGGACTGCCCGATGTGAAAAGCAGAAACTACTTTGGGCAGGAAAGAAGGTCTAGTCCTAAGAACCACCTTGTCAGGATGAACGGACAAGAAAGGAGGTTTCACAGAAAGAGCCTGGAGCTCACTCACTCTCCTGGCAGAGGTGATGGCAACCAGGAAGGCCGTCTTTAAAGTGAGAAGACGGAGAGGACAGGAATGAAGCGGCTCAAAGGGAGCGCACATCAAGAAGGTCAGAACCAGGTTCAAGTCCCACTGAGGCATCACGAACGGAACAGGAGGAAACATGTGCGCGATGCCTTTCAAGAATCTCAGTACAATAGGGGACTTGAACAAAGATGGCTGATCAGGTAGCCTTAAGAAGGCGGAAAGGGCAGAAAGGTAGCCCTTGATAGTGCCCAGAGCAGAGCCCTGCTGGGCAAGAGAAAGAAGGAAGAGGAGAACTTCAGAAAGGGGAGCAGAGAGAGGATCCACAGCCTTTGCTGTGCACCATGCCACAAATCTGTTCCACCGGCAGGCGTATACCGACTTCGTGGAGGGACGCCTGGCTGCCAGAATCACATCACAGACTTCAGGAGGCAAGTCAAATGGCCTCAACTGTCGCCGCTCAATCTCCAAGCATGGAGGTGGAGACTGGACAGGTTCGGGTGGAGGACCGTCCCCTGCTGCTGCGACAGAAGGTCCTCCTGAAGGGGCAGGCGGATCGAGGGACCGACTGACATGCTGAGTAGCTCGGGATACCAGTACCTTCGAGCCCAGTCCGGAGCCACAAGGATAACTTGGGCCCGGTCGCGCCTGATCTTCTTCAGCACTCTGGGCAGAAGTGGTATAGGCGGAAAGGCGTACAATTGACCGCAACTCCACTCGCGCCGAAAGGTGTCGCCGAGCGAGTGCCGTCTTGGAAACTCCAACGCGCAGAACTGATGACATTGCGCGTTCTCTTCTGTGGCGAATAGATCTAACCAAGGCTCTCCCCATTGCAGAAAGAGGCCTTTCGCCACGTCCGAGTTCAGACGCCATTCGTGATCCACCGAGCACCGACGGCTGAGTTCGTCCGCCCTGGCGTTCAGAGAACCTGCCAGGTGTTGAACCGTCAGAGTCACGCCCTGACGTTCCAGCCATTGCCAGAGACGCAGGGCCTCCTGGCAAAGGGTCCACGACCCCACTCCGCCCTGTTTGTTGCAGTACCACATGGCGGTGGTGTTGTCCGTGAACACCTGCACTACACTTCCGTTGACAAAGGGGAGGAATGCCTTCAGTGCTAGGCGAATCGCCCGCAGCTCCAACATGTTGATATGGAGCCGGGACTCCGCCGGAGACCAGATGCCTCTGATCACCGCCTCTCCCAAGTGGCCTCCCCAGCCCTGGAGGGACGCGTCCGTCACAACTACGTGCTCCGGTTGGGGAAGGGAGAGGGATCTGCCCCTGACCCAATCGCGGTCCGTAAGCCACCACTGCAACTGTCTCGCAGTGCCCTCCGAGATCAGGACGTGGTCGGATAGGTTGCCCTGATGCTGGGCCCACTGAAACTTCAGGTCCCACTGCAGAGCCCGCATCCGCCACCTGGCGTGATGCACCAGAAGGATGCAGGAGGCCATCAGCCCCAGAAGCCGCAGCGTCAACCTGACCGAGACCCGGGATAACGGCTGAAAGATGGGAATCAAAGCCTGAATATCCCGGACCCGCCGTTCCGGAGGATAAACCCGAAACTGCGCCGAGTCGAGAACCGCTCCGATGAAAAGGAGCTGTTGAGAGGGGCACAGGTGTGATTTTGGCACGTTGATGGAAAACCCCAGCTCGTGCAGGAGGTCTGCCGTCATCTGGAGGTGGTGGACGACTGTCTGGGGCGAGCCCGCCTTCAACAACCAGTCGTCGAGGTAGGGGAAGACTGAAACCCCTAACCGGCGCAGATGAGCTGCGACCACCGCCATCACTTTCGTGAACACCCGTGGGGCGCTGGTAAGGCCGAATGGGAGCACGATAAACTGAAAGTGCTCGTGGCCTACCGTGAACCGCAGGTAACGCCGGTGGGCCGGCAGGACGGGGATGTGAAAATACGCATCCTGCAAGTCCAACGCTACCATCCAGTCTTGCGGGTCTAGAGCAGCCAAGACCTGAGCCAAAGTCAACATCTTGAACTTCTCCTTCCGGAGGAAGCCGTTGACGTTCCGTAGATCCAAGATAGGACGCAGGCCCCCCTTGTCCTTCTTGGGCACCAGAAAGTAGTGGGAGTAGCAACCACACCCTACTTCTGGCCCAGGAACGCGCTCGATGGCCCCCTTGGCCAAGAGGGCCGTAACTTCCTCCTGCAGAAGTGTCAAGTGGTCCCCCGACACACGGTGGTTCTGCGGTGGCATGGCTGGAGGAGTGGTCTCGAAGGGGAGGGAGTAGCCCCTTCGGACGAGCTGCAGCACCCACCTGTCCGAGGTGATAGTGCGCCAGCGGGAGTGGTGATGGCGAACCCTGCCACCCACTGGCGTCACATGGGCCCGAAAGCCCGGACTAGGAGGATTTCGAGGCTGCCGCGGGGGGAGGTGTGGCCTGACCTCGCCGCTGTCCCCGACCGCCACCACGGCGGAATCCACGGCCGCCACCGCGTTGAGAAGTGTTCTGCGGTGCGTGGCTGGCAGCACGTGTGGGACCGCCCCTTCCGTGGCCACGAAAGGAGCGAAACGAACCCGTTTGCTGGCGCAGGGTCGAGAGACCCAAGGACTTGGCCGTGACCCTGGAGTCCTTGAAGCGCTCAAGCGCGTTGTCCGCTTTGTCGCCAAACAGGCGACTGCCATCGAACGGCATGTCCATCAGGGCATTCTGGACATCCGGCGAAAAATTGGCGGATCTCAGCCAGGCGTGGCGACGAATCGCCACCGTCGTGGACATCGCTCTGCCCAGCGAGTCGGTCGTATCAAGACCACACCTGATCGAATACCTCGCCGCATCCCGGCCTTCAACCATAGTCTGGCCGAGCTTGTCCCGTACCTCCTGCGGGCATTGCGGCAGACACTCCGCGACCGTATCCCACAGAGAGTGGGTGTGGCGGCCCAAGAGGCATGCGGTATTGCAAGACCGCAGTCCCGCACTCAGGGACGAGAAGACCTTCTTGCCAAACTGGTCATACCTCTTTGACTCCCGGTCGGGCGGGGCCGACGGGAATGCGGATTGGGATGTGGAGGCCTGGATCACCAGACTCTCAGGGGTGGGATGGGTGGACAGAAACTTAGGGTCGTCCGAACACGGACGGTGGCGCCTGGCAACGTTCCTGTCAACAGGCGAACCCGAAGCGGGCCTGGACCACGTGCCCAACAGAACGTCCGTCAAGGCTTCATTAAACGGCAGCAGAGGCTCCTGTGGGCATGACTGCGGTTTGAATACCTCGGTGAGGATGTTAGGCTTCACCTTTGCGACGGGGAGCTCAAGGTGCAAGGCCTTGGCAGCCCTCATCAGCACCACAGAGTAGGCAGCCCCAGCCTCCGACGCCACAGTGGGAGGCGAGACAAAACCAGGGTTAGGCGATTCGTCTAGACCACTGGCATCACCCAAGTCACCTGCCCAGTCCACGTCATACTGACAGTTGCGTGTCAGAGGGTCCTCAGACCCCTCCCAACCCTCTCCATAATCTCCATCATCTCCGTACTCGGATTCGACGATGTAGACCGGCTCCTCGGGGTCAATGGGCCCCATCGGCGCCGGACTCGGCGTCGGGCGACGCCGGTCCAACTCCGCATCCGGAACTGGAGAGGAAATGGGGATGGCGCCGCCCGGAGCCGGCGCCGGAGCTCCGACGCCGGCCGGAACCGGCGTCGGAGTCACGGCGCCGCGCGGAGGCGGCACCACGGGTTGCCCCGATGGAATCGACGCCGGAGAGGCCGGGTGACCAGCCGGCGACGACCCTGAAGGGCCCAGCGGCGCCGGAGCCGCCGGCGGCGTCGGGGCCAGAGCACCCGACGGCGTCGGTGCAGGAGCACCCGAACCGCTCGGGCCCCCGGACGGGACCACCGGGCCCGCAGGCGCCGTAGGCCCCGTCGGAGGAGAAAGCGCCCTCATGGCCATGAGGAACTCCTCTATCTCCTCGCGCGACGCGCCTTGCCCAGGGACCGACGGGTATGGAGCAGGCAGCGTCGGCGACCCACGCGGAGCCGCGGGGGTGGGGCCACCCGAACCCCCGGCCACATCGCGCGAGCGTCGGGGGGAGTCGGGGGTGCGAGGACGACGCCCCGACTTCTTGTGTCGCTTACCTGAGGAACCGGAGGAGTGGTGACGACTTCCGGAGCGCTCGTGGCGGCTCCGCGACCGTTCTCTCGACCTCTCCCTCGACCTCCGGCCGGACCGAGACCGCTCTCGACGCGGGGCCGACATCCGGAACTCGAGCAGCTTGCGGGACCGCTCCCGCCTAGCCTTGCTCGTCAAGGCCCGGCAGTCGACGCAGGACTCGACGTCGTGGTCCGCGCCCAGGCACCGGAGGCAGAGTCGATGGTGGTCGGAGACCGACATCAGGCGGTCGCACCCGTCACAGTTTTTAAACCCGGGCATCCTACCGGCACCAAAAAAGTTAGAGTTAGAGTTATCAAAAAACTAGGTCAAAGACCGGAGTACTGCTCTTCGGGTCTGCGCTAACTGGCGCGGAAAAAAGAAGAACTGACGTCAGCGCGCGGAGGCGGCGTCTATATACTCCAGCGACGTCATCACGGCGCACGACGCGGAGCCGCAGGGGACACCTGCAGACGACGCCTACCGACGCGCAGGGGTACTGCTACGCAAAAGTTTCCGGATCCAGACTGACGCCTGGGGATATTCTAAGGTAAGGAATCTAATACTAACCTGTTTCTTTCAGATGGGGCGAGCTCTGACAGTGAGGACAGCGAGCAAGATCATGGGGATGATGCCGTCCTGCATACACCTAGTCCCCAATATACGGCTACACTGGAGACAATTCCAGGAATGGCTGCAACAACAATGGTCACAAGCTACAGGGAGTTGGGATGATCTAGTGGTTGTAACGCACGCAGTGCAAGAGGAGATAGTGTGGTGGAACAAGGAGAACCTAACAGAGGGGAAGCCTTTGACACCACGAAACCCAACAGTGACCATCACCACAGACGCATCCCAGAACGGATGGGAAGCACACATGAACCAACTCAAGGTGCGGGCCTGTGGACTCCAACAGATGCGATCAGGCACATCAACTACCTGGAACTAAAGACTGTATTCCTCGCCCTAAAAGCCTTCCAGAAACAATTGTACGGGCAAAGAGTGTTAATACAGACCGACAACACCACAACGATGTTCAATATCAACAAACAGGGTGGAACACAATCAGTCACACTATCCAACCGAGCGCAGGACATATGGAGATGGTCCATCCGACTCAAAATAGACCTCCTAGCTATACACCTACCATGGAAGGACAAAGTGGAGGCATACTGGTTCAGCAGACAGACATCGGCATCCCACGAGTGGGAGCTCAATGCACAAGAAACACAAAGGCTATTCAAGAAGTGGGGGACTCCAGCAATAGACCTATTTGCAACACACCAGAATGCTGATACTTCTCATCCAGGTAACCAGTGGAACAATCACAAGGGAATGCCCTATGGATAAGCAGGTGCCTCCTCAGTTAGTTCTTGACCTGCCCGCTTGTGGCAGAATTGTATTGTTTGTGCGATCCATCGTGTAGTGGTGCCCTTTGTTACTGGTCTACCCAGGAAACTGCTTGCGAAGGACACAAAGAACTGTTTTGTTTTCCTGTGCTCTTTAGTTCTTTCCATGTAATGCATTACTGCCCTTCTAGCGTCCAGAGTGTGCAGTGCCCTCTCTGCGCTTGTGGATGGTTTCTGAAAGAAGCTTGGTATTTGTATTGTCTGGTTCATGTGAAACCTTGACACCACCTTTTGCATAAAGTGAGGGTCAGTTCTCATTACCACCCTATCATTGTGTATTTGAATGTAGGGTTCTTGTAGTGTTAGCGCTTGCAGTTCGCTTACCCTGCGTAGGGAGCAACAATAGCCTTCCTGGCTAACACACCCATTCAAGACATATGCTTGGCGGCAATATGGGCTTCAGTGCACACGTTCACTAAGCACTACTGCATGGATATACAGATGAACAAGGAAGCACAAGTAGAACAGAAAGTACTTCAACATATATTCAACAACCAACGCTCATATTCCACCCAGCCGTCACAAACGTAACAAACCCCTACAAAGTCTATGCACAGCATAGTGAATCCAGAAAGATTCACGCTGCAAAACGAATAGTTTCTCACCTGTCGGTGTAGTTTTGCAGCTTGAAGATCTTTCTGGATTCACTAGCGAACCCACCCACCTCGGCCAGAAAGATGAGGCAGGAGAAGAAGGTGGAAATACAAGGAATAAAATACAAACAGACACTTTACGAGACAAAGTGAAAAATCATTTACTTTAAGGAGGAACTTGAAAACATTGCCAAGGATTCACAAACCGAACACAAAAACAAGAAAAAAAAGAATTCGAAGATGGCGCCCAAAGGTCCGCAGGAAGCATGCCGACGTCACAGGAAGTACACTAAAAGGTGGGACGTCGACGCTCACCTGGACTACGAAAAAAAAGAAAAGAAAAGATTACGATTCCGGACCCAACCACTAGATCGCGGAATAAGGAACAGCATAGTGAATCCAGAAAGATCTTCAAGCTGCAAAACTACACCAACAGGTAAGAAACTATTAGTTTTCATGAATTCACATGAATTTCCTTAAGTAGGCCAGGAAACCGTAATCCTAAAAATATTTGTGAATTGCATTTTAGCATGAGCAAAGATGAATGTGCCCCAGCGGAAATCTGTTGAGTCTTTACAAGTTCACTTTTTCTCCAACCTCATTTTTCCCAGCCCTGGAAGAAACTTTACTTTTGCTGTTGTCAGGGGTAAATTTCCAACCTTTCTCAATATGGAAAAGATTAGAGAAGAGCTGTTGAAAACCCCCAAAATTCAAATCCATTTATAGTATTAGCCTGACATAACCAGAGAGGCTATTATCAGAGTCTTCTATAATGATATTGCTGCCATTATTTGACGGCGCACTACGTGGCACCAAAGGGACAAGTGGATTTTGTTACAGGACAAGTAGATTTATGAAGCTACTTGTCCCATGGACAAGTACATATTTCATTAAATTCCACACCCTTGATAGAGGGCAGTGGTGTAGTGTAGAGTGATACGAAGTGCAGTGGCGTAGAGTGTAATGCAGTGGTGTAGAACGGAGTGCAGTGGTGCAAAGTAGAGTGGAGTACAGTGGTACAAAGTAGAGTAATGGGTAAGGGGGTAGTGGGAAAAAGTTACTTAAACGGGGATATGGGAATCGGAAAGAAAACATAAGCACTCATATGGGGTGCCGGAACACAAAGAAAAAAGTAGCTCCAAAACAGGGAGCGCTGGATGGACACAAGTACTTGGTCCTTGTTCCAGGGTTGCCGCCAAACAGAAGAAGAAAACATGTCACCCGCATTCCATGACAAATGAGGACACATAAAATAAGTGCAACGCTGAAGCTAACAAATGGTAAGCTATGGGCGGGCCATAAGCCCACTGTGTGTAAACATGTCTCACAAAGACGCTGTCATGGTGAAACCTAAAAGGAGAAAGTTATTTTTCAATATTGCACCATTGAAAAATAGAATCTATCCAATCAAAGGCATATAAAAAGCATTTTTTTTTTTTTTTAAATCAACGCTGTAGTGGAGAGCCACACACACAAGAAGAGGGAGTAAAATCCATCAAATATGAAGCAAGCAATAAGACTGACAAGAATTGCAACAAATCCTAAGCAACAGGCAAACAAATTATTAGGAGATTCTACCATAGAAGAAAAGGCAGTACAGGAGGAAAACAGCGGCAAACAAGAATGTGAGAGGAAAAAGATGAACAGAGCCAGAATATTAAGCACAAAGGGAACAATCTACAGTGGATAGACATAAATCTAGTGAAATGTAAAAAAAAAAGGGAAATAAATCAGAAAACGGGTAAAATTCAGATCTGGTAGAAGAAGGAAAGGATAGAATGCTGAAAAATAGGCATGAGAAGGAAAAGGAGTGAAATGAGAGCAAATGGCAACTAATGAAGAGAAGAAAAACAAAAACAAAATATGTAATGCATGCTAAAGTTTATACTGCCAAGATACCCTTGAGAGTTAGTGCATCCTCTGCAGAGATCTATGCGTAATCTGCAGGTTTTTTGTTTGAGTATTTGCAGTCTATGTGCAATCTGCAAGACACATGTTTAAATCCCACATACTGAAAAAGTGATTTTTCTAATTGCTTTAAGGAAAGCTCAGTGTGTTAAAGCATGGGCGCTTTTACAGTGTGAACACAGCATTGTTTTTTACATTTACAGTAAAAAAATAAAAAGTAATAAAAAAAGTCATTTATTGCCACTAGAATTATACAACACCGCATCCGATTGCAGAAAGAAAACAGGGCCTAGAGTGGTACCGGAATAGAGAAAGGCTGGGGTGCCTTCAAAAATACAATAAAATCTGGCAGTGATGGGCTGACTATAGAGGGATCTCCATTGCGCGGCCACAACACAATGCTTTTAGATCCAGACTACGTACAGACTTCTGGTGGTCTGAACCACTGACACAGCCCTCGAGCATTACTTTGGGACTTACCTCCTTGCATGTTCATGAGACCTCCAGGATGTTGGTGGGGGTTATGAGGAAATCTTTGCACCTTGTTGCCATATTTCGTTGCTGTCAAAACCATTTAAAAACTCAATAAAACATGTAAAAAAAAAAAAAATATCCAGGGAGCGTGACACAACTCTGTCTTTGTAGCGGTTGAGGGGAGACTCCGCTTTAAAAAAAAAAAATATTTAACCAAAAAGACTTGAGCCGTCCATGAGCGATTGTAAATTCCCCCAATATTCCGGTCTTGTTTAAATCAAAAACGAAGAACCAGTGGCACAAAGGTATATTTGCCTTCTGCTGTGCAAGCAAATTGGGCTCCCTGTGGTGTTTTATGTAGGCAATTCAAAAAACGTTGCCTTCTAATCCGTGGACAGGATGTCATCATAGTCTGAAGAACGAGTATGCTCTTTGCTCATTACCTCGGGTAGAGATGTTCAATGGGTCTGGAGTAAGGGGACAAAATGTAGGAGTTCTATTGGTTTAACTGTATCCTTACCTACCGAGTAATCAAAGTAAATGTAATTGAAAAAGGAGTAGCTGGATAATTTTAGAGGGAATCTACCAGAATTGTAAAATGCTGTAAGATGGCATTACTTGATCTGTTGTGGGCCACTTAGGAAATCACAAGTGAGAAAAGGACTTTGAGGCTTTAATGGTAGGTAAAAGAAGTGTTTCAGCAGCAGAGTCACATAATAATACACCGTTCTCTTCAACTATTTTTGGTACATAAGAATCTCTACACATAACGCAATAAGGCATCTTTAACTAAAGGTTAAAAAAAATTAGTTTACATTTTATTTAAAAATTCGGACACAGCAAGTTCTATTTTTAGTAGTGCTACTCATACATAACCATCTGTTGAAAAACCAAATCAAATAGCCTCCACAGTAGGAAGCTGCAACAGCGGAGTTGTGCAATATGGAGGTTTCTAGTTACAAGGAAAAAGTATGCATGGCACATCCTCATTCATATTTTGCAATGTAAAAAGATACAAACATATCGAATTAAATAAATAATAAAATTTGAATCTGAATGTTGGGTGTGTGTTTAATATGCTAAAACCACTAAATAGAATAATGGCAACTGTAACGCACATATTATTTACAAGGTAATACCCAATCTGGGTACACTGCTACAAAACTCATAAAACAAGAGTAAACTTGAAATGATTTTTGTCCTTTTTGTTTAAAAAGTTATCTAGCAGCAGTCCTAATGACGAATGTAGTCCTTTAACTGCTCTTTGAAAGTCTGTGCCATGCTCAGTCTGTGTCTTCATCGAGTTCATAGCTGTCTTTCTCATCATAAATATCCTTTACTAAAAGAACTCGGACAAGCATGTTTTCCAAGGTGTTGCGGTCCAGTGAGGAAGAAGAGTACCACACAGCGCTGTCAGACAGAGAAGGGGGTTCCGGTTGCAAATAGAAGACGTCCTTTCTCTGATGAATGTTCTGTGGGCTGGAAAAAACGCAACATAAAGGATTCAAGAATCACCAAGTGATGCGTTATTAAAGTAATGCGTTACAGTCACTGAATGTAGTGTGCACAGTGGTGATCTTGGAAGTAACAGACGTACAAGAAGAGCGTTATTAGAGTCATGCAAAATGTAGAGAAAATATAAAAGTATAACAAATAACTGTAGCCGACTGCTATATTTTTTACAGAAAATATAAAAGTATAACAAATAACTGTAGCCGAATGCTCTAATATTTATTACAGTAAATATAAAAGTATAACAAATAACTGTAGCCGACTGCTCTAATATTGTTTACAGAAAATATAAAAGTATAACAAATAACTGTAGCCGACTGCTCTAATATTGTTTACAGAAAATATAAAAGTATAACAAATAACTGTAGCCGACTGCTCTAATATTTATTACTAACATTTCTGATAAATTATCATTGCAACACTTATTACAAGATTACCGCAAAATGTGTCTAAATGCTGTTTATCACAAATCTTGCCAGAAAATAAACTAATTTGAAGAATGAATTGCAAGTGCATTTATATAGCCCTTACTATCGCTAACGAGGCATTGAAACGCTTTCTTTATGCAAGACAGCTCGATGCTTTGGAACCCAAGTTTAGTGGTTAATCCAGTGGATATTGAGATTAATGTTGGGCTCTGAAGGAGACTATTGCATGTACTTACTCCAGTATCTCGTTTGTAGATTAAATTAGTTGGGGTTATGTGTGATTATTTGTGAGGGTGTGAGTGTGGGGGAAGGTGTAGCGTAGGCTGTGGGGGGTAAGGAGATGAGCTACAGGAGATTGCATACTGATAGACTGCAGGATAAGACTTTCAAAGGAGAGAAGGTTATGATTTTTGAGATGAGGTGTGAGCAATTGGCAGAAATACAATAATGGACATTAACGCAAACATGCAAATGAGTTAGAGTATGCTGCAATCCGAATGAGAAGACATGCAGAAGATGGACAGTAAGGAGAGAGTAATTCAAAGAATACAAAATAGGAGGTGACAATCAAGGACAACATTTTTCATGCAGGGTTTTAGGAACATGGAGGAGACTTTTGAGGCAGCAAGCACACTGAGAACGCAAAACTGTAGAAAGAAAGCCTTCTTTTTTCAAAGCTTTCCGCACCCCCAGACAGAGTGCCACTAGCAAATTGGCTTTGACTAGTGAGCAGATTCCTATACTTGGGATCTTATTAATGGGTAGAGTCAAATTCACAGAACAGGGAAGATAGGTAAGGAATCTGTGGTTAGATTGAGTCTACCAGAAAGAGCGTAACTGAGTTAAAGTAGCTTGTTCTTCTAATAAGGACTTTTAACCTTTGGAATGGACACCAAAGCAGTATCTATTTGGAGGTGGGACTGTGAATGGCCTCAAACCAAAAGATCCTGCTAAATACCTCTCTTGGCAACCTGCAGTCCAGACAAAAGTACTTTGTGAATGTTTGGAGTGACGTCAACGTAGTAGCATGGCAGAGGTCCAGGACAGGAACCCTGTCAAGCAGTGGTAGCAGCTTTGGCCCTGGTGGAATGAGCTTGCTGCTTTTGGCCAGAGCATTGCAGATTTTAATGCAGAGCACAATCTAGTGGGAGATGTTCATTTTCTCCATAACCTTGCATTTTTTTTTGCTGCAGTGGAACTCACAAACAGCTGATCACACACCTGATGTTCTCTTGTATGATCGATGTAAAAGCTCAGTGCTCCGTTGGGGTCCAAGTGATGGAGTCTCTCCTCTTCCTTAGAGGGGTGAGGTGAATCAAACAATGCCACTAAGGTGATATTTTGACTGATGTGGAGTGGCGTCATAACTTTCGCCAAGAAGGATGCTTGTGTACACAGAGCCAGTTTGTCTGGGAGGAAGGTGGTTTACGTGGGTTGATACAGCACTTAAAGCTCACTTGCTGAGCCGATGTTATAGCATCCAGGAATACAGTCTTAAGGGTGAGAAGCTGCAAAGGCAGGCTGTGAAGCCACTCAAAGGGAGAATACATAAAAAATATGAGGAACAAGGCAAAGTCCCACTGTGGCATGACAAAGGGAGAGGGAGAAAACACATGCTGTAGGCCTTTCACAAGTTGCTTAACAGGTGATTTAAATAACTAAGCCTGAACTGGCAACCACACATGTTGAACGGTACCTTTTAGCTGTGCCCAGAGCATAGCCCTGCAGGCGAGACAAAACAAACATCAAAAAGACAGATAACAAAGTTATGCCAGTGACAGGTGTATAATATGTCTGTCAAAGGATGCCTGGCTGCCAAGATGACGATAACGACTTCCAGAGGAAAGTCGAAGGTGTAGATTGCAAAGACCCATGTGTAGGACCCTGTCCCATTCCTGGAATAGCAGATGTTACCGAAGGGGCAGCCTGATCAGAGGACAGATGCTCAGGTCCAGGAGCTATGGATACCATACTCTCCGTGCTCAATATTGGGCCATCAGAATGTCTTGGGCTTAGTAGGTGCAGATCTTTTTCAGAACTAAGGGCAGGAAAGGTATTGGTGGAAAGGCATACCAGGATCCAGAGTTCCACCCTAGGCGAAATGTTGGAAAGACCAATTAGCAGACCGTTGTGAATAGATTAATCCACGGTTCTCCCCATTCATGGAAGACACCTTGTTTCAATTCTGGGTGCAACTGTCACTCGTGATCCGCTAGGAGTCTATGAGGGGGCTCGTATGCCCTGGCTTTTAAATATCCTGCAAAGTGGTTCTCCACCGAGAAATTTCTTTGATGGTCCAGCCACTTTCAAAGGCACAATTCCTCCTAGCCACAGAGTCCATGACCGCACCCCAACCTGTTTGTTGTAATACCACATGGCGGTTGTGTTGTCGGTAAGTATCTGTACAAGCCTTCCCTTGATGGATGGGAGGAAGATTCAACGCCAAGCACATGGCCCTTCAGACCAGAATCCTGCAATTGCCACCTCTCCCAGGTGGTCACCGCATTAGTCACCCCTGTCAGCTATGGTATGGGGTAGATTAGTGGTTTGCCCCTGACCCAGTCATGGTACAGTAACCACTAATGCAGATCTTCTGCAATCTCTTCCAAAATCAGGACGTGTAGGAGAGGTCCCCTTGGTGTTTTGGCACCCTGAGACTTCAGATCCCACTGCACAGAACGCATATGCCACCTGGCGTACTTAACAAGCAGGATGCAGAGGGCCATCAGTCCCAGCAGCCTTAGAGTAAACCATACTGAAATCCAGGACAGAGCCTGAATGTCCTGGATTTTCCTTTCTGGGGAAAGGCACAAAATCCAATTGTGTTGAGAATGGTTCTGATGAAGGGGAGTTTCTTGGAAAGAGTTGTCATATTGATAGTGAACATCAAAGAGGACAAGAGGTTCGCCGTAGTCTGGATTTGGTTAACAAATGCCTGGAGCGAGCCAGCCTTCAACAGCAAGTTGTCAACGGTAGGGGAAGACTGGGACCACTGACCACAGAAGACGTCCTGCTACCACAGTCATCACTTTCTCGTGAACACCCAAGGGGCACTGGTGAGATCAAAGTGATCTGAAAATGCTCCTGTCCCACCACAAAAAGCAGACAGCGCTGATGGGCCTAGAAGACGGGTACATGGAAATATATGTCTTGCACATCTAATGGGACAGACAAGACCTGGGCCATTGTGAGCATTTAGAATTTGTCCTTCCGGAGGAAAGCCTTGAGAGGGTGCAGATCGAAAACAGGACAAATGCCTCGGTCGTGAACACCAGAAAGTAACAAATAGCAACCAAAACCCTTTGATAGCTCTCTGTGGCCACAAGGGCTTGCATTTCCTGCCGTAAAAGTGACAGATGGTCCTCTGCAAATCATTCAGGAGACAGTTGAAGATGCAGTGGAGTGACTATGAAGGGTAAGGCGTATCCTTTGTGGACAATTTTCACCTGTCTAATGATACTGCCTGTCAACCCAGTAAGAATCGTTCGATCCTGCCTCCAACCGGGTGTTTGTGTTCCAGTAAACACAAACTAAAGGGGTTTGGCAGGTGTGGCCACGGGGGTATATGGACTGTGAGGTGTGCTTGTCCTTGACCGCGGGGTCAGGGGTTGCCATGGCTGCAAAGCGAAACTGCCAGGCCCCTTGCTGAGGCTAAGGTGGATGGCGGTATGGCGCATCTCTGCCAAACCTGGAAAAAGAAAGGTGGGGTTGATGCAGCCGATGAGGCGGGGCAGATAAGTACAGGGAGCGCGCTGTGGCTCTGCTCTCTTCTAAGTGCTTCAGAGCAGAATATGCCTTGTCCCAAAAAAGGCAAGTCCTGTCATAAGGCATGTCCATAGCTGGGCATCACTCAAAAAACCTCAGCCCCACTGTGTTCAATATCTACATGGCCCCCCGCCTTGCAGATGATGCCAGATCCCATGGACTCAACATACTCTCCTATGCAACAACACTCAACTGATCCTCTCACTCACCGAAGACCCCTCCAACGCCAAAACAAACGTAGGCAAATGGATGAGAGACAACTGCCTCACACTCAACGGTGAAAAGACTAGAATGCTGAACTTTGGGAATAACACCTCCGCTTGGGAACACAGCTGATGGCTTGCAGAACTCAGATCTACACCCCACACCGACCGACCATGCACGCAACATCTGAATCATCCTCAACAGCCAAACTGACCATGAAATAACAAGTCAATGCAGGCGCCTCCTCCTGCTTCCACACACTTTGCAGAATCTTAAAATGGATCCAAACAACTCCAGAAAGCCCAGTTCCAGAAACCCTGGGGCTGTGAGTTGGTGCTTGTACCTCTCAAAACAGATATGTTTCTTTTAGGTGAGGTTACTGCACTTAAAACCTATAAATATCCCCATGGCAGGCCCTTCAGTTCTAAGGGCAGGGTGCTAGGTTATAATTGTGAGGGTGCCCTTGCAGGAGCAGGGGGCCCCTACAAACACCAGAGTCGACTCTCCAAGATTTGCAAGTGCGGTCAGCCATTTTAAGATATATATAGTGGAACTCGGTCATTACGAGATATCTAATTATATAGTGGCTGCACCAAACCTGGTTATGTTTGGTGTCAAAAGTTTTGGAATCATAACTCAACACCGATTCCGGTGCTGGAAGTATGATTCCAGGTACTGGGAGCTCCCTAAGGCCCCCTGTACTCCGGGTAACAGCCTTTCAGGGTCTACCACCAAGCTAGTGCTGCTCCCAGCCACAGACACAATTCTGCCCTTCTGCTGCTAAGAAGAGCTTGAACAGGGGAAGGTTGAACAATAGGTTTACTATCACAGGCAGGTGCAACCATCTCCTTGACAGGACTTAGTGTATTGGTCTAGGGTGGGGGTGCTTTGCAGCGTCACCAGACTACTTTGATGCCCTCCTTGCATATTACAGGTTGAGCCTGTTCAGGAACCCTTGATTCCCGCTCTGGCCCGAAAGTAGCCAAAGGACAGAGGAGTATCCTGCTCTCCGTCTAGCCACTAACCCCTAAGTGTTCCCAACCCTTTCCTTAGGGTATTTAAGGGCTCTCTTGTGGCTGGGTCCTCAGATTAGTCATGGGACCACACTCAACCCTGAAACTATGTATCTCTTTAATCATCTGTACACTTGGACTTCGACTGGAACAGAGACTGCATCAAGGAAGACTCCTGCTGCTCCTGGTCTCTCTATTCTTCAAGTCTTTTGCATCGTCTGTGTTTCATCCAGGTTCTCCAAAATACCTGTGGGAATCAATGACACCCGTAGAAATCTCCCTTGGGAGTGAAGGAGTGACTCCCCTGCATCTGCAGGCACCACAACAAAGCTGACCAGTCTGCTGCTCATGACTTCCCATGGACATCCCGAGGCTCAGCAACACAGGTGGTGGTTCTGTGACCCCCTGTAGGCCTGACATCTCTTCCCTGCAATCGAAGGACAGTATCCCCCTTCAGGCTGCTGGGACCAAACCCCTGTACTCTGCCTCAAATTGCCATTGCCAAGGCTTGTTGGCTCTGCACTCCAGAGACCTTTGGGCTACAAGAAGCTCCAGCCTCCAACATCTCACTTCCTGGAGAACAGAGTCCTCCCTGCATCTCCTGCTTCGTGGGCCTCAGACTTTGGTAAGCTGCTTAAGGTTCTTTTGAGACTCCTTTACCTCTGGCCTGGGGTCCTCTCAAGGATCTTCCTTTGCTTCAGAGGGCTTCCTTGCTTGCTCGGGCCTGCTCTGACTCTACTGCACTTGGTGAGTCCCTTGGACATTGCTGGTCCCAATGTTTGCTCCTCTTCGCTTTCCACGCCAGTTATGGCTACCAAGGCTTATTGGTGCTCCCGCTGGACACTGACATCCGATGTGGGACAGCTAGTGTAAAGCTCCCGGTCTTCCTCAGTGTTGCCAGGTCCTCCCAGTTGCAGCAACAAGGTAACCGTCATCTCTTCAGAACCTCTTGACAACAGTAGGCATTGTGTTTCTATGCCTCCTGGTCACATCTAAGTGGCATAGACTCTGCCCCCTCTACTTGCAGGTTCCTAACTTCCAGAATCCGCTCTTGGATTCCAGGGGATTCCTTCAGAGTATTCTCCAGAGGCATCATCTTCGAAGTCCCCCATTGTTGTCTAGGGCAGATTCCAACGTCACTTCACCCCTATGCACCAGGTTTCCTTGGTGCAGGTAACCTGGTCATGGGGCATCCACCAGTGGGGTGGCTCTCCAACCTTCTGTCTTCCAACAGGTTTCTTCAAGGAAGGGTTCTTTACTCTAAAACTGCAACGCAACCCCTCCATTGATTTCCATTGGGCACACAGTTGTGTTTCTAAGTTGCACACAGCCTCCATGAGGTTCCTGGGTATTTACTTTGGGTGGTTCCTTGTGTCCTCAGCTCCTCTAAGTCTTCTAGTCCAAGTCCCGCTCTCCTTTGCAGTTCGCATTCCACTTTCTCAATATATGGTTAGGTATCCCCTGGAGACCAGTGTATATTGGTGCTACTTACTTGATTATTTCAAAGTATTCTTGTGTATTGTGTTCATATCGCCGGGTAGGAGATATACCAATGTGTTAGTGATTGAGTTGTACAGTAAATAGACTTATTTTTCCATAAATACTATTTTTTTTCATCTATCCTACACTACTAATTAAAGTTGGTAAAACAAGCTGCTTTACACTCCTTCAAGATAAGCCCGAAGGCTGCTCTCCACAGCTACCACTTTGAGAGCTTTCTATGGTTTTGAAAGACCGCTAAAATCACTATGAGGGTTGCCTGAATTAGTGCAAGGTGCATCACCTGAATAAGTGTGCACCATATACTAAGCCAGCATCCTACACTTAAAACAGGACTAATTTATTACGGCACGACAACAGTAGAATTACATGCTCTTAACATGTGATCGAATAAGCAACTTGAGAAAAGACCTGCTATTGCCCCACAGATTCCATTCCAGAATCACTTTTCAAAGGTAAATTGCCAGGGGCCAAACTATTGAAGCCTAGTTATTGCATTTTATCTGATTGAATGGATTTAACTCCTTGTTCTGAGTGCTCTTGTTATGGTTAAATATCCATCTTTATAAATAGCACAAATGAAATTAACAGCATGCTCAAGCCATACATGCAGATCAACAGAGTGAAATGGGTTATTTGAAAATATTATTGAGGGCGGTGAGAAGCATTATAACCCACATGAGGCTTTGCTACGTGTAAATGTTGCGCCCCACACTCAACATTAATAGCATACTACATTGTGCATAAGAATACATGCTACACAACTTAAACACACCAACACTATTTCTGCACCTGAAACCTGTAAAAGGGAGTAACTTCAAAACTACTGAATTCAAGACAAGTTACCTTTTGGATAGATAGCATTCAAACAGTTTCACAGGACATCGTGAGGGATCAGATGTATTTTCAATTTGTTCAAATACTGGTTCATCATCTTCATGCTTCCTTTTTCCTGTTGTAATTTTATCTGGAGAAAGGGAATTTTTCTTAAAATCTTATTTAACTGGGCACGGTTTCATTCAAAACAATTCCAGGGGATGACAAATGTTTAGCAATATTAGAATACCGTGCATCCAAGTAGTTGTCATGTTATTTAGCTGACAAAAACTCTATTCTCTGACTCAATACCAACATAGCATACAATATTTGAAGAAACAGGACAGCTGAATCGAACAAGTTACTTACCTTCGGTAACACCATATCTGGTAGAGACTATCTAGCCGCAGATTAATTACCATAGAATTATACCCACACTGGATCTGGGATTTTTTCGTGAGCAGTACTCCTGTGTGCACGCCGGTAAGCTGGACTGTTTGGCTCCGAGTAGTGTCGTCAGCATCCTCTGCTTTCAAAATGACGTGCAAGGTGTCTATATAGGTGCCAACCCAGCGTGCTGACATCAGTTTCTTTTCACGTCTTTCCACGCCAGGAGAGAGAAGACACGAAGAACACTGACCATTGGTGTGGAAAACTAGGGCCCTGAAAGGGGCAACAGCCTTGACCCTTTCTGTTAGGAGAGCGGGCAGATGGGTTAGCCGGTAAGGAATCTGCAGCTAATTAGAGGCTTTACCGGTTATGGCATTACTGGCGGTAAGTAACCTGTTTATTTATTTATTAATTAAAAAAAAAGAATTCTATAGAAGAGCAACAGAAAAACATGTAGCTGGAATGACTTGTTTCCGTTATAGTTGTAAAAAGCCTCTCTAATAGAGAGTAACAATAGGCATCATAGCGACGTTGACAATGGTATTAACATAATTACTGTATGAACCAGCAATATCGGTCACTGTATACAAGGCTACCTGTAATATTAGAAAAAACAGAGAAAACAAACGTAATACAGAATCATAAGAGGGTGTGATAGAAAGAGTGGAGGAGGGGGGTGAGTTCGGGGGGTTGGGGGCACAGAGTCCTACGAGATAGTGCATATAGAGTAACAGTGGGAGATCTATGGATATAGTAACTTGTTCATCTGAAAGGGACTTCTAGCCACAAATAAACACATCCATGAACAGAGAGGTCATAGGATTCCCTGCTAGTGAGCTGTTTCTTGTCCGGTAAGTTCTAAAGTATAGAGAAAATGGGATTTGTTATGTTAATATAGCTCTATTTCCGTTACTCACTGCCATTATTCATATTATAGAACTTACCGGACGGGAAACAGTTCAACAGCACACTTGCAGGGATTCCTATGACCTCTCAGTTCATGGATGTGTTTAGACTCTACCATCATCTAGTGGTGGGTACTCATCTGTTTTTATTGATTTTATGATGTCTAGTTGCCTCTTCTGTCGATCTGTGGAATATGGGGGATTGACTTTTCTGATCAAGCTGCAACACTTTAGTCTCTCTGTTTGGGTATCCATATCATGTTGGAATTTGTATATATTGGGTTCTTGCCATGACACTGCTCTTTCAAAATTCTTGATTGTTCCGCCTTTTCTTGCCTCCAAGCCCCGATGGGTAATTCTACTCTGTTATTCTCTCTTCCTATCTCTGGTTGTTTTGTAACCACTGACAATGGATTACAGCATTTCTATCTCACGTAGTGAAGCGTGAATAATCTGATGTCACTGGAAATAGCCAAAAATGAGGTTACTTCTGATAATTCTGTACAAGCTGGGACCTTTGGCCGTCCTAATGTGTCGACTAATATTAAGTATTTATGTATTGCTCATTAAATGTAAATAGGAAATTTTACAACTGTTCAATATTTTGTGGGTCTGTCCTTGTTGTGTAAAATGTGTAGGGATGTAAAATTAGTGTGATGAGTATATGGGTTGGAAGCTAGTCCATTTGGATCTATATATAGGATGTCTTATATTTGTTGTAAGTGTTGTTTTTTTATATATGTATATTTATTTGTTTGTATTTACCATATCTGTAAGAAACATTAGTTAGTGATAGATTCCTTACCGTAGAATATCCCCAGGCGTCAGACTGTATCCGGAAAGTTTTCGTCAGCAGTAGCCCTGCGCGTTGGAAGGTGGTGTCGTGCGGCTCCGCGTCAGTCGCTGGCGTCGTAGGCGCCGAGATGACGACACGGGGACTACTTAAGCACCACCCATGCGCGCAGACGTCAGTTCTGTGCACGACTTTCCGCGCCAGGAACACAGAGCCATGCAAGAAACTGACCACTGGTGCTATGAAACTAGGGCCCTGAAAGGGATGCTCTTAACCCTAGAAATCAGTTCACAGAACGGGGAGGATGGGTGGGGCGGTAAGGAATCTATCACTAACTAATGTTTCTTACAGATATATTGTTACCGAAGGTAACTTGTGCATCTGAAAGAAACACGTAGAGATAGATTCCTTACCTTAGAATAGATACCCCAGCAATACCAACCCCGTGGTGAGTCTGCGAACCAAGATCACAACAGGAAGTCCTGGAGAACAGGTCGGCCAAAGAAGCCGTCTCTCCGGACTTGGCTGTCCAGGCAGTAATGCTTAGTAAACTTGTGCAGCGAGGCCCATGTAGCTGCCTGACAGATTTCATGCAAGGGAACTCCCCGTCCCAAAGCAGTAGTGGCTGCCGTTGTCCTGGTAGAATGGGCGCAAAGCCCCACTGGAGGCTCCTTTTTAGCCAAAGAATAACAAGCCTTAATGCACAGAACGACCCACCGAGAGATGGTCCGCTTGTGCACGGCCCGACCTTTCTTGGTGCCCACGTAGCCAACAAAGAGTTGGTCATTCACCTGGAACTGTTGTGTGCGGTTGAGGTACAATGAGAGCACGCGTTTCGGGTCCAGACGGTGGAGCCTCTCCTCTTTTGAGGGATGTGGAGGCGGAAAGAAGGTAGTCAAAGTCATGGTCTGCCCGATGTGAAAGGCAGTGACAACCTTTGGCAGAAAAGATGGGAGTCCTTAAAACAACTTTGTTCAGATGTACAGAGAAAAAGGAGGTTTAGGAGAAAGAGCCTGGAGCTCACTCACTCTTCTGGCAGAGTTGATAGCCACCAGGAAAGTTGTCTTTAAAGTAAGTAGACGAAGAGGACAGTTGTGAAGTGGCTCAAAGGGAGCACACATCAGATATGTCAGAACCAGGTTCAAATCCCACTGAGGTATTATGAAAGGATCAGGAGGGAAAAGATGAGTAATGTCTTTTGTAGCAGTGTGTAAACAGATTGCTATGAACTTAGAGGTACACACTAGAGTGCACACAAGGAAGGCTCATAAATGGTTTGATAGTAATTGTTCGAGGACCCACGGGGCTCTTCTTAAGGCACTTAAGAAAAGGCCGAGGGACAGGGTCGTAGTTGCTTCACTCCGTAAGGAGTATAAATTTGCCATTAGTATGCGCAAATGCAAAATCAAAGAGGAGGCGTGGGACAATCTTCAATCCATTGATGTGCTAAGGGACAGCAGGAAGTTCTGGTCTACCATAAACCAGCCGTTCTTCTCGGAAAATGAGAATCTGGATATGGATTATGTAATTCCTGATGACAGCTGGCTCCAACATTTTAAGAACATCTATGATAAGGAGCAAAGGGAGTCATCGTCAGTTAGCACCGCTACTGCCCGGTTTACTCATCCTGTCAAATTTGAGTTAGCCGAGGTAGAAAGGGCTTTTAGAGACATGTCCAAACATAAGGCTCCAAGCCCAGACGGGGTACCTGCTGACCTATACATTTTGTATCCCAATTTTTGGGCAAAGATCTTGACCAATGTTTTTAATGCCTCTTCCTTAGCAGGTTTCCCACCTCCATGGGCCAACTCGGTCACAGTCCCTATTTTTAAAAAGGGGAATAGAGGGGACCCCGCCTGCTATAGGCCAATCTCCCTGTTAGACTCTGCTGTTAAAATCTTGGGCAGAGTCATTCTACAGAAACTGGGGGATTGGCTATCGGGCAGGGGGGTGCTCTCTAACCTCCAATATGGTTTTAGAGAACACAGGAGTACCATGGACCAATGCTTAAATTTGCACCTCCTCATAAGCAAGTATACAATCGCAAAGGAAGGTCATTTATACTTGGGGTTCATGGACTTATCATCAGCGTTCGATTTGGTTAATCGTTCTAAATGATGGAGAATCCTGCGGGAAATAGGTATAGATGCATCTCTAGTTAATTTTCTTAGTGATCTCCACCAGGACCTCTCTGCCTCCGTTAGGGTTACGCAGGATGGCCGGTGTACAGGTCAATTTAGTTCTAGGAGGGGGGGTCAGACAAGGGTGCATACTGGCCCCTCTCCTTTTTACGATTTATATTAATGCCCTTGAAAAATACCTGGGCGTGGCTACCCTAGACACTCCGCGTATAGGGGGATCGGGGATCCCGGTTCTCCTGTACGCGGATGACGCTGTATTACTTGCCCACACAGGACTGGGCCTACAGAGGCTATTTGGACAACTTCGGCAGCTTCATGGAGTCCTTTGACCTGAAAGTCAACATCAAAAAATCTCACGTAATGGTGGCCGGGGCCCGAAGGAAGAATAGCAAGATCAAAACCTTCACTTGCATGGGTGTAGAATTAACGAGGGTTCCGGTTTTCATCTACTTGGGTGTTCTCTTTGACAAGAAGGGCAATTGGGGACCCCAGCAGAAGCTAAAGAGTAATGTCGTTGCAAGATTCACAACACCTCTTTTTAGCTTTTCTAAGCGGTTGGGAGCAAGGCCCGTGGAGGCTATGCTCAAGATATATAAATCTAAGTGCTTAGCGATCGCCTCCTATGGGGCAGCCATATGGGATTACGTACCCATGAGTAAAATACAAGTGGTAGAAAACAGGTTTCTCAGAACTCTCTTGTCTGTACCTCAGTCGACTCAGACATTCTCCCTACACACCGAATTAGGCTTGGGATACATCTCAGATCACTTAAAAATGGCCCCACTTATTTGTTGGGTGAAAACGTGGTTAAGCGAGGAGATTACCCTTAACCACCTGATCCTAAAAGATTGTGTAGCCCTCGAGAAGGCAGATAGAATCCCATGGCTGACGCAGGTTAGAGCGGCGTGCGCCAGACTAGGACGACCGGAAATTTACACATCCCTGGAGGGCATTAAGAAAGAGGACCTAGGCTGGATTAAATATAACTTTCGGAATTTGTTGGAGGCAGAAAGGGAGGAGCGGGAGTTAAGAAAACCAAGTGTGAGAAGTAATTATGGTTTATTAATTTCCCCATCTATTGAACCGTATCTAAAGATTGTTACTAAGCCGTTCCACCGCTTTTTGTTGGTTAGATTTCGGTTCAATTTAATTCATCTCACGCTGGGCATATTTCCCACTTGGCGGAAACCAGAAGATGCCGCATCATGTACCTGTGATAGGTTTTCTACACAAGACACACCTCATCTTGTAATGTTCTGTGAGCATTTCTCAGAGGCACGTAAAAATTTCTTAAACCCCATATTAAGAGAAGCGTGATTTGTACAGGTTAGGCCTGCGCTTCTATATTTGCAAATGTTGAGTAGTGTGCATGTTATTTTCAGCGTAGCCAGTTTTCTGGTGGCTGCGGCCCGGGTAAATGATAGAAGACTTATTTGCACATAACTGTTTAGTAGGACCTATAGGGGGCTTTTGGTTTTAACGCCCGATATCTAATGATGCACTTTAAATTGTAAATATTTGTACCTTTGTATTTTTTCTCTGTATGGTTAAAGGGCTTTTAGTAATCGCCTTATGATACATTTAATGTTTGACTTTTGTATTGTAATAGTGTATGTATCAACAGTAACAAATAACCGCTTATTTATTTTTTAACTTTTTTAATAATTGGTGGATGTATGTACTGTTTCTTCTTTTATGATTTTAATTAATCGAAATAAAGATCTTTGACTGACTGACTGACAGAGTAATGCCTTTTAAGAATCTATTTACAACAGGGGACCTGAAAAGGGAAGGCTGATCTGGAAGCCGTAAAAAGGCTGAAATGGACTAGAGATAGCCCTGGATAGTGCCCAAGCAGAGCCCTGCTGGGCCAAAGAAAGGAGAAAAAGAAGGACCTCTGAAATAGGGGCAGAAAGGCGATCCACCGCCTTTGCTGTGCACCATGCCACAAATGTATTCCACCTGCAGGCGAATACCATCTAAGTGGAGGGACGCCTGGCTGCCAAGACTACATCACAAACTTCGGGAGGCAGGTGAAAAGACGTCAATTGCCGCCGCTCAATCTCCACGCAAGGAGGTGGAGGCTGGACAGGTTCGGGTGGAGGACCGTCCCCTGCTGCTGCGACAGAACATCCTCCCGAAGAGGCAGCCGGGTCCAGGGATCGATAGCTATGCTGAGTAGCTCGGGATACCATACTCTTCGAGCCCAGTCTGGAGCCACAAGAATGTCTTGGGCCCGGCCCCTTCTTTGGCACTCTGGGTAGAAGTGGTATAGGCGGAAAGGCGTATAGTAGACTGCAACTCCACTCGAGACGAAAAGCGTCGCCTAGAGAGTGCCAGCTTGGAAATTTTAACGCGCAGAACTGATTACATTGCGCGTTCTCTTCGGTGGCGAATAGATCTAACCAAGGCTATCCCCACTTCTGAAAGAGACCTTGCGTCACAAAAAAAACGGGTACTGGAACATTTACGGGCGATACATAAATACCACAAACAATATCCTATAGCCCGACATTTCCATGAGAAACACATGCAGGATGATACTTTGGTTCAGATGGCCGTGATCGACTGTGTAGATCTAGGTGTTAAAGGAGGAAATCGGGAATTATCTTTGAGAAAATTAGAATCCCGTTACATTATAGATCTAGAATGTCTTGTTCCCAAATGATTGAACATGAGTGAAGAATTGGCAATCCATTTACATGAATAATTATTTATTGATGTATGTTATTTGTAATTAAATCTGTTTGTTTTTAAGATATTTTCATGACATTTTTTACAGGATGGGGGCACTTCTTCCTTCTTCTACTGACGGACAACGAGTTATGAGAATGAGAACTTTGTAAATTATGGATTTGGACTGTTTCTATGGGACTCGCCCACTTGGGCAGTGGTTTATGATCACATTGGCTTCTATTTTTCGTGGCGAATTTGTTGTTTTTTAATGCCCACTTGGGCTTTGCTTCAGAATGTCCATAGATAACTTTATTCAGTTACATGGTTACCTAGCAACAATGGATGGCGAGATTGAGCTAATCAAAGAGCTCGTACTAATAAGCGCTACTGGTCAAACCAATGATTGTGGAGCTTACGAAAATGATGCAGCACATGTCTTGAACGTGTGCAAAAGCTTTATTGTCCCATTAATGAATATCAAAATGGCATTATATTGTAGTATGTTGCGACTTTAGTAACATGATTGATGCAATAGATTGTGGCATAAACAGCATATTGAATTAGATGTATACTGTGTTTTAGATTTTGCATATATTTTTTGCTAGCCAGCTATTGTGGATATCAATGAAATTTCATCATGGCAGATTTATATGCCGTTTCGATATGACACAGAGAAGAAAAGATATACTACCATAAGGATGTTGTAGATATATGTCCATACAAAGATGTCCGCCAGTTTTTCCTCATTTTGTGATTTATTGCACCGTGGTGTTTTTTACTATGATTTGAGGTGTATTTAAAGATGGCGATTTCAAGTGTGTGACGAGCTTGATCAAGCCGTAATGGCGAAACGCGTAGTTTTTCTACTTTGCAAGAAGCCCTGGGTGTCCAAGTCTTTCCTTGATTGGAGGTTCGTTTTTGAGTAAAGATTTGGGTTTGCCGGTAGCCTAACTTTGGACCGCCCACGACAGCCCAGAATCTCTCGAACGGAACTTGTGGATGCAAAATGTTACAGAGATCGAGCTGACCCCCATTGGGTTATGACACCGGTAGTCCGGGCATAGTGATTTATGCCCATTGGATTGGTTACCAGCAATATTTTCAGCCGGGATTATGCTGTAAGACACCGGTGAGCATTTGCAGTTACGAGCTGGGGTGCGTTTGGAGTGCCATGACTGAATCGCGGGGTGGAGCCTAGGGTACGCTCTGGTGCAGGGGTGAGGTGCTAGTGGCTCCGTGGACGAGGATTATTGCTGGGACACACCGATACGTTGCATCAGCCCACGAACCCAGGGGCAAGGGTGCGTGTGTGAGCTAATAGACAATCACAAGCTACAACACACGCACAGGTCCCTTGCAAGGACATTGGAAGAGCTATACAATGGCAAGCGGATTAGAAGCTCGTCGCAAACAGACGGCAGACAAGTTATTTTTTGCCAATACGGAACCTAGCTATGATGAACTTGAAGTCATACCAAGCATAAGTTCAGAGATTAATTTGCAAGCTCTGTTGAGTACTTTAGAAAGATTATAAAGGAAAGTGTTATCAAAGTGGTGGGAAGCTGAATCACTACAACGGTATATTGATGTGAATCGCGTCCCTAGGGGCCTTCTAATTTTTACTATTCCCACATATGAGGATCCAGATACAGACTTGCTGGAAGAGTGGTCTAACAACTCAGCAGCATGTTCGATGACTATGATGCGGATACTTGTAAAATATGTATTAAAAGATCGTGCCAAATTATTGCGAGAAATCAACAGAATGACATTGGAAATCAGTCAACTTATGTCTAAAGAGGCTCTGGAGGAACATATGTAAAGGCTGTTGACTAAAATGGAGAAGTTAGAAGGAGAAATCACAGCCAAGAAGCAGAAGAAGTTCCTGCGGGATTACAAGGATTATCAATCGGGACGTACTCTTACATTTCAAAGGAAATATGATCATCTCTTTGAAAAGAAAACGGGTGATGTGGCTACAACATCCAATTTTGGAGGAGCAGCAAGAGAGATCAGTTAAAGTGATGTATCTGATGACAATCTATCTGATGCCTCTACCTCTGGCCTGAATCAGGAAATTATGAGTGACCCTCAAAAGAAAACAAATAATTTTTTATTACAATTCCAGCTGATAAGCCAAAATAGGACAGAATTCCAACAGGAAGGGGGAACCCAGAGAGGACGGGGTCGAGGAAACAGAGGAAGAACAGGCGCAATCAACAAGGCAAAAAGAGGAGGAATAAACGGCGCCAAGGCTCAAGTGGGAATGGAAACAAGGGGCAGGAAACAACAAAAAAATATGACTGTTGTGAATTTATCTCAGCGGACTCTTTCACTTGATGAAATTGAGACCCTGGCGCTAGGTCTTTCATTTTGCCTGTCCACAAATAAGAATTTTGCACAGACAAGGATTGATTTATTCCTGTTTTCGAGGCAATTGAAATGGAAGAAATGGTTCTGTACGAAACCAAAAGAATTTGGAACTGTGAGTAATAGAGTCAATCAGAGTAATCTTAATATGTGTGATACTGAATTGTTACATGCTTTAAATGAAGATACTGAGGACATAGAGTCCACACCTGATTGGGAGGCCTGGGGTACGGAATTGGGGGTTAATCCTGGATTTAGATTTAAACCCAAATCTATATTCCTGCCGAATGTACAGTGTGAAGCGATTGAGATTTTTGAAAAGGGATTCTTGCAGGATTTACACAAAATACATTACAGAAAGATAGCTTGTAACAAGAAGAATCTTACGGTTGATCAGATTACCTCCATTGACAGTCTAAGAGCAGACAAGAGAATTGTCATTCGACAATCCGACAAAGGGGGAAATGTCGTGGTATTAGATAAAGGTGAATACCTGGAAGAAGGTCTTAGACAATTAAACGACACAGCCTGTTACTGCAAGACAAATATGGATGAAATATTGAAATTCAACACTGCATTCAGAGATAAACTTGTAGAATGGAGGTAGAGGGGGCTGTTGGAGTGGTAGAAATACCACTACTTATACTGTGCCCATCCGAGAGTTCCCATTTTATATCTACTCCCGAAACTACATAAAGATCAGAGCAACCCACCGGAACGACTCAGTTTCCTCTATAGGATCACTATTGGAGAACACATCGAAATACATTGACCACTATTTAAGACCTTATGTGGTGGCGCTACCTTCCTACCTGAGAGATACTACTCACTTTCTAACCGCAATTGATGGAATACATTGGGAAAGTAATTACATACTTGTTTCCCTAGATGTGAGTAGCTTATATACCAGTATCCAACATAATCAGGGTCTAGATGCTGTCCAACACTTCCTTAAAATCAGATCAATTTCTTTGCTCCATCATTCTCAGATGATTATATCGATGATCGTGATTTGTTTGAAGAACAATTTTTTATCTTTGATGACATCATATATAAGCAGTCACAGGGCACGGCCATGGGAACCTGCTTCGCCCCCAGTTATGCGAATCTATTCATGTGCTGGTGGGAGGAGCAGGTTGTCACTGAAATGGCAGAATTCAACAACATGGCCCTGTGGCTGCGATACATTGATGATATCTTTTTTATTTGGTGTGGGGATATAGCGTCAGTGAAGAAATTAATTGACAAACTCAATCGGAACACGTTGAATTTACAGTTTACTGAACACATCAGCAAGGATGTGATGGAATTCTTGGACGTGCTGTTGGAAGTCAAAGATAACCAATTGACTACCAAATTGTTCCGAAAGAGTACAGCTGGTAACAGCATCCTCAGCGCCAAAAGTAGCCATCCGCAGAACCTGGTTTATAGCATTCCATATGGCTAATTGTTACGCGCCAAGAGGAATTGCAGCACTATGGTGGCCTACAAGGAAGAGGAGGCAGTTATGTGTCAAAGATTTTTGAACAGTGGTTATAGCAAGAAAACTATCAATACAGATTTTGCTAGGGTGGAGACTAAGTCTAGGGAGGAACTGTTACACCCTAGAAAGAACAAAGAAGAAGGTGAGAGCATCAGATTATTACCACTTTTTCTGGACAGGCAAATGAGATACGGAGAATTAAAAAAAAAAAATTGGCATGTCCTTATGACCGATGACCATCTTAAGACCAATCTAAGTAGTAACCCCCAGATTACATTCAGGAAAGGAAGGTCTCTGCGGGATGAATTGAGTCAATCATGTTACAACGGAAGAGGGAGGTCTAAGTACCAATACACCTGGGTTCAGGTGTTGTCGTAACTGCAAGGCATGCAGAAACAGTAGGGACTGTAAGAAATTAACAGTACCTAATTCTTCGAGAGAGTTTGTCATTATAAAGAAACTGACATGTAACACACCTTACAGTGTGTATGTTTTGATCTGTCCCTGCAATAAGTGGTATATTGGGAGCACTAAACATGAGGCAAAAAAACTGGTTCTGGAACATCTACGGGCGATACGTAAATACAACAAACAATATCCTATAGCCCGACATTTCCATGAGAAACACATGCAGGATGATACTTTGGTTCAGATGGTCGTGATCGACTGTGTAGGTCTAGGTGTTAGAGGAGGAAATCGGAAATTATCTTTGAGAAAATTAGAATCCCGTTACATTATAGATCTAGAATGTCTGGTTCCCAAATAATTGAACATGAGTGAAGAATTGGCAATCCATTTACATGAATAATTAGGCGAGGAGGAAATTGCTGAAACCCGTTTGTTCCAATCTAGGTTGTAGAGACTACAGGGTGGCGCAGCGCATTCTGTCATCAGAGACCTCGATTCCCAGCCTAATTTGTGGGGTGGTCAAATATCTGGGCTGTGCCTGGCTGAGGAGGAGGAAACTCTCTAGGGAGAGCCAAGCACAGGCTGTGGAACTGCCGACTGTCACACTAATGATGTACACTTCATCTTTTTATGACAAACCTTTTTAACTGCTTATCCAATACATGACCAAATTGTCTGTCATTGCATGTACTATGTATTATATGCCATGTATGGACATTGCTATATATTGCACCTCTGTAAATATTATGTTTTTTAACTGAGAGAAGTTTTTCCCCTCTATCCCTTTTACAACGTTTTTATACTTTTATGATATTGTATATCGAATAAAGTTATATACAATACAATGTATTGATGTATGTTATTTGTAATGAAATCTGTAATCTGCTTGTTTTTAAGACATTTTTATGAAATTTTTTACCGGATGGGGGCCCTTCTTCCTTTTTCTACTGACGGACAACGAGTTATGAGAATGAGAACTTTGTAAATTATGGATTTGGACTGTTTCTATGGGACTCGCCCACTTGGGCAGTGGTTTATGATCACATTGGCTTCTATTTTTCGGGGCGAATTTGTTGTTTTTAATGCCCACTTGGGCTTTGCTTCAGAATGTCCATAGATAACTTTATTCAGTTACATGGTTACCTAGCAACAATGGATGGCGAGATTGAGCGAATCAAAGAGCTCGTACTAATAAGCGCTACTGGTCGAACCAATGATTGTGGAGCTTACGAAAATGATGCAGCACATGTCTTGAACGTGTGCAAAAACGTTATTGTCCCATTAATGAATATCAAAATGGCATTATATTGTAGTATGTTGCGACTTTAGTAACATGATTGATGCAATAGATTGTGGCATACACAGCATATTGAATTAGATGTATACTGTGTTTTAGATTTTGCATATATTTTTTGCTAGCCCGCTATTGTGGATATCAATGAAATTTCATCATGGCATATTTATATGCCGTTTCGATATGACACAGAGAAGAAAAGATATACTACCATAAGGATGTTGTAGATATATGTCCATACAAAGATGTCCGCCAGACTTCTCATTTTGTGATTTATTGCACCGTGGTGTTGTTTACTATGATTTGAGGAGGTGTATTTAAAGATGGCGATTTCAAGGGTGTGACGAGCGTGATCAAGCCGTAATGGCGTAACGCGTCGTTTTTCTACTTGCCGAATAAATTCTTTCCTTGATTGGAGGTTCGTTTTGGAGTAAAGATTTAGGTTTGCCAGTAGTCTAACTTTGGACCGCCCACGACAGCCCAGGATCTCTCGACCGGAACTTGTGGATGATATATATATATATATATATATATATATATATATATATATGTATATGTATATATATCTCGCTTCCAAATCGACCAGCCTGCTGCACACTCAAGCGGGTGCTCTTTGGGCGGGGGTGTACTCGCCAACCACATAAAGCTCCCAAGTTCTTTTGGCGTTCAATTTCAAGAAAAAGAAACAGCACTCGTAAGGGGTGGTTATCAATGCCAACAGATTTTATTGGCAACCCAGAAACCAACAAGCCTTCCTTCCTTAGACATGCTGAACAATGCCTCAAGAGACGTCTTTGCACATAAATACATTCCAAAAAAGCAGGGAGAAAGAAAGCCTTTGAAAACTGCTTTATTATACAGCAGAAAAGGTATTCCTGCAATGAAAGTGAAAACATTGTCAGCACACACGCTGCACTGTAGAGAAAATATCAGTGTAGCTGAAAAGCTAACCCACACAAACAGTAACAATAAACTGGCACAGTGCCTTTAAGGCAGCCATAACCCCTAGCTCCCGCCTCAGGGGTAACAGTTAGGCCAGTTCTTTGCGGAAAAACGCAGACCATTTTAGAAACAGATGTATGTATCATGTTTACTTGCCCGGGTGGGTTGCTTATGACTTTGATGAGGATACCCCTGGAAGAGAACTAGGATTACAGGTAAGTAACTCATCCTTCTCTTCCAGGGGATCCTCATCAATAGTCATAAGCACATGAATAGAATAGCAAGCCCATCCCCTCATCCTGCGGGCAAGTAAACAGAGAATTATTCAGACATAGGAAACCGCCTTTAGGCGAACACAGACTCCGAAAAATTAACACTGGAACAGTTTCCTCAATGAAGCCTGGCCCACTTGGGTATCTGCTCTGGAGTCTGAATTCAGGCAGTGATGCCTGGTAAAAGTATGATCCGATTTCGAAGTTGCCGCTTTGCAAATCTCGGCCATCGGTACATTGTGTAGGAATGCCACTGTTGCCGCTTTGCCCCTAGTCGAGTGAGCCTTAGGAGAAGCGAACAAACGTTTATTTGCCAACTGGTAAGATAACCTTATACAAGACACTATCCATCTTGAGATGGTTCGTTTAGAAGCTGGAAAGCCCGTTCTAACAGAGCCATAGTTCACAAACAATTGATCAGACTTTCTCATGGATTTTGTGGCTTTCAAATAAAATTTGAGAACCCTCTTGAGGTCCAGCGAATGCAGAGACCTTTCCGCTGGTGTCATCGGACTGGGAAAGAAAGAGGGCAGAAAAAAAGTCTGATTTACATGGAACTCAATCAATCAATCAATCAATCAAGTCATTTATAGAGCGCACTACTCACCCGTAGGGTCTCAAGGCGCTAGGTGGGGGGGTTCCGTTACTGCTCGAACAGCCAGGTCTTGAGCTTCTTCCTGAAGGAGAGGTGGTCTTGGGTCAGGCGCAGGTCGGTCGGGAGTGAGTTCCAGGTCTTGGCGGCCAGGTAGGAGAAGGACCTTCCTCCTGTTGTCGCTCTTCGGATGCGGGACACGGCGGCGAGGGCGTGGCTGGTTGATCTGAGGTGGCGCGTGGGAGTGTAGAAGTTGATTCGGTTGTTGAGGTAGCTCGGGCCTTGGTCGTGTAGGGCTTTGTGCGTGTGGGTGAGGAGACGGAAGGTGATTCTTTTGTTGACGGGGAGCCAGTGCAGGTCTCTCAGATGTCCGGAGATGTGGCAGTTTCGTGGGATGTCGAGGATGAGTCTGGCTGAGGCGTTCTGGATCCGCTGGAGTCTCTTCTGGAGCTTGGCGGTGGTTCCGGCGTAGAGGGCGTTGCCGTAGTCCAGTCGGCTAGTGACGAGGGCCTGGGTGACAGTCTTCCTGGTCTCGGTGGGGATCCACCAGAAGATCTTCCGTAGCATGCGCAGGATGTTGAAGCATGACGAGGAGACGGCGTTGACTTGTCTGGTCATGGAGAGGGAGGAGTCCAGGATGAAGCCCAGGTTGCGTGCGTGGTCCGTCGGTTTGGGTGCGGTGCCCAGGGCGGGGGGCCACCAGGAGTCGTCCCAGGCGGAGGGCGAGGAGCCCAGGATGAGGACCTCCGTCTTGTCTGAGTTCAGTTTCAGGCGGCTGGTCGTCATCCATTCAGCTACATCTCTCATCCCTTCGTGCAGGTTGGCTCTGGCGGCGGCGGGGTCGTTGGTCAGGGAGAGGATCAGCTGGGTGTCGTCGGCGTAGGAGATTATGTTGAGGTTGTGTTGGCGTGCGATGGCCGCGAGGGGGCTCATGTAGACGTTGAAGAGGGTGGGGCTCAACGAGGATCCTTGAGGGACGCCGCAGATGACTTCGGTGGCCTCTGACTTGTACGGTGGTAGGCGGAACTCCGACACAACCTTGGGTAGAAAGGAAGGGTGGGTTCACATAACCACCCTATTATGGTGGACGACTGTATAGGGCTCTTTGGAAGATAGCCCTTGAATTTCACTTACTCTGCGCGCAGAAGTGATTGCTACCCCTTAGAGTCTTGAGCTTTACTCTCCTTATCGGGAAGAGCGGAGGAAGAAGATGCAACTGAGTGCGTTTGCTTAGCTGCTGCTATTATAACAGAATCAGGGGGTGGATCTGATCTCAGAAATAGAGGATCAGATGCAGCCGGCTTGTATTTCTTTATGATGCGTGCAGAAGCTGCTTTCACTGAAGCTGGAGCTAAAATACGTCCATTACTGGTTCGATGAGTCCTGGTACCAAGGGGAGCAGCGGTCTTGACACAGATCTTTGATGTAGCGTCTGAAAGATAATGGACGTAGTCGTCTGAGTAGTGGACATGGTAATGCCCAACTTCTGTGCCCCCCTGGTAAGCACATCATGGAAAGTGTTCACGTTGTCAATGGGTGACACTCTGCTAGGCGGACTATCTGTGAGGGTAGGAGAGTAATCCCTCTTAGATGAGTGAGTTGAGGATGATGACCAAGATGGTGTACGCCGCCTTTGGCGATGCCCCTGTGCTGACCTGCGTTTAGGGGATCTGCACCGGTGTTCTCTGTTGCGAGTGTTTGGTTATTTGTCCACTTCTTGCACCAAGCGCTGCAAAGGAGATCTATGCAATGGGCTCGAGTATTCCGCCTCCCTTTGAGTAAGACCTGCCGATGCTGATCTCCAATGATGTAGAGGTTGCAGCCATCTAGGAGAGAGATGTATTGAGGGGGATCTCTACCTCCTCGGAGTACTCCTTGGTGGCGAACCTGCAACCTCTTGAGAATGGATGGAAGCGCTACAAGAGGACGCAATTCTCTGTGGGGAACTTCAAATGGAATGTGAAGAGGCCCCAGGGGTTCTAGAACGCAGCCTCCGTCGCGATGAGGGATGAGACGTTGCTGGCAAGTGCCTTGACGTCGATCTGCTCTGCGTCACCATAATGGGAGAGACTATGGATCCTGAACGCCTCCTCGACGTCTACCTTTCTGTATCTCTCGACATTGAGTGGAGTGATGCTGAATGCCTGGAGCCTATAGACCTTGCTCTTGAGGGTAGCTTGCCTGTGATCTCCTTGATGACCGGTTCGACGGAGAAATCCTCCTCGACGTCGAACGTTCTCTGGGCGTTGAATTTCTTGGCTTCGATGTCGAATGTGACACTGGAGGGGATCTAGACCTAAACGCCGAACGTCGCCTCAACGCCAACGGAGGTGATGGTACCGGTCTCGACGTCGTAGGCTGTCTAGTTGACGGAGATGTATGCTTCGACGCCGGTCACTGATGAACCTGCGACGGCGGGGCTTGACTCGATGGCGACAGTCGCCTGGTTGACGCCAACGGAGATCTACGCTTTGACGTCGATCGCCGGTGACCCTGCGACGTCGGAGGACGTCTCTACGTTGAATGCTGCCTCAACGGCGACAACGGAGACCTGTCTCTCAACATTGGGCGAGCCTGCCTCAACAGAGATCGATGCCTCGATGCCAATCGTCACCTGGTTGAAGACGGCGGAGGGATCGACGTGCCTGTGATCTTCGACGACGACCAGTGCTCTCTCGACGGTGAGCCCGCCGTTGATGGTCTTTTCATCAACGTTTTCAACGCTGAAGAAGGGATTCGAGGCGCGAGCCCGATGCCGATGGAGAGCACACCGGGATATTACTTGTGGATGGTCTCTCCTTCTTCAGCGGTGACCTGCCTCTGGAGGAAGATCTTCTCCTCTCAGGCAGCCCATAGAGGCAAATCCTCTCTCTGTCCTCCAAAGTTCTTTTGGACAGTAGCTGGCAATGATGGCAGGTGTGTGGATCATGATCAGAAGGTAGGCATAAAATACAGACCGAATGAGAGTCTGTTTTTGCCACCCTTTTGCCACAGGAGGGGCAAGGATCAAAAAGGGAAGGCATTTCTGTGTGAAAAACAATGCCCACACCCTTCAAAAACAGTTGAAAAACACTTCAACACTGAAAAGATGTTGAAGGAAAAAGGTTTAACCTCAAAGTTGAAAGTATTTTCTGACAAAAATCAGAAAAAGGTAGAGCTGAAGTAACCAGGGTCCTGTCAGAAGGAGCCGGAAAGAACTACTGACCTAACTGTCACCCCTGAGGCATGATGGGAGCTAGGGGTCATGGCAGCCTTAAAGGCACGGTGCCAGTTTATTGTTACGGTTTATGTGGGTTAGCTTTTCAGCTTTCTACACTGATGTTTTCTCTACAATGCAGCCTGTGTGCTGACAATGTTTTCACTTTCCTTGCAGGATTACCTTTTCTGCTGTATAATAAAGCAGTTTTCAAAGGCTTTCTTTCTCCCTGCTTTTTTTGGAATGTATTTATGTGCAAATACTTCTCTTGCAGCATTGTTCAGCATGTCTAAGGAAGGCTGCATTGTATGTTTTTCTATCCAGGGGCTTTCTCCGGACATATTTTCCGCGTAAGGCCAGAAATGCGGTACAAGGACCCGCCCTATGGAGAGTCCTGGGAGTCACTGGCAACCTGCTCTGCTTTTTCTGTTCGAGGTATCGAATCACCCAGGACCGCCACAGGAACAGGTCCGAGATGGGGCTGCTGCCAGGCTGCAGTCTGTGAATTACACAGAGGAGAGGGTTAACCCAGCGCTCTCCACAGCTCTGCTTCTGTTCTCCCTGCAAACATGGCTGGGGCGTTGGGGACTTAAGGGACTTCTGACTTTGTAATTGGAAATGTTGCCTGCCACTACACGGCCCCCCTTTGACTCGGTACACCAGCCACCAACCCCGCTTTGATACCTACCATGATGTTGCCTTCTGGGAACTGCAGTCTCGGACTTGACTGCAGCTGCTCCCAATCAGGCGGGGTCAGCTACTACTACTACGAGGAGCACCGGAGTATTTTCAGGGAGGGAAACGGCACCATTTCGTTGTGAGCAAGCGTCCGAGGAAGGCAGTTAAGCCGAAATGCATCACGCTGCACAACTTTCAAAGAATAAAGAGCTCCCTTTTCCACCCCCGCTGTGTCCTTGAAGTCACTTCTATCCAGGGGCTTTCTCCGGACATATTTTCCGCGTAAGGCCAGAAACGCGGTACAAGGACCCGCCCTATGAAGAGTCCTGGGAGTCACTGGCAACCTGCTCAGCTTTTTCTGTTCGAGGTATCGAATCACCCAGGACCGCCACGGGAACAGGTCAGAGATGGGGCTGCTGCCAGGCTGCAGTCTGTGAATTACACAGAGGAGAGGGTTAACCCAGCGCTCTCCACAGCTCTGCTTCTGTTCTCCCTGCAAACGTGGCTGGGGCGTTGGGGACTTAAGGGACTTCTGACTTTGTAATTGGAAATGTTGCCTGCAACTACACGTCCCCCCTTGACTCGGTACACCAGCCACCAACCCCGCTTTGATACCTACCATGATGTTGCATTCTGGGAACTGCAGTCTCGGACTTGACTGCAGCTGCTCCCAATCAGGCGGGGTCAGCTGATCTACTACGAGGAGCACCGGAGTATTTTCAGGGAGGAAAACGGCACCATTTCGTTGTGAGCAAGCGTCCGAGGAAGGCAGTTAAGCCGAAATGCATCACGCTGCACAACTTTCAAAGAATAAAGAGCTCCCTTTTCCACCCCCGCTGTGTCCTTGAAGTCACTTCTATCCAGGGGCTTTCTCCGGATATATATATATATATATATATATATATATATATATACATATATATATATATACATATATATATATATACACACACACACATTTGTTTACTGAATGTAACCCAATGAAATGGTAGCACTTGCACTTTAAAAATGGACTCAGCACTATGACACGCTGTCATGTGATCAAGGCTCCACGGAACCGAAACGTTATGGCGACCGCACTGAAAATAAAATAATTTTGCATCCAATTCCTTGGTTCATGCCTGTTGCTGATCGCAGCTGAGGAGAAAGGCTACAGCGCGAGGGAGACTGAGGTTTTTGGTATATATATATACATATATATAGAGCTACATATATGGTTTTCACATATATGGTATATGTTTCCGGGGTCCCGCGCATGGGCGGGAATATTCATGTGCTTATGACTATTGATGAGGATCCCCTGGAAGATAAATATACTCCTTGTGGAGATCTTCAAAATCCAGCCTCTTTTCCCCACAGGAGGCACAAGGCAAAAATACCTCTTTCTTAGAAGTATCAGACATTCTGTACTCACCAAATTCAGTAAATGTTGAAAAAACTGAGCAGAGCTTAGGGAGACTCCCTGTCACACGACGTGCTATAGAAAATCTGAGAGACTTGCCTCTCTGTGGAGTGTTCTAGAGGATGTTTGAGCCGGATTGGCTGTGTTTCAGATTTGGTTCTTTTTACAAAAGGACAAGGATGGGCTAATGTAGTGACTGTGCAGTCCATTATATCCTATTGTATTATATTTTATTACTGAGACTCCCACCTCGACAGCGGGATGATTCAAGCCTGTGAATCTATGAAAGATACACCAATACTGGATAAATGGCCCCTCCTGCCAGTGAGGAGGTTGATGGTGACAAATTCTACCAATCTCCCCCATTTTAGCCCTAAGGTAGAACATTCCCTTTCTCTTAACCTTCTGTAGGACATCATATTGCAAATATCACAGTCATTGATGAAAAGAGGACCTATCTGACATCGTGCTCATCAGTCACCTATATTTCTCCACCACAAACTGGACATTTATCAAAAAGAGTTGCAATAATAGCTTCAGGGTTTGGGGAAATGAAAGCTACAAAGAACAAGCATTGGAAATGCAATAGGTCTCGCATTAGGAAAGTTTGAGCTATTGGTATTGTAAATGACACTTTTTTTATTTATGTGTTGGTTTTGAAAGTAGCAAAATTAATAGCTTTGTCAGTTAAAATGTCAATAGTTTTAACTTTTGCAAATGTGACACCTATAGCATTTGTAATGCAATGTGTGTTGTATTTACGTGACTTAGATGTATTGATATTACAAATATCAATGGCTTTTAATTTTGTAAATAATTAATACTTAAATAAAAGTTATTGTAATTTATAATGGCAATAGCTTAAACGTTTGTAAATAACTTTTGTGAAGATTATGTTCAGTGTATTTTATTGTGACGAAAATCCAAGAACATTGCATTTGCACCTACACACACACAGAGCCACACACATATAGATGTGGTGGTGGTGGATCTGGGGGGTATGGTGGTGGATGTGGTGGTGATGGTGGATGTGGTGGTGATGGTGGTGGATGTGGAGGTGATGGTGGATGTGGTGGTGGATGCGGTGGTGGTGGATGTGGTGGTGGATGTGGTGGTGGATGTGATGGTGGATGTGGTGGTGATGGTGGATGTGGTGGTGATGGTGGATGTGGTGGTGATGGTGGATGTGGTGGTGATGGTGGATGCGGTGGTGGTGGTGGATGCGGTGGTGGTGGTGGATGCGGTGGTGGTGGTGGATGCGGTGGTGGTGGTGGATGCGGTGGTGGTGGTGGATGCGGTGGTGGTGGTGGATGCGGTGGTGGTGGTGGATGTGGTGGTGGTGGATGCGGTGGTGGTGGTGGATGCGGTGGTGGTGGTAGTGGTGGATGGGGTGGGGGTTGTAGTGGATGTGGTGGTGGATGTAGTGGTGGTGGATGTGGTGGTGGTGGGTGTGGTGGTGGATGCGGTGGTGGTGGTGGATGCGGTGGTGGTGGTGGATGCGGTGGTGGTGGTGGATGCGGTGGTGGTGGATGTGGTGGTGGTGGATGTGGTGGTGGTGGATGTGGTGGTGGATGTGGCGGTGGATTTCATGGTGGATGTGGAGGTGATGGTGGATGTGATGGATGTGGTGGTGATGGTGGATGTGGTGGTGATGGTGGATGTGGTGGTGGATGCGGTGGTGGTGGATGCGGTGGATGTGGTGATGGTGGATGTGGTGATGGTGGATGTGGTGATGGTGGATGCGGTGGTGGATGTGGTGGATGGGGTGGTGGTTGTGGTGGTGGATGTAGTGGTGTGGTGGTGGTGGATGCGGTGGTGGTGGATGTGATGGATGTGATGGATGTGGTGGTGGATATGGTGGTGGATGTGGCGGTGGATGTCATGGTGGATGTGGAGGTGATGGTGGATGTGATGGTGGATGTGGTGGTGGATGTGGTGGTGGATGTGATGGTGGGTGTGAGAGTGGGTGTGGTGGTGATGGTGGATGTGGTGGTAGATGCGGTGGTGGTACACACACAGAGCCACACACATATAGATGTGGTGGTGGTGGATCAGGGGGGTATGGTGGTGGTGGTGGTGGTGGTGATGGTGGTGGATGTGGTGGTGATGGTGGTGGATGTGGGGTTGGATGTGGTGGTGGATGTGGTGGTGGTGGATGTGGTGGTGGATGTGGTGGTGGATGTGGTGGGTGTGGTGGATGTGGTGGTGGTGGATGTGGTGGTGGTGGATGTGGTGGTGGTGGATGTGGTGGTGGTGGTGGATGTGGTGGTGGTGGTGGATGTGGTGGTGGTGGTGGTGGATGTGGTGGTGGTGGTGGATGCGGTGGTGGATGTGGTGGTGGTGGAAGTGGTGGATGTGGTGGTGGTGGAAGTGGTGGATGTGGTTGTGGATGTGGTGGTGGATGTGGTGGTGGATGTGGTGGTGGTGGTGGATGCGGTGGTGGTGGATGCGGTGGTGGTGAATGCGGTGGTGGTGAATGCGGTGGTGGTGGAAGTGGTGGTGGATGTGGTGGTGGATGTGGTGGTGGTGGTGGATGTGGCGGTGGTGGATGTGGCGGTGGTGGATGTGGCGGTGGTGGATGTGGTGGTGGATGTCATGGTGGATGTGGAGGCGATGTTGGATGTGGTGGTGGATGCGGTGGTGGTGGATGTGGTGGTGGTGGTGGATGTGATGGTGGATGTGGTGGTGATGGTAGATGTGGTGGTGGTGGATGTGGTGGATGCGGTGGATGAGCTGGATGCGGTGGTGGTGGATGCGGTGGATGAGGTGGATGCGGTGGTGGTGGATGCAGTGGTGGTGGTAGTGGTGGATGGGGTGGTGGTAGTGGTGGATGGGGTGGTGGTTGTAGTGGATGTGGTGGTGGATGTAGTGGTGGTGGGTGTGGTGGTGGTGGATGCGGTGGATGTGGTGGTGGTGGATGTGGTGAATGTGGTGGTGGATGTGGCGGTGGATGTCATGGTGGATGTGGAGGTGATGGTGGATGTGATGGTGGATGTGGTGGTGATGGTGGATGTGGTGGTGATGGTGGATGTGGATGCGGTGGATGCGGTGGTGGTGGATGCGGTGGATGTGGTGATGGTGGATGCGGTGGTGGGGGTGGTGGATGGGGTGGTGGATGTGGTGGTGGATGTAGTGGTGTGGTGGTGGTGGATGTGATGGATGTGGTGGATGTGATGGATGTGGTGGTGATGGATGTGGTGGTGGATGTGGCGGTGGATGTCATGGTGGATGTGGATGTGATGGTGGATGTGGTGGTGGATGTGGTGATGGTGGATGCGGGGGTGGATGCGGTGGTGGTGGTGGATGGGGTGGTGGTGGATGGGGTGGTGGTTGTGGTGGATGGGGTGGTGGTTGTGGTGGATGTGGTGGTTGATGTAGTGGTGGTGGGTGTGGTGGTGGTGGATGTGGTGGATGTGGCAGTGGATGTGGCGGTGGATGTGCAGGAGTGGTGTGCGGAGTCTGCAAATTGGGATGAGAACACATTGATGTCCGGTATCATTAGACGAAAAGCTGAACTCGAGGAGGAGGAGGAGGAGGCTTCTGTCACAGACGGCGCGCGGCCACTCGGCTAAACCTTAAGCTCGCACGAGTAAAGCAAGGGGCCTTCTATTACTGTTTACTGTAACAAAAATAAGGTGCACTGCTTCCTTAATTATCTGTTTTACATCTGTGCAGGGAGCAGGAGGGCGGGGAAGAGTGGGAACAGCAAATGCATCTTTGCCGAAGTTAAATGCGCAATATTTTTCCTTTATGTCAATTTTGTTCCCATCCTGTCCCTTTGAGTAGCCGTGCGGTTTTTTCTGCTTCCCTATCTGACAAGAATAATACATGTAAATAGGTGGTATAATACTCCCTCTGAGTATCTGTGTGCTTTTACAAAAAACATTAAAACACTCATTCAAATGTATCAACATTGGCATGATGAAATCCTGAAATTCAACAAGGAGCTGCAGAGGGAAACTCAATGCCAGGCCACCCTCCAATCAACATATAATTCAACAACAAGGACCTAGCATTGAAGGGCACTTTCAACAAATTGTATATATGAATACGTAGGATTAATCCTACGTATTCATATATACAATTTGTTGAAAGTGCCCATCAATGATGAAATCCTGAGTCAGTTTAAGTGAGATTGAAACCTACAGGTTGGTTCCAGGCTGTTGTGTACCAATGCGTGCGTTTAAGAATAAGGTAATACCGCTCTTTTCTACTCTGTTGCTGTCAACTAACCAATCATTTGATCAACACTTGGACATGACACAACGCCATCTGTTTCGTAAGATTCAGCAACGAAATGTCTTTAGCAGGATTCAAGTACCGCGCGTCAGTGGCTCGGCCTCAACTGTTCCTCGAGTGAGGCAGAACTTTACTGGATTTAACGAGCTGATAAGGAAGCAGTTTAACTTACGGGGGTCAGAAGTTTAGGCAGTTAATCATCTTGCCATACTGCTCATCAACATAACTGCAGGAGGCATTCAGAGGGCATATCAGGGGTTGACACTTTCGCAGATAACAAACCCAGAGCTTATCGAGGACAAGAGCTAGGAGGGGTCTAGTGTAAAAGCTGAATTGAAGAAGTCTCCAAAGAATGGAGGAGTCAGTCATGGGGAATCTCCAGTATCATTTATTGGACACCCAGCGTGGGGTCTCAGAGCATTCGTAATGTCGCTGGTGCTCCTAGGCATATCACACTAAATTAAAATTAATTAAATGAATGTGAACTTGGGTAATGTAACTGATGCTAATTGGGAGCAAGGTGAGCGAGTGAAAAGAAGTCAGCAGAGCCGTCCCCGCCTATTGCATTAGATGCGAAAGCATCAGAAAGCAGCCAGGAAGCCAAGTGGAAAAGGAGTAGGTGAGAGGGGGAAGCAGGATGTGGCACTATGGCCAGAGCTGCCCACTTCAGAACTGGAAAACCAAATTTGACTCTCGTCATCGGATCAATGCCTGTGATCATGGGGAAATCACTTAAAATGAAAGTAAATAAATGAACGTTAACTTGTGTAATGTATTCAGTTGCGCCTCCCCATTGGGAAGTGTCCCTCTGAATGCACTGCCTGATGCCAATTCAGACGAATTTAATCCATGAAATCCAAATTTCAAATACAGGTGTTCAAGCACATCGTTTATTGTAAACGGTATGGATGTAATCTCATTGAATTCAGGAGTTATTCAACAGCTTCCTTAAAGTATAAATCCATAATCAATTAAACAAGTGTGTATTGGCCCCAATGCATTTCGGGCAAATAACCGCCCTTTGTCAGGGGTTTTTCCTAAAACAAAACCAAGATTGGGCGAGTGAGACAACAAAATTCAAAAAAGGGGAATATTGTTCCCATAATATATCATGCGTTACATGCAAGATGGAATAGTCTCCCTGTGTCTTTAAATGTCCATATGGTGACATGCTGATAGGAAACTATGGACGGTTCAAAAGAATACGGCGCCACCTCCGTGAGAATGTGCAGTGATTAATCAAGGTAAAAGAAGTTGTGCACAGAACGAACCCGTGGATATACCGAGTGTTAATATAACGTGTGCCACACGTTGAATTAGCAGGATGACTTTACATTCATGCGTTATATGTGAATAAATCAATGTCCATACCTAGCTACAACAATGTAAATGTTGAACATTCATACAAGGCTGTGACGATATCTGTGTTCATGCCATGCTCAAGGTGTGCTTTAAAATTGTGAAGCCTTCATTGGCGCTGTCAGCGTTTGATCAGGCAAAGTTTCGGATTTCATGCATACTCTCACACGTTTATGAAAACAGCGTGTTTGCAAGACAAAGGCTAGGTGTAAGTGGCTTTACCTCATGGCGCTCGAATGCATGGCATGCCGCAGTGATAAAATCAACCTGTTGTGCTTCTAACGCAGGTTAGGCTAGTAAAACGAAGACACCCGTAGCTACCGCCATATTAATGAAAGTGTAGGGTGAAAAAAGGTGCTGCCTTCATTATCCCGAGAGACAAATATTTGCCATCTTAAAGTGGTGTTAATGCGTGCAGATGGAGAAATAACATGACTGAAAGCCTATAGCATAGTATAGTAATTTCACTGGTATGTTAAAGTGATAGAAATTGAGGGTAGAGAATAATGAGATTGAAGGGTCCTAAAACAAGGAAGCAAAGCAAACAGCCGGAGAAGAGAGAAAACGGCAGGAATCGAAGTAAAGAGGAGGATGCAAGGAGAGGTACAGAGGGAGTTAGCATAAAAGGAGACACGGCCGGCGGCCGTGAAACTGAAAGTACGGCCGGCTGTGAATAATTAGGGGATGAGCGCACGCTGAGAAGCTGCCTTTGATGTGGTAATGCGAGGCAGGCAGGCAGGCAGGCGGCTGGTGGCATTGTGCACGCGCTTTTTAGGGCTTGCGCTTGCGCAATGACCTAAAAAGCACATGCACTTCAAGAAATCGCCAGTGGAATCGTGCTTGGGTAAACGCTGTTTAAGCCCCTATAGAGCTTCGCCAGCTATGCGCATGCGCACAGCAGGCGAGCCCTAAAAAAGGGTGGTGAAACATTTTGTTTTTCAAAATGCCCCCAGCCGTCTATATACTTTTGTGGGAAGAAGAAATTGGAACATCCAAGACAAGAGAGAGGGTTAGCTGCAACTTCAGTGAAGAAAATGCACAACACCAGTTAAAAGTGGACTTTTTAGCTGCATCCTAAGTGAAGAAAATCTTCTCCTCATTCAAACTTGCAATTCATTGTAATCATTAAATTGCTTTCCTTTTTCTTAAATGTGTTTGCAAATAATATCTCATTGTAATGTTGAACTGCTGTTCATGTGTCACACACACTTTTCTCAGAGGAAGGTCCTGCTGCTTGTACCAAACTCCCAACGGCGATCAGGATTCCTCACAGAAACCCACTTTTTACAGTTTTAACTTCGGGGGAGCTCATGGCTATGCAAAGAGCTATCTCCTCCATAATAACTATGCAATTTTCTGCAGGAAGTATGCATGGGACAAAAGTTTCCTTTTGTTAGATTTAATATCAGATACCCACGAAGCGCTTAACAGTGCCTACCGGCAGGTATTGTCACTAACGTCTTTGGTATCACAGAACAAGGTATTCTGGTTAAGGCAGAGGATTCTGTCTCTTCAAATATGAGGAGTAATTTAAGCTTGTCCAGAAGAGAACGGCAGATTTTCAGGACAGTCCCGTCCCCTTCAAAGAATATATCACTAGGTTGTGCACATTCGGTCAAGATTTCTGACAAGTCTGCCTCATACAGAGAAGAGTTTGTTTTTGTATAAGACAGACATACAAATACTAAGGATAATTTTAAGCAATACCCAATATGCTTCTAACACTACTCCTGGCGTACAGTTTGGGATTCAGGCATCGCTCTTATTACCAATGATCACAGCAGCCATAAAGGCAGAAGCTGCAGAAAGTTAATAGTGGTCAAGCAGCCCTGTTTATTTTCAGGCTACTGAGTGACACGCTGAGACAACTGAAACTAGTGCTCTTTAATAAGGTGGGAGTGAAAGAGTGCACGATATCATGCTAGCATTTGCATGTGGCTGAATTATATCGTCCATGACAATTACTTCTGTGGGCTTTGGAGTCTACAATTATACAAGAATATTAACTTTTATTTGTAAGTTTTCTTTGAAATTAGCGTGGATGCGGATAAAAGACACAATGCAAGTCAAAATATATAAATAATTTTGTTGCCAAAAAACCCTTAAAAACTTTGCTCAGTACATTAGGCTAGAGGACCAATTGAATCAGGCCACATACGAAAACATTCACAACACCATCTCATAAAAATCTCAGTACATGTTTAATGTATTCCCGAAAGTTGCACTAAAACATTGACATACCTTCGTTATCACTTCCACATAAAGATGACACTTGGTAACACAGGCATGCTTTGTTTTCCTTTGTTATTGGGTTCTTTTTCCACTTTTTAAAAACAGTTGCAAATGAAAGTCTCAAGTGCTGCTCAACGGTCTTGAAACCAAAGTACTTAGTGTTAAAATAGAACAATGTATACAAAAGGGCTACAGGTGAATGGGATCCCAGCTGCTTTATTCTCCACAGATAATCCTCTTCTACTCGAGAAAATATAGAGCCTAGAAGAAGAATATAACATAAAAACATAAAACTATCAGTGCATGTATAAAGAAATGTTAAGCGCACACACATATATATGGATAATACATACACACAGACAATATATACTTCCACATGCTTAAATTACTTTAATTGAAAGAGCTACACTGTGTTAGTGGTCTCATTATTTAAGGCAATGTATACCATTATTTTTACCTATGTATAGTGAATTGGCCTTGCTAAAAACACTGGTCAACAATCCAACCAACTTACAGCACCCTCAGCTGGAGGATCATTGCTTAGATTAGGCACTTTAATGTTATTGAGAAGAACTGGTCAACCCTACTGTACAGTTGGCAAGCAACGGGGAATGTTCCAAATGCAATCTCATAAATAGAGATGGTCAGAGGTGTGGAAGGCTATCAGATCTCTTTCTACTTCCTAACTCATATATTTCTACGGTTTTCTTCATTTTAAATGGATTCTTAGGCACTGCTTACCCTATTCAGGAATCTAATTCTCCACAGTAAGATCTTTGACATTACTCCAAGAGATTCATCTACAAATGTCTTGCAATGAAATATTTCAAAAGAAAGATTCAGTAGCTGCTTTTAGCTATGTATTGAGTCCCTGATTTTGCCCTCTGACTGCTTCCCTGCTAGATGGCAGCATAACATTACCTAATCCATGAGGCTATCTCCGCTTTACAGTTTTGCAGCAGATCCAACCTTACAAAGATCCGTTTGGGTTTCTTGTTAACCTCAGACACTCCAACAAAATACATCAGTGTTCTTTTACAGTCTTAAGTGTGAAAACGTTTTCCAGCCATGAACTACAAACCCATAAGAAACTAAAAATATAAGGAAACACTGTCACTAGATTGATAAACAATAACTCCTCCTATTTCTATGAACGCCAGTAGAGAACTTGCATGAAGGACCTGTAATCATGCAACAGGCTATCAAGACAATTGCAGTGGATGAGCAATTGAATGTGACTTTCCAATATGAAAATTGCATTTGTTCTGAATTTTAAATGCTGCTTCTAAGGAGAAACATCTGCTTGGTTTGTGTCTGAACGCTTTAAAGAAGTGAAATATCTGTTGATCTGTCAGAATTAATCTGCAGATCAAGACCGTCGTTGGCTGTCACTGATATCTTGAAAACTTGAAGGAGGGCTTGCTTGAGGGTTTATTTTAGCAACCAGTTTTCAGTAGAAGGGAATATCAGGACCCTTTCTCTCGAAGGTTGAATGTCACACAGCTACACACTTGGATACAGCTCTTTGGGGGATGGGGGGGGGGGGGTGGTGTTGTTTTGGTCAACAGAGTCTTTTTGTTCTACCTCACCCATCAAATGATCCTTTCCTAGAAGCCTATGCATTGAAATGGATCTCCCAAGCATCTTATTAGGAGGCTCACTACCTGCTTAATTGCGCTTTTTTGTACCTTTGGTGGCCTCTGTCTGTCCTAGTTTATCCTCATTGTAGACCTGGACCCCTTTAGATACAGTGTTTCAATCCCTTTTGCTTTGCTCAACTGTTACTCATGCCGTTTGTATAAATATGTGCCCCCTGAGAGGATTGCATATTTTCATCATTAAGGACATATATGTGCAAAGACTATCGTAGTTGGTGGGGACATAGATATTTGGGACTTTGCCCTACTTGAATCCTGCTACCCCTTTCCTTCAACTGGATTTTTCCAAGGGTAAGCATTTTACATCTAGACTCTTCCTGCCCTATATGTGCCACACAAATATGGATATTTGTATCCTATTATCCACCTTGTATTTATTTGTGTTTCAGTCTCAACTCACAATTTAGAAAGGCAATCCCTCTTTCATTCTGGTTACTTTGACCAGAATCCTCATCATTCTCTGGCTGGGACACTTTGTGCTCTCTACCTTTGATATGTTTATGAAGGAGAGCTAAACCAGCAATCCACACCCTGATACAGAAGGTGTTTTGATTTACTATAATGCTCATTAAAACCCTACTATTGCATTTGGGGATATACATTTTATCTCAACATTTTTTCTGTTCATAGTTTTTTTATCTACGCTTTTTCTTGATCGAACACAGTATGGAATCTTTTTTCTTTTTTGACACTGGGTGTTTCTTATAGTATGTTTCTCTTGACCGTTGTCAGACCACATCTCCTCTTTTCCCCCATTTGTTTTTTATATATATGTATTTAATGCTAAATGTTCATGTTTCAGACCTTACAAAAATAGGAAACAGGCTCCCTGAATGGTCTGCTCTTTATTCAGTGGGCCGGTGGAGAATGCTCCAGAATTTATATTGGAGGTAGAGGCTTGGACTACCGAGCTCTCTGGGGTAGGGCTTTTTGTGAGGGAACTGAAGTCCCCTGGAGAGCAGTGGTGGGCAATTGTCCTGTTAACAGGAGCAGTGCTAGGCTTGGACCAGGCCCCAAGCAGAACGTCAATAAGGGCTTCACTGAGAGGGATAAGTGGTTCTCAGGTGGTCACTACCGGTCGAAGCCCCTCCATCAAGACGTTCATCTTGACTACCACTGAGGGCAGGCTAAGGTCCAGAACCTCTGTGCCCTCCTTAGCACCACTGCAAAAGACGCTCCCTCCTCCGAAGCCATGGTAGGGAGAGGGAACATGTCAGAATCTGGAGAAGAGTCTAGTTCGCAGGCCTCCGCCAAGTCCCCACACCAGTCAATCTATGGTGCTAAGGGCTGGAATTGCTCAGGGTCCAGAGACCCCTCCCTAAACTCCCAGCCCATCGAAATCAGGCTCAGGCTCTGACCTGGAATGCATGGCTTCAGTCTGGGTCGGACGACGCCCCTCCGGCTCAGTGTTGGAGTCAGGGATCAGAATGGGGATGGCGTAACCAGGGGGCGCCTGCGGCTTCGGGGCTGGTGGCGGGGAAGGTCGAGGTGGTACGATCGAGGCCAGTCCAGATCCATCTGTGGATCCAAGGGGCCTGACTGGCGCTGGAGTTGGCGGCGTGGAACCAATAGGGGGCCCTCCCGAACCCGGAGGGCTCAAAGACACGTCAGCGGGAGCGGACTTCTCAAATATGAGGCGCATGGCCTCATAAAACTCATGGAGTTCAGCAGGGGTCACTTCGGCTCCTAGAATCTAGGTAAAGTACGGAGCAGGCCCAGGCACTGACTCAATCGCGGAGCACAGCCTTGAATGCCGTCGCTTCGTCTCGTTGGCCGACAGATGAGGTGAATTCAAAGACCTCTTCAACTTACTTTTTTTCTTTTAGTGGGACTTACTTGAGTGGCCCGAGGATTGTGGACTCTGCAACCAATCCCGGGACCTTCCTCTTGAGTGGGATTGACAACGTAAGACGGCAAGGGGAAGGATACAAAAAATATTAGAATTTACCATGCATGCCTGTACAGCACATGCCTTTACCCCGCAGGCATTACGTGCTGTCCTTTACACTGAATTGTAATACCACACAAGAATACCTTACTAATAACGCCATGTATTGGTATTGTCTTTTTTGGGGGTGTAACCTCAAACTCCTTTTTTTATTTGCGGGTCAGGAACCTAGCTTCCCTTTCTTTTAAGATCCTTACCTCCACCGCCCAAAAATACTAAAGAAAACCTTACCTACCTTTACCAACCCAAAAAACCCTTACCTCCAATTATCTTTACCCTCCCTTACCAGTCTGAACCCAGCTCCTTTTTAAAAAAAAAAATGACAATATAAAAAATTATCTATGTGGTAAAGTACCAAGAAGGGCCTGCATAGTAACATTATGCTGGGAGAAGACTGCATAATGTTATATAGTCCCAGAAGGTCTGCAGTCCACAACCTTTGTGAACACTTGTGCCCAGTCCTGACTCCACTTCCTCAACATTTGTGCACTTAAAGTAATGGAGGGAATGACTAGTGCAGTGGAAAAATCCATGTAAGATGAAATACCTCCATCAAGGCTTCCCCTGGACATGTCCACAAGTGGCGAAGCGATCTACTGTGGGATGGGGGAGTTATAATTGCAGGAATACAGTCATAAGATTGGTGCTGATGTTAACATAAATGGGAAAACTGCAAACTGGTAGTGTATGGAACCTAACACAAAATGTAGGCATTGCCTGTGAAACTGCAGCTTTGGTACATGGAAGTACATGCCCTGCATTTCAAGGGACACCATCCAGATTTCTAGTTCCAGCGCTAACAGCACCTGAGCAAGAGACAATATCTTTAACTTCTCCTTGCGTAGCAAGGAGGTTAAGACCCTGAGGTCCAGGATCAGAAGCAGACCACCGTCATCCTAAGGCTCGAGAAGTGCTGGGAGGATCATCCCTGCTCAATCGTCTTCTCTGGGACCAATTCAACCATTCCTTTGTGAAGTGGGGCCACCACCTCCTACTGGAAAATGCAGATGAGCTCGCTTGACTGGGAGGAAAGAATTGGAGGAATGGCAGGAAGATCTTGTTGAAATGAAAGGGTATAGCCCCATTTTATAATTTGTAGGTCCAACTGATCTGTCGTGATGCCCTACCAGGTCTAAAGATAATGTGATAACCTTTCACTCACAAGCCACATGTGATCCTTTGAAGGAAAACTAAAACATCTCCCAAGTGCTGTTTGCCTTTAGATCTGGCACAGCCTCAAGTATAGCTGCTGGACTAGCGAGTGGACATTCATTTCAAGTAACCTCAAAACTGTAGTACTGCCTGTGAGAAAGTGGCTCTATATATACTGGACCAGAATAAGGTACAGTGTGTATAGAGTCCACAACCCCCAGAGGTATAACAGAGCTTAAAGCCAGGTGTGACCTTACTCTCTAAAGTGGTAGCTTGGTCGAGCAGTAAGGCAGTACCAGTTGACAGTGTAAAGCATTTGTTGTACACACTCAGTCAGAAAAAGGTTTCACACACTCAAAGACTGAACTCCAGGCCAATTGTTTTTATATCAAATATATAGAGGTTTTATTTCTAGAACCAACAGGTATCAAAATATACTTCTCTCAATATGAGAGGTCTCAGATGAGTACTTTGCAGAAATGCAATAAACTTTGTGAACACAATAGGTACAGGGGTTGCAGTAGGCAACACAATTCTAAACACACTTTAGCATTGAGCTCAATGGGTTCTCATCATGTAAGTACAGTTGATTACTTTGTAGATTACTTTGGTAGTTCCAGGACTGGATCCTAGATTCAGTCCTGGGGTCTAAGCTGAAAACAATTCGGTATAAACGTTTTAGTTATTGTAGTGATTTTTCAGGAATATAAAGCGGTTTTAAAAGTTCAGACTTAGAAACCTTTCAATGAAAATCTGGCAATGTTATCCAATGGGAGAAAATTCAGGTTGCAGGTAAAGTACGATCTCGTTAATTTTGTAATCCAGTACTGGGCTCCTAGGACCAGCACTGGGGACTCAACTTAAAACAGGTAAGTAATTACGTTTCAGTTTTCAAAAGTAGACACTTCGAAGAAATTTCATAGAAAAGTAGACAATGGATTCCTATGGAGAAAATACAAGTTACTAGAAAAGCCGGTAAGGATTACTTTTGCGGTTCAGTACTGGACCACAAGGTACAGTACTGGCTTCTCTCCTGATCACAGGTGAGTTCTTCGGGATTCGGAATTCAGGTGATTTTATAAGAATATTTTAAGTTTCCAAAACTTCACACGTAGAAGATTTTTCGAGTCAAGCCAGTCAATGTTATCCAATGGCAGGTAAGTGAGTTACCGGTTTCCAGGTGAGTACTCGACTGGTGAAGTTAAGGTTCTGGGCATGGACTCAGGGGTCCCCCAGGGTCAGGTAGGTACAGTTGGTTCACCCTCAGCGGCACAGGGGCGGCCGGGTGCAGAGGTAGTTAGGTCCAATGTTATCCAATGAGGGGAAGGGGGCCTCAGGTTGGTGGCTGCTGGCTAGCCGGCCATGCGGCTGTGAGAGCTGGGCTCCTGGTCAGGGCAAAGGGGGATGTAGGATATAACAAAGGTGGCACGGCCAGCGGCACTCGGGCGGCTGGGTGCAGGGTGCTCGGGCGCTCATGTTATTCAATGGGAAAGGTAAAAGATGAACAAAGGCTTCAGACTTGGGGACAGAGACTCTTTGGCGACCACCACTTTGAGAGGTAAGTTGGGATCTTGGAGCACAGGTAGGTACCCCGAAGGAAGGCGCAGGGGGTTCCAGGGCACCGGGGTGTCTTTGGGGATCGGAAAAGCTTACCCTCAGCTAGTCGCGGTTGGGGGCCCATGGTTCTGAGTCTGCAGGCGTCGCCTGGTTCGTCCAGGAGATTCTTTGGGTACTGGACTTCTGGTCCCAATCGCCGGGGGGACTTCCTCGTGGTCTTGGATCGCACGGGCCGGGCTCGGCGGGTGCAGAGTGGGCTGGTCCGGAGCTCCCTGGCTAGCACCAGGGGGGTTTGTTGCAGCAGAGCCTCTGCTGATGGAAGTCCCAATCTTCGAGAGGGTCAAGGCAGGCAGGAGTCGCTGGGATTAGGCAGGAGCAGGTTCCAGGATCGAAAGGCCGGTAGGGCTGGGGCCAAGTCAGTTGGGGTCGTCCTGTTAGCAGCTGCTCGGCGGGTCTTCTTCTACTTGATCTTCTTTCTTCTTTTCCTCTCGGGATCTGAGGAAGGAAGGTTCAGGGAGCCCCTAAATACTGAATTTAGGGGCGCTACAGGTGGGGCAAGGACAGGGACCAATAGGTCCCTGTCCTGGGGTGGGTACACCCCCTAGCCTGCTCCTCTCCTGTGGGAGGGGAGCAGGAGCCTAGCTGTGATTGGGCAGGGCTCCCCATCTTCAAGATGGCCGGAGCCCGGGGTCATGCTTCGCCTTGTCTCCCCCACCTGAGGGGTGGGGTTGGCACAGACTGGAACACCCCCTTTCCTGACGTAGTTTTTCCCGCCAGTCTTCCCACCAGAGTGGGGGTCAGGACTGGTGGGGGCCACTTGCTGGGTACAGAAAATGGTCTGGAGAAGCTCACAGAGGCGGCAGGCCTTTGAAGCTTCCCCCTGCCCATCCTGGGGGAGAAGACCTAGCACTTCGCCCAGGATGTGCATTGTTGCAGGCCCAGGAGAGCGGAGGGCTCTCTACCCAGGGGTCCAGCAACATGTCTGCTGAGTGGGCTAAAGAACGGTGATGGATTAAACCCAGATCTTTTGACTGGGTGCGAGTGTTTGATTGATTCAGATGCTCCGTCCATCACCACTCCCTTTTGTACCGCTTGTGGCCGCCATAAGTGTGGCAGGGTATGCTCAGACGTGAGTCCCTTGCTCACTTTGCCACTGGATTCAAGCAAGCCGGGCTGAAGACGGCTGGAATGCCAGAAACCGGCCCTCGGAAGCTTGTTTCCGGTCCAGGGAAGACACGGCTTGGCAGTTCGGGCTGGACTGTTCCCATGAGGCACAGGGTCAGACTGATTTGCATATAGCCATGTCAGAACTGGGGTGGCAGAGTGGGCTAAAGAACGGTGATGGATTAAACCCAGATCTTTTGACTGGGTGTGAGTGTTTGATTGATTCAGATGCTCCGTCCATCACCACTCCCTTTTGTACCGCTTTTGGCCGCCATAAGTGTGGCAGGGTATGCTCAGACGTGAGTCCCTTGCTCACTTTGCCACTGGATTCAAGCAAGCCGGGCTGAAGACGGCTGGAATGCCAGAAACCGGTCCTCGGAAGCTTGTTTCCGGTCCAGGGAAGATATGGCTTGGCAGTTCGGGCTGGACTGTTCCCATGAGGCACAGGGTCAGACTGATTTGCATATATCCATGTCAGAACTGGGGTGGCAGAGTGGGCTAAAGAACGGTGATGGATTAAACCCAGATCTTTTGACTGGGTGTGAGTGTTTGATTGATTTAGATGCTCCGTCCATCACCACCCCCTTTTGTACCGCTTTTGGCCGCCATAAGTGTGGCAGGGTATGCTCGGACGTGAGTCCCTTGCTCACTTTGCCACTGGATTCAAGCAAGCCGGGCTGAAGACGGCTGGAATGCCAGAAACCGGTCCTCGGAAGCTTGTTTCCGGTCCAGGGAAGATATGGCTTGGCAGTTCGGGCTGGACTGTTCCCATGAGGCACAGGGTCAGACTGATTTGCATATAGCCATGTCAGAACTGGGGTGGCAGAGTGGGATAAAGAACGGTGATGGATTAAACCCAGATCTTTTGACTGGGTGTGAGTGTTTGATTGATTCAGATGCTCCGTCCATCACCACCCCCTTTTGTACCGCTTTTGGCCGCCATAAGTGTGGCAGGGTATGCTCAGACGTGAGTCCCTTGCTCACTTTGCCACAGGATTCAAGCAAGCCGGGCTGAAGACGGCTGGAATGCCAGAAACCGGTCCTCGGAAGCTTGTTTCCGGTCCAGGGAAGATATGGCTTGGCAGTTCGGGCTGGACTGTTCCCATGAGGCACAGGGTCAGACTGATTTGCATATAGCCATGTCAGAACTGGGGTGTCAGAGTGGGCTAAAGAACGGCAATGGATTAAACCCAGATCTGGGTGTGAGTGTTTGATTGATTCAGATGCTCCGTCCATCACCACCCGCTTTTGTACCGCGTGTGTGGCAGCCTAGGCAGCCTCTCAGCCCAGACGTGAATTGTGGTTAGGTTTCAGGGGGCATCTCTGGGATGCCCTCTGTGGTGTATTTTTCATTAAATCCCACACTGGCATCAGTGTGGATTTAATGTGCTGAGAAGTTTGATACCAAACTTGTCAGTCTTCAGTGTAGCCATTATGGTGCTGTGGAGTTCGTAATGTGGACCTCCAAGCACCATATACTCTTAATGGAATCACTGCACTTACAGTGCCCAGGAATGGCCCTGGGTACTGTAGGGGCACAGGTCTCATGCACCTGTGCCCACACCACTGGCATAGGGCACCCAGCTAGAGGGGTGACTGATGTATGTCAGGGCAGTTGGTTTGTGGGCATGGTACACAGGGATGTGTGCCATGTCGCCTCTTTGTTTAGTTCTGTACTTAGGCACTCGGCCTGCAAAGGCAGTGTGTGGGTGCCAGGGTACAGGGCCCCTAAGGGTGGCACAATAAGTGCTGCAGTCCTTAGGGATCTTCTCTGGTCACCATGCCCTGGGTATCAAGGGTACCATTTACTAGGGGTGGACAGGTGGCCAGTGATGCCAATTGGGTTTTAGTTTCAACACAGTTTTAGGGAAGGAACACATGCCCTGGGTACCTGGGCGGCAGGAGCCCAGGGCACACTCAGTCAAAGCAGATCAGCAGTCAGAAAAAAAGTGGGGGCATACCAATGCAAGAACGATGGCACTTTTTCACACTGCCATTGAAATTCACAGGTAGGAGACCCAACTCGAAGGAATGACCCATAGCCCAACCCACTTTGAACTTCAAGGGCAGGGTCTGCTCCTTGATCAATTAGGCTAGCCCCATCAATAGGCATGTCCAACAAACTACTTGGGTATTGCCCAAAAACGTAATCAAACAAAACCATGGCTTTTTTCTGATCACTACAGAGGATCCCAAGGCATAGCAAACAACTCATCAGTGTTCAGACTCACTTTGGTAATCTGTTCCACAGCATCATTATACCAACCTTGGACTACCTCTGCCCCTGAAAGGCTCTGCACTACCATCTGCCCCATCTCCCACAATACATAGGTTTTCTTAGTTCGTAAGCAGGTAGCGTTCACCAATCTGAGTGCAAACTCTCTTAGGGAAAAACAATTCTTCGCCACTCCCTCCAGTTTCTTAGAACCCCAGTTATTAGTTGTTTTGGGGAAAGACCAAGATTTTGTTATGTACAGGATAATGCCAGGCTTTCATACAACGAGTGGGAAAATAAGACTGGATCACCAGGTGCAGACAGATAGCGGCTTACTGCTGGAGCTAATGTAGGTTTGTCTCAGGACTGCCTAGATAAGCTCAAACAGTGCCTCATTAAATGGGACCAGGTGCTTCCAGACCACAGAGGCAGGCTGAAGCATCTCTGTCAGTAGATTTCTTTTTTCTTTTTCTTCATTGAAAGAGAATTCCACAGTTGATACCTCTGCAGAGGATGGTCTATGGCATTCCAGCTCAACCTCAAGGAAGGCTAAAGGGCCGAATAAACAGATGCCCACGTGCTGGGGTGAGGGAGCAAAATGGCTGCCTCACTGCCTCACTGTAGTCATTTGAATGGGATCAGAGTCAGTCAGAAAACACCATCCACATCATGGCAAAGAACCAAATAGTGCAAACAGAGCCTAATAATGTGTATGCACACCTCATGCAGAAAAAGGAATATGCTACTTACCAGTATGCATCTGTTCTTGGCATGTAGAGCTGCAGAGTTGTACATTTAGCAATAGATCGCCACCTGGTGTTGGGCTCGGATGATTGCAGGTTGTTGTTGTCTTCTTGGAAGAAGTCTTTGTAGTCACGAGATAGGTGACTCCTCCCTTGGACAATACTGCGCATGGTCATCGACTCCATCCTCAGATTGTTTTTCGCCATGATGGGAAATGATGGAGTTAGTAGAAGTAAAGAGAAAGGATGTCCATGTGTGTGCATCTAAGTAAGATGAGTACTGGAACGGATACAAGTACCGGGGAGGCGGGAGGGCATGTACAACTCTGCAGCTCTACATGCCAAGAACAGATGCATACTGGTAAGTAGCATATTCCGTTCGAGGCATATGAGCTGCAGATTGTACATTTAGCAACGATTGTGCAGCAGTGTCTCCCCTAGCGGTGGTCGCTTGTATCCGTTGCAGCATATTGAAATAGTGTTTTAAGGACAGCTTGGCCTACTGCAGCTTGCTGCTTGGCTTGCACGTCAACACAATAGTGTTTAGTGAAGGTGTATATGGTAGACCATGTTGCTGCCTTACATATGTCCTCTAGTGGTATGTTTCCTAAGAAAGCCATAGAGGCTCCTAGTTTGCGAGTGGAGTGCGCTCTAGGAGGAACTGTTCGTGTACGTTTTGCCTTTTGATAGCATATTTGAATACACTTCACAATCCATCTGGCAATTCCTCCTTTAGATATGGGATTGCCTTTGTGTGGGGAACAGAAGGATACAAATAGTTGGTTTGTCTTTCTGAAGGATTTAGTCCTGTCTGTGTAGTATAAAAGAGCTCTTCTAACATCTAGGGTGTGTAGAGCCCTTTCTGCAACAGAGTCTGGTTTTTGGAAAAACACTGGTAACTCTACTGATTGGTTAAGGTGAAAAGGAGTAATCACCTTTGGCAGGAATTTTGGATTAGGTCTAAGAACCACTTTGTTAGGGTGTATCTGAAAAAATGGTTCTTCTATTGTGAATGCTTGTATTTCACTGACTCTTCTGAGAGAGGTGATGGCAACAAGGAAGGCAGTTTTCCATGTTAGGAATTGCAATTCACACTTGTGTAAAGGCTCAAACGGGGGTCCCATGAGTCTTGTAAGGACAATGTTTAGGTTCCATACTGGTGCAGGTGGTAACCTAGGTGGGATTATTCTTTTTAATCCTTCCATAAATGCTTTTATCGCAGGTACTCTAAAGAGAGATAGGTGCTGTCTATTTTGTAAATAGGCTGCAATTGCTGCTAGATGCAGTCGTATGGAAGAATAAGCCAAGTTGGACCTTTGTAGGTGTAGAAGGTAACAAATAATATTTTGGATGGAAACATCCAATGGATTAATATCATTGTTGTTACAGTATATTGCAAATCTTTTCCACTTAGCAGCATAACATGCTCTAGTGGTGGGTCTTTTAGCTTCTTTAATTATGTTCATACATTCTGGTGGTAAATTTAAGTAGCCAAACTCTAAGACCTCAGGAGCCAGATCACCAAATTCAGCTGGCTTGGTTCTGGGTGCCTTATTTCTCCATGGTTCTGTGTTAACAGGGATGGCGTGAGCCGTAATTTCTGGTGTGGAACCAGTGAGAGATCTAGTAGTGTGGTGAACCACGGCTGGCGTGCCCATGTGGGGGCCACTAGTATCAGTTTGAGGGACTGTTGTCTGAGCTTGCGTACTACTAGTGGAATGAGTGGGAGAGGCGGAAAAGCGTACGCAGCGTGGCAAACAGATCTATGTTTGGGTGCCCCCCCATTTGGAAGAATGGTGGTAGAACTTGTGGGTGCAACTCCCATTCGTGAATCTGTTGTGATTGACGACTCAACAGATCTGCTATCTGATTGTGAATTCCTGGAAGGTGTTCTACAGTCAGGTGTATGTTTTGAGGGATGGCCCATCTCCAAATGTTCTGTGCAAGCTGGGACAGTTGCAGAGAGTTTGTCCCCCCCTGTTTTTGTATGTAATACATAGCTGTCATATTGTCCGTCCGGATTAGAACAGCTTTGTTTTGTACTTGTAGTTGAAAAGTTTTGAGTGCTAGGTAAATCGCTAGCAGCTCCAAATGATTGATGTGGAGCAGTTTTTGTTGGCTGTTCCATTGGCCTTGAGTGGTATAGTGCAGGAGATGGGCTCCCCATCCTGTAAGGGATGCATCTGTTGTCAGCACTATTTGTGGAACAGGTTCTAGGAACGGCCGTCCCTTTGTCAAGTTTTTGGTGTTCCACCATTGCAGAGAGCGATATGTACGGCTGTCTACCAACACCAGGTCGGTGAGCTGACCTTGAGCCTGATTCCACTGTTGTGCTAGACATTCTTGTAGTGGGCGCATTTGCAGTCTTGCATGAGGAACTATGAAGATGCAAGATGCCATCATGTCTATTATTTTCATGAACACTCTGGCCTGAAGAGAGTGTTGGCATTGAAAAAGGGAGACCAAACTCTAAATGCTTTGAATCCTGGCTTGACTGGGATAGGCTAGAGCTAATGATGTGTCTATAGTAGCTCCTAGATATTGGTGAACGTGCGAAGGCTCTAGGTGCGACTTGGTGTAGTTTATCGTAAACCCTAAGTCGTGTAATGTCTGAATTGTTTGTTTGGTGTGTTGTACACACTGGTTGAACGATCTTGCTTTTATGAGCCAGTCGTCCAGGTAAGGGAAGACATGTATCTGTTGTCTCCGGAGATGTGCTGCTACTACTGCTAAGCACTTTGTAAACACTCGTGGTGCTGTTGTGACCCCGAATGGAAGGACTTTGAACTGATCGGGTTGTCCTTGTATGATGAATCTTAGATACTTCCTGTGCGCAGGATGTATAGGAATATGAAAATAGGCGTCCTTTAGGTCTAGTGTTGTCAGAAAGTCTCCCTGTTGTAGTAATGGGAGTACTTGTTGTAAAGTGATCATGTGAAAATGATCTGATTGAATGTAGTGGTTTAGGGGCCTGAGGTCGAGGATCGGTCTTAATGTCCCGTCCTTTTTGGGTATTAGGAAATACAGGGAGTAGACTCCTGTTCCTTGTTCCTGTAAGGGGACCTCTTGACTAGCATCTTTTTGTAGAAGTGCTAGAACCTCCTGTTGAAGCAGTGTTATGTGTTCTGTAGACATTGGACGCTGCCTGGGTGGTATGTTTGGGGGGGTTGCTATGAGTTCTAGGCAGTAGCCATGTTGGATAATTTGTCTTACCCACCTGTCTGTTGTGATGGAATCCCAGACAGGTAGGAACTGTGATACTCTGCCCCCTACTGGTGTGGAATGTTGTAGGGGAGGCAGAGGGAAGTCACTGTTTGGGAGTGGAAGAGGAGCGGTTGTTGTTACATCTACCTCTTCCCTTATTGTTGTTGCCTCTGTACCCTCCTCTATAGTAACCTTTATTAGAGGGGGTTTGTGTTTGTATTTTAAAAGATGACGTGTTATCTGCACCGGTCTGCTTGGAGCCTCCTCTATAAGAGGAGCGGCGAAAAGAACCTCTAGTCTGGGTAGATTGTAATGCACCCATAGACTTAGCAGTGTCCGTGTCCTTTTTCATCTTTGCTAGCGTAGTATCTACCTCGGACCCGAACAATTGGTTCTGATTGAAGGGCTGGTTGAGGATGGTAGTTTGCACCTCTGGTTTGAAACCGGAAATGCGTAGCCATGCATGACGCCTGAGGATAACACTGGTGTTAACTGCCCTAGATGCTGGGTCAGCTAGGTCTAGTGCGCATTTAATGGAGGCATTTGATACTAGTTTGCCTTCCTGTAAGAGCTCTGCTGTGTGATCTTTGTATTGATCTGGCAGATGTTCCATTAACTTTTCTAGTTGGTCGTAGTGAGCCCTATCGTAGCGTGAGAGTAAGGCCTGTGTGTTTGCTATACGCCAAATGTTTGTTGCTTGTGCAGCAATCCGTTTCCCTGACGCATCAATGATTTTTGATTCTTTGTCAGGGGGGTGTGTCCCCAGAAGTTTGGGAATTGGCTATTTTGCGTGCATTTGACACCACTAAAGAGTCCAATGGTAGGTGTCCCTTAATGTAGGTAGGATCTGATGGTGCTGGCCTATACTTTTTTTCTATTCTTGGGTTTAGTACCCTACACCTTACTGGGTCTTTAAAAATGTCTGGGGCATGTTTAATGACCATCTTGATCATAGGTAGTATTTGAGTAGATCTCTGTGATTGCTCAAAAGTATCTAATAGGAAATCCTGCTCAATGGCATCAGAGTGCATTGGAACTCCATGGTAAAGTGCCGCTCTGTTCAGTAAATGATTAAACCCAATGCTATCCTCTGGAGGGGAAGGTTTTGTTGGGTAATACTGAGGATCAGGTATGTCTGGTGCATTATTTGGTTGGAAATTATATGCATCATCCTCCTTGGTATAATCTGGTTTGACCTCTTCATCCTCATGTAAGGGATATGTGTGTGTATCTGGTACATCATCCCCCCCACCTAAATCATACTCCTCTTCAGTGTGGTGTGATGATGCAGGAGATTGAGCAGGAGAAGTTATAGGCTCAATATATGGAGTGATAGGAGAGGAAGAAGGTGAAGGAGAGGAAGGGTGCATTGTAGATGTTGCACAATCCTTTTTGGCAGGAACCACAGTTGGAAGTGGTGTGTCTGCTGGCCTTTTCTTGTGTGGAATTTCTTCCACATGTCCAGTTTTTGGATTGATATAGACCTTTTTCTGCTTTGGATCTGGTCTAAATAGTTTTTCCTCTTGTATAGTCCTCTTCGGCGCCGATTTTTTCGGTGTCGATAGTGGTTCTTTAGCGTTTTTTGCCTTAGGAGGAGTTTTTGAGTCCTGTGGCAATTTCTTCGGTTCCGAAGATTCCTTAGGCTTGTGTGTATCAGGCCTTGTGGTCTTTGGTACCGTTATCGAAGATTTATTTCGGCGTGGAGACAGGTTTTGTTGGTCCTGTTGCGCCGGGATCTATCTTCCCGTCTTTGTTTTTGGAGCCGGATGGTTTCGGAGTCGAAGCTTTTGGTTCCGTTACTTTTTTTGGTTTCGGTACCGATGCCTGTTTAGGTTTGGGTGCCGAAGAGTCTTTGGGCGCCGAAGGGTGTATTAGCTTCGGTCCCAAAGAGTCCTTCGGTGTCGAACGGTTTTTCGTTGCCAATGGAGGAGGTGGAATTGGCATATGTTGTTTTTTCTGTGCCGAGGCACTGGAAGGCATAGTCTTTTTCCTCGGAGCCGAGCCGGAAGGCGGGGCGTTTGAGGGTAGATTTCGGTCTCTACTGGGCCCCATGGGCGGAGTGCTGACCGTTGCCTTTGGTTTGGGCAGTGTCTGTGGTGCAGGGGCAGAGGTACTCACGGGTTGTCGAGATGGAATCGAGTCGTCAGAGTCCTCTGCTCCCAATATGATTTGGAGATCAGGCGAGTCTTCCTCGGTAACGAGTGGAGCCTCGTCCTCGGAGATATCTTCGATTGGGTTCTCGTCCTCGGAGACGTCCTGTTCGACGATCTCCTTTTCAAAGATGGCCTCCGGTGCTGGTGCTGATCTCCTCATCTCGTGTCGACGGGCCCTCCGATCCCGAATGGTCTTAATCGATCGGAAGGAGGCACAGGCTGTGCAGGTCGACTCGTCGTGTTCTGGCGAGAGACAGAGGTTGCAAACCTCGTGATGGTCGCTATGAGGGAATTTTGCTCGACATACCGGGCATCTCGTGAATGGAGTTCTTTCCATGAAGCGTAGGCCGTACGGCGCCGATGGGCCCAACGGCCCGCGTCGATGCACTGGGATGTAGCTGGTGATGTCGAAAAGTGTCTTCGATGTCGAAAGTTGTTTGTCTAAAGTTTAACGCTTCGAAAATGCCGAAAAAGTCTTTTCTAGCCGGAGCGGAAAACTTTCATCCGAACCCAGTGGCGGAAAAAAACAATCTGAGGATGGAGTCGATGACCATGCGCAGTATTGTCCAAGGGAGTAGTCACCTATCTCGTGACTACAAAGACTTCTTCCAAGAAGACAACAACAACCTGCAATCATCCGAGCCCAACACCAGGTGGCGATCTATTGCTAAATGTACAATCTGCAGCTCATATGCCTCGGACAAACGTTTTACAAAAACAACGTGCAGCATTACAGCCTTATGCAGGGTCTCTGTGCAAATGTCTCTTTACCAAAACCGTGATCAAACAATACATAAACACCAGCAAAATAAAACAATAACTACTACTGTTAGATAAAATGGGGTCCCGCAGGGCCTGGATAGCCTAGGGCAGTGGTTCCCAAACTTTTGACTTCTGAGGACCCCCATTGAGGCACCACTGGAAGCCGGGGACCCCCAAGCAATTTGTATGAGTTAAATTTCAAACATTAAAACAGTAATTCGAAAAAAATACATACGTGTGCACACAAAACAAATACTCAAAGTACTAAGTGTAGGAGAGTAGGGTCTGCTATCCTATGGTCACCCCTAATTTTTGCTTTTTGCTTCACTGGTTTATGACTTAATGTGGCTGTGGGCCTACTAATCAGACCCACAGCCTGCTGTTCGCTCTCTAAATTATTGCCAATGCACTTTAGGTGCATTACGAAATTGGAACTGGTTCACCTTATTGGCTCCTGTAACAGTGTACCCAGGTACCCAGTGCATAGGTGCTTCCAAGGCCTACCAGGGGCTGCAGCACGTATTGTGCCACCCCTGGCCTGGCCTCCATATTTGACACAACTGGCTGATCACTCAGCTGGGGTAAGTCGGTGTAACCACCCCTTACTTAGGTGTAGTATGCCTATGCCTAACCTAAAATGGACACATATGTTCCTATCAGCCACTCCTATGGAAGGCCTCATCAATCCTGGAGGCAGAGTGCTTGGAAATATGTGAGATGGTGCTCTGGCATGAGCTGAGCCTGTCTGCAGCTTTCGGAACCATGTCCTTTAGCTGTTCCATGATACTGCCATACCATATACTCTTAAGTGCATTATGAACCTCGCGGTTAAATGCTATCTTTGGTTTGGCTTTATCAAAACATGTCAAGTAAGGTGTCATATGAATTGGAACACTACCCCCTCGCCAGTTCTGGCGACGAGGGTAGCATTCCACTCTTCTAGAGGGATACGACATGTACCTAACCTGAACCCCGGTTAAAGTTAAACAGAGCCTCAGCATCACAAAATGGATGCTGCCACCACAGACACAAGTCTGACCTCCTGCTGCTGGGAGTCCTTCCAGCGAGGGCAGCTTGGACAAAGGGTTTCCTGCCTTGGGAGGTGCTAGCACCACCCCAGACAGGATTTTGTGTGTTGGGTAGGACAGGGCTGAATAGAATCAGACATGCCTGGGGCACACAAGGTGTCCCTGTGCATATGCCAGTTCAAATCGGTGCTGGGGCTTTCCAGCCCCAGTCTTGGCGCGAAGCTGGACAAAGGAAAGGGGGTGTAACCACCCCCCTTCCTAGTCCCACCCAGAGGAGGGACCTAGTTGGTGATCCGGCCCCCAGATTTGGAATAAGAGTAGGAGCTGTGTCCTTAGACTTCAGATCATCCTGAACTCGACTTGAAACTAAGAAGAAGACTGGACTTCGACATTCTGCTGCACAGAAGACTGAAGAGAATCTCCCTTGTGGCCAAGGAGTGACCACCCTGTGAATACAGGCACCAACCAGCAACTCGACGTCTGCTTTGCCGCCGCCTCCCGCCAGAGCCCGAGCCCAGAGCCTGACAAGACCCAGACTCCCAGACATCTCAGAGCCCGATCCAGAGTCCCTGAAAAGAAGAGACCCGTGGAGGCACCGAGAGACGTGGGACCGGACCTCTTGGAAGACCCCTGAAGAGCTGACTGCGCAGCACCCGAGGCACCCTCGACGCTGTGCTTTGGGGTTTGAGAAGCCCCAACACCGAGCAGCATTTGCACCGAAGATCAGCCCCCCAGCATCTCCACGATCTGCGTGGGGCCCTTTTGCACTTTGCCACTCGACGCGCCATCCCGGTCACTTGCCACGCGGCTAGTGGCCATCTTGGCGATGAAAACTAGGACTTACACGACTGGCCCTTGCTCCCCTGAAAAGGAGCACCCGCTCTGACCTTGCTGGTCCGAGTAAGAAGCTTGAAACGATTCCTGCGTGACTTGCTTTAGCCAAGGCCTGTTTGCTTCAATCAAGTTGCCGACGCCGCCATCAGCGAGAGCCTTCGTGGGACAGCTCGTGACCAACGCCTGGACGTACTTGACCTCTTCGTGTCCACGTGGCTGCAGAGACAATCTTCACGACATCGCCTGTTTGCACTCGACATCGCCTGGTTCCATCCTGGTTCCACGGTAGTCACTGGCTAGTGACTTTGAACATTGTCCCCTCTGCTTTCAGGTCTTCACCTCTTCAGATCCACCCTTGGATCCACCGGAACTCTTCACATCGAGCCACCTGCAGCATCTTTAGCTCCAAGCACCATCGACCTGCGTGACGAAACCAGACACTATTTCGACCCTATGCACCCGCTTCCTGTGGGTGAGGTAACTCAGCAACGCCGGTGTTCCCACACTGGTACACACCTCTAGGGTCCGTGTCTAAAGTTTCATCCTCCTAGGTCACTCGGAAGGTTCCCTAATAACTAACTTTGTAACTTTTACGCACCATTGACATTGCATTGGTGTATGCGTGCACTTTAAGCACTGCACCCGAGTCCCGCGGGCCTTTCCCGACTTCATCACTGTTAGTCCTGAACAGCTCCAGCGATTCCCCAGGCCCAAGGCCTCTTCACTTTCCCCATAGTGGTTCTTATACCACTATTTTAGTGTATGGTTTAGGTGGCCCCTAGGGCTCATCCATATTTGTGCAACTTTTGTATATTTAAACTGTGTTTTGTTTTAACGCATTTGCTTCTGTGCTCATAAAGAGTATAGGGGATATTTGTAGAAATAAATCTATATATATTTTCAATATATATCTGTGTGGTGTCCTTTCATTTGGTATTCAAGGGGATTGTGTATGGTAAAACAGCTTGCTTCACATGCCTTTACAGAGTTTAGCCTAAGACTGCTTAGTCCATGCTACCCCTAGGATAGCTTGTCTATAAGGTTGACTTTACAACCTCCACCATAAGGGTTGCTTGGCATGGTACAAGGTGATCACTAGAACTAGTGAGCATCATATACCAGGCCAACTTCTCACATTGGTGAGCAGCGGATTGGGATTTGAGCTTGCTGTTGTTTTACCATTACAATCTTTGGAGAGTATCATTTGAAAGATCGTACAGGTACCTGATAGGTACACTAAAACAAGACTAGTATACTTAAGTTCTACTGAACTTAGTTGTTGTAGAGGATAGGGAGTAGCACACCCTGACTACAACTACTAGATAGGTTTGGTCGCAAACACCAGTGCAGGTAGATTGCAACATATCCACCTACACTAGAGCAATGTCTGGAGCAGAGGGATCCACTGGACCTATCTCTGTTGAGAGTGACCCTCCAAGGGCACCATCCAAATTTGCTATCTTTACTTTTAAAGAACGGAGGCAGCTGTGTTCCTTAAGAGGAATCAAAACGGGTCCTAGCCCTACAGCAAGTCACCTCAGAGAGCTTTTAGACCAGTCTGAAGCTCTAAAGACCTCCAAACCAGGCCCCTCAGGGACTGGAGAGGGAGGCTCTCCCACTGAAGATGACAACACTGACACCCCTGCCCCTGTCCCTGTCATCCAGATAGATGAGGAAGACCAGGTCACTGGAGATACTCAGCCAGAGGATGAGGAAGAAGAGGAGGAGGAGGAGGAAAGTGGGTCTGATGATGAGAGAAATAGTCAGGTGCTAGTCAGCAGGCTTAACCTGGCTAACTTAAGCACATTTGGGACTGAAAGTGGGTCCAACCCATTCAGACCCCCAAGTGGACTTAACCAGGAGCAAAGGAGGAGAAGGAATCACTCAGGTGGGGATGACATCCACAAATGGATGACTGCACTTGAGAGAGCCTGCAGAGTACAGCAGATCCCTCAGGAGCAGTGGGCAGCAATCTTGTGGCTCTCCTTTGAAGGTAGAGGCCGAGACAGACTCCTCACAGTTAGTGATGGGGATTCTAGAAACTACCTGGTCCTGAAGAGTGCTCTGATTGATGGGTTAGGCTTAACCACTGAACAGTACAGGTTAATGTTCAGAGACACCCAGAAGACACAGACTCAGGACTGGTCTGAATTTGTTGAATGTGCCACTAAGGCTCTGGAGGGGTGGTTGCTGGGAAGTAAGGTTACAGACTATGAAGGATTGTACAATTTGCTTATGAGAGAACAGAGTTTAAATAACTGTCAGAACCAGCAGTTGCATCAACATTTGGTTGACTCAGATCTAACCTCTCCCCAAGAATTGGGAAAGAGGGCAGACAAATGGGTTAGAACCAGAGTTAAGCAAAAGAACCAGAACCAGAACCAGGGTGGTGACCAGACGAAAACAGACCAGAAGGGTGGGGAGCAGAAAGCTAAAGACCAGAAGTCTTCAACAGGGCCCCAAACTAATACTGAGGGTGGGTCCCAAACTTCCAAGAAAAAGAAGAAAGAAGGTCAAAGAAAACCCTGGTGTAGTTTTTGTAAAAACACCTCTCACTGGACAAGTGAGTGTAAAAAGGGTGGAGCCCCCAACACTGCAGCCCCTAAGGCACCTGCACCCAATAGTACAGTCAGCAGTGTTGGTCCACCGACTAAGGGGGTAGTTGGTATCACCTTGGGAACTGAGGGAGATTCTGGCCTAGTCAGAACCCCTACACAGGCTGTTCTGATCTGTGATGTGGAGATTGATTTGTCCACTACTGTCAGTCCCAGTAATATGGGCAAGTACAGGCAGACGCCTTTGATTAATGACAAAGTGGCTCAAGCATACAGGGACACATGTGCCAGTGTCACCATGGTGATACCTAGCTTTGTGGACCCTGGACAATACCTGCCAGGTGATAATTACCTGGTGACCAATGCCAGCAATGTCACTACTACACACTGGGGTCGATTAGGATGGCGGACGGACCTGCGTCCGTCCGCCACCCCAGAGTAGGAGGGACCGTCCGCAGGGGCAGCGGCGGTCCCTCCTGTGCAATTAGGATGTGACCGCCAGGGTGGCGGTCACATCCTGTATTTTTAACATTGCGGCGGGTGCTGCTTCAAGCAGCACCCGCCGCAAGGTTAAAAATGAGAGCATTGCATTTGCATGCACAAAGCGGCAGGCACCTCGAGGTGCCTGCCGCTTCGTGCACGCAAATGCAGGGGGGTACCATAGGTACCCCCCATGTGCACCCTCCACCCCCCTTTCACCCCTGGGGGCCCGCAACGGGCCCCCAAACAAAAGTCCGTATGCCTTTTCACGGCGGAAATGCCGCCGTGGAAAGGCATAGAAATGCTGACATCCTAATATGCCTGGCGGTGTCTGACAGACACCGCCAGACATGTTAAGAGCTTTTCCGCCGCGGTCGGAAAGCGACCGCGGCGGAAAAGCTGCGGACGGTCTTCCTGACCCCCCAGCCATCCTAATCTGGCGGGGGGTCTGTGAAGGCTCCGCAGCGGTTTTTCCGCATCCTCCGGGCCGGCGGACTCTTCCGCCGGCCCGGAGGATGCGGAAAAACCGCTATCCTAATGAGGGCCATAGTGTGGCACTTGTTAACTTTTCCTGGGGAGGGGTAACTGGCCTAAAAAGAGTTGTGGTTAGTGCTGATCTCCCAGTAGAATGTTTGTTGGGCAATGACCTGGAGAACTCTCTATGGTCAGAAGTTGAGTACAGGACTCATGCAGAGATGTTAGGGATATCATCACATGTCCTTGCTGTGACCAGGTCACAGGCAAAAAAGTGCCTCTCTGAACCTCAGGTCTTGGATCCTGGAACAATGGACCAAGCACCTTCCAAGAAGAAGAACAGGAGGGTAAAGGCTGTGCCTTCCCAACTGCCTACAAGTGAGGATCAGCCTTCACGGGAAGATGATCTTGAGACCCCTGAAGGAACTGTCCCTGAAGAGCTTGAACCTGATCAGGTTGAGTTTCTGGGGACAGGGGGACCTTCTAGGGCAGACTTGGGGCAGGCTCAGTTAACCTGTCCTTCTCTTGAACCCCTCAGACAGCAGGCTGCTGCGGAGGCTGCTGGGAATGCTCAAGGTACCCATAAAGTTTATTGGGATGATGGGCTCCTTTATTCAGAGGGTAGAGACCCCAAGCCTGGTACAACTAGGAGGTTGGTCATACCTCTGCAATTTAGGGGCTTCCTTCTTACCTTGGCACATGATATTCCCTTAGCAGGACACCTAGGCCAGAACAAAACTTGGGACAGACTTGTCTGTCATTTTCACTGGCCTCACATGTCAGAAGATACAAAGGAGTTTTGTCGCTCCTGTGTAACCTGCCAAGCAAGTGGCAAAGCAGGTGGTACCACAAAGGCCCCCCTGATACCACTACCTGTGGTGGGGGTGCCCTTTGAAAGAGTGGGGATTGACATTGTTGGTCCAAAGGATCCCCCTACAGCATCTGGGCACAGATTCATACTGGTGGTGGTGGACCATGCCACCAGGTACCCAGAGGCAATTCCACTTAGGACCACAACAGCTCCTGTTGTGGCCAGGGCCTTACCTGGAGTTTTCTCCAGAGTGGGGGTTCCTAAGGAGGTAGTATCTGATAGAGGTGCCAACTTCATGTCAGGATACTTAACAGCTATGTGGAAGGAATGTGGTGTCAACTACAAGTTCACCACTCCCTATCATCCACAATGCAATGGGCTTGTTGAAAGGTTCAACAAGATCCTCAAGGGCATGATCAAAGGATTACCTGAAAAGCTCAGGCAAGATGGGATATCCTTCTGCCCTGCCTTCTGTTTGCTTACAGAGAGGTCCCACCAAAGGGGGTTGGCTTCAGCCCCATTGAATTGTTGTTTGGGCACCCTGTAAGAGGACCCCTATGTCTGGTGAGGGAAGGATGGGAGTTACCTCTCAAAAAGCCCAAGCAAGACATAGTGGACTATGTACTTGGTCTCCGCTCCAGGATGGCTGAGTATATGGAGAAGGCATCCAAAAACCTTGAGGCTAGCCAGGAATTACAGAAAGCCTGGCATGACCAAAAGGCTGTCCTGACTGAGTACCAGCCTGGGCAGAAGGTATGGGTGTTGGAGCTAGTGGCCCCAGCAGCACTCCCAAGACAAATGGTTTAGACCCCATACAATCATTGAGAAAAAGGGAGAGGTTACCTACTTGGTGGACCTAGGAACTCCCAGGAGCCCCCACAGGGTGCTCCATGTTAACAGGCTGAAAGCATATGTTGACAGGGCAGACATGGGCTTGCTCATGGCTACAGATGAGGGGCAGGAGGAAGAGAGTGACCGTCTCCCAGACCTGCTGACTCAGAACCCTGAGGATGGGTCAGTTGATGGTGTGGCCTTAGATGGCAGTCTCACTGAACATCAGCAACATGACTGTAGACAGGTTTTGCAGTCATATCGACATATGTTCTACCCGACACCCAGTCAGACTAACTGGTGTACCCATGTGGTGGACACTGGTGATAGTCTTCCTGTAAAGAACAAATTTTACAGGCAACCTGACCATGTCAGAGATTGTATCAAGACTGAGGTGCAAAAGATGCTGGAATTAGGTGTCATTGAGCCTTCAGAGAGCCACTGGGCTAGCCCAGTGGTTCTGGTCCCCAAACCTCACACCAAAGATGGGAAGAGAGAGATGAGGTTCTGTGTGGATTACAGAGGACTCAATGCTGTCACCAGGACAGATGCACACCCTATTCCAAGGGCAGATGAGCTCATTGACAAATTGGCTTCTGCCAAGTACTTGAGCACATTTGACTTGACAGCTGGCTACTGGCAAATCAGGTTAGCTGAGGAGTCTAAAGCCAAGACAGCATTTTCTACCCCAGGTGGGCATTATCAATTTGTGGTGATGCCCTTTGGTTTGAAAAATGCACCTGCCACCTTCCAAAGGTTGGTGAATCAAGTCCTTACTGGGTTGGATGACTTTTGCGCAGCATATCTGGATGATATTGCTGTCTTTAGCTCCACCTGGGAGGATCACCTGGTCCACCTGAAGGAAGTGCTAGAGGCTCTGCAAAAGGCAGGCCTCACTATCAAGGCAACCAAGTGCCAGATAGGGCAGAGTAAGGTTGTGTACTCGGGCCACCTTGTAGGTGGAGGCCAAGTTCAACCACTGGAGAGTAAGATCCAGACCATAAAGGACTGGTCCCCTCCAACTACCCAGACTCAGGTCAGAGCTCTCTTGGGCCTGACTGGGTACTACAGGAAGTTTGTTAAGAACTATGTGTCCATTGTGACTCCTCTTAATGATCTGACATCTAAGAAGATGCCAAAAAAGGCTCAGTGGACAGAATACTGTCAAAAGGCATTTGATGACCTGAAGAAGGCCATGTGCTCTGCACCTATCCTGAAGAGTCCTGACTACTCAAGAGAGTTCATTGTCCAAACAGATGCTTCTGAGTTGGGAGTGGGAGCTGTGCTTTCACAACTTAATGTAGATGGTCAAGACCAGCCCATTGCTTTTATTAGCAGAAGGCTGACCCCCAGAGAGAAACGTTGGTCAGCCATTGAGAGGGAGGCCTTTGCTGTGGTGTGGGCCCTGAAGAAGTTGAGACCATACTTGTTTGGCACTCACTTCAAGATTCAGACCGACCATAAGCCCCTCTTATGGCTTAATCAGATGAAGGGTGAAAACCCCAAACTGCTCAGGTGGTCCATTTCCCTACAGGGGATGGACTTTACAGTGGAGCACCGCCCATGGACTGACCATGGTAATGCAGATGGTCTCTCCAGGTACTTCCACTTAGAACATGAAGACACAACTGGTCAAGGTTAGTCTAATGTCCCTGCGTTTGGGGGGGGGGTTGTGTAGGAGAGTAGGGTCTGCTATCCTATGGTCACCCCAAATTTTTGCTTTTTGCTTCACTGGTTTATGACTTAATGTGGCTGTGGGCCTGCTAATCAGACCCACAGCCTGCTGTTCTCTCTCTAAATTATTGCCAATGCACTTTAGGTGCATTACGAAATTGGAACTGGTTCACCTTATTGGCCCCTGTAACAGTGTACCCAGGTACCCAGTGCATAGGTGCTTCCAAGGCCTACCAGGGGCTGCAGCACGTATTGTGCCACCCCTGGCCTGGCCTCCATATTTGACACAACTGGCTGATCACTCAGCTGGGGTAAGTCGGTGTAACCACCCCTTACTTAGGTGTAGTATGCCTATGCCTAACCTAAAATGGACACATATGTTCCTATCAGCCACTCCTATGGAAGGCCTCATCAATCCTGGAGGCAGAGTGCTTGGAAATATGTGAGATGGTGCTCTGGCATGAGCTGAGCCTGTCTGCAGCTTTCGGAACCATGTCCTTTAGCTGTTCCATGATACTGCCATACCATATACTCTTAAGTGCATTATGAACCTCGCGGTTAAATGCTATCTTTGGTTTGGCTTTATCAAAACATGTCAAGTAAGGTGTCATATGAATTGGAACACTACCCCCTCGCCAGTTCTGGCGACGGGGGTAGCATTCCACTCTTCTAGAGGGATACGACATGTACCTAACCTGAACCCCGGTTAAAGTTAAACAGAGCCTCAGCATCACAAAATGGATGCTGCCACCACAGACACAAGTCTGACCTCCTGCTGCTGGGAGTCCTTCCAGCGAGGGCAGCTTGGACAAAGGGTTTCCTGCCTTGGGAGGTGCTAGCACCACCCCAGACAGGATTTTGTGTATTGGGTAGGACAGGGCTGAATAGAATCAGACATGCCTGGGGCACACAAGGTGTCCCTGTGCATATGCCAGTTCAAACCGGTGCTGGGGCTTTCCAGCCCCAGTCATGGCGCGAAGCTGGACAAAGGAAAGGGGGTGTAACCACCCCCCTTCCTGGTCCCACCCAGAGGAGGGACCTAGTTGGTGATCCGGCCCCCAGATTTGGAATAAGAGTAGGAGCTGTGTCCTTAGACTTCAGATCATCCTGAACTCGACTTGAAACTAAGAAGAAGACTGGACTTCGACATTCTGCTGCACAGAAGACTGAAGAGAATCTCCCTTGTGGCCAAGGAGTGACCACCCTGTGAATACAGGCACCAACCAGCAACTCGACGTCTGCTTTGCCGCCGCCTCCCGCCAGAGCCCGAGCCCAGAGCCTGACAAGACCCAGACATCTCAGAGCCCGATCCACAGTCCCTGAAAAGAAGAGACCCGTGGAGGCACCGAGAGACGTGGGACCGGACCTCTTGGAAGACACCCGAAGAGCTGACTGCGCAGCACCCGAGGCACCCTCGACGCTGTGCTTTGGGGTTTGAGAAGCCCCAACACTGAGCAGCATTTGCACTGAAGATCAGCCCCCCAGCATCTCCACGATCTGCGTGGGGCCCTTTTGCACTTTGCCACTCGACGCGCCATCCCGGTCACTTGCCACGCGGCTAGTGGCCATTTTGGCGACGAAAACTACGACTTACACCGCTGGTCTGGTTGCTCCAGACTGGCCCTTGCTCCCCTGAAAAGGAGCACCCGCTCTGACCTTGCTGGTCCGAGTGAGAAGCTTGAAACGATTCCTGCGTGACTTGCTTTAGCCAAGGCCTGTTTGCTTCAATCAAGTTGCCGACACCGCCATCAGCGAGAGCCTTCGTGGGACAGCTCGTGACCAACGCCTGGACGTCCTTGACCTCTTCCGTGTCCACGTGGCTGCAGAGTCAATCTTCACGACATCGCCTGTTTGCACCCGACATCGCCTGGTTCCATCCTGGTTCCACGGTAGTCACTGGCTAGTGACTTTGAACATTGTCCCCTCTGCTTTCAGGTCTTCACCTCTTCAGATCCACCCTTGGATCCACCGGAACTCTTCACATCGAGCCGCCTGCAGCATCTTCAGCTCCAAGCACCATCGACCTGCGTGACGAAACCCGACACTACTTCGACCCTATGCACCCGCTTCCTGTGGGTGAGGTAACTCAGCAACGCCGGTGTTCCCACACTGGTACACACCTCTAGGGTCCGTGTCTAAAGTTTCATCCTCCTAGGTCACTCGGAAGGTTCCTTAATAACTAACTTTGTAACTTTTACGCACCATTGACATTGCATTGGTGTATGCGTGCACTTTAAGCACTGCACCCGAGTCCCGGGGGCCTTTCCCGACTTCATCACTGTTAGTCCTGAACAGCTCCAGCGATTCCCCAGGCCCTAGGCCTCTTCACTTTCCCCATAGTGGTTCTTATACCACTATTTTAGTATATGGTTTAGGTGGCCCCAAGGGCTCATCCATATTTGTGCAACTTTTGTATATTTAAACTGTTTTGTTTTAACGCATTTGCTTCTGTGCTCATAAAGAGTATAGGGGATATTTGTAGAAATAAACCTATATATATTTTCAATATATATCTGTGTGGTGTCCTTTCATTTGGTATTCAAGGGGATTGTGTATGGTAAAACAGCTTGCTTCACATGCCTTTACAGAGTTTAGCCTAAGACTGCTTAGTCCATGCTACCCCTAGGATAGCTTGTCTATAAGGTTGACTTTACAACCTCCACCATAAGGGTTGCTTGGCATGGTACAAGGTGATCACTAGAACTAGTGAGCATCATATACCAGGCCAACTTCTCACACTAAGGATTTTGGGGCCAGATGTACGACCATTTCATTTAGCACCTCGCATTTGGCGACACATTGTGAGTGGCAAATTGTGAGTTGCTAAATGAAATGTACAACAGTGTGTTTAACACTGTTTGGGATTCCCTATGTGGTCGCAAATGGCGAGGTTCATTAATATTAATGAGCCTCTCGCAATTTGCAAGCCCATTGGGAATGCCAGCCCTCCCAGCAATGGTGGCCTGGTGGGCTCTGCAGGCCACCATGTCTCGGACTGCTTTTAAATAAAGCAGTTTTAAAAAACAAATGCAGCCTGTTTACCATGCATTAAAAAAAAAAAAAAAGAAAATGAAATGTTTTCGTTTCATTTTCTAAGGGCAGGCAGAGGTCCTGGGACCACCGCCTGCCCTTAAAAAATAATTTTGCATGCATTTGCAAAGGGGTGAGAATGCATTACCATCTACTTGAAGTAGGTGCTAATTGTGACAGTTTTGCGTCCACAAAACATTTGTACATGGTTTTGAGACTCGCTATTTGGAAGGGAATGCCCCTTCCAAATAGCAAGTTGCAAAACCTATTTAGAGAGTCGCAAACAAATTGCGACTCGCGAAATAGGCTATGTACATGGCCCAATAGGTTTTTGCATGCGCAAACGGGTTCACGAACCTGTTCGCGCATATAAAGACAGATCGTACATCTGGCCCTTAGTATTTTATATTGAAGTAATAGCCCCTCTGTCACATGCATTTCATTTGTTTTATAGCATCTCTCATACCATTGTAGGATGTCAGAGCACTTTACGTCACACACACATATAGAGACATTGAATAATACATGTAAATCAGTGTGTATATAAAATGTTTAAAGAGTGCTTGGTCTGGAAAAGCACTACCTCAGGATTCAGAACATAACACAGTGGCTAGCATTGACTTTAACATTAAAAATGTATTTCCACCCAAATATATCTTTTTAGCAGCATCGGGATAATGAATAACTGATACTAAATATAAGTTACTAACTGGTACCATGCAGTTTGCAAGCAGCTCTTTGATGACAGTTTATAGGTCCCTCTGCTAGATTACGATTGTCACTTATGAAGTGCACAGTAACAAAATAATCTCTGTGACAAAAGCAGTAACCACGAACCTAGGCACATAAAATACTGCTTTTTAAGATGCATGTTACACGTTCTTTGCAGTAGGCACATTAACCCTCTGTGCTACATTAGTTAAATCAAAGCTGCCACTGAATAAAACTCTCCTCGCTCTCCAGCAGGTACAATAATCACTGGCATTCTCTTGACACTTTTATTGTTGCTGGAAAGCTGCTAATTATACAAGAAACGTTTCTGTGCTTTTAAAACTGTTGCCTACGGACCCCCTGGGAATGTGTCACGGACCCCTGGGGGTCCGGGGACCACAGTTTGGGAAACACTGGCCTAGGGTTAAGTTTTTATTTTTACAGGCTTGGATGATGTATAGCTCAAAAGCGGCTGCCTGGCAGTTTAAGAGCACTTACAATATATAAAAAGCTTAGAGAAACTAGGAACATGCAGTAGCAAAACCCTTATATCAATATAATAAACTTACCATCTGGAAGTATGCTTGGTTGCCAACTTTTTATTATTTTATTTAATTCTTGACCAAACGTACAGTACTGAAGATCAATAAATATATTATCCTTTCTGCCGCTGCCATGTAAAAACTACAAGGAAAACAGATATAAGTTAGGTTAACCTGTTCAGTTTCATTTGGGGATTCAATCCTAGGTCTCTGGATGAATACAAGTTAGTTTGCTGTTAACTTCTAAGTACTTTTATTGTTGCCCATGTTATGGCAATCGCAACAATTAATTCAAACAAACAATAAGGTACTTGTTTTCAAATATACATTTCTATGTCTGTCAGTATAAACAAATCATGAGTTTATAAATTGATGTCTCAATATCAATAGCCAGTCTATGAATAAGAAGATGTGCGCACCTTAGCAAGAAAGCTTTGAATGGGGTCACCCTAAATGGTCTTGGGCCTGGGTACCGTTTAATACAAAAGACAATGGTCCTTGACCATATTCATATGGAGAGAGATAAATCAGTTAGCTTTTTGTATTCAATACATTATTTATGAGCATATTAAAGAACATTCCGTCTGCTCATCATACTCCATAATTTTACTCAAAATGAATCAGACAACAGTTATTAGCAACATACCAAAAGGAAAATGCTACTTACCAGTATGCATCTGTTCTTGGCATGTAGAGCTGCAGTCCCACTGTGCATAGATGGCCACCTAGTGTTGTGCCCGGATGTTTGCAGTTTGTTTTTGTTGTAGAAAAGTCTTTGGAAGTCACAGGAAAAGGTGACTCCTCCTTTGGATCATACTGCACATGGGCATCTGCTCCATCCCCAGATTGTTTTTCGCCATTAGGGAAGTGATGGAGCTGTGCAAGAAGTAGTGATGTCCATGTGATTTTTATCTAATTAAGATAATACTGGAACAGATAAAGGCAGCCGGGGGAGGCGGGTGGGTGTGTGTAATTCTGCAGCTCTACATGCCAAGAGCAGATGCATACTGGTAAGTAGCATTTTCCGTTCGAGGTATATGAGCTGCAGATTACACACTGTGCATAGATTGTATAGCAGTACCCACCTTTAGCGGCGACTACCCGTATCTGTTGCAGTTGTTTGAAACAGCTTTTAGTACAGCCTGGCCCACAGTGGCTTGTTGTTTAGTTTGCACATCTACACAATAGTGTTTTGTGAATGTGTGCGGTGTAGATCATGTAGCTGCTTTGCATATGTCATCTAGGGGAATGTTCCCTAAGAATGCCATTGAAGCCCCTATTTTCCTTGTAGAATGGGCTTTTGGAGGAATTATTAACGTACGTTTGGCTGTCCGGTAACATGTTTGTATGCATTTAACAATCCACCTAGCTATCCCCGATTTTGATATGGGGTTGCCTTTATGTGGTGGTGAAAAAAACACAAAAAATTGTTTAGTTTTACGAAACGTTTGCGTCCTTTCGATGTAGTATAGTAATGCTCTTTTGACATCTAAGGTGTGTAGAGCTCTTTCTGCGACTGTTTGTGGCTGCGAGAAAAATACAGGCAGCTCAACAGATAGATTTAGATGGAATGGTGAAATGACTTTTGGAAGGAGTTTAGGATTAGTACGTAGAACCACTTTCTTATGATGCATTTGCAGAAAAGGTTCTTGAATGGTAAATGTTTGAGAGAAGTAATAGCTACTAGGAAAGCTACTTTCCAAGTTAGGAATTGCAATTCACATTTATGTAACGGTTCAAAGGGAGGTCCCATTAACCGTGTGAGAACAATGTTTAAGTTCCACACTGGTGAAGGTGGCGTTCTGGGAGGGATTATTCTTTTGAGTCCTTCCATGAAAGCTTTTATAGCAGGTACTCTAAAAAGAGATAGATGTTGTCTATTTCGTAAATATGCTGCAATGGCAGCAAGGTGTAATCTGATAAACGTGAAGGCTAAATTACACTTTTGAAGGTGTAATAGGTATCCTACGATGTGTTGAATAGACACATCTAAAGGATTTATGTGGTTGTTTTGACAGTATATCACAAACCGTTTCCATTTAGCAGCATAACATGCTCTAGTAGTGGGACGTCTAGCTTCTTTAATAACGTTCATACATTCTGGAGGAAGGTTGAGGTAACCAAACTCTGACTTCAGGAGCCAGATCGCTAGGTTGAGCTGAGCTGGGTCTGGGTGTCTGATCTCCCCATGGTTCTGTGTTAATAGGCGTAGAGATAGGCTTAGTTTCTGGTGTGGTACCACAGATAGTTGCAGCAGCGTGGTGTACCACGGTTGTCTGACCCAAGTTGGAGCAACTAGAATGAGTGTTAGGGAATGTTGCTGTAGCTTGCGTACCCCAAACGGAAGTAGTGGGAGAGGAGGAAAAGCGTACGCAAATTGTTCTGACCACTTCATCCATATCGCATTGCCTTTGGACAGCGGGTGTGGATACCTGGCGGCGAAGTTTGGGCATTTTGAGTTTGTGGGTGGCGCAGATGTCTATCTGAGGTTGTCCCCACATTTGAAACAACGGTTGAAGAACTTGCGGATGAAGTTCCCACTTGTGGATCTGCTGCGTCTGTCGACTTAGCAGATCTGCCATGGTGTTTTGTACTCCTGGAACGTGTTGGGCTAAGAGGAAGATCTTTAGTGGTATAGCCCATCTCCATATCTGCTGTGCTAACTGAGAGAGCTGCAGAGAGTGTGTTCCCCCTTGTTTGTTTATGTAGTACATGGCGGTCATATTGTCTGTGCAGACTAAGACAGCTTTGCCTGATACTTGTTTTTGGAATGCTTTTAGGGCTAGAAAAACAGCTAGTAACTCCAAGTGGTTGATGTGGAGTAACTTTTGTTGCGGTGTCCACCTGCCTTGCATGGTGTGATGCAGTAGGTGAGCTCCCCAGCCGGAGAGCGATGCGTCAGCTGTCATGATTATTTGAGGAACTGGCTCTAGAAACGGTCGGCCCTTTGAAAGGTTCTTGGTGCTCCACCATTGCAGAGAGCGATGAGTCTGACTGTCTACCAACACTAGGTCTGTTAATTGACCACGAGCCTGGTTCCATTGGCGTGCTAGGCACTCTTGAAGTGGACGCATTTGCAGTCTTGCGCGAGGTACTATAAATATGCAAGATGCCATCACTGCTATGAGCTGCATGAACGCTGAAAGCGAATGTTGTAGTTTGAATCTTGTTAGAAGAGTTTGTACACTTATTATCCTAGCTGGAGAGGGATAGGCTAGTGTTAGTTGGGTGTTTATTGTAGCTAGGCACTCTTGAAGTGGACGCATTTGCAGTCTTGCGCGAGGTACTATAATTATGCAGGATGCCATCATTGCTATGAGCTGCATGAACGCTGGAAGCAAATGTTGTAGTTTGAATCTTGTTAGAAGAGTTTGTACACTTATTATCCTGGCTGGAGAGGGATAGGTTAGTGTTAGTTGGGTGTTTATTGTAGCGCCGAGATATTTTTGTATGTGCGAAGTTTGAAGATGTAACTTGGTGTGATTTACTGTGAATCCCAAGTTGTGAAGCAGTTGAATGGTAGCGTGAGTGTGTTGTACACACTGGCTGTATGAGCTGGTTTTTATGAGCCAGTCGTCTAGGTATGGGAAGACGTGAATATGCTGTCTTCTTAAGTGTGCTGCTACCACTGCTAGGCATTTGGTAAACACCCTTGGTGCTCTTGTGACTCCGAATGGGAGCACTTTGAACTGGTAGTGCCACCCGTCCAGCACAAATCTGAGATATTTTCTGTGTGCTGTGTGGATAGGAATGGGAAAGTAGGCGTCCTTGAGATCTAGAGTGACAAGGAAGTCGTTTTGTGACAGGAGCGGAAGGACTTGTTGGAGTGTGACCATATGAAAATGATCCGACTGTATGTAAATGTTTAGAGGTCTGAGGTCTAGAATAGGTCTTTGAGATCCTTCCTTCTTTGGGATTAAGAAATATAGGGAGTATACTCCTTTGTCTTGCTGATGCATTGGGACTATTTCTATTGCATTTTTGTGCAGGAGGGATATCACTTCCTGCCTGAGCAGTGACAAATGTTCCTGTGACATTGGACGCTGCCTGGGTGGTATGTTTGGGGGGGGTGGATGTTAGTTCTAGACAGTAACCTGACTGAATTATTTGAAGCAACCACCTGTCTGATCGGATGTTTTCCCAGGCTGGTAAGTGTTGTTGTAGTCTTCCCCCGACAGGAGTGGAATGGGGCGGGGAAGGGGAGTCATTGGGCAGGGGTAGAGGCAGAGCGGGAGTTGTTTTTACCTCTGCCCTAATTGTTGTTACCTCTGTAACCACCCCTTTGGTAGCCCCTACTATAGGTGGATTGTGTGGGGTTTTGTACGAGGTGGAAGGTGTGTCTGAAGAGTATCCCGAAATGAACGTCTGGGAGCCTGCAGAAAAAACTAATCTGGGGATGGAGCCTATGCCCATGCGCAGTATGATCCAAAGGAGGAGTTACCTGTCCTGTGACTTCCAAAGACTTTTCTACAACAAAAACAAACTGCAAACATCCGGGCCCAACACTAGGTGGCCATCTATGCACAGTGTGTAATCTGCAGCTCATATGCCTCAACCACTCTATTTCACCATGCATTTTATTTTCATGTCAACGGGTGAGACAATTCAATTGTTAAACACTCTGCATAAGGTATTTACACATTTAAGGTTGCTCCAAAAGGGGAACGTACGTAAATAAGGGTGCTCAGATGTGCAGTGGTGAGAGAAGAAAAATCGTGGAAGTGACACAGGGAAACAATAAGTATGAATAAAAAGGGGTTGTGAATCACCGTCCTTGGCGGCCACAATCTTAGTAGGATACTTCTAATTACAATTTTTTCATGGAATAAGATTCACATGTGGCACGTATAGATAAGGATTAAGAGTCCAGGTCCTTAATAAAAAGGGGGCGTCGACGTATCAACCCGTCTTGCGGCCAGGTTAGACCATGGCCATGCGGGTCTTCATCAGGACAGGGTGGGGCAACCATAGATACGGTGGGGGGCCTCCGTAGTGCCCCCCCTCTACGTTGGTGGGGTTCATTCAATGCCAATACTAAAATAAACAGGTCCGCATTCTCCTGTGGGCGTATGGAAATTCACTGCGGGCGGTACCGGGACGCGGAGCGGTTGGAATTAATTTCCCCAGCGAGGACGGCTTAAATAATACGAACCATCCTCGCACCAAATCAAGTCTGGCGGAGCTCCATAATAGATTCACTCTACCAGTTTCAACGCGACTTTTGCCCCAATTTCCATATGGCCACAGGAGCATGTGGACCTGTTTATTTTACATTCATATGGAGGTGTACTAAACTTCTGAGGCAAATCTATGACAAGCTATAATATGATAATAGCTCTTATACTAGACATGTAGCTAGGTTTTATCCAATGGGATTTTGGTGAAGGATTATGCGCTCTCTTTCATAATCATCCCATTAAAGATATCAAAGCTGGCAGTATTATTGCCGCCTCCTGCACATGGTTGCAATTAGGAACATGGTTGTCTATGACTCCATCTTTAGGATCCCCTGTTGAATTAATAGTATGTGTGTACATGTTTTTGTAAATATCCACAAGAAATATGTTCCAAACATTAAATGTATGCACGGTAGCATCATGCTGACAAAGACGTATTTTTCTGTCAATTAAGTTGAAGCTCCAAACAAGGATATAATCCTTCAGTACAGTTACTTCATTTTTAGTTTCTACTTTTTTAAGTGATCTATTCATGAAGTGGCTTACGTTCAAAAATGTATCAGGTGTCTCTTATATGTCCCACTCATACTGAAATAGAAAAAGTGGCATAAATTATCTGCAGAGTCATTTTTATTGCTTTGAAGCATGAGCTGGCAATGGAACCATTTTGTTAACTTACCTAATGCCACAAGGTTTGCTATCAGATAGAAGTTCTATTGTGGTGATCGCTCCCTTCGCATCATAGTGACCTCCTGAGCACTGATGAATATGGTCCCAGACTCCTCATATTGCTGGACCTCTGAGCTGCCTTCCACAGTTGGCCATCCAACAGTCATCCACACCCAGGAGTCTCCAAAGGAATTCACTCGCATGGGCGCAATCAGGTCCCATAAGATCCCTATACTTGTGGTGTCCCTAAGGGTTCCATGCAGTCTCCTGTCATTTTCAGACTCTTCATGTAGCACCATGGGGCTATATTCACATATCAGCATCAAAATTCACTAGACTTCTAAAAGTCACTTCTGCTCCAGTCATCCAATGTTTCCCACATTACCTGCAACTGATTTCAGATCAGGATGTCTGACGCCTACCTGAAGCTAAACCCAATTATTCATCTTATTTGAAAAGAACAAGGAAGAACCAGTACAAACCTGGGCCAATGACACAAACCTTGATGGCTTCTAATCCCCCAGGTTTTACTGAATACGCCCAACACACTTGGATGCATCTTGGACATCAACCTCACCCTCAAGGAAAACATTGCCAAAAAACGATAGCCTGGTTCCAGCTCTCTTTTTCAAGTTCAAAATGAGTTTATTGAAATAAAGGAATATGTTGATACATAGAATACAATAGCAATAAAGTTAAAGTAGAGTAAAACAGTTTTCTCCAACCATAAAGTGACTTCTGAACTGTTGTTTAAGCCCTAGTAATTTTGCATCTGGCTGGTGGAAACACCCTGCTACCTGGCCTTCAGGACTTCACAAAGGCACCACGCCAAGGCATCCTGCAAGCAGCAGCACACCTCATTCAGGGCCGGCAAAATATGATCACATGATCCCCATCTTGATGGAACTCCATTGGCTATCCGTCAGTACACACCATCTTCAAAACTAAATTAGTTACTTACCTGTAAGAATAGCTTTGCAGCATAGACTCTTCTAGATTAACATGCTGTGCAGATTCCGCCATCTAGAGGTTGGAGTTGGAAAGTGCTTTGCTTTTTAAAAAAAAACCCAAAAAAACATTTTGCTGGGTGGTTGTGAAACCCGATACTCTGGATCAGGCTACAACCCCTTTCACATGTGTGCAAGCTCTCCGATTTTTTTCTTCCCTTTTTTGCCTTTCGATTGCGTCTGCTAGCTGAATATGTTTAATATTTTTTTAATGTGTTTATTGAGCTGAGAGTGCGAGGACACTTGTTGACCTTTTAAAAGGTGATTTATTTGTAATTTCCTTTGTTTTCCAAGCTATACTTGCTGTGTGTTTTTACATACGTTACAGTATATATTTTTTGGCTTAGTATGAAACGCATAGTAACTTGTGTTATGCTTTTTTGTTTTTTTTACAATATTGCACTTTATTTGTGTGTGCGCACGCGCGCTATGCTATGTAGGTTGCTTGGAGTGGCATTAAAAAAAAAAAAGTCCACATGCTGTTATAATAGGACAGATGTAGCACATTTGGTATGGTTTCGTTTTTATATAGTACGTATGTACTATTGCGAGAGGAGACGTGTAGCATTTTTGCTATTTGTTAGTCCTTAAAGTACCTATGTACTATGTTTATTTAGGAGTCCTTTCCTCTTTTTTGTAATTATTTTATTGATTGTTAATTTCTACTCCTTCACAGGGGAGGGTCGTATGAGAATCTAGAAGAGTCTATGCTGCAAAACTATTCTTAGAGGTAAGTAACTAGTTTTGTTTTGCAGCATCGGTTTTATAGCTGTATTTAGCGACAGTGGCGGCTGGCGAGTCTTGAAAGTTGTGTGGCGTAATAGTATGTGATGAGTGGCTTGTAGAGAGCCAGCGTATAGAGCGAGCCCAAAGGCCACATAGGGTTTCGGGGAGGGAGTTCTACCCGATAAAATGTTGAAAAAAAAGCGGGAAATGGTGCATTTTCATGCATATTTGAGAAAGCAATAAGGTTAATAAAGCAATTGTTCAATTCTAGTTTTAACACACGTTAGTTACCTTCGGTAACGATACATCTGTAAGAAACAGTAGTTAGTGTTAGATTCCTTACCTTAGACTATCCCCAGGCATCAGACTGGATCCGGAAAGTTTTTGTCAGCAGTAACCCTGCGTGTTGGTAGGTGTTGTCTGCAGCTCCGCGTCCATCGTCGTGATGACGTTGTCGGAGTACTTAGACGCCGCACTCGCGCACTGACATCATTTCTGTACATAACTTTCCACGCCAGGAACGCAGAGCCATGCAAGAAACCAACACTGGTGCCATGAAACTAGGGCCCTCAAAGGGAGATACCTTAACCCTAGATATCGGTTCGCAGAACGGGGAGGATGGGTGGGGCAGTAAGGAATCAAACACAAACTACTGTTTCTTACAGATATATTGTTACAGAAGGTAAGTAACTTGTGCATCTGAAAGAAACAGGTTAGTGTTAGATTCCTTACCTTAGATTAGATACCCTAGCAATACCAACCCCGGTGGTGGGTCCGTGAACCAAGATCACACAGGAAGTCCTGGAGAACGGAACGGCCAAAGAAGCCATCTCTCCGGACTTGGCTGTCCAGGCAGTAGTGCTTAGCGAATGTGTGCAGCTAAGCCCACGTAGCTGCCTGACAGATGTCCTGCAAGGGGACTCCCCGACCCAGGGCAGTAGTAGCCGCCGTGGCCCGAGTGGAATGGGCGCGCAGCCCCACAGGAGGCTCCTTTTTCGCCAAGGAATAACAGACCTTGATGCCCAAAACAACCCACCGAGAGATGGTCCGCTTGTGCACCGCCCGTCCCTTCTTAGCGCCGACGTAACCAACAAAGAGCTGGTCGTCTACCCGGAACTGGCGTGTGTCGTCTAGATAAAAAGAGAGCGCACGTTTTGGGTCCAGATGGTGGAGCCTCTTTTCCTCTTTCGAGGGATGTGGAGGCGGAAAGAAGGTGGGCAAGGTGATGGACTGCCCGATGTGAAAGGCCGTAACCACCTTGGGCAGGAAAGAAGGACGAGTCCTCAGAACAACTTTGTCCGGATGGACAGAGAGGAAAGGAGGCTTAGAAGACAGAGCCTGGAGCTCACTCACTTTTCTGGCCTTGATGATGCCAACCAGGAAAGCAGTTTTAAGCATCAGAAGACGAATAGGACAATTATGAAGTGGCTCAAAGGGAGCGCACATCAGATAAGTAAGTACGAAGTTCAAGTCCCACTGAGGCATCACAAAAGGAACAGGAAGGAACATGTGTGTGATGCCTTTCAAGAATCTATTTACAACAGGGGACTTAAAAAGAGAAGGCTGATCAGGAAGCCTTAAGAAGGCAGAAATGGCCAAGAGATAGCCTGTGATAGTGCCCAGAGCAGAACCCTGCTGGGCAAGAGAAAGAAGGAAGAGGAGAACCTCTGAAAGAGGGGCAGAAAGTGGATCCTCAGCCTTTGCTGTGCACCATGCCACAAATCTGTTCCACCTGCTGGCGTATACCGTTTTTGTGGAGGGACGCCTGGCTGCCAGAATCCCATCACAGACTTCAGGAGGCAAGTCAAATGGCCTCAACTGTTGCCGCTCAATCTCCACGCAAGAAGGTGGAGACTGGACAGGTTCGGTGGAGGACCGTCCCCTGTTGCTGCGACAGAAGGTCCTCCTGAAGAGGCAGACAAATCGGGGGATCGACTGACATACTGAGTAGCTCGAGATACCAGTATCTTCATGCCCAGTCCGGAGCCCCAAGGATGACTTGAGCCCGGTCGCGTCAGATCTTTTTCAGCACTCTGGGCAGAAGTGGTATAGGCGGAAAGGAGTACAATAGACCGCAGCTCCACTCGCGACAAAAGGCGTCGCCGAGCGAGTGCCGCTTTGGAAATTCCAACGCGCAGAACTGATCTAACCAAGGCTCTTTCCACTGCTGAAAGAGACCTTGCGCCATGTCAGAGTACAGACTCCATTCGTGATCCATCATGCACCGGCGGCGGAGTTGATCCGCCCTGGTGTTCAGGGAACCTGCCAGGTGTTGAACCACCAGGGCGACGCCCTGCTGTTCCAGCCATGTCCAGAGGCGCAGAGCCTCCTGACAAAGGGTCCACAACCCCACCCCGCCCTGTTTGTTGCAGTACCACGTGGCGGTGGTGTTGCCCGTGTACACCTGCACTACACTTCTTCGGACAGAGGGAAGGAATGCCTTCAGTGCAAGTCGGATCGCCCAGAGCTCCAGAAGGTTGATATGGAGCCGGGACTCCACCGGAGACCAGAGGCCTCTGATCTCCGCCTCTCCCATGTGGCTTCCATCCCCCCCTCCCCATCCCAGGAGGGACGCATCCATCACTACCGTGTGCTCCAGTTGGGGTAGGGAGAATGATCTGCCACTTCAGGCCCCACTCAGAGACCGCTTCCGCCACCTGGCGTGATACACCAGCAGGATGCAGGAGGCCATCAGCCCCAGGAGCCTCAGCGTCAGCCTGATTGAAATTCGGGATAAAGGCTGAAATATCGGAATCAGAGCCTGAATATCCCGAACCTGCTGCTTGGGAGGATAAACCCAAAACTGCCCTGAGTCCAATACCGCTCCGATAAAGAGGAGCTTCTGAGAGGGGCACAGGTGTGACTTCGGCACGTTGATGGAGAACCCCAGCGAGTGCAGGAGATCGGCCGTAGTCTGGAGGTGGGAGACAACTGTCTGGGGCGAGCTAGCTTTCAACAACCAGTCGTCAAGATAGGGGAAGACTGGAACCCCTGATCTGAGCAGATGAGCTGCGACCACCGGCATCACTTTCGTGAACACCCCAGGGGCACTGGTGAGGCCGAAGGGGAGCACGGTAAACTGAAAGTGCTCATGGCCTACCGTGAACCGCAGGAAGTGTCGGTGGGCCGGCAGGATGGAGATGTGGAAATATGCGTCCTGCAAGTCCAAAGCTACCATCCAGTCTCCAGGGTCTAGGGCAGCCAGGACGTGAGCTACAATCAGCATCTTGAACTTCTCTTTGCGGAGGAAGCTGTTGACGCTCCGGAGGTCCAAGATAGGGCACAGGCCCCCTTTTCCCTTCTTGGGGCTCGATGGCCCCCTTGGCCAAGAGGGCCATAACTAACTAATGCCGAAGCTGCAAGTGATCCCCGACATGCGGTGGTACAGCGGTGGCACAGCTGGAGGGGTCGCCTCAAAGGGGAGGGAGTAGCCCCTTTGGACGATTTGTAGCACCCACCTGTCCAAAGTGATGGTACGCCAGTGGAGGAGGTGATGGCGAACCCTGTCCCCCACTGGTGTCGATTGGGCCTGAAAGCTCGGACTAGGAAGGCTTTGAGGCAGATGCTGCGGGAGTGGATGTGGATGTGGACTGACCGGGCCTCTGTCCCCTTGCACTGCCACGGCGGTTACCACATCCGTGACCGCGTTGTGGTTGGTTCTGCGGCCTGTGGCTGGAGGAACGTGTGGGGGCGCCCCTTCGTTGGCCAGGGGCGAAAAGCAGAAGGCTGCTGGTGCTGGCCAGACAGGCCCAGGGACTTGGCCGTAGTCCTTGAAACGCTCAAGCGTACTGTCTGCTTTGTCGCCGAAAAGGCGACGGCCATCGAAGGGCATGTCCATAAGCGTGGACTGGACATCCCCCGAAAAATTGGCAGACCTCAGACAGGCGTGGTGACGGATCGCCACCGTCGTGGAAATCGTTCTGCCCAGCGAGTCCGTGGTATCAAGACCACATCTGATGGAATAAAGTGCTGCTTCCCGCCCCTCAGCAAGAGCTTGGGCGAGCCGTGTCTGGTCCTCCTCAGGACACTGGGGCAGCACGTCCGCAACGGTGTCCCACAAAGAGTGGGTGTGACGGCCCAAAAGGCAAGCGGTGTTGATATACCGCAACCCCAGACTAAGTGAGGAGAACATTTTCTTCCCAAACCGGTCAAACCTTTTGGATCCCCGATCTGGAGGGGCAGTCGGGAATGCGGTCTGGGGCGTTGAGGCCTGGATCACCACAGGGGGCACCGTGGAGGGCTTGGACCAGATGCCCATCAGAACGTTTGTGAGGGCCTCATTGAACAGCAGCAGAGGTTCCGAAGAGCTTACTGGCGGCTGAAGCACCTCGATGAGGAGATTAGTCCTCACGGGCGCAGCAGGGAGCTCAAGAGACAAGGCCTTGGCTGCCCTAAGCAACACCACACCATAGGTAGCAAAATGAAGCCAGTGTCAGGCGAAGTGTCAAGGCCACTGGCACCCCCCAGCTCGTCTGCCCAGTCCTGACTCAACTGGCACTGCTGTGCTAGAGGGTCCTCAGACCCCTCCCAGTCCTCCCCTTCATCAGTGTCCTGATAAACAGGCAGAAATGATGGAGCCGGGTCAGAGATGAATTGCTCATCCACCGATGCCGCCGCTCCAATGCTAGACCCTGACTGAAACCGGCCGCCGGGTGTGACACAATCAGGGTCGGTGCCAGTGGAGGAGTCGTGAGGTCAACTGGCGTCGACCGGGATCCAGGCCTGGATCCCCCGGGGCCCTGCGACGTCGGGACCGAAGTCGACGACGGCACCAGGGTCGAAGCCGCCGGCTCGCTAAGGCCCCTTGTCGGGTCTGCGGTGCCCGAAGGCAAGCCGGCAGGCCTTGACGGAGGGAAGTGAGTCTTCATGGCCATGAGGAAATCACGTACCTCCTCTGGCGTCGCATGCAGTCCAGGGACCGAACGCGACGCCTGCGTATCAGCCGAGTCGCGCGACCGGCGAGCAATGTTCCCTCTAATTTTTTTTTCCCTGTGTGCGGAAGTGTAAGGTCTCTGTGCACTGCAACCAAGACTATGTGCGCCAGTACCCAGACCGTGCGTGGGGGTGCAGCACCAAATATCATTCCAAACTTTTGCTTAAAGAAGTGAACAGAGAGTGCATTTCCACACATGCAGCGCCAAATGAGTGGTCTGAAAGCAGGTTTCCAAATTAGATACATATGCCATAACATGAATTGGTTACACATTTGCACTTTCATTACATTTAAATTATGAAATTTTAAAATTGGACCATATTTGCATACATTTTCTTTCAACAGCAATAGTTCTATATACTTTTAGTAGCAGATCTCAGTGAACTACTGTTGACCGAATGTCCAGAATGTGAACATTTGGCTTCTAGTGCCCTATGGACCACAGTTCCCAGAATCCCTAGTCCAGAAATCCTCCGCCTAGAGCTAAATTCACGGGCTCAGAGATTGCCTTTGGTACAATTAACATCCTTTTTGTGCTATAGCAGCTGGTCTAAACAAAGCAATGCACCCCCTTCTTGGAAATAAAACTACAGAAAGGTGTGTTTTATAAAGAAACAACCTGCTGCGTGCTTGTTAGTAAGTGAAAACATCTCTGATGGGGAACTGGGGCTGGTATCACAGAACGTTCTTCTAACCCATGCTCCAGAGTTAGTGTTTGGTTACTTAAGCATTGCGATTGACATCTTTCCTCTCGCTCTCTCTTTGAACCACCACGGACTGCCTGATTTTCTCTCGTAGAAGCTAGTGTATTTGTCCTTTTACCCTCTCCTTGCCAGTTTATCTGCAGAGGGCTGGATCCTAGGTTGACCAAAAACATTTGACTAAATGCAACTATTATTAGTCTGTCTTGGGGAATAGCTATTGGCTATAAGTAAACTAAATATTCCCAATTAACTGCATGCCTATTAAACCATGTTTAGCTGAGTGAGCACAAGCACTTTAGCACTGGTTAGCAGTGGCAAACTGCAGAGTCCTAAGGCCAACAAAAGCAAAAATCCAGTACAAATTGAGGGTAAGTAGGAAAACATTGTGAGGAAGGCCAACCTAAGGTGGACAGGTGTAAAATGCAGTAATTCACAAAACCTTGGCAAAATCCCCCAGGTTGTAGAATTGTATCCATTTTTCCATTGACAATAGTAATGATCAACCCTGTTACTATCAAGTTTTATGAAATCTATATTTGATGTTTTGTAACAAAATTTTCATTGAAAAATATTTCATCAACTGAGATGAGGGAGCCTGCTGCTGTACCCAGGCACTCAGTGTCCCATATTGCCTTGCTGCACAGATGAAAGGAGGAGGGGCCACATCTGATTCCCCCATGCTGCACGCTTTCCTCCTCCTGCAGCACGGGACATGCACGGGCCACACTAGTGCAAAGGGCCGACCTGCCCTGCACCCGTCAGCACCAGAAAGAGCCAGGGCAAGACCACCCCACTTGGCTCTATCATCAGACATCTACTGTTGTTCTTGGAAAGAGTGTTTAGTATCCTTTGGGTTTAGTTCTATTATAGCATATGTCTGATGGCGGCTCAGGCCAGTAATGAACCATCCCAGCTCTTTTCATGCTTTGAACGGGTAGAGGTGAAGGACGTGATGGCTATCTTAAAATCACTAAAATCAGGGTCACCAGCGGATCCCTGCCCAGCGAGGGTTTTAAGTGGGGTGGCGCAAATCATCGCTCCTTTTGTGGGGTCCTTGGTCAACGAATCCCTGACGTCAGGTGTGATGCCCCTCCAATGGAAACAAGCAAAACTTCTCCCTTTGATCAAGAAACCGATGGCAGACCCTCTGCTTCCATCTAATTACCACCCAATTTCCCTTCTCCCAGCACTAGCCAAGGTTTGTGAGAAGGTAGCTTTTAGATAGCTAGAAAAATTTGTGGAGTCCTTGGGTGCCTTGCATCCCGCACAATCCGGCTTCCGAACATCTTTCAGCACTGAGACGGCGCTTGTAGAGATCACCGAGGCCATTAGAGAATGTCTGGATAGGGGTGGCAGAGCGGCACTGTTTTTATTGGACCTCTCTGCCGCGTTCGATACGGTACTCCATCTTCAGCTGCTCTCCAGGCTGTCGGATATAGGCATCACGGGCGCTGCTCTATGCTGGGTCGAATCATTTCTTAATGACCGTTTCCAGCAAGTATGGATGCTGCCCTTCCACTCCTCAGATAACAAAGTAGAAACAAGGGTCCCGCAGGGGTCGACTTTGAGCCCCTTGCTTTTCAATGTTTATCTGACCCCCCCTTATCTACTTAGCAGAGAGTTTGGGTGCCAAAATTATGGCCTACGCCGATGACACCTAACTCCTCTTTACCTGGAAAGGCAGTGACCTACGCACTGATGAAGCCCAACATTGTCTGTCCTCAATATTTGCTTGGCTTGCCCAGGCCAGCCTCAAATGCAATGAGGATAAATCGAAAATACTCTTCTATGGCCGATTTCCGGTGGCCTTTAATGAATCACTATGGCCTAAAGGATTCCCCTGCCCCAATGGGGATTGTAGGGTAGCAAAGAACCTTGGAATTTGGTTTGGGGCTGACTTATGCTTCCGCGAGCAAATTACGAGACTGGCGGGTTCATGTTTCGGTACCCTAACAACCACAAGGAAGTTTTTTCCCCTTCTACCCCAAGCTGCCAAGGAGGCAGTAGCCAGGGCGCTGATACTCTCGCGCCTGGACTACGCCAATGCCCTTTACATCGGCTCTCCTGGCTTTCTCCTGGCCAAACTCCAAGTGGTTCAAAATGCGGCAGTTCGGCTCCTCTTTGACATCCCCAGGAGACGAAGTGTCCGCAAACAGCTTCGTGATCTTCATTGGGTCCCGGTGGCTCAAAGAGTGCGATTCAAGGCGTTGGTACTGACTCACAAAGCCCTACATGGCCCGTGTCCATCTTATCTGAGGGCCAGATTTACATTCTACCAACCGACGCGCCAACTCCGCTCGGCGACCCTTAGATGCCTGGTGGTCCCCAGATTTAGGAAATCACATCAAGGTGGTCAGTCTCTGGCTGTTAGAGCTGCCACCTTGTGGAACGACCTACCAGACCTATTAAGACATACCGCTGAGCTGGCCATCTTTAAAAAAACTCTTAAAAACACACCTGTTTCAACAAGTAGTTTAATTCCTCAGCTCTATTTGCCATTGTTTCTCCCACGCGCCAGGACAGTCTTGACTAACAGTGCTTGCTACAAATCCAGTTATAACATGGCCCGTCTGACAAGAGGTTCATGCACCCTCTGAATCAAGAGGAGAGACTGCTGGGTGCTTCTGGGTGTGCGTGGACCAATGATCTGTTGCTGTGCAGTATCCCTCGACCCAGACCCTTTTCCTCATGGCCTTTTATCAGACTAATCCTTGTTCTTCAGCCTGTTGGTTTGGACAAGAGCAATTATAAGGTGTACTCCAGACACTTGGTCCTTTGCAGTTGGTCCCCTATTTAATTGAAGTTAAATGAACCAGGGTGTTGCTGTATGGCTGTGGATTTTTCCACTTGCATCACTTGAGGGAGTACAGTAACAATTGTGCCGGGAGGTGCCAGCGCTGAGAATGGGATTGAAGTTATCCCTAACATCATGCCCACAGCACGGTGGTCAACCTGTGGCACAGGCCAGTTGTACCATTTCTATCATTTGAGGGAGACTCTGGGCCCCAGTGACACTTGCGTTATGAGGCGCCAATACTGAGGAGGGGATGGTGTTCTCCCTTACAATGTGCTTACAGCACCACCAATTTGTGGTGCCAAAAGTGGCCTAATAAATTTTTGTCTGCCTTATAAATCTCCCCCCGTAAAGCCGGCCAGCCTGGGGGCAGAAGTGCAATACAGGGTTTCAATGGCACAAGGACATCTGCCTCAGAGATTGGCTCTGCTAAAAAATCCTGCATGTTTTTCTCCAGGTATACCAATGCGATCTCCGATAAATAAGCCTTCTGAGCTGTGAGGTCTCGCCCAACGTTGGAGGTATACAGAGATGTAAAATAATTAAGAAATTCATCACGAATTTCCAAAGTGCCTGAGAGCATCTGGTTTGTGGAGGATCGCAGCTCCATAATGTAGGCCCTGTTGTAAGGGAGCCGAAGCATCTGAGCCAGTACACGGCTCGGACGCTCGCCCTATCGCCTAGCTACGTGATATTAGCCTACATAAAGAATCTCGCGATCAGCAGTGTCCCTGTATTCGGTAAGGAGGGCCATACGTTTCCCAGCTGTGTCTGGGTTAGGAGTATGTGTTAAAACGTTGTCCGTGTTGCGAAGGTCCTCGAGTACCCCAGCATGTTTGGCGATACATACACCCCTGATGTATGCCTTGAAGCCCTCCAATAGAACCGACCAGGTGTCAACTGAACCCGTATTGATGGTGAAGTACTCTTCAATAGCCTCTTGCACTTCAGAATGGAAAAGGTAGTCATTGAGGGCGCGGCTTGGGAAGCGCCATTGCCAATCAAACCCTTCAAGTCTGGGAACCCTAAGGAGAAGCTGTATCAGGGAGTGGTCCGAGTACGTCCTTGGGAGAGTCACAAGGGTAGGGACCCAGCCGGAGATGGCAGGGGAGACGAGTCAATAATCGACTTTAGTCCAGGTGTTGTGTTGGCCAGCGTAATGAGTATAGTCAGTGTGGGAATGGTTGCGCTTGCGCCCTAAGTCTAAGAGAGAGAATTGCTTGCAGAGATCGAGTAGATCGCGGCGAGCACATGGCTTGACGCCGGGGGAGTCGGCAGTGCTATCTAATGTAGGGTTGAGTAGCAAGTGGAAATCTCTCCCCACTAAGAAGAGGGTGGGATCTATCTTTGCAAACTGGGAGTGCAGAAAGTGAAAAGATTCAGGGGAGTCAGTGTTCGGAGCGAATATGCACACCAGAGCGGAACTGGGACTCTTTAGTGACCACGTGACAATTCAGTATCTATCCTCAGTGTCCCATATGACTAAACAGGGGAGGAAGGGGACCCTCTTGAGAATGAGAATGGCAGTGCCCCTAGCGTAGTTGTTGAAATTGGCTAAGTATCTGAGTGCGCCCCAGCTAGAAGCAAAATGACTAGCATCAGATTTAGGAACGTGCGTTTCCTGCAGGAAGGCAATGTCCAGGTTATGTTGAATCAGATAATGGACAACTTGCCGCCTTTTGCAGTGGTCGTTGAGACCACCAACATTCCAGGACATCAAGGACAGGCCATTGGGACCCTCAATATTACCCAGCTGAGCCATCTGTTAAACATAACATGAGTGACAAATATAAGCTCCAACAATTGAATTCCACCCATGACAGTGTACCAAACAGAAGAAAACCATAAATGGAAATACAGTAGCAACGTTCCCCCACCCTCCCCACACTCACCCATACTACCAATAGAGCAAGGCAAACCCATGATAAACCACAATACGTTGAATACCAATCTACTTTACAGTGGAGCGAAGAAACCCTGAAACGGTACATCCATGTAATCAGAAACAAACCCAAGGTGTACACCATGGGGGGCGGCAACACCACGTCAGCCAACCAGCTATTTGAAACATTACTGTTTGATGGATAACATTATCCCAACTGACTTCCTGCTAGAATGAAGGAGGAACAGTGTGATAGTGTCAACCAGTCCCGGAACCAGAGAAATGTTCCATGCTAGCATCAGAGCTGCTGTGTGGAGGAGAAGGCCTACCACCCTCCGTACCCGTCTGAGTAGTGGTCTGCCTGTATGTATGACAAAATTCCTGTACCTCAAAGGGGCTATCAATGATGCGAGGTCTGCCATTAACATCGATTATCCGCCTGGAGTGATATAACATGCCATATTTCAGACCTAAGTTCCGGTAGGGTGGCTTTGACCCCATTGTATTTGCGACAGGCATTTTGAACCATGATGGTAAAGTCCAGAAAGAAGGATAAATTGGAGCCCTGCCATGTGGTGTCCCCGCGTTCTCTGACCAGGCGCAGTGCAGTATCGCGATCCCAAAAGTTCATGATACGTGCAATGACAGGTCAGGGAAAGGGGTGGGGGGGGATGGAGACAGCCTGGGTTGGGCCGGGATCCCAAAATGCGGTGTGCGCGTTCCACAACAAAGCCGGGGGTAAAGGAGTCCTTCCCAAATATGTCAGCCAGCAGCGTCTCCACAAAAAGGTCTAGTCGGCCCGTGGCAGTGGAATATGGAACTCCCAGGATACGTTGTTGTTGCGTCGACTGCGCGCTTCAAGGTCTTCGTTCTTGATCACCACTTCTTTGAGAATACGTTCCACACGCTCCAACCTCTTAGGTGACTGCGCAGTGCCATCCTCGATGACTGAAATGCATGCCTCCGCCACATCGAAGCGCCTGTTGTGAACTTGGATTTTGGCCCACAGGCTCTCAAGATTTTTGTCTAGGGCATTAAACCGCCCATCCAGAGCTCTAAAGCCCGCTCTCATCTCATTTAACAAGGAAGAGGAGGGAGCAGGGGGGTCATCAACAAGGTCCACACCCTGCCCACCATCTGCCATATCAGCGCTATCTTCAGGGAGCTTTTCCACCAGCTTTTCGAAGGGGAGGGCCTTTTGCTTAGGATCTTTGCGGCCCATGCTGCAATGTCACGTAGCAGGACAGTGGCAGCGGGACGTGTACAGAGGGTGATGACGGAAAGAGGATAGGCCAAGGTCTGGAAACAGCTATGGAGGGGAGGGAAAATCATTGCACAAGTCCCTGTGTGTCAATGGAACAGCGGGAGATGAACCCAGTCAAATCTGTGTTGGGCCCTCCCGGCGTCCCTGTGATCCAGCGAATAGGTGCCGACGATCAGATGCACCACAACGTCGCAGATCAAGGCCCTGCGTAAGTGGGGGATGCAGCCCTAGTGGAGAGCAGCAAAGAACCAACGCCAGCTGGGACAGGAGGTGTAATCTGAGCATCCAGGGGGTCAGCGCGTCGGAGAGTATGTCCAAGTGGGAAGCAGGGAGTGGATATCCGGTGAGGCATGCAGGGGTGAACCTGTGGGATGCAAGTGGCAGGCAATACAAAGGGGCGCTGACGTCAGGACGGAGGTCTCAGCTCTGGAGAGACCGAACACCCACAGGACTACGCTGATGTGCAATCAGGGAACGGGGAGCATGCATACTGAAAAAGCAATCCACAAACACAACCAAGGGATGCCACCAGGAACCGGCCGCACCGCAGTACTCCACAGTAATAAAAGGGAATCAATAGGGTCCAGCGGAGGGAGAAAAGAGCACCAGTAGAGCCAGAAACTTCGGGCAGGCGATGAAAAGCCCGGGAAGGTGCTGTCAGTGTGCAGACAATGCAGCACGCCGGTCCAGTAGCGTGCAGATCCCGGGTCCAGCCTGCACTACAACCGCTGGGAACAATCCCCAAGGGGTGGGTGCTGCGGCGCCGCAATGCGGTGTCCAGAATGGGGATGATCTCCAGGGTGGCCGAGAAATAACAGATCAAGCCCAATGGTGGTGAAGGGCCGACAGGGCGCTCCCCAGGATCAACTGGTGCTTAGGAAGATGGCCACCACAGTGTTTGAGCACCTATGCAGTGTCCCCCCAAATCGCCCCTCCACCATGGCTGTCTGTGGGAGTGCAGCGGTCCGTTGCATGCAGGAGCTCAAGCCATGGGATGTGCTGTGGGGCCAGGACGGCCTGCCTCAAGTGCCTCTGATGCTGGAAAGTGAAGTGCAGATGGAAAGCGGGCCTCCAGCGTCAAGGAACATCCTGCAGCCAGGGCAAGAGAGGCCCATCAGCAACAGGCCTCTTATCAGGTGGGACGTTGCCGCAAATCAGGCGCGGGGGCAACCGGGCGTGGGTAACGACTGGGGCACCCCACCTCTCCTCCGCAGCCGTGTCTGCAAGCGGCCAAGTGGAAGCCTCCCTGGCTCGCTCATGGGGCCGGTCTCTACGAGGCCTCGGGGAGAATTCAGGCACAACTGAGGATGCTTGGGCCCAGTTGACGTGACCGCACCCCAGCAGCAGGAGAGAGTCGGCAGAGGGTGTCAGTGGGAACCCGCGCCCAGGACCCTCACGGCCGATGAGGATGTCTGCTCACAACATCCAGCAGCAAATACAATGCAACTTCATTACTTGATCGATTGTGCTTTGCCCCTTTCGGAAGCCTACTTGAGGATGAGTGATCCAACCTATACCCATCCATATTTCCAGCCATGAAAGCAGTTGGGCAGTAGTTAGTCAGATTGTCTCTTTGCCCTTTCTTGTGGATGGGTACATTGAGAACAGTCATCCATGAGGCAGGTCCTTCCTTGTGGAGCAAAATGGATTTGAATGCAAATGTTAGGGCAGGGCACCACTTAGCATAGTTGTTCTGGTACAAAGATACTTTATCAGGGCTGACCGCTTTCATTGGTTTTTTGATATAGATAACCTCATAGACCTTATCCGCATTAAGATCTTTTTACTCAGCATCGGGGGACCTAACCCCAGTTGTAAACAATGGGGAAGAATTCATGAGTGAACTGTCCTAGAGTAAATCTGTTGAGTCCACCTCTAATTAATCTGAGTTGGGAAATGACTGTTATAAGGTAATAAAGCAGTAGATTCAGTCCTCAGCGGCTATATTAGAATCCACGTTTTTTGGAAGGACCTCGAACCGCTAACATACTTTCTCTCAGAATTTTTGGGTGTCCTTCGGATTAAATGAGTCCCGGCAGGCTTCCTTTGCCGAAGGCAAAACTGGTCTTTTTAAACTTGAGTACATGCTTGTAGTTCTTTTGGCTTTTGCAGCTAGAAGAACCTCAAGGTCACTGTATCCACAAAGAACATGTGATACTTAAGTAGAGGTGTGGGATGATGCTCCCACTGTTTGAGTGCAGATAAGTTTAGGGAATTTTGGCGCTTGTATCTCCAAAGCACATTTTTGCTCTTGAGACTGAGGTTGACTTTACTGTAGGGGAGCTGCCGCAGCCTGATTGGCAGGTCTGACCCACTAGCAGAAAGGATAACAGTAGTAGGAGTCTGTACTACACTGACATGTCAGTGACAAAATGCCAATCTTCTATGTTCATTATGATATAATCGATTAAGCTCTTGTGATTACCTGATCTGAAAGTACATTGCGCTGGTGTGTCTGATGTAGTGCGACCATTTAAAGTATGTACGGCTGCAAATATTAATAAGGGACTCAGTTCCGCTTTCTTGCTTGCAATACAGCAAGGAAAGTTGGGCGGTGGAATGCCCTATGCAAGGTCTTCTTCCAGTACAGTCCACTCGAGTAGCAACCGGTGCAATTTGGTGTTAACATCACCATAAATTATGAATATGTTATTAGTCTAAGTGGTTGGGCTGCTCAGTGAGCCATGTCATGGTCGTAATGCACGTTATCAATAAGCAACTCAAAGGTACTTAATACGGACAAAGGTTCATTAGCAGTGCCTGGCAATATGTATATATTCAAAATGTCCAGAGCCCAATTGATCTTTTTTTTAGCTTTAGGTGTTGGATGCTATTGCTTAATGCAGATAAGGCTATTTCAGCGTAGGTTTAATGTCCGGTAGAAGCCCACACAATGATTCTTTTCAGCCATTCTTTTGTCTGTTTTAAGGCTTAAGGACTGTAGGATATAAAGCTATCACGATTGGTACTCTCTGTTGCCCAAGTTTTCTGAAGACAGTAAATTACTTTTTAATTAAAAAAAAAAATAAAAATGGTCCAGTTCTTGCCCCCACCTTCTTTCTAAGATTGGCAATGTTCCAGCTTAGGAGTCTCAGATTACGTTCTTTTTGGTTTTATGTAGACCGTTTAAATATTGCTGAAGCCTAGCGTTGTGTACTAGGACGCATTGAGTGCGGTATCGTGGCCAACTGAACCCACTAGACTTAATCCGGCTCGGGTTAACTGTTTAGTGGCAGATGTGAAGGAAAAGCTGACGCCTTACTTCTGGGCTACTTGCATGACGCAGAATCTGAATTTGGTAAGTTCATTTTTATTAAGGAGCACAGTTGAAGGGCTGCAAGTGGCTTTAAGGGCCAATTGGATATGTGGTAATTGATAACCAGTTTCTGCAAGCCTTTGCTCCAGTAAAATGGAAAGATAAGGCTCCACTCTCCCTCTGTAACATCGATGCAACAGGATGCCAGGTCATCTGCCTAGCCCAGAATTTGATATGCAAGTTGTCTTTTAAACCAGAAGTCTGGTTGGATAATTTCCCCTGTAATATAGTTGACGCACCACATATCATTGAACGGGGAAATGGTCTTTCCTAAGTGCGCTGAGCCACGTGTGCCTTTTCCCTTCAAGCTAAACCACGATTGCCTTAACCACAAATATGCCTTAACGCACAAGTTACTTACCTTCGGTAATGATATATCTGTAAGAAACAGTAGTTAGTATTAGATGCCTTACCTTAGAATATCCCCAGGCATCAGACTGGATCCGGAAACTTTTGCGTAGCAGTACCCTTGCGCGTCGGTAGGCGTCGTCTGCGGCTCCCCGTCCGTCGTCGGCGCCAGGATGACATCGCCGGAGTACTTAGACGCCGCCCTCGCGCGCTGACGTCAGTTCTTATACACAGCTTTTCCGCGCCAGAAACGCAGAGCCATGATAAAAACAAACACTTGTGCCATGAAAGTAGGGCCCTGAAAGGGGAGGATGGGTGGGGCGGTAAGGAATCTAATACCAACTACTGTTTCTTACAGATATATCGTTACCGAAGGTAAGTAACTTGTGCATCTGAAAGAAACAGGTTAGTATTAAGATTCCTTACCTTAGAATAGATACCCCAGCAATACCAACCCCGGTGGTGGGTCTGCGATCCAATGATCACACCAGAAAGTCCTGGAGAACGGAAGGGCCAAAGAAGCCATCTCTCCGGACTTGGCTGTCCAGGCAGTAGTGTCTTGCAAACGTGTGCAGCGAGGCCCACGTAGCTGCCTGACAGATGTCCTGCAAGGGGACTCCCCGGCCCAGGGCAGTAGTAGCTGCCGTGGCCCGTGTGGAATGGGCAAGAAGCCCCACAGGAGGTTCCTTTCGAGCCAAAGAGTAACAAGCCTTGATGCACAAGATGACCCATTGAGAAATGGTTTGTTTGTGCACTGCCCGTCCCGTCTTAGCGACCACGTAACCAACAAAGAGTTGGTCATCCACCCGGAACTGGCGTGTGCCATCCATTTAAATGAGAGCGCACGTTTTGGGTCCAGACGGAGGAGTCTCTCTTCCTCTTTAGAGGTATGCGGAGGCGGAAAGAAGGTGGGCAAAGTGATGGACTGCCTGATGTGGAAGGCTGTGACTACCTTGGGCAGGAAAGAGGGTCACGTCCGCAACACAACTTTGTCCGGATGGACTGAAAGGAAAGGAGGCTGAGAAGAAAGGGCCTGGAGCTCACTCACTCTCCTGGCAGAGATGATGGCAACCAGAGTAAGGAGGCGAAGAGGACAATTATGAAGTGGCTCAAAGGGAGCGCACATCAGAAAAGTTAGAACAAGGTTCAAGTCCCACTGAGGCATCACGAAAGGAACTGGAGGAAACATATGAGTGATACCCTTCAAAAACCTATTTACAACCGGGGACTTGAACAAAGAGGGCTGATCAGGTAGCCTTAAGAAGGCGGAAATGGCCAAGAGGTAGCCCTTCACAGTGCCCAGAGCAGAGCCCTGCTGGGCAAGGTAAAGAAGAAAGAGGAGAACCTCTGAAAGAGGGGCAGAAAGGGGACCCACAGCCTTTGCTGTGCACCATGCCACAAATTTGTTCCACCTGCATGTGTATACCGATTTTGTGGAGGGACGCCTGGCTGCCAGAATGACATTACAGACTTCAGGAGGCAAGTCAAATGGCCTCAAATGCCGCCGCTCAATCTCCACGCATGTAAGTGGAGACTGGACAGGTTCGGGTGGACGACCGTCTCCTGCTGCTGCGGTCCTCATGAAGGGGCAGACGAATCGGGGGATCGACAGACATGCTGAGTAGCTCGGGATACCAGAACCTCCGTGCCCAGTCCGGACCCACAAGGATGACTTGGGCCCGGTCGCGCCTGATCTTCTTCAGCACTCTGGGCAGAAGTGGAAAGGCATACAACAGACCGCAACTCCACTCGCGGTTAAGTGCCGCCTTGGAAATTCCAATGCGCAGAACTGATGACATTGCACGTTCTCTTCGGTGGCGAATAGATCTAACCAAGGCTCTCCCCACTGCTGAAAGAGGCCTTGCGCCACGTCCGAGTTCAGACGCCATTCGTGATCCATCATGCACCGACGGCTGAGTTCGTCCGCCATGGCGTTAAGGGAACCTGCCAGGTGTTGAACCACCAGGGTGACGCCCTGATATTCCAGCCACTGCCAGAGGCGCAGAGCCTCCTGGCATAGGGTCCAAGACCCCCCCCTGTTTTTTGCAGTACCACAAGGCGGTGGTGTTGTCCGTGAACACCTGCACCACACTCCCCCGGACAGAGGGGAGGAATGCTTTCAGTGCAAGCCGGATCGCCCGCAGCTCCAGAAGGTTGATATGGAGCTGGGACTCCGCCGGAGACCAGAGGCCTCTGATCTCCGCCTGTCCCATGTGGCCTCCCCAGCCCTGGAGGAACGCGTCCGTCACAACTACGTGCTCCGGTTGGGGTAGGGATCTGCTGCTGACCCAATCGCGGTCCGTGAGCCACCACTGCAACTGTCTTGCAGTGCCATCCGAGATCAAGACATGGTCGGACAAGTTGCCATGATGCTGGGCCCACTGAAACTTCAGGTCCCACTGCAGAGTCCGCATCCGCCAACACCAGAAGGATGCAGGAGGCCATCAGCCCCAGAAGCCGCAGCGTCAACCTGACCGAGACTCGGGATAAAGGCTGAAAGATCCGAAGCAGAGCCTGAATATCCCGAACCCGCTGTTCGGGAGGATAAACCCGAAACTGCGCCGAGTCTAGAACCGCTCCGATGAAGAGGACCTTCTGAGAGGGACACAGGTGCGACTTCGGCACATTGATAGAGAACCCCAGCAAGTGCAGGAGGTCGGCCGTAGTCTGGAGGTGGCTGACGACTGTCTGGGGCGAGCCCTCCTTCAACAACCAGTCGTCGAGGTAGGGGAAGACTGAAACCCCTAACCTGCGCAGATGAGCTGCGACCACCGCCATCACTTTCGTGAACACCCGTGGAGCGCTGGTAAGGACAAAGGGGAGCACGGTAAACTGAAAGTGCTCGTGGCCTACCGTGAACCGCAGGTAGCGCCGGTGGGCCGGGAATGTGGACATAAGCGTCCTGCAAGTCCAACGCTACCACCCAGTCTCCTGACTCCAGGGCATCTAAGACCTGAGCCAGTGTCAGCATCTTGAACCTCTCCTTCCGGAGGAAGCCGTTGACGTTCCACAGGTCCAAGATAGGGTGTAGGCCCCCTTTGCCCTTCTTGGGAACCAGAAAGTAGTGAGAATAACAACCACATCCTCCTTCTGGCCCAGGAACGCGCTCGATGGCCCACTTGGCCAAGAGGGCCGCTACTTCCTCCCGCAGAAGATTCAAGTGATCCCCCGACACGCTGTGGTACTGCGGTGGCATGGCTGGAGGGGTCGCCTCTGAGGGGAGGGAGTAGCCCATTCGGACGATTTGCGGCACCCACCTGTCCGATGTGATGTTGCGCCAGTGGAGGAGGTGATGGCGAACCCTGCCCCTCACTGGTGACACGTGGGCATGAAAGCACGGACTAGGAGGGCTTGGAGGCGATGCTGCAGGGGTAGATGGTGACTGGCCTTGCCGTTGTTCCCGGGCACCGCTACGGCGGTTACTACGTGCACCACCGCGCTGGCTGTTAGTCTGCGGCCCCTGGCTGGCAGGACGTGTGGGGGCGCCCCTTCCTTGGCCACGAAAGGGGCGAAAGGCAGCAGATTGCTGGCGCGGGGCCAACAGGCCCAAGGACTTGGCCGTAGCCCTGGAGTCTTTAAAGCGCTCAAGCGCACTGTCTGCCTTGTCGCCAAAGAGGCGACGGCCATCAAACGGCATGTTCATAAGGGTGTTTTGGCCGAAAAGTTGGCGGACCGCAGCCTAGGCGTGGCGACGAATCGCCACAGTCGTTGCCATCGCTCTACCGAGCAAGTCCGTTGTATCCAGCCCACATACCGTGCCGCATTTCGACCCTCCGCAAGGGCTTGGGCGAGTTTAGTCTGGGCCTCCTCCGGACATTGTGGCAGCACGTCCGCCACCCTGTCCCACAGAGAGTGGGTATAACGGCCCAAGAGGCACGCAGAGTTAACGGACCGCAACCCCAAATTCAGGGAGGAGAACATCTTTTTGCCATACTGTTCGTACCTCTTGGATTCCCGATCGGGGGAGCCGTCGGGAATGCGGTCTGGGAGTTAGAGGCCTGTGTGAACAGGCTCTCGGGAGTGGGATGGGTGGAAAGGAAGCAAGGGTCGCCCGGAGCCGGGCGGTGGCATCTGGCCACGTTCCTATCTACAGGGGGACCTATAGCGGGCCTGGACCAGGTGCCCAGAAGAACTTCAGACAAGGCCTCATTAAACGGCAACAGAGGCTCAGAAGAGCTTGCCTGCGGTTTAAGGACCTCAATGAGGAGGTTAGTCCTCACGGCCGCGACGGGGAGTTCGAGGGATAAGGCCTTGGCCGATCGCGTCAACACCACACTATAGGCAGCCCCTCCTCCGTAGCCACGGTAGGAGGGGAGACAAAACCAGTGTCTGGCGAGGTGTCCAAACCACTGGTATCCCCTAGCTTACCTGCCCAGTCCTGATAAGACTGGCACTCACGTGCCAGAGGGTCCTCAGACCCCACCCAATCCGCCTCGCCACCCATCTCCTGGTACTCGGGGTCAAATGATGGGGCCGGCTCATAGAAGAAACAATCTCCCATCGGCGTTGAAAGCGGTGTCGAGCGATGCCGCTCCGGCGCCGGAACCGAGATGAGGGGGGGACCGGGGACGACGTTGTCTGTGGACGGTCCCGAAGGCGACACCCTAGGCGCCGGCGAGGTCGTAAGGTCGACTGGCGAAGACCCGATCCAGAACCGGATCCAGCAGGGCCCTGCGGCGCCGGAACCGAAGTCGCGGACGGCGCCGGGGCCGAAGCACCCGACGGCACCGAAGCACCCGGCCCACTTGGGCTCCCAGTCTGGGCCGCTTGGCCCGAAGGCGCCGTGGAACCAGACGGAGGAGTGAGCGACCTCATGGCGTGAGGAAGGCGTCGATCTCCTCCAGCATCGCGTTCTGCTCTGGAGCAGGACGCGACGCCCGCGGCTCCGGTGGAGCCGCTTGGGCAGTGTCGCCCGAACCCTCGTGAGCGTCGGAAGAGCGATGTCGCTTCTTCGACTTCTTGTGCCTCTTACCAGAGGATTTGGAGCACGAGGCCGACTGCCGGAGCTCGAGGCGCTTGCGGGACCGCTCCCACCTAGCCTTCGACATCAAGGCACGGTAGTCGGGGCACGACTGGTCATCGTGGTCGGGCACCAGGCAATGAAGACACCGGCGATGGGGGTCGGTAACCGACATCAGTCGGTTGCAGTCGACACAGGGCTTGAACCCGGGCATCCCTACCGGCACCGTCGGAGTCGTTCGACTTCCAAGAAAGATCAAAAATGATCTAAAAGTGAAGTAAAAAATTGACTAAGGGTACCACTTTCTCCGGATCGGCGCTTGCTGGCGTGCAAAAAATAGGAACTGACGTCAGCGCGTCAGGGCGGCATCTAAGTATTCCGGCGACGTCATCCCGGCGCCAACGACGCCGACGATGGACGCAGAGCCGCAGATGACGCCTACCGACGCGCAAGGGTACTGCTACGCAGCGGGTTTGAGGTTCCCAACTTTGAAAGATACTATGACTGCGCCCAAGCACACTTCGCCACATATTGGTATCACCTACCACCCTACATGGCGCACCTCGCTGTGGAGGATGGTCACATGGCTCCAACGGTCAGCACCGGGTAAATCCATACTAAAGTAGGGCCCAGAGAGCGCGACCCTTCCACGGTGGACTGCACCGTGGCAGCATGGAACCGGATTGCACAAGTTCTGGAATGTGCGTTCCTCTACTCACCCAAGCTGCCATTGAACAGCGACCCCAGGCTTCAGGTCACTTGTGAAGCGATAGGTCGCAGGATGTTCAGGGAATTGGGGAATGGTAGTTGGGGCGATCTGTATGTTAATGGGAAATTTCTGACTAAGGAACAGTTTTTTAAGGATAGGTCACCCTCTATTATGGATACCTTTCTATTCACCCGTCTACGACAGAGCGTCCGCACTATCACTCCTGACTTCCCCACTGAACCAGACACCTTTGCGCCACTACATGCCATAGTACACGTAGATGCCCCACGTCATGTCGTTTCCCAGCTCTACAAACACGTACAGGAAGCGCCACACCCCTCCACTTTGAGGGCCCGACTGGAGTGGGATAGAGACCTCACGGAACCGTTGATTGACGAACAATAGGAGATTAGCTGTACACAAACGAGAGCAATCACCGGCAACAATAGGTTACGTCTCCTACACTATAAATTCTTACATTGTTTGTCCCACACCCCTACTCGACTCCACAAATTCCGCCTTCGTGACTCTGATTGCTGTCAGCGTTGTGGTTCTGCTGGTGCTGACTTCATTCACCTAGCTTGGCCACATATTGGACACAGGTGTTCGAAGGGCTCTCTACAATGCTGTGCATTACAATGGCCCCCTGTCCTATGATAGCCCTCCTAGGTCTGACACAACAAGTTAAAACCGGGCATAGGAAATTCCTGGCGCTTAGCCTGTAATTAGCCAAACGTCTGGTGGCATGTCGGTGGGGACGAGGGCATGCTCCAAAGTTTAAATGCTGGGTTCGGACAATGTCCACATGGGAGGAACACTTACATGATTACGCCGAATTACTGCCTTTACGATCCAAGCCTAAAGACGTCTGGACCCCCCCCTTATGTCCTTCCTACTTCGTCAACAGGGGGAGGGTGATGAGGGGCAGGTGGAATTATCTACTGATGACGCCGGTGCTTCGTAGTCTTCTAGTGGATGTCTGCACCTGGACTATCATCAGCTCAACCGAATGGGGGGACGCCCCCCCCCCTGTGTATACAATGTGATGTTTTTATAATGTTGAATACCCACACATCGACCTCAAATGGGTCTTATTGTTTCAGGATGTATGTTTCGCCAGCTAGACCTTTTGACAACAGTTGTAGTTGTTTTCATTTCACTGATCTGTATTGGATTCTGGACTTACTGCTTACTTCGGAAATGCATATCGTAGTGACTTATGGGGGTTAATGTTCATTGGGGAGGTTGAAGTTAATGTCAATTACTTTCTGTACAATTTTGTTGCCTCATGTCAGATACTGAGCATGGGAAGATGCGCATAATTTGTATAATACTTGCCACACAGCTGCCTGGACTCATGGCATTGATGTACCGTGCTTTTAATATACAATAAAGCTTTTTGAAGAAAAAAGAAAAAAAAAGGGTACTGCTACGCTAAAGTTTCCGGATCCAGTCTGACGCCTGGGGATATTCTAAGGTAAGGAATCTAATACTAACCTGTTTCTTTCAGATCACAAATATGCCTCAAGCACACATATGCTTGGTAAAGGCAGTGTGCAGGCTAGCTGTCTGGAATGGCGGGGAGACTGACTGGATGCATCCGAAAGGACCCGTCCGATCAAGAAGCAGACAGGAACACGGACAGGAAAGTGGGGCTAGGAGGGCTGTGTTTGGGTGGGAGGGGGTTAAGGAAGGTTTTAGGGCTCAGGGCGGGGTAATGTTTGGAAGGGGGCAGTTTCCAGTATTAAGACTCAGGGAGGTGGGACGAGGTAGGGGTAATTTTAAGGGCTGGGTTTGGAGGGGTTTAGGGGAGATTTTAGGGTTCAGGGTGAGTGGGAGCAGGGGTAGTTTTCAATGCAGAGCGTGGCTACGTTTTCTTCCTCAGGGTGGGGAGGGTAGGGGTTCAGGGTAGTTTTTTTTTTTAAAGGGGACAGGGTTTTAGGGCTCAGGTAGTCAGAGGAGTAGCTAGAGCTTGTGGCACCCGGGGCTATCCTTCGGATTGCCGCCCCGGGGGGGAAGGGGGTTGGGGTACTGGGGAAAAAGGACGGCTAGCACTTGAAAGAGGTCCGAGAGACACGTAGTATTGCCGCTAATAGTTACCTCGATCATGCAAGTTACATGCACATACATGACACGGTCCAAGGCTACACAGTTTAATACACTGGTGACTGGCAGTACAAGAGAGAACACACAGACTGCATGATCTATCTGGGGACTGAGAAAAACCGCATGTGACATCCATCAGAGAGCTGCGTGAACAATGACCTGGTAATCCCCTCAGCACAATGCAAACATGCACATTCATAACACTGTTCAGGGATCCATCATCTACAGCTGACATTAAATGACCATACATCATGGTCCCCCCATTAAAGCAGTGGGGACCTGCACAAACGTGATGTGTTCTGGGGACCCAAAACCAACGTAATAGTGTCAAAGCCTGTGATTCTTTATCAAAAACAGCAAATCAATTATTCACAGAGAATGACTCAGGGGAAGGACTTTGCTTGTCACAACTTTAAAATGTACATGCGAAAAATTCAGGCTGAAGCATGGGTCAAATTATGCAGCAGTGTTGCCTAAATGGTGCAACAAGAAAAAGCAAACTGCAGCATAATGTGGCACATTATGTGATAGTATTAGTTCATTATTTTGATATTTTTACACTTGCTAACACTAGACATAGATTATGCGGCAAATCCATAGCTATGCGAAAAATGCCACACCTGCACAATCACATAATTCCAGTTGCCCTGCCCATAGGTCCCTGCTCAAGGAATCATTCTATCACTTGTAACAATCGACATACAAATTATTGTGGTGTGAATTAATGATGAGTAGAATGTTTTTTCATTTAGCCAATGGAAAAATAAAACATTTTTGTTTTACTTTTTCCATTAATTTATTTTTATGTAATACTACAAATTAGTAATGGCCGCATAGTAGGAAGAAATAAAAAAAAATCTGAGTAAATCTGTATGCTAATTATAAACACATTTTCACTAACTTTTTGGGGAAAAGGAAATCCTTTGCAAAGGGTTTTTGCCATATCACTTTTTGCAACTCCTAGGTACCTTGTGATGGAAGCCTGCAGCCTCTTTAGTGTGAGTGAGTGAAAGTGTTCAGGATGCCTGTGTGGTTCATTTGCACATCATAGCACCTACTATCCCTGCTGTTTTCACACCTGTCCCCACGCCTGAAACTAGGGCATGTCAATGGTTAATAATTAAATAAAACAGCGCCGCAGGACACAATGGGGCTTGAAGCCATTGTGAGACATTAGGATGAAAAACGCAAATTTTCCAGTTCACAATGGCCTAGGGTGGGCCAGGGCAATCCTTGGGTGGGCCTGGCCCACCCTCTAGAACCGGGCCTGGTTGTAGGTATGATGTTACTGGTTGTATCACATATCTGGATGCAATGACAGAAACAGCAAAATACAAGTCAGTTGGCACACTGTGCTAAACACAGATTTTTAGCGTGTTTTAAATCCACGTCCTTAATTAAATCGGCCACCCCCCTTTAAGAGACCCCCCCAGTTTTTTCATCCCACTTAAAGCCCTGTTGGCAGCTATGCTGCCACTCACTAAATATCCCCACGGCCCTCTGAAAGCTCTCCTCTTACCTCACTCATGACTTGCTCCAGGGTCTCTATGCCAGGCAGCCAGGGGTGGTCGGTTCAAACTTAATCAGCAGCCAGAGAGCCAGCAAATCGCCCGGAGAGCAGCACTGCACCAACTGCCCCAGGCCAAAATCAGCGCAAGAGCGCGTACTGGTGAAGCGTGTGACGCGTCACTGCTACGTCGTTCTCAAACTATTTAACTGGATGAGGAAACATGACTCCCTTGTGCAGTCAAGAAACCCATAGAACTCTATAAAGTTTGTCAAAGGAATGGAGTACGAAACACTTCAATCTGTACCATCACATAGATAAGGTCTGTTCAACAGTGAAGGAAGCAAGGTTTGATATAAGGACTTTACATTAAGGGGTTGCATTGATAAAACTTACAGTACAAGTACTCATTTGACAAATACATTCCTGTTTTTTAAAGTCTCATCACCCACTGGTGCTTAAGCTAGATTACAAATAGGCAATATCTACGCTTTCCACCCTGAAATGAGCCACGAGCACTTACCGATACAAGCATTCAGAAAGAGCCAGTCAGTCTTCCTCATTCGGTTCTTTATCTGTTTCAGTTTTTTTAAGTCCACCTGGAGCTCCTCTTTACCGCAAACAGCCCCCGCCAGTTCAAGCCTCTGGAAATCCATTTTCATTTCACGCTTGGATGTGGGAGGAGAACGCCTCTGACCATTGCCCCCACTACAGCTTCCCCTCCAACGGGCACGGTCTTGCTCATTAATAATAGAGGATGCGCATTCGCTCTCTGCCAGTTCAATGGCTTCAATGTTGTTTGGCCTCGGATGGTTGCATACCACACACGTCTTGGCCTTTACCCAGTTCTCATAGGTACAAGCAGAGCACGTCCAGCGCTGGGGTCTTGTGTTCAGCTTATTCCTATCATTGTATTCCACACAAGGGTCAACTGAGAAGGGAGCTGTTGAACATACTCTTGTTCTTACTGTATCGTGTTGTTTATTTCCATGCATGTACGTCACTGTTGCCAGCCAATGTTCATAGGGCTATATAAGTGACGTCATCGCTGTCACCCGGCATTCTGACAGCTGTCACTTCTTATTGCAGTTGTTTTCCCTTCAGCTCCCCGTGGGCCTTTTATCCTAATAAACTGAGTGTTTAACTTATCGTTACTGCTGTTATTATTGGCCCCCACTACAAATGGCGACGAGGACGGGATGATCAAAGGTCTACGGGTGAAGCAGCGTCTGCGTACCGGACCGCTCTTTGATTAATAAAGGCGGCGGAAAATCGGTATATTTGCAGTTGAGGGAAAAACATTGAAGATAAAGCAATGAAGTAAGTGTGCGTATAAAAATAAAGCGGAGATTCAATTCACTTAAAAACAGCGCAGGAATTAAACTGAAGAGGAGATTCTGCATATTGCGCACAAGCCTTCGGCGTAAGCGTAAACATCGATTTAATGCGCTCTGTCTGTGCTGGTGAACTATCTTGTTAACACCTTCAGCGCTACCGCGTTTACCTGCCCTGCGCTGGTGGAGGAGCAAATGGCTTGTTTGTGACAAAGCCAGCTCGTCATGAGCGCAGGGCAGGTAACGCCCATGACGAGCTGGCTTTGTCATTAGCGTCGAAGTGGTTAAATAGCGCAGCAAATAGTGACGGAAAGGAATCCTGCATTTGTGCGTTAGCTTACGGCGAAAGCATACAATTGCTAATGAAAGTGAACTGCCTGGCTTATAAGCGTTGCCATAAGGAGAAACTAATCCGGATGTTAACAATAAATATCTGTTCGAATAATTGTTTAGAGGAAAGCTTAACTCAACTTTAAAGCCGCTTTTTGCTGTATCTATTCAAGACGCTGAGGGAAGTTGCCGGCGTGTGAGGAAATCCTCTCAGAGGTGTCGCGTGAGGCATGCTGGGAGAAACAGCTGATTGCCGGATAGGATTGGATAAGCAGGTCGTACGTCATAACATGTGACCTCGAGCGGCCATTTTGAAAAAAAAAATCTCCTCAGAAATACCGATGCTGTTGTAATCGACCTGATAAAAAGATTTGAATATTGATAATATTCAGAGCAAATGGAGCGGTGAACTTATATTTGCAATTTACATAAAGAGAGCATAATATAAGCTGAATCTGTGAAAATAAGTAATAAATATAAAGTATTGGAAAAAAAAATTGACTGTTAACAACACACAAGCTCTGAGTGTTACATAAAAAGAACTTGTGCATCTGAAATAAATAAATTACCAAACAAGTGTAGTGGAATGGCAGAAAGTAACAATATATGTGCTCCACCACGCTTTCTTGATGATCCAGGAAAGCCAACTATGAGATGGAAGAAATGGATAAGAGCATTTGAAAACTATATTATATCCATTGATGGCAAAGCCTATGATGCGGAGAGGAAATTGTCTATATTATTTGGCCTTTTAGGGAAAGCTGGTCAGGATGTATTCGATAGCCTACCTGAATATGAAAATCCACCAGGCACATTTATTCCGTTAAATGAGTATGAAGAAGCTATAAAAAGGCTAGAGAAACAATTTGATGAGGAGAATAAGGTCATGGTGGGTAGGCATAAATTCGCTTTGAGGAGACAACAGGAAGGAGAAACCATAGATGAGTACATTGCATGTTTAAGGATCTTAGCTATGGAATGCGAATTTGAGGACATGACTGACATTTATATTAGAGACCAAATTGTTTTTTATTGTTATTCAAAAAAGGTGCAAGAGAGGCTATTGGCATGTAAAAAACCAACATTGCAAGAAGTTATTGATATTACTAGAGGGATAGAAAGGTCTTTAGTATCAACAAAAGTGTTATCCAATACTAGTAGTAATGCTAATGTGTTTTACATGCAGGAGAGAAAGAAAGGGGACAGCATGAAAGGTGAGAAAAGTTGGGGTGAGAGAAAAACTGGAGGTAAGCAGTTTAGCTGTTTCAGATGTGGATCAAAAGATCATCTTGCTGATAGCAAAACATGCCCAGCTATTAATAAGAAATGTACTAAATGCAAAAAGTATGGTCATTTAACTGCTTTGTGTAAAACTAAGAGAGTATATAGTAATGTGAATGTCAATACCGTTGGGGATTTTGATGAAGAAATGTGTGCGAATATTATCTTATATGTGGACATGGAAGATGGTAAGCTCAAAGGGCCAATCGGTGAAGGGAAAATTGGTGATATTGAGTTGCAGTTTATTGCAGATTCTGGAACACCCATAACCACCATTTCTGATAAGATGTTTGAAGAAAAATGGTCGATGGTGGAGTTATTTGAATCAGATGTAAATCCTAAAGCATTTGGTGAAAAGGATATAAACATGTTGGGATATTTCCATGATATTGTCACCTTTAGAGGTAGGAAGATCAATACTAAAGTGTACGTTGCTGAAAAGGGGAGAATTTTAATAGGATGGAAAGATTTAGCAAAGTTGGGAGTGATTTTAGTTCCAGGTGCTAAAGATCCTATTATTTTAAGAGAAGATTGGGTGAACTGTGTGAGTGTGGATGACAACAAGAATGACCTCAAGAGTACCTTAGACGAATTTAAGGAGGTGTTCAAGAATGAGATTGGCTGTGTAAAGGGTTTTACTCATAACATAAAATTGAAAAATGAAGCCACTCCTAGTAAACACAAGGTAAGGACCATACCTCTGTCTATAAGGAAAGAGTTGAAAAATGTATTGGATAAATTATCTAGAGAGGGAGTCATTGAGGAGGCAGATGAATCAGAATGGGTTTCTGCTATTGTTGTGTCCAAGAAAAAAAAAACAGGTGACCTTAGGCTGTGTGTGGATCTAAGGTCCCTGAACAAGAACATTATTGTTAATTGTCACCCTCTTCCAAAAATCCAAGAAATTTTACAATCAGTATCAGGCTCAAAATTTTTCAGTTTGATTGACTTAAAAGCTGCATATCACCAGGTATGTCTAACTGAGGAGTCTAAAAGACTAACACCGTTTATAACACCATTTGGAGCCTACAGGTATGTTCGCTTACCTTTTGGTTTAGCCTCTTCATCTGGAGTATTTCAGAAATTAATGGATGTTTTGTTTAATGGCTTGGGAGGTGTAGAGGCATTCCAGGACGACATCCTGGTGCATTCCAAAACAGAAAAAGAACATTTGATTTTGATAAGAAAAGTATTGAGCATACTGGAAAGGAGAGGAATGACTGTATCAAAAGAAAAGTGTAAATTTATGACAGAAAAGGTGGAATATTTGGGACATGTATTGACCTCCGAAGGAATCACTCCTAAAGATGATCTTGTACAGGCGATAAGAGAGGCACCAGAACCTGATAACAAAGAACAGCTTAAGTCATTTTTGGGCTTAAGTGAGTATTATGCAAAATTTATACAAGGGTATGCTGAAAAGGTTGAACCTCTCAGGAAGCTATTAAGGAAAAATGTGTCATACATTTGGTTGGATGAGCAAGTGCAAGCTTTCAAAACAGTGAAGGAAGAAATAGCAGGAGCTCCTGCTCTTAAACCCTATAATCCAGAGCTAGAAAATGTTCTAACAGTCGATGCCAGCGCTGAAGGAATTGGTGCTGTGTTTTGTCAGCTAGAAGGAAAAAAAGAAAATACCATCGCTTTTATTTCAAGGAAGCTAAATGAGACTGAAGTACATTATAGCACCATTGAAAGAGAGGCATTGGCCAGTGTTTGGGCTGTACATAAATTGAAAGATTATTTATGGGGGAAAAGGTTCACCATTGTCACGGACCATAAACCATTAATATACATGATGAACGGTGAGGGCCGTGGCAACGGCAAAGCTAGTTCAAGACTAATAAGGTTGTTATCTAAGCTCCAAGAGTTCAATTTTGAGATACGACATATTAAGGGTGGCAAGAATTACAGAGCAGATTGTTTGGCTCGCTTACCAGTAGATACAAAAGGAGAAGAGGCTCTTGATGACATTGAATGTGTGGTGGCATGGATTGACGCTACTGTCATGTGCGAGGGTTCTATAACTGAAGTGGAATGGCAAGAAAACATGGAGAAAGATGCCACTCTAAAGAAAGTAATGGACTTTATAACAACCAAATGGCCCCATATTAGAAATTTGCAGAACGAGTTGAAAAGTTACCAACAAGTTAGTGATGAACTCTCAATAGAGAACGGTTTCCTAAGAAGAGGTGAACTTTTCGTGCCGCCAAATGGTTTAAGAAAAAGAATAATTTCCCTTGCTCATAAAGGTCATCCAGGTAGTACCGCTACTAGAAATATCCTCAAGATGAACTACTGGTGGCCCGGGGTAGATAAGGAAATAAAAGAGTTTATTGACAAGTGTGAGCAGTGTTTGAAATCTGATAAACATTGGCGTATGGAAAAGAATGAACTGCAGATGGTGGAAATTCCAAGTGGACCTTGGGTCAAAGTTGCTATTGATTTCGCTGGTCCATTCCAAATTTTACCTAGTGACTGTAGAAACCTAATTGTTCTTACTGATTACTACTCCAAGTGGGTATTTTTCAAGTTTGTTAAAGTAGTCACTACTGAAATAGTAATAAAATTTTTGAAGAAAGTTTTTGATAAAGAAGGCCAGCCTAAATTGTTAGTGTCTGACAACGGTTCACAACTGGTTTCTAGACAAATTACTGAATTTCTTGAAAAAGCTGGAATCGAACAAGTTAAAACGCCTTTGTACAGTCCTAAAAGTAACAGCCAGGTGGAGAGGGTAAACAAATTCATAAAAGAAGGCATCCAACTGGCCGTGGCTTCAAACATGGATGTGAAAGAATTCATAAAGGTAAAAATCAATGCATATAACAATACACCAAACGAAACTACGAAACATACTCCGTTCTTTTTAATGAGAGGGAGGAAATGTAACAATCTGATTACACCCAAATTCAGTGACTGGTATAATAAGTGTGAAATCTCAGAAGAAATAAATGACAGAAAATTTTTGGTGAAGGAAAAAATTGTAGAGAAGCAGAAAAAGGCAAAGATGTATTCTGATTTTGTTAACAGAGTAAAAGCGAAAGATGTTCAACCTGGTGAGTGGGTGTTATTGAAAAAACCTGGGTTGGTATCCAAGGGTGAAGGTAAATATAGTAAACCAGTTAAAGTTTGCGAAGCATCTAAAAGTGCTGTTCTAGTTGAAGGAGGAGGATGGCGGAGCAAAGACGATGTGATAATCTTAAAGAAGGGACAAGAAAAAATAATAATGAATAGCAAAGAAAGCGAGGAGAGAAATCTTGACGATAGTGTTCTGGAGTGGGAAAATGTATCAGAAAACCAAATCTGCTCCAACCCCAATGTTAGTCCCAGAGTTTTGTTGGAAAAAGGGGAAAGATCCAGGTGTTCTATGACTGACGCTGATAGTGAGACCATGGACGGAGGTGTATCTACGTCAGTTAGGATCTTGGACAAAGTTGTGTCTCCCAGGGGACATGAAACTAACATTGAGTTCCCTAGTACCTCTGGTGTGCAATCCAAGAGTGGAAGAATTGTTAAGATGCCTAAACACTTTGATGACTATGTTATGGAATAACATGTATTTTTCTTGTGTTGTTATTGGGGGGAAAGGGAGATGTTGAACATACTCTTGTTCTTACTGTATCGTGTTGTTTATTTCCATGCATGTACGTCACTGTTGCCAGCCAATGTTCATAGGGCTATATAAGTGACGTCATCGCTGTCACCCGGCATTCTGACAGCTGTCACTTCTTATTGCAGTTGTTTTCCCTTCAGCTCCCCGTGGGCCTTTTATCCTAATAAACTGAGTGTTTAACTTATCATTACTGCTGTTATTATTGGCCCCCACTACAGGAGCTTGCCGGGAACCAGAGCCTGATGACTGGGGAGACTCAGTGGGGCTGCGGGTGCGCTGCTGGCACAGGAGAGCGAGCACGCGTAGCGGTGAAGCACGTGACTGCTACGTAGTTCTCATCGCGACGCGGTGGCAGGGCTAGCCAAAATAATAAATCATTTAATGTCGTCCCCCAGGGCCGTCATTGGTAGCGCTCGCGCACTACAAGACTGATTGACGGCCCTGGAGGCTGGGACAGACCAGCAGGCAAACAGTCCAGAGCTGAACTCCTCAGCAAATACAAACGCGGGACCGGGACGTCTTGCCCGCAATTTTTGAAGCATTGTGACTGTCGCTGCAGTTATAACACGCGCAGCACGCACTTTCAAACTGGGCCACGCGGGGCACTGGTGGCCCGTTGCGGCCGCCTTTATGATCTATTTGGGGACACAGTGTCCCCGGGCCGCCCACAAAATAGTGCCGCCTGGGCGGACCGCCCCCCCCCCCCGCGGGTAGTTATAAGGGCAGGACGGGATAGAAGCTTAGGGCGGGGGAAAGGATCGGGTAGTAGCGAACGTAAAAACTTACATTCCCTTTCCAAACATACCTTTACAACGAAAACGCGTGGTAAAGGCATGTTTAGTAAACAAATGCGTGGTTAAGTCGCTTTCGTGGTTTGGGCTGCGTTGTAGAGGCCCGCGTGTTTTAATCATTTGTGCCTCCATCATACAACTCATTGGAGGGTATGTAGTGAAGGTCAGGAAGTTATCTGATTATTGTGAGTACATGCATCTATGAGGATATCACTTTTACACCTGTATTGATGGGTTGGATGGAAGACTGAATGACCTCCTTAGGCTCTGTGATCGAGTGACAGGACAAAGTTTTGGCTAGATCACAGACCCGTTCAATTTGTTGTATAGGTTCTAGTTACAGATTTATTCTTTGGTTGGTGTCTGCTTGGTTGTGACAGACAAAGCTTTGTTCTGGGGTTTGCTTTTCGTGGTTGGAAGAATTCGGGGCAGAGGCATGAAGGATGGTCTGCTATATAGCTTTTGGATCTTTGGTTGAATCTTACTTGTGATAGACTGAGGAGCATCCATGGGTTGGTCTGCTAAAATACTTTTTTTTTTTTTAAAACAAACTTTAATTAGCATTTTCATATTAACATCAGCCTTGCATTGAGGATATATAACAGGACTGGCATTATGTATGACAATTCTGTACGCATTCCATACATGTTCAAGCAGGCACGTCAAGGAGATCTGCAATATATACTTTTCTGAGCAGCCCTTGTGAAGCGTCCATTCCCCCCCCCCCCCCCCCCCCCCATAGCCACCCTCTCCCACGCCTCGCCAACAGTTGATATCTGTGTGCAACCACTACTGGAGAAAATGTCGCCTCACCAGACTACCCTATACCCTTTGGGACAATACCCTGTTCTCGATGGGTAAGGGGGGCTTGCTGCTGTGCCGTCAGGTAGGTCCGGAAGGGGCCCCAAATATCCTTGGGCCTGGATGTAGGTGGGATTGTATTGGCATATAGTTCGCTTTTCATGGAGCAGGATGACAAGCTATGGAGCCAATTCTTTTCTGTGGGTGCAAGTCTACTGCCCCAACATATAGCGACTTCTCTTTTGGCCAATAACAAACAAATAGCCATAAATATACGAATTTTCAGTGGAAAACTGCACAACATAGCCCAGCAAGCCAATCTCCGGTAGGGGTTCAATCGGTATTCCTATCATACCACTAATTGTTTTGTGTATGCCTATCCAGAAATTGTGTATGTTCGGGCACATCCAGGCGAGGTGAGAAAAATCTGCATACGGGGAGTTGCATCGCTGACAGCAATGCGACCTGGTGGGGTCTATTCTGTGCATTTTGGCAGGGGTAACATACATCCTGCGTAAGAATTTGAAATGTATCAATTTATGTCGGCTATTAAGGGAAACAGATTAGTAACTGCACAACCGGCCGACCACTGCTCATCCGATATCGGGTTCCCTAGATCTATCTCCCACACC